>NC_064626.1:863267387-863910303 GCF_023864275.1 Schistocerca cancellata | reverse complement strand
CAAACATCGCAGACTTCCATCAGCTCCTATCGATTCTGCCCATCACCACTTACACAGCAGAAAGATCATTTTCTGCTCTGTGGTGCATAAAAACCTATCTTCGTAGCACCATGACAGAAAACCGACTTAGGATTGATGCAAATCAACAGGAACATCAAATTTACAGCAGAAGAAGTGCTAGAAGTCGTATGTCGAAAATTTAAGGAAGGCTGAACTTCAATATTTTTGAAAGTGCAGAATGTTGCAGAGAGTATCTTATGCCACACCTGTACAAAAGGTTTATTTAACTTGCTTAGCTGTAATTAAACCAGTAAAATTTGAATAAAACAGATCAGTTGATTTCAATTTATTACAAAGTCTTTGTGAAGACCAATTTCACCTTAACATATAGGTACCCTATCATAGATACACTGTGCCCTGTATGAATAATCGTTGACGTGAAGGATTAAGCGCCCTTCCCCCCCACCCCCCCACCCTCCGCCCACCACCCCCAAGAAAAATATTCTAAGTCCACCCCTGCATAGACAGATACACCGTGCTCAGCTGTGACATGGATAATTGACATGAAAGCTTGCACCCCAACCCCATGGAAAAATGGTTTGCCTTTTGTATTTGTATTAGAAACGGTTGGGTCTTAACAAAAGCACCAGATACTACAAACCAGCCTGAGAGATTTAGAAATGTTGTACCATCAAGAGAAAAGAATCCGGCTACTATCGCCGTTGTTGCCGCGAGAGATCAATTCTGCACTTACTTCTGTAATAATATATAAATGTCTACTTGAGTCATCAAAAGTGAGTATTTCTTGTGAAAGCATTGGATATGTCAAATAAATTTAGTAGTGTAAATAAATTCCACTGTATGTGGATGTTTACTAGAGTTCTGAAAGTTCCACGCAATTGCCTTTCACACCTGATGGAACTCGTGACATTTTTTATAATTCTATTTCTCTTATCACATGCAGCTGGACGTGAAACTACTTCTAGAATTAACTGCTCTTAAGAAATCATGAAACTTACGGTATTCATTGCGTACGTGCCAAACAACTTATCGATGAAGAAACAACAATGCTTGGTGATTCTGTTAAACAAGACACTCCACTTGCAGCGCATGTTTCAGTTACAGTTGTTGCTAGTTGCGCGATACCACGATGGAGAAATAAGCTTACCTATTTCAGTCTTCATTCAGGACACTTCTCGCTTCGCTTTTAATATGACTATTAAGTCGGGCGAGAAAGCGATTACCTACGATCGCACACTCCAGCGATGGTCATGAATTAGGATTAGTGTCAACACTCCTGAACTTGTTCATACGATTCAGCGCCAAAAAAGTTATTTAGACCACTTATTCTTTTCATGTGAGAGATATCAAAACCAGTAAGTCACTCTTTGTAAGAGACTGCCCTAAATGGAACATTTATTTCCCACTACAGCTGTATGAAAAAATTCAAGTTACGGAAGCACCACGCACTTTTTAAGAGCTACGAGTATAACAGTGTCTGTTCCCATCAAGAGCTACTGTACCATCACATGGACTGACTGAGGTGATGTCAACTGTATATTAGTAAATAATGGACTCACTGTGAGTGAAAGTACTCACTCATCCGATAGTTGGGGAGTTTAACAGTCGATAGGCACTTTAACAACACTGAAATCTTTGCTAAGCAACAGGGAAAAGTCCTTATTGGAAGATAAAATGAAAAACACTTCCAGATGCACAGCTAAAATGTCCCAGCACGCTACATTATGCTGGTACTGCAACCCAGTGGGCTTCATAAAACAATTTTAGCCGCTTATTCCTTAAAGCAAACGAAAATACATTCTACGAAAAAAAGAAAAAAAAAAGACCCACTACGAAGAAGGAATTATCTGAAAGGGACGGAAACTGGAAGATATGATGTTATGTATAGACAAACAAATGATTGTAATTTCAGAAAAAATGGGTGATTTATTCAAAAGAAAGAGCTTCACAAATTGAGAAAGTCAATAACGCGTTGGTCCACCTTCAGCCTTATTTAAGCAGTTTTTCGGCTTTTCATTGACGATATAGTTTCTGAATGTCCTCCTGAGGGATATAGTGCTAAATTCTGTGAAACTGGCACGTCAGATCGTCAAGATCCCAAGTTGGTTGGGGGGCCCTGCCTATGATGCTCCAGACGTTCTCAATTGGGGAATGATCCAGTGACCTTGCTGGTTAAGGTAAGGTTAAGCCAGCACAAAGGCATCTGAAACTCTTGCTGTGTGCAGGAGGCTGTTATATTTCTGAATATAAGCCCAGGATGGCTTTCCATGAAAGCAAAAGGGGCGTAGAATATCGTCAATGTACTGCTGTTCTCTGAGGTTGCTGCAGGTGACAAAAAAATTGATCCTGCTGCGAAAAGAAATGGCACCCCAGACTGTCACTGCAGGTTGTCAGGCTGCATGGTGGGCGACAGTCAGGTTGGTATCCCTCAGCTGTCTGGGGCATCTTGAGATATGTCTTCGGCCTGGAATCTCAATGACTGGAGTGGAATTGTCTTCAGTGATGAGTCCCACTTCGGATTGAGTCCTGATGAGCAGCAAAGACGTGTCTGGAGACGCCCCTCACGGCCGTGGGCTACCAACTTCACTGTAACCTAGCATACAGCCCAACAATCAAGAGTGATGATCTGGGGAGCCATCTCTTTTGATACCAGGATCCCTTACATCCTAGAGGTATGCCGACACTATTTTATGCCCTTTTTTGTTTGCATCATTGCAGACAATCCTGGGTGAATGAAATGTGAGTAATATGGATGCCATCTCCAGTGCTGTTGATAGACATCTGAACTTGTTTTTTTTTTTTTTTTTCATGCTTTTCAGTTCTAAGACTGGTTTGATGCAGTCCGCCACTTGTCTGTTCTGCCCCAACCTCTTCATCTCTGTAACTATGGCAACCAACATTCATTTAAAGCTGTTTACTGTACTCAAGATTTGTTCACCCTCTAAGCTTTACCCCTTGCACGTCTTATTACCAAACTGACGATTCATTGATGACTGAGGATGTGTTCTGCCAGCTGATCCCTTCTTTCAATCCAGCTGTGCCACAGATTTCTTTCTTCGCGTGTTCTGTTCAGCACCTCTTCATTAGTTACTCGGTCTACTCATCTAATCTTCAACATTTTCAACATTCCTTTACAGCAACACATTTCAAACGCTTCTATTCTCTTATTTTATGAACTGTTTATCATCTATCTTTCACTTTCGTATAAGGGTGAACTCCATTCCAGTACCACCAGGAGACACTTCCCAACAATGAAATTTGTATTCGATGCCAATAAATTTATCTTTGTTGGAAACGATGTCTTCCTATTTCCAGTCTACAGTTTATAACATCTCTATCTCCGTCATTGTCAGTTATTTTGCTGCGTAAATAGCAAAACTCATTTACTACTTTGAGTGTCTCATTCCTAATTTAATTCCCTCAGCATCTCATGATTTAATTCGAGTACATTCCGTTACCTTTGTTTTACTGTGATTGATGTTACCTTATAGCTTCTTGTCAAGACCCTATGCATTCCATTCAAATGATCTTCAAGGTCCTTTGCCGTCTCTGACACAATTACAAAGTCATTTGAAAAACTCTAAGTTTTTATTTGTTCTCCCGGATCTCAATTCCCTTTTCAAACTTCTTCTAGGTTTCCTCCAGAGTTTGATCGATGTACAGACTGAATAACGTCTGGGATAGGCTACAACCCTGTCTCATCGCCTATTCAACGATTTCTTCTCTTTATTGTCCTTTACTTCATGCACTGCAGTCTGGTTTCAGTACAAGTTGCCGCGCGGTATTAGCCGAGCGGTCTAAGGCGCTGCAGTCATGGACTGTGCGGCTGATCTCGGCGGAGGTTCGAATCCTCCTTCAGGCATGGGTGTGTGTGTTTCTCCTTAGGATAATTTAGGTTAAGTAGTGTGTAAGTTTAGGGACGGATGACCTTAACAGTTAAGTCCCATAAGATTGCACACACATTTGAACTTTTTTCTTCGGTTCAAGTTGTAATCAACCATTGCTCTCTGTTCCAGTCAATATTGTCAAAAGCTTTGTCTTAATCATCACATGATATAAACATAGGTGTGTCCTTCTTCAGCTGATCTTCTAAAATAAGTTGTAGGCCCAGTTTGCCTTGCTTGCTCTTACATTGCTCCAGAACACAAACTGATCTCACCCAGGTCTGCTTCTACCAGCTTTATCATTTTCATTTGTGTCAGTATTTTTCACTTATGATTGAAGTCGGAGCGTATTTCGCCAGTCTCATATGAAGACCTCGGCTGTAAACGATAGTAAGGGACAAACTGGTTGGTTTGAGAACTTGTGCAGTAAAGTTTCAGTGCACAGTGAAGCTAAAGGCTTCAGTAACGGAGCACGACGTAGTAAATACATCTGTATTCATCGTCCAATATCACCTTAGAAGGTGTGCGTGGACAAATTCGACCAACTGCCCAACTGCTACACGACGTTAAGTACTCTCACTGACAAACGAACTAGGTGGTATCCGCAGTTCACTGTTACCGGCCATAGCTGTGTTCCCAGAACAAAAACATGTAACACTCCGTGCTAAGACCCCGTACTACGGCACACTACATCTGCGGCTTGCAAGCAGGAGCTGTTACGATTAGTAACTTCGCTTGCCCCAAGCACTCCACGCTTGTCATAGAGGGCGCTACGTCGACAATATACGAGGTGCATTCAAATTCTAAGGCCTCCGATTTTTTTTCTAATTAACTACTCACCCGAAATCGATGAAACTGGCGTTACTTCTCGACGTAATCGCCCTGCAGACGTACACACTTTTCACAACGCTGACGCCATGATTCCATGGCAGCGGCGAAGGCTTCTTTAGGAATCTGTTTTGACCACTGGAAAATCGCTGAGGCAATAGCAGCACGGCTGGTGAATATGCGGCCACGGAGAGTGTCTTTCATTGTTGGAAAAAGCCAAAAGTCACTAGGAGCCAGGTCAGGTGAGTAGGGAGCATGAGGAATCACTTCAAAGTTGTTATCACGAAGAAACTGTTGCGTAACGTTAGCTCGATGTGCGGGTGCGTTGTCTTGGTGAAACAGCACACGCGCAGCCCTTCCCGGACGTTTTTGTTGCAGTGCAGGAAGGAATTTGTTCTTCAAAACATTTTCGTAGGATGCACCTGTTACCGTAGTGCCCTTTGGAACGCAATGGGTAAGGATTACGCCCTCGCTGTCCCAGAACATGGACACCATCATTTTTTCAGCACTGGCGGTTACCCTAAATTTTTTTGGTGGCGGTGAATCTGTGTGCTTCCATTGAGCTGACTGGCGCTTTGTTTCTGGATTGAAAAATGGCATCCATGTCTCATCCATTGTCACATCCGATGAAAAGGAAGTCCCATTCATGCTGTCGTTGCGCGTCAACATTGCTTGGCAACATGCCACACGGGCAGCCATGTGGTCGTCCGTCAGCATTCGTGGCACCCACCTGGATGACACTTTTCGCATTTTCAGGTCGTCATGCAGTATTGTGTGCACAGAACCCCCAGAAGTGCCAACTCTGGAGGCGATCTGTTCAACAGTCATTCGGCGATCCCCCAAAACAATTCTCTCCACTTTCTCGATCATGTCGTCAGACCGGCTTGTGCGAGCCCGAGGTTGTTTCGGTTTGTTGTCACATGATGTTCTGCCTTCATTAAACTGTCGCACCCACAAACGCACTTTCGACACATCCATAACTCCATCACCACATGTCTCCTTCAAATGTCGATGAATTTCAATTGGTTTCACACCACGCAAATTCAGAAAACGACTGATTGCACGCTGTTCAAGTAAGGAAAACGTCGCCATTTTAAGTATTTAAAACAGTTCTCATTCTCGCCGCTGGTGGTAAAATTCCATCTGCCGTACGGTGCTGCCATCTCTGGTACGTATTGACAATGAACGTGGCCTCATTTTAAAACAATGCACATGTTTCTATCCCTTTCCAGTCTGGAGAAAAGAAATCGGAGGCCTTACAACTTGAATGCACCTCGTAGAGGCGATTTGCAGGCCAGCGCCACCCAAGTTCGCCGACGGGCGCGCGAATTCAAACTGCCGGAACAATGAACATCCGGCACAAGCGTTTGCCCATGTGGTGCTGGACACACAGGAGAAACTTGCCAAGCATGTGTACTCTGAGTCTCAATGTAGGTTGCGAGCCCAGCGATCTGTAACCGATATGATCTTCACACTCCGACAGATCCAGCAAAATTGCGGCTAGCTGAAGACCCCATTATTCATTGCTTTTATCGACTTATTTAAGTCATCACAGTCAGCAGGGAGGGACTGAATATTTTGCTAGTGAAGATATGGTGTCCTCCTAAGGTCCTGAAGATGATTAAGGCTTTTCACGACGATATGGATGTTTCTGTGATGATTGGAGGAAGCACATCAGATCCTTTTCATGTGCAAAGAGCAATTCATCAAGGCTGTGTACTGGCCTCTACCTTGTTTGGTATAGTCTTCTCGTTGCTTTCAGCGAAACAAACCAGGGCATGCATCTACATGCCAGGGCTGATGGGAAACCTTACAACGCCTCGTTACTCAGATCCAAGCCTATCCTGAGGACTTATTTTTAAGTAATCTTTTATTCATTGATGATACAGCATTCATAGCACGTCCTCAATGCGAACTGCGAAGGCTTGTGGACAAATTTTCTGCTGCATCCAAACTCTTCTCCATGTCTGTGAATGTAAAGAAGAATGGTTATGGCGGAAGGATACATAGGTATGCCTGCCATAAGATTATATAACTCTGCTACTTCAGTTCACTAGTGTCAGAAATGATCAAGACGTCGAAATACACCCAAGAATTGGCAAAGCGGATAACACTTTGCGGAAGTTCTACACAAATGTATGAGATAACAAACACTTAACGGTAACCTCAAAAATGATCGTCTATGAAGCATACCTACTGAGCACCCTCCTGTATGATGCCGAGACCTGGACGTCATATGCCAAACAAGAATGTAAACTCAACATCTTTTATCTGCGATGCTTACGAAACATTCTAGGCATAATGTGGAAGGACCATGTAACAAAACCGATGGTCCTGAATAACATCACCTGAGGTGGCTGGGACATTTGTATCGTATGGACCACTCTCGTCTTCCCCGACGCACACTGCATAGCGCGTTAGCAATTGCCAAAAGACACCCTTGAAGACCCGATTTTCGCTTCAAAGATTCCATCAAGCGTGATATGACTGCACTTGCTTGACGAAGACCGCAGCAGATGGAGGAAAATCATCAAGGATGGCAGCTAGTTCCATGACGGCACCTGGTTCAACAACTCAACTAGAAACGAGCGTGTAGTCAAGTGCCTCCAACGAAACATTCTTTTGGTGTGTTGTACACTTGTCCCACATGTGGGCGCCATGTGGAGTCTGTCATTAGACTCCTCAGTCACCAAAGAAAGTGCCAGCCTGAAGCTACACTCCTGGAAATGGAAAAAAGAACGCATTGACACCGGTGTGTCAGACCCACCATACTTGCTCCGGACACTGCGAGAGGGCTGTACAAGCAATGATCACACGCACGGCACAGCGGACACACCAGGAATCGCGGTGTTGGCCGTCGAATGACGCTAGCTGCGCAGCATTTGTGCACCGCCGCCGTCAGTGGCAGCCAGTTTGCCGTGGCATACGGAGCTCCATCGCAGTCTTTAACACTGGTAGCATGCCGCGACAGCGTGGACGTGAACCGTATGTGCAGTTGACGGACTTTGAGCGAGGGCGTATAGTGGGCATGCGGGAGGCCGGGTGGACGTACCGCCGAATTGCTCAACACGTGGGGCGTGAGGTCTCCACAGTACATCGATGTTGTCGCCAGTGGTCGGCGGAAGGTGCACGTGCCCGTCGACCTGGGACCGGACCGCAGCGACGCACGGATGCACGCCAAGACCGTAGGATGCTACGCAGTGCCGTAGGGGACCGCACCGCCACTTCCCAGCAAATTAGGGACACTGTTGCTCCTGGGGTATCGGCGAGGACCATTCGCAACCGTCTCCATGAAGCTGGGCTACGGTCCCGCACACCGTTAGGCCGCCTTCCGCTCACGCCCCAACATCGTGCAGCCCGCCTCCAGTGGTGTCGCGACAGGCGTGAATGGAGGGACGAATGGAGACGTGTCGTCTTCAGCGATGAGAGTCGCTTCTGCCTTGGTGCCAATGATGGTCGTATGCGTGTTTGGCGCCGTGCAGGTGAGCGCCACAATCAGGACTGCATACGACCGAGGCACACAGGGCCAACACCCGGCATCATGGTGTGGGGAGCGATCTCCTACACTGGCCGTACACCACTGGTGATCGTCGAGGGGACACTGAATAGTGCATGGTACATCCAAACCGTCATCGAACCCATCGTTCTACCATTCCTAGACCGGCAAGGGAACTTGCTGTTCCAACAGGACAATGCACGTCCGCATGTATCCCGTGCCACCCAACGTGCTCTAGAAGGTGTAAGTCAACTACCCTGGCCAGCAAGATCTCCGGATCTGTCCCCCATTGAGCATGTTTGGGACTGGATGAAGCGTCGTCTCACGCGGTCTGCACGTTCAGCACGAACGCTGGTCCAACTGAGGCGCCAGGTGTAAATGGCATGGCAAGCCGTTCCACAGGACTACATCCAGCATCTCTACGATCGTCTCCATGGGAGAATAGCAGCCTGCATTGCTGCGAAAGGTGGATATACACTGTACTAGTGCCGACATTGTGCATGCTCTGTTGCCTGTGTCTATGTGCCTGTGGTTCTGTCAGTGTGATCATGTGATGTATCTGACCCCAGGAATGTGTCAATAAAGTTTCCCCTTCCTGGGACAATGAATTCACGGTGTTCTTATTTCAATTTCCAGGAGTGTACTTGAATCTTCCGTTAAGAAATATGGACCGTTGATGATGAATAATGGCAATCAAAAATGTTAAGTCACATAATCAATCCGTATTTTTTAATTTAGAGATATTTCTGTTCTTTTCAGTCATGAAAATTTCAGTTTCATGAATTAAAATAAGAAACTTCTCGAGAATTTTACAGTGGCTTAGCATTTTATTTTTGTTCAAAAAATAAAATCTTCATATTCACTATCAATGTATTCAAGAGAAATATTAAACTGTCTGTGATTGAAACCATGAGACTTTATGAAATAAATTATTGAAACCCTAACTTTCATGGCATGTTCAAAACCTACTTTCTTTGGGCACAAATTCTCCCCGTGAATTACACAGGATAAAATGAGTGAAAAAAATTACAGAAGGAACGGTGTGTGGTGGGGCGCCTTCAGATTAGTGGCATCCGGACCGCAGTCTGTACTTCCGTTCTGCAGCCTTACATTTCTCGTCCAGACATTCTTGCTTCTCCATTTTGCACGTGCCGGAAATCTCATTTTATAGACACCTGTATTCCCTTTTGCCTGCTACATTTGCTATATTTTTATATTTTCTCATTCCGTTAATTTAATTCAATATTCCTTGTTTCATCCAAGAATTTCTTCTACAACTCGTTATTTAAGTATTTGATTTTTTGTTCCTTCCACTATTTCAACTCGCAAAGCTATCTATTAGTGTTCCATTATATTTCTTTCTACTGTTTCAGTCAGTCGTTGCCTGATACTCCCTCTGAAATTCTCGGCAACCTCTGGTTCTCAACAACCTCGATGCACCATCATGTGATCTACCTGAAACCTGTCGGTGTCTCTAGGTCTCTTCCAAGTTTACAGCCTTCTTTCATCATTCTTAAACCAAGTGGGTCTATGAACTATGATTAAGTTGTATTCTGAGAAAAATTGTACCGTGTGGCTTCTCCCTTCATTCCTTTCCCCCAGTCTGCAATCTCCTACTACTTCTCCTTCCCGCTTTCGTTTTCTGTTATCGAATTCCAGTCCCCTAACCCCTTACCAATCTGAGTAATTTATTTAATGTCACCATTCATTCTTTCAATCTCTTCATCATCTGCGATACTAGATGGCATATGACCTTGTACTGTTGTCGTGGGTGTTGACGTTGTATCGATCTTGACTACTATAACACGCTCACTATGCTCTTCATAGCTGTTTTCTTATTCACTATTGGATCTACAGTCACTATTGTTGTCTTATCCATTAATATACCCACACCTTATTACCCCTATTTAGTTTTGGATTGGTAACCTTATACTGTCCCGCCGGTATGTTCTGTTCTTCCTGCCACTGCACTTCATTGAAATTCAAGTTTAGTCACCTAAAGGGCCCCACACGTGCTGTTTTCCATCACATGCGATATTGCTGCAATCAGTTACGTGCACCGTCTCCGCCACACATGTAAAATTTCCCAGGCAATTCCAAATAGTAATCCTAACAGCACTGTGTTAAGCCGTTATGGCATAGAAAATGAACTGCTATATTTAGCAGCAGTCGCAGCTGATCTCCGTATCCCCATGAATATTTAAAATAAAAGAAATAAATCATAAAAAGTTAAAAAATATTCAAACATTTTAAAAATGTGGGAATTGTAATTCATTAGACTTGTTTTGAAACACTTTTCTTTGAAGCTGTAAGCTACTGTATGGAAGATGTAGGGTACTTTTCACAAGATATTAAGCTTTTCATTGACACCAAGTGCGTTCCAGACTGTTAATACAATGAGTTTTTCGCTTAATGATTCTCAGTTCTTTTTTTCATTCATTAGTCTTATAGTTTAACTTCAAGTATTTATGCAATTTACTTTGCTATCTCGACGAATCTACCGAAATTTGGTCAATAGCAGCACTATTAATTATACCTCAACTCCTGTTATAAATTGTAGGACGGAGAGAAGGGAGAATTATATTATGACAAGGAACTTGTATCTAGCTGCCATACAGATTTTCCCTGAACATTTAAATTAAAATATTACGATACGTCATTCTGTTAAGAACTACAAAATTTTAATGATGCGTGTAACTGTTTCATAAATAACTCAAAGTTACTATTACTACTAAATTCCCATCAATTCTACTTCTACTAGGGACTGATGACCTCAGCAGTTTGGTCCCATAAGATCTTACCACAAATTTCCAGTTTTCTACTTCTACAGCAAAAGCTTAAAAATGCTAACCGTTGGAAAACTGTAGGTATTACTTGCTAATATATATGTGACAAATTTAACTTCTGCTTCACTTCTCAGAGTAATTAGAAGTTTCTGGATTCTAACATAAAGTTCTCAATCATTGTGTCCAAAATGAAACGAAACAGAACTGTACAACCGCTTAATAACTAGAAAACAGTTTCGCAGCCGTATTGCCACACACCGCTGCTAACCAAACCAGCCAGGCAGCCATACTGCGTTCACGAATCATATGCGATCCATTAGATTGCCTGGGATTTCCATGCGATGAGCAATGAGCAACCGATCGCTGCGCTTTGCCCATACACTTGCGATCTACGAAGCGATGGGTCGCCCATGTGACGAATTGCTGCTGCCCGTCGCACATTTGCAGGGCTTTTAAAGGACCCCTGTCATTCTACATTGTGTGGCCATAGAAGCGTTTTAAAATATCTGTTTGACCTGTCTAGACAATTAAAATATGGGCAATGTAACAGTGTAAACATGTTTTGTCTTTATATTCTATTTACTTGTTGCATTAGAAACATAATTGCTGATTAATGTTTATATCATCCTATCACTTTCCACTTCCGCGTACGAGATTTCAATACTAAAAGGATTGGGCAAACGATATTCGCGTTCGAACGGGCCCCAAATTTCCGAATTCGCAGCAGCATTCGAGCCTGTTGGATCAAACACTCGACATTTGACTCGCGATGAGCGAATGCGAGATATACGCGAAAAACTACGAATTATCCACAACGTACTGCGGCTCTGCTTAAAGTTTGACAGTATCATGAAACTCAGAAGAAAATAGAATTAAATTGTGCCACAGTGCAAACCGTTCTTGTATTTGAACAAATCTTCAGTAAGAGTTCTCGTACAACACAGGTATGTATGAATACTGGTAAGTAAACATTTAATTGATTTTTGAGTAAAGGTAACAGTCAAAGACGAAAACGTTCTCCCCTAAGAAACTGCTTTATTGAACCCAGTGCAGTGTTATGTTCAGTAATGAGAACTAGTGTTTTACCGACTGGGTTGCAAAATAGCATTTCAAAACCCGTTGTTATAACAGGTAATAATGTTGTCAAATTTTAATCAGTTTCAAAACTAGATGACAAAATTAAGATGAAACAAGGAAGAAAATTAATCAATAATTAAATGCCTAACAAATGAAATATATCGTGGTAATTTAACTGTAATTGAAACTGTGAGAATAAATTGCGACGACAAGACCATTCTTGGAGGCAATACCATCAAAAGAAGTCACTAGATCGTGGGACGAGCGAATGTTGGAGAAATGGATAGAATCAGATTGCAATCTCTTATTGATTTATTAGGTTTCATATTTATATATCATCTGTACCATAGAGGACGTTTTGTTCGTGTTTAACCGGTATTTTTATTATTAAAATCCACAGTGCGTTAAAAACGGTAACGCAGGTTATGGACGTAGTACCAACAACAGTCACTAGATCACGGGCCAATCGCAAGGTCGAACAGAACTACAGATATCCCGAACTGTGACGTAACCTGTTCGAACAGTTCGAGTCGTGCTCAAAGGTAGCCCTACTAAAAGATGCATCTGTTAACGCGAAATTTAATATAATTCAATTATTATATTTATCTTTAAGTGTGTTTTCTGGTAACATACAAATTTAATGAGTAATGACTTTTGCATAAACCGTTGTTAATTTTATTTCTCTGCTGATGTTCCGTATTTAAATTCAGAATTTGTCTGTGTGTGGCTTGTATTTCTTAAATGGCGACCTCTTGTTTTGCTCTTTGACTTCAGAGTTACTATTTTCTTGAAACGGGAATACCGCTATGAGCCAGAGTCTCTGCTTTTTTAGAGCTTATGCAAAATTCGCACATTTCGTGCATTTCAGGGAACTGGCACGTTGTAGAGGAAAGCGACTATGGATATTCTAGAATCTTTCGTCAGCCATGCATCGAAATTTCTGGAGCAGTACGATGATTCAGCTCTCATGGCGATGCGGTCACAACTATATGTAAGAATGCTTTAGTTAATTCATTTCTCTGGAGTTGCTGTAGAATTAGACGTGAGTCTCCTTGCCAGTCGTTGCACTATTTTGATTGATACGTGTTGCTGTTAAACGAACTAGCTGTTACACTGTTCATAACGACCTGTCAATCCTACGTAAGAATATGTTTACACTGTAGTATAAAAATCTCACCTTTCATTAAAAACATAAATGTAAGCAGGCTACAAAATAATCTCACGATTAAACTCTCGCAGTGTAAATGAAAGTTATCATCATATGATCTAATTTACCTTACGGCAATGTAAACATAACTCTTATGTTGAAGCCCCGTTACATTTACATTTAAAAAAATCTATTCCCATGAGTTATTTTAGAAGTGAGAATAACAGCGTCAACAGTTTTCAAGTCATTTTAAGTAAATACTAACAAAATCAACTGTACAAATTTACGGATTGATATTCGTCTCTGGAAGACATGTTTCCCACATAAACGAAACTTTCTACAGTCACCATTTTTTGTGACTTCCGCTAGCGACCTACGTGTAATACCTGTCGTATCTGCTTGCTTTTATCAATGTGCAACAAAGTTCAATGTATGTGTGTATGTATCCTTACGCTGTCCACGTCATGAGTTTGTCTTCTATCCATCATGCAAACGTTTCACGTTATCAATGTGCAACAAAGTTCAATGTATGTATATATCTTTAAGCTGTCTACGCCATATGTAAGTGTCTTCTATCCGTCATTACACGTTTCACGTTTCGACACAATGACGCACCAGCACGTTTTGTAGTTCACATGCGATATCATGACGATACACCAGTCGGAAAATAGGCTGCATATGCCATGAAGAGAATTCTGTTAGCTCAGTTCTTTGTGTTTTTAGATGTATTCATAATAGAACAATTAAAAACGATTGAAATCGTTCGACACTCTAATGTAGTGACGAATATTTTTTGCTATTTGTGTTCTAAGCTTTGATAAACTTTATAAATGACGTCATATGATACCGTAAGCTGCTTAAATTACTTTTAATGTGTGTCCAGTTCCGGTCAAGAATCATCAACTGGCACAGTTTGGGTTGACAGCAAAAGTTACATACACAGAAAAATATGGACAGTATTCAGGGACATGAATCACTCGAAACAGAATACTCTAGTAAACATGGGCTCTAAAATATGTATCTTACGCGCTACGAGAACTTGTTTAGCAGAGGAGATGTGTTTCACACTAACGAAGATGAAAGAGTATGTATATAAGTATTCTTACGCTGTCCAGGCCATACGTATAGCTCTTAAGGCATGTGCTTCAGAGCCCATATTTACTGGACTTTTCTCTTGGTCCATACCACCACTTCTCAAAGTATGGAAAGCAAGGAGCTTGCAGTAGAAGAGATTTGCTTCGCTGTATCGAAGATGAAGCGTTCATAGCTCCAAAGGTACGCACTTTAGAGGCCATTTTTACTAGGCTTGCTTCGAATGATCCTTCCTGTCATAAAACTGAATACCGATCATTCCTTCTGGAAGACCCTGTCTACGTCAAAAGGGAACAAAAGGTCGAAAATGTAATATTTTAAATAATATTTAGCCATGTATCTACTTCCACAAGGCTAATCATCATATGTACATTTTATAATTTTGATATTGTATCCTTTTTATGCGTACAGGTCTTTGTGTAACTGTTACTGTTAACCAAAATTTTGCTGTGTAACGATCGTTGACCGAATCCTATTGCACATTTAAGAAAAATTTTATCAGCAGCTAACAGTGTTATGTGATGTTTCTATAGAGGTGACCGCTGTCGTTTACATCTGTGAAGCATTGCAACTACCAAATACGGCGAGTAATCCATTACAAGTTGCTAGGTTATCACTGCGTGCTCACTAAATTACCTTAGGTTGTGGAACATATTTTGGTTCGTTCAATATGATTTATGGATCACAACAGCCCCGCACTCCACTGATCACAGCATGAAATGGTTGAGATGGAGTTCGAATTAATTGCTGTAACGATCGTGGAAATAAAACTATTTATGGGGTGTTCCACAATGCTTATTGTTTGTATCTAGATGATGCACAGATGTCTCAGCAAAAAGAGATATACATACAATCACATGGGTCGGAACAATGTTTCCATGTCACTGCGACAGCAAAATCAACTCGTTTTGTTAACTGTCGCGCGTACTTTGTTTACCTTTGTGGTAGGCTACCATCAGTAAGTGTTAACTTGGTAGTATCATCTGCTGCCACATGATGTTCTCCGCTGGAAGCTACCTCATCAATAGTCACTTGCCAATCTGTCGTTAATGAAGGTGATTTAGTATCGCAGTTGATATGCCTACGTACGTCGACATATTGTTAGCTTATTGCCGAGCGAATGTTAATGGGAGATGAGCTCAACATCTGTGCCACCGTGTTCCACATAAAAAAAAGTACGTTCGAAATCAGTAAAGAAAGTGTGGTGCTACAAGAAGAGTGAAGGACTAACATCGCCGAACGAAAGGGAATGTGTTCAGTACTTGTGCCATTGCAACAACCGTGATGCGTCTTGCAACACTTTTTGGCTTTTTCTACACGGGTAGCAACTCCACTCTCACCGCCTCCAATAGGTGCACATTTTGGACCACATATCAATTTCTGTACTTGATCCCTTCACTATCGTGTGTACTTCCTCCAAAGTCAAATACAAATGTTTTCGACTGACGAAACACATTTTCCCAGGAAGGCTGAGCGAGCGAGGTGGCGCAATGGTTAGCCCACTGGACTCGCCTTCGGGAGGACGACGGTTCAAACACGCCTCTGGCCACGCTGATTTAGCTTTTCCATGATTTTCCTAAATTGCTTCAGGTAAATGTCGGAATGTCCCTTTTTTCAAGGCACGGCCGACTTCCTTCCCCATCCTTCCCTAACCTGATGGGATCTGTGACCTCGCTGTTTGGTCCCTTTCCCCAAATCAACCAAGCAACCGACCAGGAGGGCTGTCGCATTTCGAATGAATTACATCTTCACGTCACATATTCCCGTGGATGTTGACACACATTCGGCATCAGTGTACAAACAGGTATCTTCGATGGTTGTTGGATTGGGCCGCACGTCTTTCCTCCCCATGCAGACATACCGACTTTCTCGTAAGAAATGCTGGTGAAGATGAGTCACTGACCACTCATGAAGAAACACTGTGTCAACACGATGAAGCGCCGGTACATTTTACGGTTCCAGTCAGAGATGGTGATGTTGCAAAATTAGACAAAAGCTGATTATGTTAATGTGAATTAGGTGTTTGATTGCATAGTCCTCGGATTTTGGTTAGGGTTTTTCTGTTTTTGCTTTCGCAGCTGCTACAGGAGCACCACGTGGCCTGGCCCTTTTCTATTTTCTTCATACTTACAGCTCAGTGCCCGGGCATCAATTTCCTAAACCAGTGCGACTCAATTTTCAAAAACAAAAATTTAAAGAAAGTCGCCTTTGGAAATTACAGTTTCTCCCTAAGTTAGAAAACATTTTTTACTTATTTATATAGTCGCTGGTGGCTGGTTCGCTTTTTTTACTTTTATTTAAATTCTATATTTATTAACAAATGGAAATGTTAATTGACAAACACTGAATCTTACTTTTTAATGAAAATAAAATTATTTTATTTTAGTTTATGGTCGCACGAAAAATGCTAGTATTCACAATGATTGAAAATTTTGTATAAAAAAGGCAAACATCACATCTGTGCTAATAATAAATCTGTAAAACCGTCGTGTCTGTTTTTGAAAACGCTAATCACCAAAAGTACCAACCGAATTTTCATGGAGTTTTCGCAAGTAACGTGAGCATAGCTCGGGGCACCGTATAGGCTATAGTTTATCAAAGCCGGGTCACGAAAACAATAAGATATCATGATGTAAAGTTTTATTTAAAGCCGTCGCGTCTGTCTGTCGGTTAGTCTGAACACTCAAATCTCCAAAACTACTCGGCGGATTTTATTGGATTTCTACTGCAACTTCAGCGTACCTAGGGGCTATATTTCATCAAAATCTGATCACGGTAAATAAGATATATATAAATTATATGGCGCAGCAGTCAGTCGTCCTTTTTATTTTTTTCCAGGTTTTATTTCGCAAATCCTGATTTTGGCTAGTGCCTAGTCATTATCAGTGCACTATTTTCTAGTCTCAATGCATGTCAGTTCCCTGTTCACATGGATTGAGACTCGAAAATAGTGCATTGATAACGCATGTCAATGCATGTCAGTTCCCTGTTGACACCCATTGAGACTAGGAAATAGTGCATCGATAACAGCTAGGCACTATCCGAAATCTGGATTTGCCAAATAGTCGCTGAGGGCACTCTAGTCGAGCGATGTCACAATCCTGAAGGAAGTCATTCACAAGATGTGCACGATGGGGGTGCGAAATGTCGTCCATGAAGACGAATGCCTCGCCAATATGCTGCCGATACGGTTGCACTATCGGTCGGAGGATGGCATTCACGTATCTTACAGTCGTTATGGCGCTTTCCATGACCACCAGCGGCTCACGTTGGCTCCACATAATGCCACTCCGAAACAGCATGGAACCTCTACCTTGCTGCCATCGCTGGACAGTGTGTCTAAGGCGTTCAGCGTGACCGGGTTGTCCCCAAACACGTCTCTGACGATTGTCTGGTTGAAGGCATATCCGACACTCGTCGGTGAAGAGAACGTGATGCCAATCCTGAGCGATGCATTCGGCATATTGTTGGGTCCATCTGTACCGCGCTGCATGGCGTCGTGGTTGTAAAGATGGACCTCGCCATGGACGTCGGGAGTGAAGTTGCGCGTCATGCAGCCTACTGCGCACAGTTGAATCGTAACACGACGTCCTGTAACTGCACGAAAAGCGTTATTCAACATGGTGGCGTTGCTGTCAGGGTTTCTCCGAGCCATAATCCGGAGGTAGCGGTCATCCACTGCAGTTGTAGCCCTTGGGCGGCCTGACGAGGCATGTCATCGACTGTTCCTATCTCTCTGTATCTCCTTCATGTCCGAACAACATCGCTTTGGTTCACTCCGAGACGCCTGGACACTTCCATTGTTGAGAGCCCTTCCTGGCACAAAGAAACAGTGCAGACGCGATCGAATCGCGGTATTGACCGTCTAGGCATGGCTGAACTACAGACACTACGAGCCGTGTACCTCCTTCCTGGTGGAATGACTGGAACTGATCGGCTGTCGGACCCCTCCATCTAGTAGGCGCTGGTCATGCATGGTTGTTTACATCTATGGGCGGGTTTATTGGTTTATTGACATCTCTGAACAGTCAAAGGTACTGTCTCTGTGATACTGTATGCACAGTAAACGTCTATCTTCAGGAGTTCTGGAAATCGGGGTGATGCAAAACCTTTCTTGATATGTGTATGAGAAACACTTTCAAGACTTCCGGAAAAGTGTTGAAATGCTTAATATGTTTCATTCGTGATTTCTGTTGATGTTGGGATTGCTGATACCGTATCAGATGTTAAAAATAATTGATATTCATCCAACTGTTGTATGATGACTTGTGACAAAATTAGTTTCATAGTTCATGTAACGACTTTTTCAGCCTAAATTTCCTCCATTAGCTTACACATACAATTTACGTACGTTCAGGTTCATAGCTAACTATATATATGACAGATTCAGGAGATTAAAAACCATATTTTCAAATGTGTTCTGTTCATAAAGTGGCATTCGACTTCAATACTTTTGTGATAGAAAAAGGCATATCTGCTAAGAATCAGTATTCTCATGTTTAATATACAAATACAGTTAACATGTTGATGATGTCATATTGTCCATAGGAACTCTGTGTCAATCATATCGCCGCTTTCTCTAATTCATGCAGCCCCCCGAGGCAGTGTCGTCAAACTTGTTCTTCGTTTGGTTTCGCCAAACGGAACAAACGTTGCGGTGAGCATTGCTCACCTAGCTTAAATTTACGAATTCCGCAAAAGGCATATTTTAACTGGTAATAAGAATTTGAACAAGTGGTAACTCACCAATTGATTATATTCTCATTACTAGTTAAAACGTGCATTGCCGCAGTTCTGCGCGTGCACGTGCTTGAATTTGCTCGAGCAACGGCCTGACTGGTTAATTTCAGTGCTATATAACTCGGAAACGCCGCAACACATCGAATTTTTTTTTCTTAAGTTATTTGGCAGTGGAACCTCACTTGCAACATCCTTACAAGCTTTTCAGACTTTTTCTAACCACCCCGTATAGTGAATTGCGTTGTCTCGTTAGAAGAATATTCTTTAGGAATTAAATAGATTTCTCATGGGCCACGTTAATAGATTGTTGTGGAGCGGAGCATCTCCCTGCAACAGCCAGATATCGTCGATCCGTAACATAAAACCTAATGACAAGCGCAGTTAATTCTTCCCCCACTCGATACGTCACACCGCCTTGTGCCGGCTGCTGGTCATCAGTAGCCACGAGCGCGAGCCAGCTTACACTACCAAATAGGCGAACAGGACTGATCTACAGCTTATGCAGCTTATTGTTAGAAATAGAACAGTATTCCTCACGGTCACATACGCTGGGCCTTCAATCTTACTGGTTGAAGTATCATCGTTTTCGGAATAACTAGCGTTAAAATTAGATAGACTACTGTTGAGTGTAATTAACTGGACAAATAGGACGAGGAAAGCAGAGGTTTGGTCATCTGCCTCTTTTCCTTAGATAACGTCGGCAAAGATCAAATAGGCATCTAGTTACTATAGGCTCACACTTACCGCCAACGGAATGGGACGTCAGTGTGAAGCATTCCCGAAGAAACCATAGACGTTGACTTTGAAGGTGCTATTCTCACTACCCTCATTCATGTTATACTGTTATTATAGCAGGTTGTAGCAGATTTCGTGCGTTTCTCTCTCTCTCTCTCTTTTATTTTCTTTTAAGGGTTGCGTGATTTCATGAGGAATCTTTTGCTATTTGGCGTTCTTCCACAAAATAGGCCAAATATCTGAAGGTTTTACAATATCTGGACAAAAGAAAAGCCTGCATTGTGGATAAATAACAAAAAAAATGATGAGGCACTTTGCATTGGTGAAGCCTTTTTAACAGTGAAATTTCCTCTGTTGGAGGAAAGAAATACAAATACGTCAACCTCTACATCTACACTCCACAAGGCGCTTTATGGTGTGTGGTGGAAGATCCTTCTGGTACCGTTATCTTTTCCCCCTATCTGTTGCATTCACACCTGGTACATAAGAGGAACATTTATCGTTAAACCTGAGACCTAATTAACGCGATTTTCTCATTGTGGTGATTTGGCGAGATGTATATTGCCCCACTCTTCTTGGACGTACGCTCTCTAGATTTCAACAAAAAACCTCTCCATTAAGCACAATGCCATTTTTAGCGTCTGCCAGCAGTGTATGTTAAGCATCGCCATAGCACTCCTGCGCCGGTTAAATGATCCTTTAACGCCCCCCAGGGGGTCCACAACTCTTGTGGATATGTGCGTAGCGAGCACGGGACCCCGAGCTAATGTGGCCCTCCTTCCTTTCCGGGCTGCATACCTTCCTTTTCCGCATCCTTCCCCATCCCCCATCTTGGCCCCCCCCCCTCACCTCCGCCTCTTTCCTTCCCTTTCTCCCCCTCTGGGAGTATGTTTTGTGCCTGCATCCGGAGACGGACGCTCGAAAATGTAACACATTCTTCGCTTTCTCTGCTTGCAAGTCTTCAGCCTTCCTTTGTCCTTCTCTTTTCCTTACCTCTTCTCTTTACCCTTTTCTCTGCTGCGGCGTTTGAGACCTCTCTTCTTTCCTTTCCCTTTCTTTGTTTTTCCCTTTCCCTTTTTTTCTTCCCTGTGCGTGTGTGAAGGCCGACCCACGCATTTTCATGTGTAGCCGGTGAAGAGGTAACGCGTAATTCCCCGCCCCAGGTAGACAGGTAGGACACGTATGTACCCCCTGGTAACAGCCAGGCCCAGGGAGGGGTGATTACCCGAGCTGATACCTTCCGAAAGTGCCGATTGGTCCCTCCGTCCGTTTCTCGGGTGGTGTGAACAATTACCTAAGGCGGGAGTGCCCTCAGAGAGGGCCCCCACAAGGGAGGAGCGCGCCATCGGAGACGCCGTTAATCATGGGGGATACTTCCGCAATGGTTTCCTAATCTTCTTCTATGTCTGCTCACAAGCGTAAGTTCAATGAGTCTCAGCCACAGACAGTTCTTCCATCGTTGCCACAGTTCCTTGTTGTTTCTCGGTCTGACGAAGGTCACGACTTCTCCACAGTCAACCCTTTCATTATTCAGAAAGGTTTCGACGCAATTGCAGGTCCTGTAAAGTCTTGTTCCAGATTAAGAAATGGCACCTTGTTGTTAGAAACAATCAATGCCCTCCAGGCACAAAAATTGCTGCGTACTACACTGCTACATACCCTCCCTGTCCGGGTGGAAGTGCACCGCACTTTAAATTCCTCACGTGGGGTCGTTTATACACGCTCCTTCGACGGATTGTCCGACGAGGAAATTCAACACTACCTGTCTGACCAGGGCATCACGGCTGTTCATCGAGTCATGAAAAGGGTTGACACGAACATTGTTCCAACCCATACTGTCTTCTTGACATTTGACAGTGTTCAACTCCCATCGACCATAAAAGCGGGCTATGAGATAATTTCCGTTCGCCCTTACATCCCAAACCCTACGCGTTGCTATCGGTGTCAGCGGTTCAATCATACCAGCCAGTCCTGTTCCAATCCGGCCAAATGTGTTACTTGTGGCAAGGATGCCCATTAGGGTGCTTGTCCACCTCCATCCCCTCGTTGCATCAACTGTATGGGTGACCACGCTGCTTCCTCTAGAGATAGCCCCATTTTTAAAGACGAAAAGCTCATTCAGGAAATCTGAGTGAAGGAAAAGTTGTCGACCTTTGCTGCTCGAAAATTATTCGCCAGTCGAAAGCCCACTGTGTCTCACACAGGTAAATACAGCACTGTCCTTGCCTCTCCTCAGCCAACAAAGGAGGCATCCACTCAGACTTGTGATTTCATCTTTAGTGCCACGGTCGTCAGATCGGCCAGCGCAAAGATCGCCCATTCAACCTCCCCACTCTCACCTGCTCACTCTACGGCTCAGCCTTCATTGGGTTCTGCTAAATCTCGAGCCCAAAAGTCAGACGCCCGGACTTCCAAAAAAGAGCCTACTCATGAAGATTTTTTACGTATCTCAACTTCACAACCATCAGTTCCTCCTTCATCTAAACATCCTGTTTCCAAGAAGGCTAGTAAAAAACCCAGTTCCTTTCCTTCTCCGCCACCGCGTGTCTCATCTACAGCACCACCTGGTGGTAGCCGCCCTCGGCCGTCTTCTGTGTCGCCGAGGTGCACTGCTGGCGGCCGATCAACCGGCCGTTCGCTGGTGGCAGGAGCTGCTCCTGAACAACCTATGGATCAGGATCTTCTGCCTTCGGCTGAATTCAGTTCCACGCTGTCGGTCGCAAGCTCTGAGCAGTCATTGAGTTGACGGCAACCTTGGTCACATTCTTCCATTTTCTGTCCACCCTATGTCCATTATCCATTGGAATACCCGCGGCATTCGAGCCAATCGGGATGAACTGTCGATCCTCCTACGATCCTACTCGCCGGTCATCTTCTGTCTTCAGGAAACAAAGCTGCGTCCCCACGACCGCTTTGTTTTCCCCCATTTTCAGTCAGTCCGATTTCATCTCCCGTCTGTTGAAGACACTCCAGCACATGGAGGACTCATGATTCTTCTCCATGATACTCTCCATTATCACCCAATCCCCTTAAACACTTCCTTCCAAGCAGTCGCTGTCTGTCTTTCCCTTTCTGGATACACCTTCTCTCTTTGTACTGTATACATTCCATCGTCCACACCCTTGGCACGAGCTGGTCTCCTTCATCTTCTTAGTCAGCTTCCACCCTCCTATTTGCTGGTTGGGGACTTCAATGCCCACCACCCGCTTTTGGGATCTCCCATCCTTGTCCGCATGGCTCACTATTGATAGACGTCTTCCACCAAGCGGATCTTGTTTGCCTCAACACTGGGGGCCCTACATTTTTATCTGCCTCCGCGACAAATTTCTCTCATTTGGACCTTTCGGTCGGTACTGCTCCGCTAGCTCGGCGCTTCGAATGGTTCGCCCTTGCTGTTACACACTCGAGTGACCACTTACCATGCGTCCTTCGATTGCAGCCACAACTGTCATATATGCGCCCGCGTCAGTGGAAGTTTGCCCAAGCCGATTGGACACTTTTTTCGTCTCTAGCGACATTCGATGACCGTCACTTTCCTAGCGTCGACGATGAGGTCACTCATATTACAGACGTTATTCTTACAGCTGCGGAACGTTCAATACCTCGCACCTCCGAATTGCCCCGGCGCCCCCGCAGTTCCTTGGTGGAACGAGGCATGCCGTGACGCAATACGTGAGCGGCGACGTGCTCTTCGCGTTTTCAGACAACATCCTACTTTGGCCAACTGTATCCGCTATAAGCAGTTCCGTGCGCGATGCCGTCGCGTCATCCGCGATAGCAAGAAGGCAATCTGGGACTTCTTTACTAGCTCATTTATCAACTTCACTCCCTCCTCGGAAGATTGGAGTCGGATTCGACGGTTATCTGGAGCGCCTAGTTTCTCCCCGGTCCCTGGGCTCACTGTCGCTCATGATACATTAGTGGACCCCGTCGCAATTTCTAACTCATTGGGTCAACACTTTGCTGAGATTTCGAGCTCTTCAAATTACCCGCCAGCGTTTCTCCCGAAGAAACGTGCAGCGGAAGTGCAACCTCTTGCTTTCTCCTCTCAAAATCGCGAAAGCTACAACACTGTGTTCTCCATGCGGGAACTCCAACATGCACTCTCTTCTTCTCGCTCCTCCGCCCCAGGACCGGATGGTATCCACATCCAAATGTTGCTGCATTTATCACACCATAGTCTGCGTTACCTCCTCCGCCTTTATAATCGAATTTGGACCGACAGTACTTTTCCCAGACGATGGCGGGAATCTACAGTCGTTCCTATTCCGAAACCTGGAAAGGACAAACATCTCCCCTCCAGCTATCACCCCATTGCTCTCACGAGTAGTGTATGTAAGGTTTTGGAGCGTATGGTGAATTGCCGTTTAGCTTGGTGGCTGGAGTCCCGCAGTCTTTTAACACCTGCCCAATGCGGTTTCCGAAAGTATCGTTCTGCAGTTGACCATCTTGTTGCTCTCTCCACTTATATCATGAACAATTTTCTCCTGAAACGCCAAACAGTAGCAATATTTTTTTATCTGGAGAGAGCATACGATACCTGTTGGAGAACAGGCATCCTCCGCATACTGTTCTCTTGGGGCTTTCAAGGTCGGCTGCCCCTTTTTCTTCGTGAATTTATGGCAGAGCGCACATTTAGAGTGCGGGTGAACACTACTCTCTCCCGTACTTTCTCCCAAGAAAATGGGGTACCCCAGGGCTCCGTGCTAATTGTTGTACTGTTTGCCATTGCCATTAATCCAATTATGGATTGTCTCCTTCCTGATGTCTCGGGCTCCCTCTTTGTGGACGATGTTGTGATCTACTACAGCTCTCAACGGACCAGCCTTCTTGAACGACGTCTTCAAGGATGTCTCGATCGCCTCCACTCATGGAGCATCGAAACAGGCTTCCGCTTTTCTCCCAGTAAGACCGTTTGTGTTAATTTTTGGCGTCGTACGGAGTTTCTTCCACCTTCCTTACTTCTAGGACCTGTCAACCTTCCGTTTTCGGACGTCGCTAAATTCTTGGGTCTTATGTTTGACAGAAAACTGTGCTGGTCCTCCCACGTTTCCTATATTTCGGCTCGCTGTCTGCGATCCCTCAACACCCTCCGTGTCCTGAATGGTACCTCCTGGGGAGCGGACCGAGTGGTCCTTCTCCGCCTCTATCGCGCCTTAGTGCGCTCGAAATTGGACTATGGAAGCATAGTTTACTGCTCTGCTCGGCCGTCTATTCTTCGGCGTCTCGACTCTATCAACCATCGTGGTTTACGCTTAGTGTCTGGAGCTTTTTACACGGCCCTGTGGAAAGCCTTTATGCTGAGACTGCTGAACCTCCGCTGTCCAATCGGCGAGCTGTCCTTCTGAGTCGTTTTGCTAGCCATCTGTCTTCCATGCCTGCTAATCCGGCCCATGACATTTTTTTCGACGCTTCCTTGGATTTAGGGTATGCAGGCCGCCCTTCCTCCCTACTACCACCGGGAGTCCGCTTCCGTCAACTGCTCCATTCTCTTTCCTTCCGCTTTCCTAAAACTTTCTTGACAACTTGGGGTACAGTACGGCCTTGGCTCCGTCCCCGGACCTGCCTGCTCCGTGACCTTTGTCAGTTTCCCAAGGATGGTACCCCTTCACTTGTTTATCGTCGGGCATTTGCTGCTCTATGTGCACAAATGAAGGAAGCCACATTTATTTACACTGATGGCTCAAAAACATCATTTGGTGTAGGGAGTGCCTATATTGTTGACGACGCTCCAACTCGATTTCGGCTTCTCGACCAGTGTTCGGTTTATACTGCGGAGCTTTACGCTGTTCTCCAGGCTCTCCAATACATCCGTCGCCATCAGCGGATACAGTATGTTATCTGTTCAGATTCTCTCAGCTCTCTCATCAGTCTCCAAGCTCTCTACCCTGTCCACCCTCGGGTCCGCCGGATTCAGAACTGCCTACACTTGCTCCACTTGGGGGGGCGTCTCTGTGGCGTTCCTCTGGATCCCAGGACACGTTGGTATCTGTGGAAATGAGGCGGCCGATATAGCGGCCAAGGCAGCGGTCTCTCTTCTTCGGCCAGCTATTCGCACGATTCCCTTCGCCGATCTGCGGAGTGTTTTATGTCGTCGTGTTGTTCTTTTATGGCACGCACATTGGTCGACACTTCCCAATAATAAATTGCGGGAGGTGAAAGCTCTTCCCTGTGCTTGGACCTCTTTCTCCCGAACGCGTCGTCGGGAGGAGGTAATTTTAACTAGACTCCGGATAGGGCACTGTCTTTTTAGCCATCGACATCTTTTAAGTGGCGATCCTCCCCCACTCTGTCCCCACTGCTCTCCCCCACCTTTTACTTGAGTGCCCCTATTTTACGCCGTTACGCGCCCGTCTACAGCTGTCGCCTGGTATATCTTCCATTTTAGCAGATGACACGCGCTCAGCCGATCGCGTTCTCGAGTTTATTAGTGGCAGTAAGATGACGTCAGTCATTTGAAGCTCTTTTTGGGGACAACCAAACCCCTTCTATAGTGGTTTTTTAAGCTTTCCTTCTGGTTTTAGTTTCTCCAATTTTTTGAGTTTCGTTCCCATTGCTGCTGGTTTCCAGTTTCGTTTTTTTACCTTTTCCTAAGTCACAGACCGGGCGCTAATGACCGTAGCAGTTTCGCGCCCTAAAACCATAACAAAAAAAAATCATTTAACGAAGCCTACCACTCCTCGTTAGCCCATCTCTCTCTCTTCTATAATTCATTTGTTTTTGTCGTTGTTTTATACTTAGAAATAAAACAAAACAAAATGGTTACGGTAAAAAAGTTTTGTGTTACTGGCATCTAAATATACAAGGGTAAATCAATAAGTATCTGAAATTTTTCCTCTGAATTTCTTTAGATTGGTACTACGGCTTTGTGTCGCATGAGTTCCTCCTCTACAGCTTTGTGCGCTCAGCAGTTGCTAGAGGTTGCTGTCGTCTTCGCCTGTGGTAGGTTTCAGCGTGTTCAGACGTAAAAATGGCCGTGCCACTCTCTGTTCGCACCATATAAGAACAGGGTTTGTAATCGCGTTATTGCGGTCTGGATGTGTACCAGGAGTGGCAATTCGTAGAAGACTCTCAAGACAGTACGGGGACAATGTTTTGTGACAGTGGAGTGTTTACCAATGCGCTTAACAGTCCAGAAGTGGTCGAACGAGCGTGAAGGACGAGGAAAGAGAGGGACGATCAAATACCGCCACAACTGATGCCGATCTTCAACAAGTCTGTGCCTTCATACTGAATAGCAGACGAGTTACTAGAATGAGACTTTCATTCTGCAGCGGAGTGTGCGCTGATATGAAACTTCACGGTAGATTAAAACTGTGTGCTGGACCGAGATGGGCACTTGGTGCAGGGAGTGGCAACTGACCCTTAGCATAGACAAATGTAATGTTTTGCGAATACATAGAAAGAAGGATCCTTTATTGTATGATTATATGATAGCGGAACAAACACTGGTAGCAGTTACTTCTGTAAAATATCTGGGAGTATGCGTGCGGAACGATTTGAAGTGGAATGATCATATAAAATTAATTGTTGGTAAGGCGGGTACCAGGTTGAGATTCATTGGGAGAGTCCTTAGAAAATGTAGTCCATCAACAAAGGAGGTGGCTTACAAAACACTCGTTGGACCTATACTTGAGTATTGCTCATCAGTGTGGGATCCGTACCAGATCGGGTTGACGGAGGAGATAGAGAAGATCCAAAGAAGAGCGGGGCGTTTCGTCACAGGGTTATTTGGTAAGCGTGATAGCGTTACAGAGATGTTTAGCAAACTCAAGTGGCAGACTCTGCAAGACAGGCGCTCTGCATCGCGGCGTAGCTTGCTCGCCAGGTTTCGAGAGGGTGCGTTTCTGGATGAGGTATCGAATATATTGCTTCCCCCTACTTATACCTCCCGAGGAGATCACGAATGTAAAGTTAGATAGATTTGAGCGTGCACGGAGGCTTTCAGACAGTCGTTCTTCCCGCGAACCATACGCGACTGGAACAGAAAAGGGAGGTAATGACAGTGGCACGTAAAGTGCCCTCCGCCACACACCGTTGGGTGGCTTGCGGAGCATAAATGTAGATGTAGATGTAGAGACTCGAACTCGGGACCTTTGCCTTTCTCTGGCAAGTGCTCTACCAACTGAGCTACCCAAGACGACTCACGCCCCGTCCTCGCAACTTTATCCTTTCTTTCAGGAGAGTTCGTTCTGCAAGGTTCGCAGGAGAGCTTCTGTAAAGTTTGGAAGATAGGAGACGAGGTGCTGGCAGAAATAAAGTTGTGAGGACGGGGCGTGAGTCGTGCGTGGGTAGCTCAGTTGGTAGAGCAGTTGCCCGCGAAAGGCAAAGGTCCCGAGTTCGAGTTTCAGTCCGGCACACAGTTTTAATCTGCCAGGAAGTTTCAGACGAGTTACTATTGATGATGAGGCAAACCACAAGCAGATTAGTCTGTATTAGAAATCATGCATAACAAGCGTTCTTTTATTGCATGACAATGAGCGCCCACATACTGCTGCCCACACCACATAGACTCTTCACGTGATGTATTTTGAGATCTTGTAGCATCCTGCATAAAGTCACGATCTCGGCCCGTCCAGTTCCATCTGTTTGACTCACTTCGAGATGGAAAATGATACAAAAGACTGTGCATTTTTATGGTAATAAATCATAAAAGTTCATTGCGTACATTTATTGACTGCCCCATCTCTTTCTGCTTTCGTCAGTGTACTTCGTGAAATGTTGGCGTTCCGTCCCGTGTGAAAACGCCTATATTTGAGGGTGAAGTTGTTTCCATTCGGCTGACTTTCAGAGTGAAAAGACCGTAAACGTCACTTTTTCTAGCATGTCTCATCTAGAGCACGTGACTATAAAATATGGAACCATCGAGTGTTAAATAAATTGTTGATGGTGTACGGCGACTAGCCGGAAACTGGTTTTAGGTTTGTATTGTATTGGTGTTGCATGTGAACCGGGGGCCTAGAAACGACGCAGAGGCTCCGTCCCCGCCGCAGCCGCAGTGGTCCACAACCTCACGACGACTACCGCAGTCCACTTCACCCCTCCGCCGCCCCACACCAAACCCAGGGTTATTGTGCGGTTCAGCCCTTGGTGGACCCCCAGGGAACGTCTCACACCAGACGAATGTAACCCCTATGTTTGCGTGGTAGAGTAATGGTGGTGTACGCGTACGTGGAGAACTTGTTTGCGCAGCAATCGCCGACATAGTGTAACTGAGGCGGAATAAGGGGAACCAGCCCGCATTCGCCGAGGCAGATGGAAAACCGCCTAAAAACCATCCACAGACTGGCCGGCTCACCTGACCTCCACACAAGTCCGCCGGGCGGATTCGTTTTGGGGACCAGGCTCTCCTTCCCAATCCGGAAAGCCGTGCGTTAGACCACACAGCTAACCGGGCGGGCGGTTTTAGGTTACTTTATTCAAAAAGTATCGTTACCAGTATCGAATTTACACACCTCATCCTAAGAAGGTTGTCATGCTTTCGTCAAAATAAATGATACCTTGGTTTACAGGTTAGTTGCCTTAGTATAAACACTAATTCACAATTACAAACGTGTAACAAAGATAGTTGCGCTGCAGATTTGTGTTAGAATGCAAGATACGTCAAACGACCAACTGGCGAATTCGTTTTTGCAGTTTTCAAAAATGGTTCAAATGGCTCTGAGCTCTATGGGATTTACCCTCTGAGGTCATCAGTCCCCTAGAACTTAGAACTGCTTAAACCTAACTAACCTAAGGACATCACACACTTCCATTCCCGAGGCAGGATTCGAACCTGCGACCGTAGCGGTCGCGCGGTTCCAGACTGAAGCGCCTAGATCCGCTCGGCCACTCCGGTCGGCTGCAGTTTTCTTCCAACGAAATATATTCTCAAAGATGTTCGTATTTTCACCATCACATATGTTTGTTTGTATTACAAAACACTTCTGTTTATTCACAAAATGAATTTCCAGTGTGCACCACATGTTTTGATTCACAAAATTTGAAAATAAAAACAGAGTTTACAAAGTAAATGAGTATCGAAGGTGCTACGATACTGGCATTATGGGAAAGGAAGCGCAATTTACTGTTGTGTTAAATTCAAGAGATATTCTACATTAAATGTAGGGCATTAAAATAGACAGATAACAATAAGTAAATGGAATTTTGTGAATTAGTGTCACGATAACTTATTTTATACAATGACAGAGAAACAAATGTGGACAAGAAAGTATCAGAAATCCTTACGTGCTATGTCAACAGTGATGATATTAATACACATATCAAAATAGTTTTGCATCCTCCAGTTCCCATAACTCGTGAAGACAAACGTTTACTGTGGATACAGTATCACAGACACAGTACCTTCGACTGTTCAGAACTAAACGCGCCCAAAGATGTAAACAACCATGCATGACCAGCACCTATTAGATGGAGGGGTCGGACAGCCGATCAGTTCCAGTCATTCCACCAGGAAGGAGGCACACGGCTCGTGTTGTCTGTAGTTATGTCACGCGTAGACGGTCAATACCGCGATTCGATCGCGTCCGCACTGTTTCTTAGTGCCAGGAAGGGGCCTCGACAAGTGCCCACGCGTCTCGGAGTGAACCAAAGCGATGTTGTTCGGACATGGAGGAGATACACAGAGACAGTAACTGTCGATGATATGCCTCGCTCAGGCCACCCAAGGGCTACTACTGCAGTGGATGACCGCTACCTCCGGATTATGGCTCGGAGGAACCCTGACAGCAATGCCACCATGTTGAATAATGCTTTTCGTGAGGTCACAGGATGTCGAGTTACGACTCAGACTCAAACTTGACCCACCAACCACTCTGAGGGATCTACACCGAATCGCCGTTGAGGAGTGGAACAATCTGGACCAACAGTGCCTTGATGAACTTGTGGGTAGTATTCCACAACGAATACAGGCATGCATCAATGCAAGAGGACGTGCTACTGGGTAGTATAGGTACCGGCGTGTACAGCAATCTGGACCACCACCTCTGAAGCTCCAGCTATATTGTGGTACAACATGCAATGTGTGATTTTCATGAGCAATAAAAAGGGCGGAAATGATGTTTATGTTGATCCCTATTCCAATTTTCTGTGCAGGTTCCGGAACTCTCGAAACCGAGGTGATGCAAAACGTTTTTTGATGTATGTGCATTATAATTTATTAATGTTTTGTACCATGAATGATAGTGACGATAGTGGATACATACAATATTGTAAGATTAGTGACTTCATTCGCAGACATCATTTATGATGGAGTGTGGAAAGTACTTTCTGGAAGTTTTCCCGGAAAGAAGTGTTACCCAAGTCAGTCTGCTCATTAAGGATATTTTCGTGGGGTAGTGTTTTCGCGTCTGTGCATTTCTGTCTCCTCTAACACATTCATAGTGGCTCCTTTTTCTGCTAAATGTGATATTTTCATGTTGCTCTCAGTGTTTTGTCACTGAATGGTTTTCTTTTGCAATATGTGCAGCAAATGTAGGTTTGTTGAAGTTTTTGATGTTTCCAGTTCTTAAAGCATCAAGGTGTTCTTTGTACCCAATCTCGAAACTGCTGCCTGTCTGAGCGATAAAGAATTTTCTGCACGAGTTGCATTGGAGCTTATATACTCCCGATTTACGAAAGGGGGTCTTGGAAGGATTACTATCATGGATCATGTTTTGCTGTAATTTATTATTAGTAGAGAAGTTAATTTTATTCTTCTTCTTTTTAAATAAGTTTCCAATTTGGTATGATAGTGGGCCTATGTATGAGACAACATTATATTATGTTCGACTTCTGCGGGAGGCTAATTTCTTTGGATTGGATGCTGTGTGAACTGCTCTTCTGTACAGCTGTGGTTTTTGTTTTATTTTGTTATGGAGTTTGTGTATTATTACTCGATCATGGCCGTTATTATGAGCAACTGCCTTAATTACATTGACTTCATTTAGTTCGTCTGTGTGATTCGTAGATACTTTTCGGTTTCGGTGTACTATGGCTCGCCGGCTTCAGGTGGCCGAGCGGTTCTAGGCGCTTCAGTCTGGAACCACGTGACCGCTTCGGTCGCAGGTTCGAATCCTGCCTCGGCCATGGATGTGTGTGATGTCCTTAGGTTAGTTAGGTTTAAGTAGTTCTAAGTTCTAGGGGACTAATGACCTCAGATGTTAAGTCCCATAGCGCTCAGAGCCTTTTGAACCTTTTACTATGGCTCTGAAATACGACGTTTTGTGTTGACTGGGATGACATGAGGGGTCGTCAGGGCTGACATCTGTGGTGGTGGGTTTCGGAGACGCTGTACTGATGTTTATGATTAATGTTACAAATATTAAGGTCGAGAAAATTTATATCCTTATTTGTTTCATGCTCAACTGTGAATGTAATGTTTTCACGTATTTTGTTGAGGTCTGCTGCTAACGTAACAGTTTCACTGTATGTAAAAGCAGGACAGCCGTCTGTTGATGAATTGTGTAAATTCGAAAGTGGTAATGGTACTTTTTGAATTAGCCTAAGTAAAAGCCAATTTGTGGCTGATTGCTGTATACCATCACATGGAAGCCACGGTTTCCGTGACTTTATTTGACAAAATTGCAGCAAATATAGTGTGTGCGATCGCGGGGTTGCACAGGTGCTGTCGGCGTGCAACGACCTGTCGGTGTTCGACCCGTCGACGTCGGTGGCGGCGCGGTTCTACTCGTCGCTGCTGGAGTGCGTGCGGCGGCTGTCGGCGGGTGCGCCGGCGGGCCGCGCCCTGGACACGGTGTGGGCGGCGGCGGCCGCGCTCAGCCAGGCCTGCCAGAACGCCGCGGCGCGCCGCGCGCTCGCGCACACGCACCGCGCCGCCGCCGTGCTCGCCAGGCTGCTGCAGCCCGCACGCGCGCGCGCCCTGCCGCACGAGGGCCGCCTCGCGCTGCTGCGCGCCCTACAGGTCAGCACCGCTGCGGGAGAGGCTGGTGGGGGGAGTAGGGGGAAATCGACTTCATACAGGTCGGCAGAAGTCATCGAAGGTGACCCATTTTGCCTCGCGCGACACTACAGCGAGCTTGGGGCGTTGGTCACATGGCTGTGTTCGCTTCCGCTCACGTTGTGAACTCTCAGAGGGCGAAGGCAGTAAGCTCTCAGTTTACATCTACATCTACATTTATACTCCGCAAGCCACCCAACGGTGTGTGGCGGAGGGCACTTTACGTGCCACTGTCATTACCTCCCTTTCCTGTTCCACTCGCGTATGGTTCGCGGAAAGAACGACTGCCGGAAAGCCTCCATGCGCGCTCGAATCTCTGTAATTTTACATTCGTGATCTCCTCTGGAGGTATAAGTAGGGGGAAGCAATATATTCGATACCTCATCCAGAAACGCACCCTCTCGAAACCTGGACAGCAAGCTACACCGCGATGCAGAGCGCCTGTCTTGCAGAGTCTGCCACTTGAGTTTGCTAAACATCTCCGTAACGCTATCACGCTTACCAAATAACCCTGTGACGAAACGCGCCGCTCCTCTTTGGATCTTCTCTATCTCCTCTGTCATCCCGACCTTGTTCGGATCCCACACTGATGAGCAATACTCAAGTATAGGTCGAACGAGTGTTTTGTAAGCCACCTCCTTTGTTGGTGAACTACATTTTCTAAGGACTCTCCCAATGAATCTCAACCTGGTACCCGCCTTACCGAAATTAATTTTATATGATCATTCCACTTCAAATCGTTCCGCACGCATACTCCCAGACATTTTACAGAAGTAACTGCTACCAGTGTTTGTTCTGCTGTCATATTACAATACAATAAAGTATCTTTCTTTCTATGTCTTCGCAATACACTACATTTGTCTATGCTAAGGGTCAGTTGCCGCTCCCTGCACCAAGTGTCTATCTGCTGCAGAGCTTCCTGCATTTCGCTGCAATTTTCTAATGCTGCAACTTCTCTGTATACTACAGCATCATCCACGAAAGGCTGCATGGAACTTCCGACACTATCTACTAGGTCGGTTATATATATTGTGAAAAGCAATGGTCCCATAACACTCCCCTGTGACACACCAGAGGTTACTTTAACGTCTGTAGACGTCTCTCCATTGAGAACAACATGCTGTGTTCTGTTTGCTAAAAACTCTTCAATCTAGCCACACAGCTGGTCTGTTATTCCGTAGGCTCTTTCTTTGTTTGTCAGGCGACAGTGCGGAACTGTATCGAACGCCTGTCGGAAGTCAAGGAAAATGGCATCTACCTGTGAGACTGTATCTAATATTTTCTGGGTCTCATGAACAAATAAAGCGTGTTGGGTCTTACACGATCGCTGTTTCCGGAATCCATGTTGATTCCTATGTTGATTCCTACAGAGTAGATTCTGGGTTTCCAGAAATGACATGATACTCGAGCAAAAAACATCTTCTAAAATTCTACAACAGATCGATGTCAGAGATATAGGCCTATAGTTTTGCGCATCTGCTCGACGACCCTCTTGAAAACTGGGACTACCTGTGCTCTTTTCCAATCATTTGGAACCTTCGTTCCTCTAGAGACTTGCGGTACACGGCTGTTAGAAGGGGGGCAAGTTCTTTCGCGTACTCTGTGTAAAATCGAATTATAGTTACCGCTAGAGTTGTAAACCTACCGTAAGCCACTGTTGACTATCGTAAGTAAGTATGTGTAGACTACGGTAGTTTTTCTAATACCTTAGTCCAATTATCAATGGCATTGCCGCAGTGGCTACACCGGTTCCCGTGAGATCACCGAAGTTAAGCGCTGTCGGGCGTGGCCGGCACTTGGATGGGTGATCGTCAGGGCCGCCATGCGCTGTAGCCATTTTTCGGGGTGCACTCAGCCTCGTGATGCCAGTTGAGGAGCTACTCGACCGAATAGTAGCGGCTCCGGTCAAAGAAAACCATCATGACGACTGGGAGAGCAGTGTGCTGCTCATCTGAGGATGACACGGCGGTCGGATGGTCTGGATGGGCCACTTGTGGCTTGAACACGGAGTGCTTAGGCCAATTAAGATCGTAACCACATTACCTGTACGTCAGGTGTATTGCATACCTACCTGGCGTTACCTCATTTCTATCTGTTTATTTGCATATGCAATCAATGCCTTACAAAATTCCCCTAAAAATTGAAAGTTGCCAACCTGCCAACCGTCTAGAAAATGAGTGAGCTACATGACCTACGGAACGATTTTTTACGCCTAATTATTGCCCTGCCTGTTATTTTAAAAATAAACAGTATTTATAACAAAATGGAAATTATTAATGGGTAATTCATGTTTTATTCGAAAACTGATGATTTGTAACATGAAACAGAGGGCGTAGTAGAAAAATAAAAACAAAAACCGATTTATTGTACAGTGCCAGAAATTGAAATTTTCTCAAAAAAGGTAACACTAAAACAATGCAGAACAAGAACATATCAAACATTTCTTCAATACTCCGTTAGGTTTATACACTAAAGAGCCAAAGAAACTGTTACACTGCAATATCGTGTAGAGCCCCCGTGAGCACGCAGAAGTGCTGCAACACGACGTGGCATGAACTCGACTAATGTCTGAAGTAGAGCTGCAGGAAATTGACACCATGAATCCTGCAGGACTGTCCATAAATCCGTAAGAGTACAAGGGGGTGGCGATCTCTTCTGAACAGGATGTTGCAAGACATCCCAGATATGCTCAATAATGTTCATGTCTGGGGAGTTTGGTGGCCAAGGGAAGTGTTTAAACTGAGAAGAGTCTTCCTGGAGCCACTCTGTAACAATTCTGGACGTGTGGGGTGTCGCATTGTCCTGCTGGAATCGCCCAAGTCCGTCGGAATGCACAATGGACAGTAATGGATGCGGGTGATCAGACAGGATGCTTACGTATGTGATACCTGTCAGAGTCGTATCTAGACGTATCAGGGATCCCATATCACTCTAACTGCACACGCCCCACACAATTACAGAGCCTCCACCAGCTTGAGTAGTCCCCTGCTGACATGCACGGCCCATGGATTCATGAGGTTGTCTCCATAGCCTTACACGTCCATCCGCTCGATACAATTTGAAACGAGACTCGTCCGACCAGGCAACATGTTTCCAGTCATCAATATTCTATTGTCAGTGTTGACGGGCCCAAGCGAGGTGTAAAGCTTTGTGTCGTGCAGTCATCAAGAGTACACGAATGGGCTTCGACTCTGAAAGCCCATATCGATTATGTTTCGTTGAATGGTTCACGTCCGGCCGCTGTGGCCGAGCGGTTGTAGGCGCTTTAATCCGGAACCGCGCTGCTGCTACGGTCGCAGGTTCGAATCCGACCTCGGGCATGGATGTGTGTGATGTCCTTAGGTTAGTTAGGTTTAAGTAGTTCTAATTCTGGGGAACTGATGGCCTCAGATGTCAAGTCCCATAGTGATTACAGCCACCTGAACCATTTTTGAACGGTTCGCACGCTGACACTTGTTGATGGACCACCACTGAAATCGGTAGCAATTTGCGGAAGGGCTGCGCTTCTGTCACGTTCAACGATTCTCCTTGGTAGTCGTTGGTCCCGTTATTGCAGGATCTTTTTCCGGCCGCAGCGATGACGGAGATTTGATGTTTTACCGGATTCCTGATATTCGCGGTACACTCGTGGAATAGTCGTACGGGAAAATCCCCACTTCGTCGCTATCTTCGGAGATGTTGTGTTCTATTCCTCGTGCGCCGAATACAACAGCACGCACAAACTCACTCACATGTTGATAACCTGCCATTGTAGCAGCAGTAACCGATCTAACAACTGCGACAGACACTTGTCTTATATTGGCGTTGCCGAAACCAGCGCCGTATTCTGCATGTTTACATAAGTCTGCATCTGAATTCGCATGCCTATATTTGTTTCTTTGGCGCTTCATTGTTTAATACATGTTATTGCTAAACAGTTTTCAGACTTACCAATAATAACAGGAAACTCGTGTCCTTCATTGTGATGAAGAACGTTCTATTGAGTGCAAAATACCAACAATAATTATATAGGCACGTGAGCTGTACTTTTCGCTTTGGTTACACAAAAGCTCAGAACTTACGAGAGCAGCTAATTTTTATTCCTTATACAATGCAATCCGCATTTTTTAAAGATGTAAAATACAAAATGGACTAACACTTCACGATTCGCGGTTCTAATTATGTGTGAAACAAACGAACAAAGAACAAAGGGAACTCGTTGGCTCCCAGTAGCTCTCTCCCACATTCATTAATGTTTCTGTTCCTACCAATGCTACTAATACTGCCGGTAATCCTAGCATTCACTACATCATTTATGTACTGTACGAAAACTACCGAACTATAATTGCGGTAGAGCGCAACTGTACTCACCACTATACATGAAGGCGCACTTGTGACTTGCTTGGCTTTCGGAGTTAATGACAAAATTATGTCTCACTCGATGCCAGGACAGTAGATGACAACATTGGTGACACCTCATTGATTTTCCCAAATTCGTTGTTTGTGTTGTGGCAGTATGCCATTTTGAGGCAACAACACTGAATATTTATCACAAACACGTCACCCTTGGTACGATTTCTTATAATTAAATGTCAGTTAATGACGCATCGGTGATAAAAGCTTTCGGGAGATCCTAAAATGAATGGTAATATTTTTAATACTTGTGTGTGGTTAGAAACACTGACAAGGGTACTGTACGAACTTCTCCTCTCAGATTTGATTCATATTGGCAGGGTGTGTAGTGCGAGACTAGGACTTCAACATATATAAACAGGAAGACGCAACTTTCAACCGTTTTCGAGAAAATCGATTTTGAAAACTGTAGCTTTGCTTATATTCCTTCTAGGGCGGCTAGTACTCAAGCAGTCCGCAACCGGTCAAGTAAACGCTTAGCTTCGTAAGTGCAAGGTCTCTGGATCGAGTTTCGCTGCTGGTGGGCTTTTTTTTTTTTTTTTTTTTTTTACTTTTTCATTCCCATGCAGTTCTAGTAACAAGTTTATCACCGTGCAAGTGAACATTACTTAATCATTCATTTATTATTTTCCTGGTCTTTATCCTAGAAAAAAGGAAAAGCTGTTTTATGGGGATTGGAAATAAAAAAAACGATACATGAGAACTTTCAATCGAATCTGTATAGTCCTTTTATTTATATTATTGTATCTATGTTTGTCACAAGTATAATATGTAACGTATGGACCAGTCCAGGAATCAGGAATCAGGTTGATACTCATTGTAGTAACATCGAAAACAATAATTACTGAGACAAACAGCAGATGTAATGGACGCCAAATTTTTGCAGCTGCATGGCTTTTTCGGCATGGATTTTTCAGTATTGTATTGCAAAATAAACTTGACTTAATTTCATAGACGGTTCTGTCTCGTCAAACTATTTCGCAGCGTACCACGCATATTACCGGATACTGATGCAGATAGCTCTCAAAGAAAAGTAGTACCAGCAGCGATATTCGATCTCGAAACCTCGCACTTATGAAACTAAAGGCTTACAAGCTCCGCTGCCGACTCCTTGTAGACGAACGACCATACAAAATATATAAGGTCGCCTACAATTTTCATACTTGATTTTCGAGAAAACCGTTGAGATTTGTGTCTTCTTTTTAGATACGTTGAAGTCCCAGTCGTGCGCTACACACGCCGCCAGTATAAATAAAATCGGCGAGGAGAAGTTCGAGACCCTCCCCTTGTGAGTTATGGGGCCGGAGGAAGTAGGTTCGTGTTGTGTTGTATGCATTTTTTTTCAGTGTTGTGTTTGCAACAGATTCTAAGACTTTTCTTATACATGAAGTACGAGTATCTTCTGCTGTATTCACTGTTACTTGACTTCTGAAGAGCGCACCCAATAAGATATGACTTTCTTCGATTTTGTGACTTAAAAAACAAGTGTATGTTTATTTGCTTAGACGTCGCAATTTCCTAGGGAGTGGTTAGACAGGAACCTAAGAGGACAGCTTAAATTGCTGCGACATTTATATTTTTTCTTGTCACAAATATTTAACCGTTTATTTGTTGTGAATATGTCACGATATCCGAGGATACACTGCGGTGGAAAGAGGCTGGTGCCGGTTTCACACCCGTCTCACTCGAAATGTCTACTGAACCCTTAATGTCATTTTGACGTCAGTTCCTAGCGTGTCATTAAAGCTACCCGTATCGTCACACTGTGTAGTTAACCGCCATGTTTCCTTAGACGCGTGGTGGGGCAACGCGCCCACTGTAGAGTACTAGGCTAGTGCTTGCCCGTGGGAAGCCGAGCCACGTGTAAAATGAGTGGTGGGCAGCGAGTGCTACTCGTGAGTCTTTGCCATGCGCTTGCTGTACTCTGTCTTTCGATAGCAGAATTATGGTAAGTTCTGCCACAGCTAGTAATGGCACTACCAGCAGTATCACAACACATTACTCATGTTTTGAAAAGTTCGAAAAAATGGTTCAAATGACTCTGAGCACTATGGGACTTGACTTCTGAGGTCATCAGTCCTCTAGAACTTAGAACTACTTAAACCTAACCAACCTAAGGACATCACACACATCCATGCCCGAGGCAGGACTCGAACCTGCGACCTAAGCGGTCGCGCGGCTCCAGGTTGTAGTGCCTAGAACCGCTCGGCCACTATGGCCGGCTTTGAAAAGTTCCTTTGTCTCGTTTCTGAAGATGTTATGTTGTTTTTTATGGACTCTGATCCTCTTGCAACTAGAAACCACACTCTCCTACATGTCTGTGGCACATGAGCCAAATTATGTGACGTATTTCACCGTTGATTCATAAGGAAACGTTTTCAGGCGCCCCTTAATCAATTATTGATTATTGGTACACTTTATAAAGGTCGGCAGGGTCGTTTTTCACTGCGATATAGGAATAAAAGTTCATTGCTCTGAAGCCGGTGTGAAATACGGTGTAGTAATGTAATTCCCGTGATAAAGCTTCCAGCATGCGATCACTGGTCTGGGACACAAACATCGCACCGCAATCGGTCCCTTCCAATTTGCACACATAAGCTCCATAAAATAGCGTATAAGTTCAAAGGCACACACAAATATAACATTCAGAGATTTCACAGAAAAAGTGGTTCATTAGCTTTAATCAGTACTGTCCAAGTCCGTCTCTTCCATCGAACACAACCTCCAAGCAGCTATTAACTGCATTATTTGATAGAAAACCAATTCTAGTCAGTCCAGTACACATGCATTAATGTAAAATACTCGCCTACGAAATAGGAAATGACAAATCATAATTCCGTGCCCCTGCATAGTTACGCACTGACAAAGTCTTTTTAAGCTTTTCTTCCGAACGGAGTAATTTTCAGTCACTGAGATCACTAACTCAAGACTTGAAATACGCAACACTTTTAAACACCATCCTTGTCCTAACAGAGCTGCGACATGTCTCTTATCACCAGGACGGCCGCAGCCCGACTCCACGACACCAAAATTGTTGAATAAAAACGAGTAGAACGTAGATGTCTCATTGGTTATATGCTCCTTCTGCTATTAGCATTCCTCTGGAAATTGCTCCTCCCTACCACGAAATCTCACAAGTTTATTTCGAACATAGAATGCGATGAAAAAGCCTCCCTCTATTGATTATAGACAACAGCCATGCTTCGTATCAGGATAGGAGCAGTAGAATGCAATGGTCGGCGGTGGTGTGCGTCGCTAAAACTTACAGGAACGAAACTAAGAAGGAAAAAGGGTATGAAACACTTTTTGTGGTGTTTACAACGAGAAATTATCCAGGAAATTTTGTTCTTAAATTCATTTAATCGCGGTCCAAGTCACTAAAACTGTTCCTTTTACGTATGTGCGAGATGCTTTCCTCCATTTGAACAGACTGATATTAAGCAAACTACAGAATACATGTGTCTCTTCCGTAGAGGAGCATCAAGTCATAAGACCATTCATCATAATCTAACGAGATTATTTGCGGAAAGAGAACAATGTATCCTTTCTCATGCCGTACGTCAACTGTTGCTCGAAACTACATTGTTCAAAAACAGGTTTTGCGCTGCCATCGTGGACTGCATTTTCTGTGGGTTTTTATGTAAAACTTTTTTCGAACTCATATTTTCCAACATAAAGTCGCTATGTACAGTCAACTGCGTAATGAAGGTAAAACTAAAGCTGCATTGTCAACGCAGTTTAGTAGAGCGCAGTGAGTTTTCTTAGTGAATGAGGCGATGCGGCTTGTGTACGCTTTCCAACTGGAATTTTTTTGATTTTTATATGTTTTGTGGATACTAATGTTAATAACAAATGTTAAAGTGATCCAAGTTTGCAGATATATCAACGAATTTAACGTTCTTTTGCTTCTCCGTGCACAGGATGTAACGGGTATAAGTACAGATATTTCTGTTGGTGACTGAGGATGGTGTACCGAACAACAGTAACGTCAGTATGTCCGTCATTTGCGACTAATAATTATAGCTCTTACCAATTGTATGTTTTTAGGTTGCGTAGACTCTCCAAGTACATGTGGCAAGAACAAGTCATTAATGCTTATTTTGCCCTGTGCAGCAGGTTAAATACTGAAGTGTGAACGCGTGGAAGCAGAACGGTTAGTTTATACTGACATGTGTAGTCCACTTAGTGCTGAAGTTACGACCGTGCAGAAAAGGTTAGGTGGTAAGTTATGTGACGTGTTTGTGGGAAGAAACAAACAACAGACTGATGTGTGAGCGTACTGAGGTACCACATGCAAAAATATCTGCGCTTATACCCGTTACACCCTGTATACGCGTACCATAATTAATAGCGAAAACTGACATGAGTGAAACTATGATAATACGAGTGTAAACGTTCCAGTAGATATGAGTCCACAAATGAGGCAATTGCGAGGTGACCGTAATTGTGTGGGTACGAGCCATCACTGACTTCAGTATGAACTATAGTCATAATTGGCACAAACGTATCTAAAATGTGAACTTTTTGATGAAGTCACCATCTAACTAGGCTCAAGTGGCACAAGGAATAGAGTGCTATTTAACACATTACGTGTTACAGTTTACTGTACACTTGTGCCTGTTAGAGGAGGTTTTCCAAATGTCGGCTTCACGTTTGTAGACACTGCTGTACTTGTCTCTGCAGTGAGTTTCGAGTTACGAATTCTTTCGGAACCCCCGGACTTCCGTCCCCCACCCAGATCATCTCGTAAATCTTGAGAAGACGGTACGATTTGTTACTCCATTTCATCATCTTATAAGCGGGATTGCTGCAGCCTTCTCTTCGAGATGACCTCACAATGAAAAAATCTAGACGTTAGGTGATCGGAGACCAGGGTGCAGGGCCGGCTCATCTTACCCATCTTGGATCATACAGATGTGTTAGATATCATCTTACATCAGCAGCAAGTTTTGCTGGTGCGTCATCATGCGTAATCCCCAACCCCGGGCTATGGGTGAAATTTGACCTCGACTGAATGGGGACTCGATGGAGAGGTTTACGTTTCAAATACATTAGTTCTCAGTAGGCCGAAGTCAGTGTCAGCTCGCAATCACACATTCGTAACTGTCTTGCAAATGGCTCGATTGTGGAGCCATGTTTACTGGAAAGTTTTTGCTTCTATTATCGTATATACAAATTAAATATGGCTGAAGTTTAGGCTCTTCCCATTCAACGCCGGCAAAACTCGAAGACGTACCGAGGTAGCCACAAACCGAAGTCAACTACAGTAATTTTTACATAAGAAGTGCTCATTTTCATTCACTTCTTACCTATCGTTCCATTATTTACCTTTGTTCTATATTCAAATGAAACTATATGGTTGCCAAGACCTTTCCAAGTCTCAAACACCTATGATGACATATAAGCAGACTGAAATGACAAATGAAAATTTCTACCAAGGCCAGGGTTCGACCTGGGTCTCTTGCTCATTAGGCAGAACCATTAACTACTACGCTAGCCTGGCACAGTGGCTTTGAATAACTGCCCGAACTTCCCTAGCAAGCCTTTCTCCTCAATCCAAATTCCCACTCACACCTCTGTCCACTCGGTATTCCCCCTAAACTCCAACAGCATTGCAGAGGCTCTGCAATGACCGTTCTGTATTCCCTTTCGCGGGCAAGCGATCTATCGTATGCGCTGTCCAAGCAAAAGTCATAACCCTCCCTCACAGCTGTACTTCCACCAGTACCTCATCTCCTGCATTCCAGATTTCACAGGCGTTCTCCTGCGCACCTTGTAGGTCTAGCACTCCTGAAAGAAAGGATATTTCGGGGATGACTGTTTGAAGAATGAGTTTCCAATCTGCAGCCGAGTGTACGCTGAACTGCAACTTTCTGGCAGACTGGTACTCGAAACTGGGACTTTGGCCTTTGACGAGAAAGTGGTCTATCGACTGGACTAGGTTCCAGGTTTGAGCCCGGTCTGGCATAAACTTTTAATGTGCCAGAAAGTTCCCGTTAAGCGTACACTCCGCTGCAGAGTGAAAAGCTCAATTTGGGAACACTCCCAGGGTGTAGATAAGCCCTCTCCACAGTATCCTTTCTTCCAGGAGCGTTAGCCCTGCAAATTTCGTAGGAGAATTTCTGTGAAGTTTGGAACATAGGTGAGGAGGTGCTGCCGGAAGTACAGCTGTGAGAGCAGATGGTGAGTCGTGTTTGAATAGCTCAGTTAGAGTATTTACCCACGAAAGGCAAAGGTTTCAGTTTAGAGTGCCTCTCTGGCGCTCAGTACTAATTTCCCAGGAAATTTTGCTTATGAAATTGTATTGTTTAATTTGCTTTAGACAGATTGGAGGGTAAGTTTTTGCTGTCACACTGCACAAACCAGATGTTTTACTAAGTTAGTGGGCATTACACAGACCTCAAAATTATTTGATCGAAAAGGAGAGATGCGCACACTAAATTTAGATGTGGCACAGAGAGTGAGAAGAGCGCGTGTGGCACCAGGACGTGACATACGGCGTGGAGGTGTCGTGGCGGGAGGCGCAGGTGCCGGGCCTGCTGCAGACGCTGGCGGCGTGGGCGGCGGAGGGCGCGGCGGAGGGCGCGGCCGACGAGGCGCGCCAGCTGGTGGCGCCCGCGCTCGCCGCGCTCGTCAACCTCTGTCAGCGCAACCTGCCCGCCGTGGTCGCGCTCATGCGCGCCGTCGACACGCGAGCCTTCCTCTGCACGCTCCTCTCCCGCAAGGACCCCACGCCCGCCACCAAGCTGCAGGTCAGACCCTCCGTAATGGCTAATATCTACTTCGTCAGCACTATTATATTACTAACCAATAATCACTCTAACTGAACACCATACACAGACAGCATGGGACTGTTCAGAATATTTGGAGAGGCTGGAAAAATCAGCAAGCTGTTGCAAATAAATATTTATTGGAAACATTGACCAAGGTTTCGACAATTTTAAAATTCAAGAATGAAATTTCCACTTTGCAGTGGAGTGTGCGCTGATATGAAACTTCCTGGCAGATTAAAACTGTGTACCGGACCGGGGATCGAACTCTGGACCTTTGCCGTTCGGAGGCAAGTACTTACCAACTTTTCTTTCTTTTTTAATTTTTACCCCTAGGGAGAGACAGTGGGAATGAAATATTGTAAATTTATGTAATTCTTTTCATTTTTTGTTATTTTTATTTATTTTAACGTCCCAGGAAAAAAATCGCTTATGAAAAAGAAGGGAAACGAATATAGGGCCGAAGTGACACCCTTATCACTTCAATTGGAGTAATAGCCTATTCCGCGAAACTCCGAAACTTTTTTTGGGGGGGGGGGGGTCATGAAACATGCTGCCTAGGAAGTTCTCAAAGTGCGTTTTATATTTAGAGTGACGTCGGGTGATTTCGTGTTGTTGTTCTAGTAGGTAATGCCAATAGTCCATGCCCGATACCACGGTCCGCGAGAGCACGTAGTGCGATGCGTGTCCTCCAATCCAGCGGATTGCCGATGTTTTGTGTGAGGAGAAAAAGACAGCGTTTGGGAAAAATAAAGTGTCCGTCGTGATCGTGGAGTCATCGGTGCGTCGGAGGAGTGCCATAAATGCGATGCGTCAGCCAAACCCCTTTGCCTTACCACACTGCAGAAAATGTTCGTCGGTGTCCTGCATGCCACATATAAGGCAGAGCGGGGAATCTACCGAGTGAATGTCGTACAGTCGTCGACGGGTGACTGTCTTGAGGTTGATTAATGTATACTAAGACGATCTCGCTGCCGTGGCGAGGAGAGGCGCATGGACAGCTCACCAAATCTGTCGCCAATCCTTCGTTGGGTATTTAAGTTCGACAACATTGCTGCCATGATGACGCCTCAAGTATCGATATATCTCACGGGTAGTGGGGATCCTTCTAGAAGGTATCTGTAAGTGAACATAACTAAAATCAACAAAGAATCGCGCGACGTGAGGAAAAGGCGATATGATGCCTACCGCCACCGACGGTTCAGAAGACGCAGGAAGAAGCACGTCCAGGATCGCCGACGTGATGGCATGTTGCCGTTCGTTCCATGTCCGTAGCGTCGCTCGCAGGTATAGAGCTAGAGCCTTGTTCCGCACATTCGTGAGATTAAGTCCTCCAGAATGGTGTGGGAGAACTTTAACAACATCCCATGGCTGACATAGTATTCAAAGGCCGCCATTAACCTGCCAGCAATACCATGTGGCATTGGCAGTACCTGTGCCAGGTGCGGCAATCGCCAGGCCAGATGAACATTAGTGTATTCCACCCTTTGGAGCAGGTCGTGGGTTCGCGGGAATTTTTACGTTATGTGCAGTCGGACGTGCTGGAGCAGACGTCGGTAGTTCGTCGCCGCTGATTGCCGTAGTGGTAGGGTGAACAATACTCTTAAGCATCGCAAGATATCCACAGTCCTAAAAGGACTGTGCAGAGCGTCCGGCCGCCGTCCTATGTGCATAATCTTAGTTTTATTCATGTTGGCCGGCCGAGGTGGCCGAGAGGTTCTAGGCGCTACAGTCTGGAACAGCGCGACCGCTACGGTCGCAGGGTCGAATCCTGCCTCGGGCATGGATGTTTGTGATGTCCATATGTTAGTTAAGTTTAAGTAGTTCTAAGTTGTAAGGGACTGATGACCTCAGAAGTTAAGTCCCATAGTGCTCAGAGCCATTCATGTTGAACCTGCTACTCGCCGCTACTGCTTACGTAGTAAGAAGAGCAACCGCTTTACGTACTTCGTTCTCCGACCGGACGAGTATCATCAAATTGTCGGCATATGCACGACACGTGAAGGAACTCTCACGGATTCGGACGCTTGTAAGCGCCGCGAAGGAGGGGCATGAGGACGGTAATAAAATCCTGAGGTATCGCCATGCGTCGCATGGTCGAGTCAAGAATATCATGGTTGATATTCCACTGATACGAACGCTGCTCGCATACGACAAGCGTCCGTCAGGGAGATGATGTCACGGTATTCGCCTAGGACAGAATGGATGTTGCTCCGAACCTCTAGACAAGCCTGGTCTGGTGGTAATGTCTTGGATATTACAGTCTTGAGCCTTGCCGCCAACATTCGCACAAAGATCTTATGGTCAGTATTGAGCATTGTGAACGGTTGAAATTCATGGGCGCTGACACTCCCTGCCGATTTCGGTATTGGTATAAGTAGCCCCACCGAGCGAGGTGGCGCAGTGGTTAGCACACTGGACTCGCATTCGGTAGGTCGACGGTTCAATCCCTCGTCCGGCCATCCTGATTTAGGTTTTCCGTGATTTCCCTAAATCTCTTCAGACAAATGCCGGGATGGTTCCTTTGAAAAGGGCACGGCCGACTTCCTTACCCATCTTTCCCTAATCCAATGAGACTGATGACCTCGCAGGTTGGTCTCCTCCCACAAAACAACCCAACCCTAAGCAGCTCCACCATGAACTGCGACGTGACGTCCGTGTTAGGGCTCAATAACGCACTATACACCAGCACCCATTGGGACATCAGTAAATCTGCAAATTCTTGATAAAATTCGAGTGTCAACTCATCTGGGCCAGGGGATTTGTGCACCGCACCCTTCATGAATGCCCTCCGTATTTCATCTTCCGTTAGAAGTTTCAATAATGCCTCTGCATCCTGACCATCCACTCCCGTTTACATCTGTCACAAAATTTCTTCTCCTGTCCGTTTGTCCGTCGGCGTCCCAGTGAAAAGAGGCGGTAATGCTCCAGAAACCCAGCAGCAATGTTCTGTTGTGACGCCAAGGGCTGATCATCACCATAATGGAGCTATGTGATCAAGAATAGACGAGTACGCCTATGTCGGGATCCACCAAATAAGGATGAATTAAGTTTCCACGAACTACAGCTCCGCCAGACCCGCTGCCGTGGGAGGGTTAACGTGCATAAATATGCAAGATGATCCTCAAACGCTGTGGGCCAGCGTTCAGTAGCCAACACGTGATCTCTTAATCTGTCAGAAACATAAATTCGATCCAGCCTACTCGCCGAGTGGCTAGTATAAAATGTGTAGCCCTCTCGCTGCCCATGGATCTCATCCTACGTGTCCATTAGTGCTTTGTCTCGGCAAATCGTGTGCAATGCGTAGCAGGAGTTGAAATTTGGGGTTTGATTCTTCAGTATGAGAACACATTTAAAATCCTCTCCTACCAAAATGTAGTCATCTCTGCCATGGAGTATGGGCGCAATCTCCTCCGAGCAGAACTGCGCTCGCGCCCGTTGATTGTCAGATGCGGAAGGTGCATCGATGTTGACAATACGAATGCCGTTCATGGTTATCGCCAAACCCTGAGCCGAAGGGAGGTAATAGAGTTCACATACCAGAATCTCTTCCCGAACTAACATCGCTGTACCACGTCCTACGCCTGGAGACGGCGCTAGGTAAGTGTTTTAACCAAGCGCGTCGGGAAAGGCAACACTGCAGGTTTCCTGCACCAGCAGAATATCCACGTCTGTGGCGTAAATCATATACCGGAAAAGTTGCATCTTTGCAAGCGATCGTGCGGTGTTAATGTTCACTGTTCCCACCTTACATGCTTGGTCCGTCGTCGTTGTCATGCTCGTGTCATGTCATTGGGAACTCCATAGACTTAGTCCACTACTCGTGCTCGGGAGGGTGCCCACCAATTGGCTGCCCTCCGCTGTTTTCGTCCTGTGGTGTGCATCCTATAAGTGAGTCGTCATCAAGTGCGGGTGCCAATTCCTGTATCTCGACTAGTTCTGAACAGTGGCATTGGTCGTCAATCCCAGAAACGCCCCCTGCTGCATTTCGATTTGGCTGCCGGGACATTGTCACTGACTCCTCCATCGACAGTGCCGGGTCAGTCGGTGTTAAGGAAGAGGGACCGACTGAAAGGCAGGACATCCGGTCACCATCTGAAGGAATCCTTTCAGCGTCCTTTAAAGATACGTGTTCCATGTCAGACGTTCCTTCGGCTCGGATAACTTCCGTGTCCCCTAGGCTAGGGGAGGAGTGTCACCCGAACTATGGCGACCTTTCCTGCGACGCTTCGGCGATCGTTGTTTGCGCGCCCTGCCCTCTGCCGTCGAAGTTGACGCCTCTCTGTGTTGGTTGGTCCGTTGCTGCCGCCACTGTCTCGACGTCCACTTCCACGCCGCGTGCTACATGTGAGGGTGCGGAAGGTGCCTCCCGCATCTGCCGTGAGGTGGGTGTAGGGCATTCTCCGTGTCACCTCCGTGCTCCACTAACTCGGTCTGCTCTTGCATCAACACGTCCGTGCTACGCTCCGAGTTCGGCAACACCTCCCGACGGGCCACCGACACGTACGTCATCGGCAGTTGCGTGGGAACTTCTCGCTGTGACGTTTCTACAGGTGGCAATTGCATGACTCGGCGTTGTATGCACTCCGAGCGGATATGTCCTTCTCCTCGACAGCCAGAACATGTTCGTGGCTGGCCATTGTAAATCACAATAGCTCGACATCCTCCAGTATATAAATATGAAGGGACATATTTGTTAAGAACGATTCGCACCTATTGGACCCCGATTAGCACGGGATAGGTGCTAAAACTCGCCCAACTTTCAGGCGTATGACTGAGTACCGTTCCATATGGTCGCAGCGATTCTGGTACCTCAAACGGCAATTTAAAGATCCGAATGACCCTTTCACATGCAGCTTCATCGGTCATCTTGACGTACATTGTACTGCTTACAATGGGTAGGTGTATCCAAATTAGGCCTGCAGCAGGTAAACGAACTTCTTCCCTCAAAAAACGTATTTCGAAAGCCTTGGGTCTAGCATATTCGTTGTCAAACGTAAATTGGAGGGTTGTCTTTCTAAAATTGTGTGCCATGGCGATCTAGCCAGACAACAACACGCGTATCAGCGGTGTAAACATTTCCTCTTCCACGCGCGCCCGCGGCCGGGGTGCAACAGGTCCGTGCCGCGCAACTGCCTAATGCAGACTGTGCCCAACTGAGCTATCCAAACACGACTCGCGATCCGTTCTCATAGCTCTACTTCAGCCAGTACTTCGTCTCCTACCTTTCACACTTGAGAGAAGCTCGGCTTTGCCATGCCAGGAAGTTTCATATCAGCGCAATCTCCGCTGCAGACTGAAAATTTAATTCTGGAAACATTCCCCAGGCTGTGGCAAAGCCATGTCTCCGCAATATCCTTCCTTCCGGGAGTGTCAGTTCTGCAAGTTTCGCAGGAGAGCTTCTGTGAAGTTTGGAAGGTTGGAGACGAGGTACAGGCGGAAGTAAAGCTGTTAGGACGGCTCCTGCGTCGTGCGTGGTTAGCTCAGTCGCGCCTGCACGGTAGCTCAGCGTGTTCGGTCAGGTTAGCTGCCTTCTGTAATAGTTAAAAAAATTGAGTTAATGAGTCAACGATGAGTGTGAACAAGCGTAATGGGATGTCCACCCTGATCAAATAGAACGAACAATAACGAACAAAATGAGATAAAAGTTGGGAGAGCACTTGACTACGAAAGACAAAGGTCTCCAGTTCGAGTCTCTGTCCGCACACAGTTTTAATCTGCCAACAAGTTTCAATTTTAAAATTACCTTCACAAGCTGTAATGGATCCTACAAATTACATTAATAGTTACAAAACTGTTTTAAACAGAACAAAATAACAACCCTAGCCAAAAGATTGTACGATATATCTGATGCTTCTTCTAATAATTTCCGGGTATGCAGCCGGATCCCGTCGACATTCTGCCACGATATTTCGGCCCAGAGACGTCCGGCCATCATCAGGTGAGTACACAACTACTGAAGAGCCCAGGTGCAGTCGCGGTATTTATGCCGAATCGGCATAAATACCGCGACTGCACCTGGGCTCTTCAGTAGTTGTGTACTCACCTGATGATGGCCGGACGTCTCTGGGCCGAAATATCGTGGCAGAATGTCGACGGGATCCGGCTGCATACCCGGAAATTATTAGAAGAAGAAATACGCCGGGAAAATTTCAGAAGTCATATCTGATGCTGATTAAGCACATTGACAAAGCCATAAGGCTCAGGTCTTATTCTACATCTATCTTAAAAACACAAATCACCACAAGTCATGATTTAGAATTGCAGCACTATAGCATTACAGGTGTGCAGATCAAATGGCAAGTGCAGTCGTACATTAATATAAGATTCTTATAGACGTAGAACTTGATTTATGTATAACAGAGCACAGTGGTGCCATCTAGATTACAGATCCCAAGTCATGACTTGTGATTATTTGTGTTTTTAAGATGGATAACGAATACGAAAAGAGTCGTTTGGCTTTATTCTGTGTACTTACTCAGCATCTGATGTAATAAGTGAGTACCCTTATCATATGATCTTTTGGCTAAAGTTGTTACTTTGTTCTCTTTAAAATAGTTCTGTAGCCATTAATACAATTTTAGAATCCATTACAGCTTCTAAAGAAAACAATTTTAAAATTGTCGAAACGTAGACCAAGTGTTCCATTAAATGTTTATTTGCAATTGGTTGGCTATTTTTTTTTCAACCTGTCCAACTTTACTGCCACGCAGCTGCTGAAATCGCATCCATGTTTAAGATTCGTTCAGAAAATATTAACACTTTCTTCTTTTCGTCGCTAAGCCAAAGATTGTTACGTGCAGCTCTCCATTTGTGTAGCTTGTCAGCTATCCACCAACCGGGGGTGGTAAACCTCTTCCCAGTCTCGCCGATGAAATTGATACTTACCATTGACACAAGAACTCCTGCTTAGGTAGGATGATCCCACAACATGCCATACTTGTGGAGTACCGTTTCCTGTGCGATGTATTTTAACCATAGTTTGTTCAAAATTACTTTAGGATTGACACTTCGGCAGGAACACGTACGGCGGGGAGCAGGGTTGCCACGTCCCACTTGGAACACACACCTAGTCTTACATTTCAGTGTACAGAGTTGTAATTGCCACCAGAGTGATCTCCAAGCCATGTGCAATGTTTTCATTTCAGTTTTATTTGCGGAAGTAAATTTTTAAGACGATATACATGTAGTTAGTAAAATCGACGTCCTGACGACGTCGCTGGCTTTTCAACATGACGGAAACTTTATTGTTATTGAATTTATACGACCACAATATGCGAATACAGTTTAAGAATGCAAAATATTTTCGTTCGCTCCGAACTGGAATTCTGTCGGAGATCTCTAACCCGAGGCAATTGAGTTAAATTCATTGAATTGATTGCAAAATATAGAACGCCAGTTTTATAATCAATTCGTTATTACGTACTGAAATCATACTTTTTATTTATAACTCAACAAAAATTATACCTTCCTTTTCACCTTGACAGGCGTCTGTAAACAACAACACAATTTGATATTAGGTGACGTAGTCGGTGTAATACTTTAACAGTGAAAATTGGTAGCATTGAATCGTTTTTTGGTCTTCACGCAACAAAAAAACGCGTTTCGAGAAACAACACTCTCATCAGTAGGTTCTCAGACACAGCTAATGAGGTAGACCTTTAGTGTGTAAGCTCAGAAGCTGAATTTTACAACCTGATGATAACACTGCCTGTCGAAAAGCGTTGTTGAGTTGTCTCTAGGACAAACAACGGTTCAACGCTACCAGTTGTTACTGTTAATAGTAGAAAGGCTGTGTTGTATTCAACAAATAACTTTGGCGCCCAACATAAAGGTAGCAGAAAGCGAACCTCCTAGCACAAAATGGTTCAAATGGCTCTTAGCACTATGGGACTTAACGTCTGAGGTCATCAGTCCCCTAGAACTTAGAACAACTTAAACCTAACTAACCTACGGACATCACACACATCCATACCCGAGGCAGGATTCGAACCTGCGACCGTAGCCGTCGTGAGGTTCCAGACTGACGCGCCTAGAACCGCTCGGCCACTCCGACCGGCCTCCTAGCACAGAAAGTTGTTGCTGTATTCAGGTGGGTTGCTTGCTCTCAGTAGCTGTCTTGTCCAGAACAAATTAGACTACAACAAAAGTAATATTGGCAACAGAATGAGTAACAATTAATAATCATTCAAAAACGGAGATAGCCTCTTCAGTATACAGGATGTTTCAAAATCACAGTGTCAAATGTCTGTGGGTGATAACTCAAGTCACGGGGAGCAAATTCTTCTTATTATTGACCATGCTCCTGAGAGGTGGCAGGGCGGAGGCACTCCGCAGCAAGTGTGCACAATAGATATTGTCTATAACGCAGTCATCTGACCCGTGTGAAAGGAGCTAGGCCGAGCAAAATTAAACTTCCTGTTTCGCTTTACTTTGCTTAGAGTTACTCGTTCTTCAGGTTTTCGTTGAAAATCATTCTTTCACTGGCGTAGGTAGCATGCAGTACGCCTCATTAGTGCACCACACTAGTTTTGTGAAGTCGTGTCGTCCTTGATTCTTATGAGTGCTTGTAGTTTTATTCTTTCACAGTTGCTTTCTTCCATTAACTTCCTGTGTGCTGGAATTGATCCGTCACATTTGTACAAGGGAAGTAGCTTGTCAGACGATTTAAAGGAAATCTCTCGGGAATAACGGGATACTTGTAATTTCCCCTCAGTGAAGCCCACAGATTAATTTCCGAAGGAGGCCGAGGCAACTACTTCATTTTAAACGCAGGAGGCAGTAGAGTTCCTAGAGTTTTACCACAACGATCCATTTCTCTTCTGAGCAACTACACGTTTTTCCACTATGGGTACTGGAACAAGACATGAAGAAAACCCTTCTTTAAAACAAGCGAAGTTCCAGGATGAAATACATTGTAAAGAAAGCAAAAAAATATAATTTAACGTCCGCCGCAACTAATATATTCCTTGCTTGTTTCCTGCAGAGCAATTAAAGAAATAAACACATACGAACCTGAATACAAAGAAGGGAAATGAAGTGTTACGTTGGTTTACAAAATTTTGAATCCACTCTTATGCTATAAAAGTAATCCATCTAGCTCATGTTATATTAGCAACACCACACATGAACTTAAACAGGTGCTCAAAATGGCGAACTCCCACCTGATTACAGTGGTTGCAGTGCCGATGCGCTGCCTTGCGGTCTCTTTCTAAGATGCCAGGAGTGGTCTGGATGGCATTACGTGCTGCCAGTGTTCGTTAGACTAGAATGTCACTGTGCTGTGCAGGCGTAATACACACGCTACTTTTGATGTGACCCCACACGTAGAAATGGACTGGTTCGAGGTCGAGGTGAATGTGTGCCCACGGTTCAGGGCGCCTGTCTCAATTCAGTTCACGCCAAACGTGGCAGTGAGGTGCTGACCCTCACAGTGATTAAAACATTGTGGTCCGCCGTCATCTTGAGACCACATTTTCACTCGTACATTCAGTGGAAGATCGTCTAGCAGCTTGGGTGCTTCATCTGCCAGAAAGTTGTGACACATCGGCCTATCTAGACGAGGTGCCAGAATAAAGTGTCCAACAATAAGTTCGCCGACGATGCCCGCCGACATGTTTACCGAAAAGTGTTGTGTGACCACGATTTCACGCGGATATTTTTGTGCCCACACGTTGGTGCTGTTGGTATTCACATAGTCATCTCTCGTGAGATCACTTCGCTAAGACCACTTCGCCTGTAAACAACCCACATTATACAAACTCTGGCTCGGCAATGCATTATTACATAGACCCCTGTAAAAATCGCATAAGGCGTTCGGAGTCAGCTGTTCCAATGCCTGTACCTCTTGCAAGAGGAAAGGGTGATGATGAAGCGCTCTCCACATTGAGGTGTGAGTGACGTCCATATCTCTTGCGATCGCTTGTGCTCTTGTTGACTGGTTCGCTTGTTCTATGCCTAGTACTTTCTCTTCAAATTGCAACGTACGTTGGTGTGATACTGCCTCTCAGAGCAGGTGCGTAGCTATGCCGCAGGCTGACATGCGGAGCAGGTGACTGGATTGTGGCTAACACACATCGCATACGCACGACATAACGAATTTTAAAAGACGCGTAACGTTGCAGGGGAGCGTCAGTGTCTCTAATACAATTTATTCCCCAAGACAAGGTCTATCACCTCTAGACGTTTATGCAAAGACTTTGAAACACCCTGTATAACTCAAATATTAATGGTGGTAATGAGCAACACAACTTTTCATCTTTCTCGATTTTGGGCTGTTCTTTGATTCTATAAATGCTGACACTACACTTTGCTTGTGCTGAAGAGAGTGGGTTGCAGTTCTGTTCCTGTAGTTGACATCACACTGTGTAAGAATGGAAAACATTTTATTCCATTCCATAGCGTCAAGAGCTTTCTCCAAATCTATGAATGTAACCAATGTTTCCTTGTTTTCCCTAAATATACCCTCCATTACTAACCGCAGCACAAATATTGCTCCAAGGGAGCCCCTGTTCCTCCTAAAATCAGACTGATCTTCTTATCTGTGTAATTTTTCCCACCATTCTTTGATAAAGTACTACTCTGGGTGTTTTTAAAGCACGTAAAACCAGACTGAGTTCACGGTAACTTTTGCGTGTGTCTGCTCTTGCTTTCTTTGAACATTTACAATAACTGTATTCTTTACAAAATGTGATGAAGCTTTGTCAGTTACATAAATGTCGTTTGCAAGCTTTTGTATCTGTTACTCAAGGCTTTGGCCTGACGCTCACAAGAGTACCGCTGGTATTTCATCAATCCCTGGGTAACTATTCCTTCTGAATTTGCACAAAGCGTTTTGAAATTTGGAAAAGACTGTTGTATCTTTCCTGTCATCTTCGCGCGCCTAGTTTTTCCCGGTCAGCTGTACGGGGGGGCCCGCATCTCGTGGTCGTGCGGTAGCGTTCTCGCTTCCTACGCCCGGGTTCCCGGGTTCGATTCCCGGCGGGGTCAGGGATTTTCTCTGCCTCGTGATGGCTGGATGTTGTGGGCTGTCCTTAGGTTAGTTAGGTTTAAGTAGTTCTAAGTTCTAGGGGACTTATGACCACAGCAGTTGAGTCCCATAGTGCTCAGAGCCATTTGAACCATTTTTTTGTACGGGTGGTCCAAATAATGTTTTCATCTTCTTATTTCTTGCTTCCATTACTCAATGACCTTACTCGTCTCTAACCAACGTGCGCTTTATTTCGTGCTGTCTACAGTGAATGCTTACATGTATGTGTGCCGCATCCGAGACATCGTGAATCAGTTTGGGTATCTATCTCGTGGCATCTTATCGCTGCCCATTTTTCTGCTTTGAGTGGAAAACGTCGTAGTTGGGCTGACAGCTCATGAGAGGACATTCAGTTTCTATGTCTGAAGAGTATAGTAACATTTACGCTTGCAGTGGTTCCTGTTTGAATAAGGTGTGGCTGGGTGCGCTTGCAGGTGTGCAAGCTGGTGGTGACGGTGAAGCAGGTGCAGGGCGGGCTGCAGGACAGCGACGTGCTGAGCTTCTGCGAGGCGGCCTTCTGCGCCGTGGGCGACGCGCTCGCCGGCGCCGACGCCTTCCTGCTGCGCCAGATCGTCGACTTCTTCGAGGACGTCCGCAACGACGATCGCTGCCGCGCCGCGCTGCTGCGCTATGAAAAGTACGGAGCTCACAATTCGTCTTCCCTCCGTGTTAACGGTGCACGGATAGATATCTGAAACTTTTCACCGCCCTTTCTTCTCATTATTAAAGATAGCATCGATTTATAGAAATTATCGATATTATGTAGAAATAATACCGACGTTCATACATAAGTACACTCTAAGACAAAGGAACGACGCATAACCAATGAATTATCCGAACTGGATGCGGTGTACGTGTACAGGTAAACAAATGATTACAATTTCAGAAAAATTGGATGATTTGTTCAAGAGAAAAATCTTCACAAAGTGAACAAGTCAATAATGCGTTGATCCAAATGGTTCAAATGGCTCTAAGCACTATGAGACTTAACATCTGAGATCATCCGTGCCCTAGACTTAGAACTACTTAAACCTAACTAAGCTAAGGACATCACACACATCCATGCCCGAGGCAGGATTCGAACCTGCGACCGTAGCAGCAGAGCGGTTCCGGACTGAAGCGCTTAGAACCGCTCGGCTGGCTGCGTTGATCCACCTCTGGCCCTTATGTAAGCAGTTATTCGGCTTGGCATTCATGACAGGGTTGCTGCATATCCTCCTGACGGATAACGTGCCGAATTCTGTCCAAATGGCGCGTTAGATCGTTTAAGAATTAGAGCTTGTCGAAGCTCCCTGCCGTTAATGCTTCAAACATTCGCAGTTGGTGAGAGATCCGGCGACCTAGCTGGATTAGTTGGGGTTTGAGAAGAACTAAAACAAGCAGTAGAATGGTGTGCGGGCGAGCATTATCTTGCTGGAATGTAAGCCCGGGATGGCTTGCCCTGAAAGGCAACTAAAGGGCGTAGAATATGGTCAATGTACCGCTGTGCTGTAATAGTGTGGCGGATGACAAGCTGAGGGGTTCTGCTATGATATGAAATGGCACCCCACACCAGCAGTCATGCCTGTTGAGCCGTAAGGCGGCGAGTCAGCTTGATATCCCACCGCTGTCCGGAGCGTCTCCAGACACGGTTTTGCTGGTCATCTGAGCTCGGTCCGAAGCGAGACTCATCATTGTAGACATTACAACTCCACTAAATGAGATTCCTTGCCGATGACGTACGTGTCTGGAGACGTCCCGGACAGCGGTGGGATGCCGAACTGACTGTCGCCTGCCATGAGAGCCGACGACCAGTCGTGTGGTTTGGGATGCCGTTTCTATTCATAACAGGACCCCTTTGGTTCTCATACGTGGCATCCTTACTGCACAGCGGTACGTTGACCATATTCTACGCCGTTTTATTGCTCTTCGTGGCAAGCAATCCTTGTCTTAGATTTCGGCAAGATAATGCGTGCCTGCAGCCGGCAAGACTTTCTACTGCTTGTCTTCGTGGTTGACAAACCCTGCCTTGGCCAGCAAGGTCGCCGGATATCTAAATGGTTCAAATGGCTCTGAGCACTATGGGACTCAACTGCTGTGGTCATAAGTCCCCTAGAACTTAGAACTACTTAAACCTAACTAACCTAAGGACAGCACACAACACCCAGCCACACGAGGCAGAGAAAATCCCTGACCCCGCCGGGAATCGAACCCGGGAACCCGGGCGTGGGAAGCGAGAACGCTACCGCACGACCACGAGATGCGGGCGCCGGATATCTCCCCAATAATTGAGAACATTTGGCGCATTATGGGCAGAGCCCTAGAACCATCTCAGGATTTTGACGATGATACGCGCCAATTGGACAGAATTTGGCACGATATCTCTCAGGAGAACAACGAACAACTCTGTCAATCAATTCCGAGCCGAACCACTGCTTGCATCAGGACCAGAGGTGGATCATTGCGTTATTAAGTTAGTGCGTCTTTTTTCTGTCAGAGTGCACTTCACCGCCGATTTATCGACCGCATCGAAGCATTTTACCATTATATAAGACTTTAATCATTTTATTTTGTACATTCTTGAACTGGATATTGGATGTATAGCACTGCGTAAAACTTAAGGACGAAAGTAATTTTCGCGTAATATGCCTCTGCCAAGTAAAGCGGACCATGCGTAGACAGATATGCTATAGTGTAATTCAGAATGTGACGGAGACAAATACGTAGTGAGACGAGCAGAAATAATACTTTTATTTAAAGAAAATAATCACACTGAAATCGGAGCGATTTGTGGTGGTCCACTAGACATTACAAAAAGCGGGAAATAGTTCTTAATCGGATATTTGATAGACACAGACGACAATTCATCCTGTGCAACGTGCTCCCATGCTGGTTACAGGGTTGGCAAGGAGTCCTTGTGGCAGGGCGTGACATTCTTCCGACAGTGCGGCTGACAACTTCTGGATGGTCGTTGGTGCATGTGACGTGCTGCAGTACGTCTTCCCAACGCTCCCACACATGCACCGACTTTAATCCCATCGAGCACTTGTGGGATGCGATGGGAAGACGTACTGCAGCGCGTCACATGCACCAACGACCATCCAGAAGTTGTCAGCCGCACTGCCGCAAGGACTCCTTGCCAACCCTGTAACCAGCATGGGAGCACGTTGTAGAGTGTATAGTGCCGACAGCAGTAATCAAAGACCGTATTAGCAACCATGTCCCGCCTTTAGTAACGTCCAGGGGATCATCATAAATCGCGTTGAATTCAGTGGAATTATTGTCTTTGCATAAAAACGTAATTTCTGTACTATGCTGTAGCAGCTCCCATGTTTCATCGATGAATGTTCCTTGGCAGTGACACATTATGCGAAAGTTACTGTCGTCCTAAGTTTTGCACAGCACGGTATTTTTCACTGTATTTTACACAGCCTGTCAAATGAGGTTATATGCTCTCCACGCTGTGGAAATGTCATATTTGAATAGCTACTGCAACGTTCATCCATCTGAATTTGTTCGCTACATACAAACCTGGACCTCTCTATAGAAACGTTGTCCGCACAATACTCTCTATTACCAAATTATCTATTATTTGAAGCTAGAAGTTTCATATCAACCTATAATAATAATGGCATCCGTCCATCCTTGAGGGATGATGGTGTAACATGCTTGGTTCAGAGTCTGCAGCGTCTGCTGTGGCTAAAAAGTCCCCCTTGAGAGTGGCAGTCCCTACTGCAGTTTGGACATGTGAAATTTGACGGACTTCGAACAGAAGCCGCTGTATCTCTTCGCTTTGTCCTCCTCCTGATTTGTTCCTGTGTGCGTTCGTCCTCTGAGAGCTTGACGCCGTTGCGCACAGTTACTCGCCACTTGACACGATCATCTGCAATGCTTTCCCAGCGAATTGGATTGATTCTGGTCTTGGTCAGGTCTCTCTTGCAGACATCCGTGAAACGAAGATGCGGTCGTCCCACTGGCCTCGCACCCTCCTGAAGTTCTCCGTACAGCAGTTGTTTCGGTATCCGTTCAGGATCCATGCCCCTGACATGTCCCAGCCATCTTAGACGTCGATGACTCAGGAGTGCAAAGATGCTGGTTGTGCTTGCACGATGAAAGACTTCGGTGTTGGGTACTCTATCTCCCCAAGAGATCTGAAAGATCTTCGGAGACAGGGAGATGGAAGCTGTTGAGTCGAGATTCATGCTTAGAAAGAGCTGTCCATGTCTCACAACTATAGAGAAGGGTGCTTATAACACAAGCGTTGTAGACTTTTAATTTAGTTTTTGTGGTAAGCAGTCCGTTGTTCCATACTCTGTTTTTCAATCTAGCCATGACAGATGATGCCTTTGCGATTCTGTTAGTAATTTCAGTGACCATGGATAAGGTGCTACATATTGTGGATCCCAAGTAGGTAAAGTCATCAACTACCTGGAGAGGATTGCCATCAATACTGATGGATGGAAGGTTGGTAGTGCTCTGCGCCATGATCTTAGGCTTTTGAAGGCTGATGAGTAGACCAAATTTTTCACAGGCATGTGATAATTTGTTGACTATATACGGCAGCTCATCTTCTGTGTTCGCTACTAGAGCTGCATCGTCCGCATATAACAACTCACGGATAACAACTGTATTTACTGTGGTCTTGGCCTTGAGGCGGGCAATGTCGAAAAGATTTCCATCAGACCTCGTATGTAGATACACTCCCTCCTCACAGTCTTCAAAGGTAAATCTGAGCAGAAGGGAAAATAAAATCCCAAATAATGTAGGAGCTAACACACAGCCCTGTTTCACACCGCTATTAACAGGGAATGCTTCTGATGTTTTACCGTTGAAGCATATTGTTGCTTGTGTTTTCTCATGGAAAGAGACAATTATTTGTAGTAGTTTAGGTGGGCAACCAATCTTATGCGACAGTTTGAAAAGCCCATTTCTGCTCACTAAATCAAACGCTTTAACAAGGTCAATGAAAGCAATATAAAGTGGCCTCTGCTGCGCACGACATTTCTCTTGTAGCTGTCTTAAGGAGAAGATCATATCTACGGTTGATCGACCAGGCCTGAAGCCACACTGAGATTCTGGGTAGATTCTGGAAGCTAAGATTTGTAATCGCATTAGGATGACTCTTGCATAAGCTTTCCCGGCTACACTTAGTAATGAAATGCCTCGGTAATTGTTACAGTCACTTCTGTTCCCTTTCTGTTTATATAGAGTAACTATCCTCGAATTCCGCATACTCATCGGGACATAACCTTCTTCCCAGCTGGTTGTGATAAGTGAATATAAATGTTTGAGAAGAACAGACTTGTTATACTTAATAACCTCTGCAGGGATCCCGTCTTCACCTGGGTCCTTCCCATTAGCAAGAGGATCTATTTCTCTGCTGAGTTCTTCTATAGTAGGCATTCCATCTAGTTCTTCCATAACTGGCATTTGTTTGATGGAGTCACATGCATCCTTGCTAACTTAATTCTCGGCTGCATACAACTCGAGGTAGTGTTCAACCCAGCGTTCCATTTGTTTGCCTTCATCAGTAATGACTCCACCCGTATTGGACTTCAGAGGAGCTGGCAGTTGGTCCAATTGCTATCTTAATACCATCGTACATTGCCTTAGCATCCCCAGAATCGGCCGCTTTCTGTACACCTGCGCACATAAATTCAGCCAGTAGTTAATTGCGCATCTCCTGCATCTTTACTGTGCTCTGTTCTTTGCTTTTCGTAGGTCATCTCGAGTTCTTTCATTTGGGTTTCTTTCGTAAGCAAGCAGGGCTTACCGTTTAGCCTCAGTGACTGGTTCCATTTCTTCCAAATTTTGCTTGTACCAGTCCTTATTTCCTTTTCCTTTTATTCCATAGGCCAATACTGATGATTTGTAGATTGCACCCGAGAGTTTTGCCCATTTCTTATCAACATTCCTTTCTGCTTGCACGTTTCCTGGGAAAGCACTTTCAAAATTATTGGCAAAATCCTGCTTTCTTTGTGTGTCATGAACATGATCTGTGTTGATATGGGGATGACCTCTCGGTTTAGCGTGGTGATATTTCTTAGGAGTGAGCCTCAATGTGCACGCCACCAGAGCGTGGTCAGTGTTGCAATCAGCACTATGATAACTTCGTGTCAGTAGCACATTTTTGAGACCAGTACGCCTAGCTATGACTAAGTCAAGTTGATGCCAGTGATGAGAGCGCGGGTGTCTCCAAGACACCTTGTGCTGATCCTTAAGCCGTAAATATGTGTTTGTAATACAGAGTCTCTAAAAGCAGCAAACTTCAAGCAGTCTCTGGCCATTTTCATTCAGTTTTCTCACCCCATGATGTCCAAGGCAATTTGGCCATATGTCATTATCTGATCCAACTCTAGCATTAAAGTCCGCTAGAATATACAGTGTCTCGGCGATAGGTACCTTGGCTATTTTGTCCTAACATTCCAGGTGGCAATACGAAATAGTGATTTCTTTATTATTTCATTTTTGTTGTTGGTAAGTGTACTATATCAACCCGCTTGTCAAAGATTACTTGTAAGCTCCACACACCCCGCGTAGCAGGCGGATAGTGGCGGGACAGCACCTTGTAGGCTGGGGGCTGCCCAGCATGAGGCGGGCGGTAGCTGTCCAATGAGGTGCAATGATCTCTCCCACCGTCGGAAATGGCCCCTGGCACTCGAGTCTTACGCCAATCAGACAGAGCTTATAACCGGTAACTGCCTCTTCCCGTGTTGTGCCGAATTCCTTGGACGTCGCTGAAGTGTCCTCTCCAGGCTGCTACAAGTCTGAGCGATAAATATAAAGCCACGTGATTTGCCCAATCATCACGGTCTCCCTCTAGACCTAAATAATAATATCCAGAGGAAAGGCAAGCCAATATGTCTGGTATCATTTCGGTTGCAGGAGCTGCCGAAAGGGAACGTAGTACGCTTTCCAACCGCCTTCGGGGCCCCACTCCTGATTTTCTTTCAGGGTTTTCTCTCTTAGGCTTCATCCCTCCCGAGACCAACCACAAGGCCACAAGACACTTATTTTAATCAATTTAGCGTACTGTTTTCTCTCTGATAACTGTGTTGGCACAGTTCTAATATATTTAACGCTCTATACCAAATATTCTTGATTTTAAAAACAATGAAAATTTTCTATAGAAGTTGTGTGTAAATCAACAGTGACCCACCTCTGAAAGAATAAATATAAATAGTAACAGTTTCCTGTTTTGAACCTAAAACTATTTTCTCTTTCAAAAAAGTGTCTCCCTCAGTGACATATCAATGATCTGATACATCAAAATGTCGATATTTTACGTACGATATAGCGTCAATGTTGTTGTTGTTGTTGTGGTCTTCAGTTCTGAGACTGGTTTGATGCAGCTCTCCATGCTACTCTATTCTGTGCAAGCTTCTTCATCTCCCAGTACCTACTGCAATCTACATCCTTCTGAATCTGCTTAGTGTATTCATCTCTTGGTCTCCCCCTACGATTTTTACCCTCCACACTGCCCTCTAATACTAAATTGGTGATCCCTTGATGCCTCAGAACATGTCCTACCAACCGATCCCTTCTTCTGGTCAAGTTGTGCCACAAACTTCTCTTCTCCCCAATCCTATTCAATACTTCCTCATTAGTTATGTGATCTACCCATCTAATCTTCAGCATTCTTCTGTAGCACCACATTTCGAAAGCTTCTATTCTCTTCTTGTTTAAACTATTTACCGTCCATGTTTCACTTCCATACATGGCTACACTCCATACAAATACTTTCAGAAATGACTTCCTGACACTTAAATCTATACTCGATGTTAACAAATTTCTCTTCTTCAGAAACGCTTTCCTTGCCATTGCCAGTCTACATTTAATATCCTCTCTACTTCGACCATCATCAGTTATTTTGCTCCCCAAATAGCAAAACTCCTTTACTACTTTAAGTGTCTCATTTCCTAATCTAATTCCCTCAGCATCACCCGACTTAATTCGACTACATTCCATTATCCTTGTTTTGCTTTTGTTGATTTTCATCTTATATCCTCCCTTCAAGACACCATCCATTCCGTTCAACTGCTCTTCCAAGTCCTTTGCTGTCTCTGACAGAATTACAATGTCATCGGCGAACCTCAAAGTTTTTGTTTCTTCTCCATGGATTTTAATACCTACTCCAAATTTTTCTTTTGTTTCCTTTACTGCTTGCTCAATATACAGATTGAATAACATCGGGGAGAGGCTACAACCCTGTCTTACTCCCTTCCCAACCACTGCTTCCGTTTCATGTCCCTCGACTCTTATAACTGCCATCTGGTTTCTGTACAAATTGTATATAGCCTTTCGCTCCCTGTATTTTACCCCTGCCACCTTTAGAATTTGAAAGAGAGTATTCCAGTCAACATTGTCAAAAGCTTTCTCTAAGTCTACAAATGCTAGAAACGTAGGTTTGCCTTTCCTTAATCTTTCTTCTAAGATAAGTCGTAAGGTCAGTATTGCCTCACGTGTTCCGGTATTTCTACGGAATCCAAACTGATCTTCCCCGAGGACGGCTTCTACTAGTTTTTCCATTCGTCTGTAAAGAATTCGTGTTAGTACTTTGCAGCTGTGGCTTATTAAGCTGATTGTTCGGTAATTTTCACATCTGTCAACACCTGCTTTCTTTGGGATTGGAATTATTATATTCTTCTTGAAGTCTGAGGATATTTCGCCTGTTTCATACATTTTGCTCACCAGATGGTAGAGTTTTGTCAGGACTGTCTCTCCCAAGGCCGTCAGTAGTTCCAATGGAATGTTGTCTACTCCGGGGGCCTTATTTCGACTCAGGTCTTTCAGTGCTCTGTCAGACTCTTCACGCAGTATCGTATCTCCCATTTCATCTTCATCTACATCCTCTTCCATTTCCATAATATTGTCCTCAAGTGCATCGCCCTTGTATAGACCCTCTATATACTCCTTCCACCTTTCTGCTTTCCCTTCTTTGCTTAGAACTGGGTTTCCATCTGAGCTCTTGATGTTCATACAAGTGGTTCTCTTTATCTCCAAAGGTCTCTTTAATTTTCCTGTAGGCAGTATCTATCTTACCCCTAGCGAGATAAGCCTCTACATCCTTACATTTGTCCTCTAGCCATCCCTGCTTAGCCATTCTGCACTTCCTGTCGATCTCATTTTTGAGTCGTTTGTATTCTTTTTTGCCTGCTTCACTTACTGCATTTTTATATTTTCTCCTTTCATCAATTAAATTCAATATTTCTTCTGTTACCCAAGGATTTCTACTAGCCCTCGTCTTTTTACCTACTTGATCCTCTGCTGCCTTCACTACTTCATCCCTCAAAGCTACCCATTCTTCTTCTACTGTATTTCTTTCCCCCATTCCTTTCAATTGTTCCCTAATGCTCTCCCTGAAACTCTGTACAACCTCTGGTTCTTTCAGTTTATCCAGGTCCCATCTCCTTAAATTCCCACCTTTTTGCAGTTTCTTCAGTTTTAATCTACAGGTCATAACCAGTAGATTGTGGTCAGAGTCCACATCTGCCCCTGGAAATGTCTTACAATTTAAAACCTGGTTCCTAAATCTCTGTCTTACCATTATATAATCTATCTGATACCTTTTAGTATCTCCAGGGTTCTTCCATGTATACAACCTTCTATCATGATTCTTAAACCAAGTGTTAGCTATGATTAAGTTGTGCTCTGTGCAAAATTCTACCAGGCGCCTTCCTCTTTCATTCCTTCCCCCCAATCCATATTCACCTACTACGTTTCCTTCTCTCCCTTTTCCTACACTCGAATTCCAGTCACCCATGACTATTAAATTTTCGTCTCCCTTCACTATCTGAATAATTTCTTTTATTTCATCATACATTTCTTCAATTTCTTCGTCATCTGCAGAGCTAGTTGGCATATAAACTTGTACTACTGTAGTAGGTGTGGGCTTCGTATCTATCTTGGCCACAATAATGCGTTCACTATGCTGTTTGTAGTAGCTTACCCGCATTTCTATTTTCCTATTCATTATTAAACCTACTCCTGCATTACCCCTATTTGACTTTGTGTTTATCACTCTGTAGTCACCTGACCAGAAGTCTTGTTCCTCCTGCCACCGACCTTCACTAATTCCCACTATATCTAACTTTAACCTATCCATTTCCCTTTTTAAATTTTCTAACCTACCTGCCCGATTAAGGGATCTGACATTCCACGCTCCGATCCGTAGAACGCCAGTTTTCTTTCTCCTGATAACGACATCCTCTTGAGTAGTCCCCGCCCGGAGATCCGAATGGGGGACTATTTTACCTCCGGAATATTTTACCCAAGAGGACGCATCATCATTTAATCATACAGTAAAGCTGCATGCCCTCGGGAAAAATTACGGCCGTAGTTTCCCCTTGCTTTCAGCCGTTCGCAGTACCAGCACAGCAAGGCCGTTTTGGTTATTGTTACAAGGCCAGATCAGTCAATCATCCAGACTGTTGCCCTTGCAACTACTGAAAAGGCTGCTGCCTCTCTTCAGGAACCACACGTTTGTCTGGCCTCTCAACAGATACCCATCCATTGTGGTTGCACCTACGGTACGGCTATCTGTATCGCTGAGGCACGCAAGCCTCCCCACCAACGGCAAGGTCCATGGTTCATGGGGAGGTCAATGTAGTGATCACTAATGCGACGGAGTCCCGGGTTTGATTCCCGGCGGGGTCAGGGATTTCCACCTGCCTCGTGATGACTGTGTGTTGTGTTGTCCTCATCATTTCATCATCATTCATGCACGTGGCGAGATTGGACTGAGAAAAGGTTGGGAATTTGTACGAGCGCTGATAACCGCGAAGTTGAGCGCCCCACAAACCAAACATCATCATCATCATCATCATCATCACTAATGCGACGTATGGGAAATTCGAGGTATGAATGCTCCCGAAAATTTTACCAGCTCAAATAGTGCCACCTAAAATTGCTGCAGTAAATATGTTTGAAATACTGACGGCAACTTTTGTCTTAGAGCAGAGAATGAATTCATTTACACCAGCATCCGTGATAGTTGAAAAACATCCTAGAATGTTTTAAATCCGGGGTGTGTCCCTTTATTATGCATACTAGAAACGCGGGTTCCATGTCAAGCAGTTAAGATTGTCCAGATATAGGATGATCCGTTTTAACACTCATTATTGCCCCAGCTCAGCGGTTTTTTTTTTTCTTTTGTCTCAATGTGAATTTCGTCCTCATAAATTTCGTCTACTTTGCTGCAATCTGGCTGCTGATGGAGTCGTATTTATTCGTATAAAACGTATTATTAGCATTTCTAGTATAGTCGTGATATGACTAAATAAGAATACAACAACGCTTCTCTCTCTGGGCATATACCGTATTTTACGCACTATGAGACGCACTTTTTTTTTTTAAGAAAAATTGCCTCCAAAATTCAGGCACTTCTTATACTCCAAATTAACAAAAATGTCCACTGTTTGATTCAAAACTCTCACCAGTCTTAAAAATGGCCATATATTCGATGCAGCGGGGAACGTATCTCTATCTGACAGTAGCAGTGCAGCGATGCGACGAACATGAGTTGCGGGGATTCACAAGCTTGCTAGCAACGTCTCCTTCCCGCCCCATTGTGCGGCTGGTCCCGGCGGAGGTTCGAGTCGTCCTTCGGGCATGGGTGTGTCTGTTTGTCCTTTGGATAATTTAGGTTAAGTAGTGTGTAAGCTTAGGGACTGATGACCTTAGCAGTTAAGTCCCATAAGATTTCACACACATATGAACATATATATGAACTTCCCGCCCCACCATCACGAACCCAGAATATTATTGTGGGTCATTGCGCTCTACAGTGCCAGTGAACTTGAACAGAAAGTGATTTGTGTCATCGGCAACAGAACAATACTTTTGCTAGTAGCTAATTGCGCAATGGGAAAAAATAAAAGGTATTCCTATTATGAAGGCTATAAATTGAAAATAAGAACGCGGAAGAACGCGGAAACGTAGCAGCTGAGCGATATATCAGCCGTCCACCAATGGAAAAAACCATCGCGGTTGGCGGGCTAGTAAAGAGGAACTGAAAAAAATGAGAAAGGCAAAATGTGCAAAAAGAGGACTGAATGAAAATGTCTAAAACTAGAAGATGACGTACTGAAATGGATTCAAGGACACAGTCAAAATGGCATTGGAATTTATACAAAAACGATTCAAAAACACGCTCGTAACCTAACGTTAGAGTGGAACTTAACAGAATTCAAGGGTGGAGTTGGTTGGTGCTACAGGTTTATAAAGCGTCAAGGACTTAGAATACGAACTAAAACCGAACTATCTCAGAAAATGCCACAAAATTATGAAGAGAAAATATTACCCTTCCCCATCGCTTTATTATTCAAAATCGAAAGTAAATTAGTGTGGAACTAAGCCAAATAGCGAATATGGACGAAACCCTTCTGACATTTGATCTGCCGAGTAACGGAACTGACGCCATGAAAGGTGCTAAAACTGTGACATTAAAACAAGTGGACACTACACTGTTGTCGTTTTATGTTGTGCTGACGGTACTAAACTTAATCCAATGATCATTTTCAGTAGCAAAACGATGCCAAAACATGGCTCTGAGCACTATGGGACTTAACATCTTAGGTCATCAGTCCCCTAGAACTTAGAACTACTGAAACCTAACAAACCTGAGGACATCATACACATCCATGCCCGAGGCAGGATTCGAACCTGCGACCGTAGCAGTCCCGCGGTTCCGGACTGCAGCGCCTAGAACCGCACGGCCACACCGGCCGGCTGGGATTTTAAAGGTCAGTTCAGTTTTATAAACTAAGAACTTTTTTAGCCTGGCTTTGCAATCCAACAACAAAAATAGTAAAACTTTTATTTTTCAAAAATGCTAAAAAATTAAGGTGTGTCTTATCTGTAGCGTCTTATAGCTCGTAAAATACGGTAAGCAGTGAAAATGGAGCAGGTAACAAGCTAGACGTAAGAGTAGCCGGCCGGGGTGGCCGAGCGGTTCTAGGCGCTACAGTCTGGAACCGCGCAACCGCTACGGTCGCAGGTTCGAATCCTGCCTCGGGCATGGATGTGTGTGATGTCCTTAGGTTAGTTAGGTTTAAGTAGTTCTAAGTTCTAGGGGACTGATGACCTCAGAAGTTAAGTCCCATAGTGCTCAGAGCCATTTGAACCATTTGAACGTAAGAGTAATGTGAGCGAAGCTGACGTAGACTTTTGGCAGCTTCCGGAAGGACACGGAGGGCGTGCTGGGCCAACTGAAGGACTCCCCGAAGCCGCAGTGCGTGTCGCTGCTGCTGCAGTTCCTGCTGCCGCTGGTGCAGCTGCGCATCCGAGAGCTGGCGCCGCTCTACCCGGACGTGGCCGCACTCGCGCTCAAGTCAGTGTGCATTATTATTTTAAAACAGAAAGTTTTCTCTATTTCGTGTGGCGCCCTTTAGTGGTAACTGAAAGATAAATTTTGATAAGAGGAAATTAACTTGAGTGCTGTTAATTAAAAGAAGCAGCCAAGTAAAAAGTACGAAAAAATATAAGTTTAAATTATAATACGGCACAGATAAATTTACCACTAAGGGAGAGAAAATTAGTAATTTAAGATTTTTTCTACCCTGCTTTGATACCGTGGAGTGGACTGACCGCGCACATCGTTTGTTGACCATATATTACGCGTTAAGCACAGAAGCGCTGCCCGGAAACGGCGTTTGCATATCGGCTTAATAGATCTCAGGGATGCTCGAGTGGCTGCTACAAATTCGAACATCAGTTATGTTCGACAGCGGCCAGCAAACGTAATGTCGGCAGTCTTGCAGTTCTCCTAGCTGGAACGTAGAAAAGTTGGCAGGCAAGGTTTACATTGGTAAACAATAACCATAATTCATATTTTGACGATACTTTTACGCAGATAAATACTTCACACACCTTGAAAATATCTTTTAACTACAACTTCCTCTTACAAAATCATTCAAGAGAGCGATCATTGAGAGAGAGTGGGGACATCAATAAAGAGCGACCTTCAGGAGAGGGTGTGTGTGTGTGTGTGTGTGTGTGTGTGTGTGTGAGAGAGAGAGAGAGAGAGAGAGAGAGAGAGAGAGAGAGAGAGAGAGTTGTCCAGAAAGTAAGTTCCGATCGGTCGCGAAATGGACACCACAGTGAAAACCCGATGAAGTTTGGAAAGATGTGTTGGGTAGTGTCTCTAGTATGACCGTCTATCGAACCAAGACGCCCTTTTCAGCTGTGAGCGCACTGTGAGCGAGTAAAGATGCCTAGAACAACGATGGCTCCCCCGCCAAGTAGGAGGGCCCGCTGAGAGGCTTCGCCTTAATGAATGCAGCCCACCTAACACAACTGCCACGCACTTCCTTCTTCATGGCAATTCTCAGCCGCACTCTGCAGGGGCAGTGAAGACGCTCCTACAGCCTTTTCTATGGGAAGTGTTCGATCACTCACAACACAGCTCTAATTGGCTCGTCCTGACTATCATCTCTGTTCACGTGAAATGCTGGATATGAAGACAAAAACAACACTTAGGTGCAGGCTACACGCTATAGACCAGCGAAGAGAATTATCGGAAAGCACAGGCGGACCGCAGTCTGAGGTGCTGCAGTCACGGACTGTGTGGTTGATCCCGGCGGAGGTTCGAGTCCTCCATTGGGCATGGGTGTGTGTGTTTGTCCTTAGGATAATTTAGGTTAAGTAGTGTGTAAGCTTAGGGACTGATGACCTTAGCAGTTAAATCCCACAAGATTTCACACACATTTGAATTTTTTTTTCTTTTTTTTGCACAGGTGGCTTCCTTCTACGACGATGGTGTTGCAAATTTGGAATAACGCTCCGACAAATGTCAAAGCCTAAGCGGCGACTATGTAGAAAAGTATCTGGAAAGTGTAGCTAACTTGCAAATAAAATTTTCACTGTGGTTTCCATTTAGCGACCGATCGGAACTTACTTTCTGGACAACCCTAATATACAAGCTAAACGTAACTTTACTGTCATTTTCCCTCAGTCTCTTCCTGTTCTCAAAGCCTCTAGTGTGGAAAAATGTTCAAAAGACTTCGCTGCACTCCTTTCCAGCGCGGCTGATCGCAAACAAATAGATCGTTGACACCGCTTGCGTTGCGTCTGATGCATTATTTGCCAAGTAAAAAATACAGTTGCTCTCTTTTTACTAATTTTAACATCTGTATGCTCTCTCACATTTAAAAATTAATTACATTACATTATAAGACAATTTAAAGACAATATACGGATTTAATACAAAAAACAGTGTTCCTTACGTAGGTTTGCATAAATTATTTTGTTTTTGGGGCTTAAATTTGTTTACACATAAAAGGAAACGTTTCAAATGCCTAATAAACCCTTCTTCTGTCTGTATCCGTAGGCCTCATGGTACTGCACAGCGAACAGGTAAAGGCCTGCTCTCTCGTTTACTTCAGGAGTACGCTTATTTTACTTTTAATTGTCCTTAATGACCTGTAATCCACATTAATATTACAGATACGAAAGTATGTTTGCCTGTTACCTATTCACGACTAACCCGCTGAACCAATTTTGAATAAATGTGCTTGAACCCAGAGGAAGAACGTAGGCTACTTAAAAAAATGTGTAGTACAACATATTTATTGATTTGAAGAATATAACGGAATTAGGAAAACATACTTACTTTTTGAAGAAGCTGTTTACTCTTTGACTTTTCAACTTTTATCATATTTGTGGAAATGTTTTTATTGGTTGGCATGTTCTACATAATGAGATTCAACTTAATGAATACATTGGTTATACGATCTTCAGTGTATTTAATCCATACTTCCGTACCGATATTATAAATGTGAAAGTAACTCTGTCAGTTGACGTTTTACCACTGAACCAGTTTTGTTGAAATTTGGTATGCAAATAGCCCGTACGTGACGAAGAACATAGGATACTTCAGGAAGATGATGAAACAATCCACTCCTAAGAGCGTGAAGTGGTGAATGGAACATCTTTTTTACGTCAGTGAATATAAACCATGTTAAAAAGTTATTAAATGTACATGATATACAGTGTATACTTACTTCAGTACCACAATGCATATATATGCGTGCTCCTGACCGTATACCTCTGCTTACCCGACTGGGCAGTGATGCTGTGTGTGCCACCAAATCATGTGAGTAGGGGAAGTAGCTTGGCGAGGGGAGGGGGGGGGGGTGTTTCATCACGAGCTATGCTTACCCAAGAACAGGCAGCCAAATGAGGGCAGCCGACTTAAATGCACAAATAATAGCTCACTTACTCACCATCACTCATCATGACAGAACTACTGATATATGAGCGTACGTGTGGGTGTCAGATAGTTGTATATAAAATCTTTCCATAGTCGCAGATCACAAAAATTTCGAGAGTGATTCATGCCCGTGTAGGCGAGGCAAAATCGATAGTTACGTTCAACCCATAATTACGAATCGATTACAACCATGTTAATCAAGTACATATACTGAATGTAAATTAATTTTGCGCATATCATCAATGTGTTGCTGAAAGATGGGCCTACCACTCAGTTATGTCAGAATAATTACGAGATTACCATAAACATTAATTTATTAAAAATCCTCATATGACATTAGCAGGTTATAAAACGCTGTTTAGATTCAAATTTTGTTCGTTTGTCTACATGTCCTTGAATTAGCGCCATGTGGTGAGGCGAAACTTAACACTCGTCCCCGTCCTAAAGACGTAAAAGAGGTTGTTCAGTGAAGCCTCCCTTCAGGGTTTGCAACGCAGACTATGTTTTTAGCCATGGTAGCACACTACCTGAAACACTGCACTGCCCTTCACTTGCGGATCATTCATGTCGCATTCGTTTCTTGTTCGTTTCCAGTTAAGAGTCCGCGCAGGATACGGTGACCAATGCGCAGTGGCCAATTGTCTTCTAACGAGCCGGGCGAGTTCATTTGTTTGTGCATAACGGGAGGCCGACAGTGTTTGCCGCCTTTTTACGGAAACTATTCGGTAAAAAGATTTCATTTTTGCGTTACTTATAGCTTTATATGTCAGATTCCTGATGATGTGACCATCATTTCGTTAATGGTCATAGTTACTGTGATATTTACATGGAATTAAGACACTGCGAGAAATTCGAAAAAGTTTGCAGTGAAAAATAGATGTCGCTATGATTTTGCGTTTGGTGCATATTACGTAATAAGTTGCTGCATGTGAAATTTAGCAGCTAACATATCGAATTTTTCTTTAGGCTTGAGTCGAGGTCTCAATCTGTCTCCAATCTTGAGAACATGGATCTGATGTAGCGCACTCATTTCCGATCGCGCCGCACCAGCGATAAAAACAGAGCGAAATATCAACAAAATTCATCATATTTCATAAACGATTTGAGATAGCAAAAAGAGGTTTTGGCAAATGGTAGCACTCTGCAAAACGTCATCAACAGTGTTATTCCACTAACATCAAACTTTTTTAATTAAAGAATTTAGGTTTAAAGAGCCATGAAATGAGAAATGCTGTGGATCTGGGAACAACATAACTGAAGACATTACTCGTTTATTTTGTACCGATGATGTGCTTTTTCATAAGCTTCTGACCTTACTTTTCCTCCGTTCCTCACTTAATAAACTTAACAAAACCTCTGTTTCAGAATTCTCTCGCAATTGCGTCTGCAATACATGTTTTTGAGGTGACATTTTGTAAACTCCGCTGTTGTTTTGGCAAAAGAAGCAAATTTTAACATAGCAACAAGAGAAATGTGTTAGTTTTACTTAAAATACGTCACTCATGACGCTTCTCTGAAAATTGCAAATCTTTAACGATCCAAACGAAAATAAACTGCTACATCTTCAGAGGGATTCTTTTTCGATACCAACCAAAGCAGAGGTGACAGTTCTTTTTGAATGGTCACAATGCAAGTGTGGGCGTGGAGGGGCTCTACGTATAAAAAACGTGAGCTTCAATTTAGAACGACTCTTCCCCTCGAGCGCTCAGCGTTTGCCCTACAGCACCTGCCCTTAACCCCTACCATTATCGCTCTCCCCATGTGTGCCCTGTCGACTGCACATCTACTGGCCACAGTATTCGTTCTTTGATAACGCGAACGTTGAACGCTTTGCCTCCAGTACCTTCGATTCAGACACGTATAGTCCAGCCTTACTATTAAGTTCAGTTTCACTCCGAGAATACGGCGTCTATGGGTGGGAGTCTTGAGGCCATGTTTGCCATCTGTTCAAAAGTACAGGGTGACACACGGGAGACGGACGGTTTTTAATGAAATAATACTCAGCCAACTTTAAAATTAATGCATGTTTATTTACACAAAATCAAAGCTCATTATTTGCCATTTTAGTTAACAAAATTATATGTCAAAAATAATGTCGTCAAGGTGATGTCCATCATTTCAAATGCAGGACTCAAGTCTCTTCTCAAAATCCTCCATCACACGGACTAAAATCTCTGCAGGGATGGCAGCAATTTCTTGAATGATTGCATTCTTCAACTCGTCCAAATGTCGTGGTTTGTGGTTATAGACACAGTTCTTAAGGCACCCCCACAGAAAAAAGTCACATACTGACAAATCGGGAGACCTGGGTGACCAAGGAACATTGCCAAAACGTGAGATAATCCGGCCAGGAAACATGCGTCTAAGAACTGTCATTGAAGTGTATGCGGTGTGCGATGTTGCCCCATCCTTCTGGAACCAAACGCGTTTTAAAGGGATTCGTCGCCGTCGTCCTAGTTCTGGTTCCAAGAATGTTTCAAGCATACGAAAGTAACGAACTGAGTTAATAGTAACTGTGGCCCCGTTCTCTTCAAAAGAATAAGGTCCAATAACGCCAAGAGCACACCAGACTGTTACTTTTTCTGAGTGTAGAGGACGCTGGTGGATAAGGTGTGGATGCTCTGGAGCCCAATAACGTAGGTATTGCTTATTCATGGTCCCGTTTAAATGAAAATGAGCTTCATCGTTCATTAATAAAATTTCATTTTCATTCGATCCCAAAATCACTTGCATTCTGTTAAGTGAAGTCTTCTCGTACAGCAAAATCAGTTTCCTTCAGTTGTTGGACAATGAGCATTTTTTAGGGATGGAATCTTAATTCTTTATGCAAAATTCGTCTAACCGATTCACGATTGATTTGTAACTTACTAGCATGACGTCTAGCTGACCGTCCTGGGATTCTGACTGCCGCTTGCCTTACCCTTTCAACATTTTCTGGTGTCGTTACTCTGCATCTCGGGCCAGGATACTTCTTATCCAGTATGTTTCCAGTTGATCTGAAGTTTTCACCCATCTGAGGATTGTGTTACGGCTCGGAACAGCTCCATATCGACCGACATTAAACCGCGCACGAAACAATCGCAGCGTAGCAATAATAGACTCACCACTTTTCACGAAACTGTCATAGACAAACACTCGACGTTGCAAGTGCTACTGCTCCATAGTGACTGAGTAAATGAAATGGCATCTTGTGTGGATCAGAACTATCCCCATTACGACCACCTCCCACCACCGCGCCCTCAGTACTACGCAGGTCAAAACCGTCCATCTCCCGTGTGTCACCCTGTATTTGACCACTGCTATGTAATGTGAAATTCGCCACTAGGTTTCACGAGAAACGGATCCAAGACTATAAAGTGGCGGGGACTGTTGTATAGTCAGTAGTGAAGCAGTAACAGTGCTGAGATCTCAGTGACTTCGAACTTCGACTAGTCATTGGATATCGCCCGAGTAATAAATATGTCAGGGAAATTGCAAGTCTTCTAAAGCTGCCCCCAGTCGACTGTTGGTGATATGATTGTGAAGTGAAACGCGAAGGAACGACCACAGATATACCAAGACCGCACAGATTTCATGTACAGACAGTCAAAGACTGTCTAGCAATGCTGAGGGTGGTTATAAAATATAAAATCTCATAAAATCAGCGGAAGGAATCACCCATGAGTTCTACAGTACTACTAGCAGTCCAGCTAATACAATGACTGTACGCAGGGCGTTAAAAAGATGGGGTACAATGGTCGAGTAGCTCCTTATAATACGAACATTTCTGGAGATAATGCCAAGCAATGCCTGAGGTAGTAAAGTGTGACGTTTTAGATACTGGATGAATGGAAACGAATTATTTGGAGTGATGCATCTCGCTATATCCGATCGAAGGATTTGGGTTTGACGACTGCTTGGACTACGTTACCTGTCGCAAAGTGTAGTACAAACAGAGTAGTTCAGAAAAGGTAGTGTTATGGTATGGGAGTGTTTTTCGTGCTTAGGATATGGCCACCTGATTGCGCATAATAGGACGCCAAATATGGGGTGGATATCAACACATTTTGCATTACTGTGTACTGAATACAGTATAGGAATAGTTCAGAAAGGATAATTGCTTATATCACCATGAGCATGCAACCTGTCATAAAGCATCATCTGTGGGGCAAAGGTTTGAGGACAAAATCACTCTAGAAAAAGACCGTGTTGCCGGGAGTACCAACCTGAACCCAATAGAACGTCTTTGGGGTGAGTCAGAATGCCGACTTAGTTCAAGGCCACAGCGTGCAATATCGCTATCCTCTCTGGTTTCGGATCTTGAAGAAAAGTGGGTTGGCATTCCTCCGCACACATTCAGACGTCTCGTTGAAAGTGTCACCAGCAGAGTTCAAGCAATCTAAAAGGCAAAGAATGGACACACGCCATATTAATGTCCATTAATAGATGTCCATATACTTTTGATCAGGCAGTATATGCCCGCAGTTGACGCTACTACGGATGTCACTAGGCTATGTGCTGTAGTTATGCTGATAAGCGCTACTGTCTAAGCAGGCCCTTGTAACGAACCTGTAGATCTCTAATGGCTAGTTAACGCACGCTAGGGGCTGGAATAAGCGATTGTCTTTATCTTTGCAGTAGTTTTCAGGTTAAACCATTTCCTGCGCATAACAGGCCCATTTTCACTTACAGTGAGGCATTGTGAATTAGTGGGATCTGTAATAGAAAGGCTGCCTCAAATTTCAATGGAGTTTGAAGTAATGTATCTGAATTACGTTAAAATTCGTCTTAAGCGTTTCTGCCCAAAATAAAGACACGCAGCGAGTTTCATCAGAGACATCTGCAGTCCAGTGAGAAGGCCGGCATTGACACTTTTAAGGTAATAGAACAATTTTAATATTCCACCAGCAAGATTTCACCAATTCTCTCATAAGACTGACTTTATAAAATTCTGTCAAATTAATGTAACTCATATAGAGGTCTTAGACCATACCTCAAATGATACAAAGTTTTTCACTCAAACTCTTACCATACATCCTCAAAAAGTTTGAGGCAGGGTACAAGTTCTCCACATACCGATATAATACTTAATTACAACCATTGTTAGCTTAAATAATGTGGAGAATTCAGTGGTATTTGTATCAAGTTTGACATTCTCTACGAAAGACACGAATGTGCCACCCAGATTCCTCTCCCATCTACGATTACATTTTAAAAATCTTCTTGAAATATATTTTCTTTCCTTGTCATAGTAGGGACTAAAATAAAATCATTCTTCTCTCAAAGAATAGCACGAATTTCTCTCACTTTCTCTAGGAATAGATGTCTACATTTCGTGTACCACACTCAATACGATATGAAGACATGATTTGAACGCTTTAATGGTATTAATTCTTCAGAACACATTTTAGCATGGCGTAAATTACCATAAACGTACAAGACGAAGCTCCAAAATTAAAATATACTCATTAAATTTTGTATTTATCATTGTTGTAGCAATTTGAGACTCGTGCTGACTTTGTTTCCGAGGATAGTAGTCTCGTATTATCATCATGTTTCTGTTTATGAGTTTGTATATTTTTCCTCTGTCAAATAAGCTATATATAAATTCACTGGAATAAAGTTCTTAAATTGTGATTTTAATACTAAATCAACCTGAAGTTCAAGAAGTTTCATCTGAAAATTTTCTATCATATTATTCACGTCAGCACCCATAAATATAAAAAAAAACCTTCCTCATAATCCACCAATACTTTGCAACACATTAATGCTCTCAGTTCCCCTCGATAACGGTCGTAAAGTGTTTGTTTAGTTACTAGAGAAGGAAAATGACAACAAGGTTTAACTTTTATCTAAATCTCAAAAACGCCTAACTTAAAACAATAAGGTTCGAAATATCGATGTTGTTCATGAATTATTTGACTTAGGGTTGGTAATTCAAGATTGAGTCTATTTGATTACGTTATGTAGTCTACAAGCGACGTAAATTAAGAACTTTTTCTTGATTGACTTCTTTCCCTTATTGATGATAAAACTGTAATTTCTTGGTCCAAATCATAGAAGCATATTTACATTTTCTCTTCACACAACAACATCTCTTCACGATAATATGACACACTTTCATAATCTGATAACATCTTAGTACAACTGCATTTAATTGGTGCTATTCAAATGAATGTAAATTGTCAAAGTTATGACTTCCAAAACATATGTGTATTTTATCAATTTTCCTTGCAAATTTTGTTGGTGAATAATGCAGTGAAACACTGTTATACTTCCCAAACGATCTGCAGCTGTATTGTTCTTTCATGAATTATGTCGAAAAATTTATTCCGTGCATCAACAGCTACAGAGGCATCAACAGTTCATAAGCCAGATGGTATTCATTGATGTCTGAATCTTTTTGAAAACTGCATTAACAATTTCAAGTATATGTTCAGCATTAGTTGCTTCTTTTAGAGGCCGAGTTAACAGTAAATTTCCAATTACGGTGATACCTACCTCAGAAGTAGTAAATATTACTAGTTGTGCTGTAAATGAGGAATCCATGTTGTCATGTGAAACAAATAAAAATGCTTTGAGCGTAGAAGTATTTCATGTTTAGTTTGTTTAAAACATCATCAACCATTATTTCTGTTCTACAGACAAGTAATATACCTCGACAAACGAATGTTCTTGAAATGTTCTTGCTTTTCAATACTTATGACACATACAGTAAAACTCTTGGTAGTGTGTCCCAGACTTTATTAGTTAAGTGCTTGGCGACTGTTTCACTTATAACTAAGCTGACTTTGTGTAATGTTGCATTACTTCCATGTTAAATTTTTGCACAGTCATGTAAATGTGAAACGTCCTCTTCGAAAAATTTTGAAATGACACTGCTGGAAAACCTCTACGTAATTTGACTTTCAAACAGCTGAGCAAAACTCAACGTACTCAAACAGTTTTCTCTTTACTTATTCTGATAATCACTAAACTGACACACAATATTTTTAGCGCAACGCAATCTGACTTCCAATAATCCCTACAAAAGAATGGCCCTGAATAACAATAACCTGTGCCTTTCATGAATCACTTACCTCACAAAAATCTTTGTTACTCGAACTACTGCAACACAGCGAGCGCCAATACTGCCAGCTAAATAAAAGATTCTAACTACTGAAGGCATAGTTAGCAAATGAAAGATTTTGATAGAGAACAAACAATGTATTTACCTTAACAATGTTCAAAACTCATCATATATGTATCTGTCAATTCGTGACATCCATCTTTGCAAATTTCCTTTTTCTGGCGAACACACATCCAGATCGTCCTCTCAAAACTCTGGCATCTCTCTCTCCACATCCACCACTGCTGGCGGCCCACCTCCAACTGCGCAACGCTACGCGCTGTTCACATCCAACTACCCAACACTACACAAGCGAATATTCCAACAATGCCAACCAGCCACAGACTGCCCACAACACAGTCAGTGATTTTCATACAGAGCACTACGTGGCGTTAGCAACATAAAAGCCTAAACAGCCCACTTACAAATGGAGTAATTGTGTAATAGAGAAGTGTTTATGGAGCAGGAAAGAAGAATGGAGTGTTAAATAGAAAGAATTAACGCATCCAACTGAGAGTTGTTGTTGTTGATACGGTTACCTTTGTATAAGCTTTCAAAAGAGACTCAGTAGACAGGTCGTACAAAAACAAAAAGCGAAGTTTCACATTGTTAAGTGTACTTGTGACTTCAGTGATTTTTCAGTCGGTTAATATGAGAAACTAGTTAAGTCCAGCTCGTAAATAATAAAGTCTAGTCTACACAGAGAAGCGAATCACTTTTCTTTTGTTTGTGTCATTTCTACACCATGGCACCACTTTTGTTGAGTGTGTGTGTGTGTGTGTGTGTGTGTGTGTGTATGTGTGTGTGTGAGAGAGAGAGAGAGAGGGAGAGGGAGAGAGAGAGAGAGAGATGGGATGCGAAACAATTTTGTACTAATGTTACCTGTAGTTCATGTTTCACTATCAGTTCATGCCGGAGTACAGGAATCTATGCAAACTAATGGATGTTCTAAAAATTGTGGATTTTTCTTGAAATCTGAGTAATATGAGATACAAATTGGCGACTCATAGGGTGTTGACATAGATCATAGAGAGTTGTTTACGTTTATATTAATTTACGCCAATATTTTAAGTGAAAAACAAGATTAACAAGAGGAGGTCTGAGTTGTAATTAATTTTTGTTTTTCACTTGCTGGAAAGAGAAACTGTTTCAGTACCTCAGTGCCGTCTCTTATACTTGCAGCGATCCCACAGAATACTCGTGATCGTTATCAAGAATATTCATGGAACAATGCCTTTCAAATTAATTCATCTGAATGTATTTTCTGAGTGCAGCATTATTCTGCTCCTTACTGTGACCCTCTCCTGCTGCTATTGCAAAAGCTGCTGAATTACTGCGCACTATCGTGTATATATTTGGTATGACAACTTCCGAATTGTCCACAAAACATGAAAGTCTTTGGTATGGCAACTTGTCAGTTGCCCTCAACATATGAAAGTCTGACGTCTTCCACCCATTAATTGTGCCACCATTATAAGGGAGTAGTATGTGACCTCTGTGTGCTGAAAGAGCCAGCTCAAAACGTTATTTACTTAATTAGTCTGCTATTGTCCTGTTTCTGTAATAGTTAAGTCTGTATTATTACGAACTCAAATACTGTAAGATGAGAGAGCTGATCTCTTTTATGTTTGCATTTGTAACACCTGCTACAGACACAACGTTTGAGACATGCGTAACATAGTGACTTCTTTAGTTGAGCACCACATAAACTCGATATACAAAGTTCTTCAACATATACTACGTTTAACGTATTTCATCGCTCACTGTATTTGAAGCGGTCCTTGGGCGTAAAAGAGATAAAAATAAGTGATTCTTATTGAACAGTACCTGAATAAATTTTCGGAATGAAGGCACCAATGTGTGTTTACCAAGGGTATTTCTAAATCAGTATAGTGAATACCAGCGTTATAGCTTCAGGTGGCACAGAGTCGATTCCTTAATCCCCTTCTGTGTAAACATGCTAGTTTTGACGGAGCTCATTTGTAAAGCGACGAGCGACGAGATGCTGTTACCTCACGGTAACCACTCCTTCTGAACACTGCAGGTGGATAGTGGGCGAGACGGCAGGCACGGCGGCCATGATGGTGTTGTGCGCCATAGTGAGCACTGTGTGCGGCCACAGCCAGGACGCGTCCCCAGCAGACGAGCAGAAGCAGGTGGACCGCGAGACGGCCCGCGTGCGCGACGCCGTGCTGGACTTGATCGAGGCCAGGATACCGGTAAGCAGCCCTCCGCACCAGGTCAGCACCTGCGGTTGCGATCTGGTAGCCGAGGCCCAAGTATCCTCTACAGCAGCCAGTCTCTTTGTGGCTGGCGAGGGAGGGAGGGAGGGAGTGAGGAGAAGGTGCAATGGTGTCTACACGGTGTTTCAAAAATGACCGGTATATTTGAAACGGCAATAAAAACTAAACGAGCAGCGATAGAAATACACCGTTTGTTGCAATATGCTTGGGACAACAGTACATTTTCAGGCGGACAAACTTTCGAAATTACAGTAGTTACAATTTTCAACAACAGATGGCGCTGCAAGTGATGTGAAAGATATAGAAGACAATGCAGTCTGTGAGTGCGCCATTCTGTACGTCGTCTTTCTGCTGTAAGCGTGTGCTGTTCACAACGTGCAAGTGTGCTGTAGACTACATGGTTTATTCCTTAGAACAGAGGATTTTTCTGGTGTTGGAATTCCACCGCCTAGAACACAGTGTTGTTGCAACAAGACGAAGTTTTCAACGGAGGTTTAATGTAACCAAAGGACCGAAAAGCGATACAATAAAGGATCTGTTTGAAAAATTTCAACGGACTGGGAACGTGACGGATGAACGTGCTGGAAAGGTAGGGCGACCGCGTATGGCAACCACAGAGGGCAACGCGCAGCTAGTGCAGCAGGTGATCCAACAGCGGCCTCGGGTTTCCGTTAGCCATGTTGCAGCTGCGGTCCAAATGACGCCAACGTCCACGTATTGTCTCATGCGCCAGAGTTTACACCTCTATCTATACAAAATTCAAACGCGGCAACCCCTCAGCGCCGCTACCATTGCTGCACGAGAGACATTCACTAACGATATAGTGCACAGGATTGATGACGGCAATATGCATGTGGGCAGCATTTGGTTTACTGACGAAGCTTATTTTTACCTGGACGACTTCGTCAATAAACAGAACTGGCGCATATGGGGAACTGAAAAGCCCCATGTTGCAGTCCCATCGTCCCTGCATCCTCAAAAAGTACTGGTCTGGGCCGCCATTTCTTCCAAAGGAATCATTGGCCCATTTTTCAGATCCGAAACGATTACTGCATCACGCTATCTGCACATTCTTCGTGAATTTGTGGTGGTACAAACTACCTTAGATGACACTGCGAACACCTCGTGGTTTATGCAAGATGGTGCCCGGCCACATCGCACGGCCGACGTCTTTAATTTCCTGAATGAATATTTCGATGATCGTGTGATTGCTTTGGGCTATCCGAAACATACAGGAGGCGGCGTGGATTGGCCTACCTATTCGCCAGACATGAACCCCTGTGACTTCTTTCTGTGGGGACACGTGAAAGACCAGGTGTACCGCCAGAATCCAGAAACAATTGAACAGCTGAAGCAGTACATCTCATCTGCATGTGAAGCCATTCCGCCAGACACGTTGTCAAAGGTTTCGGGTAATTTCATTCAGAGACTACGCCATATTATTGCTACGCATGGTGGATATGTGGAAAATATCGTACTATAGTTTCCCAGACCGCAGCGCCATCTGTTGTTGAAAATTGTAACTACTGTAATTTCGAAAGTTTGTCTGCCTGAAAATGTATTGTTGTCCCAAGCATATTGTAACAAAAGGTGTATTTCTATCGCTGCTCGTTTAGTTTTTATTGCCGTTTCAAATATACCGGTCATTTTTGAAACACCCTGTATGTAGTTCTCAGCAAACTCATAAATCCTCAAATGTTTTAATCACGCATAAGAGTGTCATGTCAAAGTATTAGTGCAGTGTCCTTACCTAACTTAGATTCGAATCGAAGTCTTCTCTATTATTTGCTTATGTATGTTATTCAACAGATCACCAATGTCATGAGCTTCAGATAAATTCATGCAGATGGACATTGTAAATCGGAACCTGCGACTTTAGCTATATGGCTTACGCAGGGTGGAGAGAAACAACTCGATAATAACGTCAGAACAGCGTAAAGGATGTCAAATCGAGAAACATTTGCCAGATAACCATTAAGCGGAAATGCGCTGCAGTGAACTACGACCACAGAACGACTACCAATCAGCAACGGGCGTACAGAGGTCTGAACGGTAAGCAAACGTGTTCTGAGACTGCGACAGTCGTTCCCAGTGTTTAGTTGCCCCGGTCGTGGTTGCCAAGGGGCTGTTGGGTACTATGGCAGAGAGCAAAACAATAAGATGCACACCCATTGCATGATAAACTTCTTTTATTTAACTAGAATTCCAGTAGCGAAATCCAGATCAATAAATAGTGCAAGTCGTTGAGCTAGGCCTAGTCCGTCCATCCACAGTAGTAACTGAAGCACAACGATTAGACTATACAGATCTGAACTGACTGAACTGAACGGTGTTACGTGTGACGTCGCTTAAAAGTCGGCTCCGTGCGACGCTGGCCGCGCGGACTTGAGGAGTGGTAGATACCGTAATGACTTTCAAATGGCTCTATGGGACTTAACATCTGTGGTCATCAGTCCCCTAGAACTTAGAACTACTTAAACCTAACTAACCTAAGGACATCACACACATCCATGCCCGAGGCAGGATTCGAACCTGCGACCGTAGCAGTCGCGCGGTTCCGGACTGAGCGCCTAGAACCGCTAGACCACCGCGGCCGGCCGTTATGACTTTCTTAAACCATCACCTTCATCCCCTTCTTGGCTTTTTTGTAGCATATTCCAAATTGTTCCACAGATTTCGTTAAATTTTAGGATCTTTTAATCAATTTCATGTCAGAATTTGGAGTTCGGAGAAATGTGCGAACACGGTCGTACCTTAGAAGATAGACGTACCTTAGAGGACAGGCTGAAGAAAGGCAAATCGTCGTTTACAGCAGTTGAAGACTTAAAGAAAGTTTTTGAGACTATGTTGACTGGGTTATACTTTCTGAAATTGTGAAGGTAGCAGGGGTAACGTACAGGGAGCGGAAAGCAATTTATAACTTGACAGGTACCCATATACAAGGATATCGAATAGGTAACTCAGTACGTAAAGGGAGGTGAAGTTCTAATGATCATGGGGTATTGGAACGCAGTTGTAGGGAAAGAAAAAGAAGAAAGGGCTACGTGAAAATATGGGCTTGGTAGTAGGAAAGAGAGAGGAGAAAGACTGACTGGATTCTGCAATAAAGTTCAGATGGTAATAGTGAACAGTGTGGTCAAGAATCACAAGAGGAGGAGTTGCACCGGCAAAAGGCCTGAAGATACAAGAAGATTTCAGTTGGATTACATCATGGTGAGATAGAGATTCCGAAATTAGATGTAACATTGTACGGCAATTCTAGGAGCAGATATAGAATTAGATCGCAATTTAGTACTGAAGAGTGGGCTGAAGTTGAAGAGAGTAGTCAGAAAGAATCAAAGCGCAAAGAAGTAGGATACGGAAGTACTAAGGAACGAAGAGATCCGCTTGAAGATTTCTGAGACTATACACGCGGCGATAATTAATAGTTCAGTGGGCAGTTCAGTTGAGGGTGAATGGACATCTGTTCCGGGAAATCCAGGAATATAGAAATACAAGTAATTTAGGAATTAAATAAACGGAATTGCACGGAAGCTACGGCGAAATAGCTGCATGAAAAATGTGAAGAAATCGGAAAAGAAATGGTTTCCGGAAAAACTGATTCAGCATATTGAAAAGTCACAACAATCTTCGGTGAAATTAAAAGCAAGGGCGGTAATATTAAGACCGCAGTGGGAGTTCTCCTGTTAAATGCAAAGGAGCCAGCAGGTATGTGGAAAGAGTACAGTAAAGGCCTCTGAGTATGTGTGTGTTTTTGGGGGGGGGGGGAGGGGGGGGAATTGTGTGAAGACGTGATCGAAGAAGAAACAGGTGTTGACAGGGAAAAGACAAGAGATCTGGTATTAGACCTATACTTTTAAAGAGATTGGGGCGACTTACAATCAAATAAGGCAGGAGGGACAGATAACATGCCACCGGAATTTCTAAAGTAACTGGGAGAAGTGGCAGCAAAATAACTATCCACGTTGGTGTGTAGTATGTATGAGACTGACGATGTACCGTCAGACTTTCCGAAAAATATCATCCACGCAATTCCGAAGATAGCAAGAGCAGACGGGTGCGAGAATGATCAAACAATCAGCTTACCAGCTCATGTATCCAAGTTGCTGGCAAGAATAAGAAGAGGAATGGAAGAGAAAACGGAGGATCTGTACGATGACGATCAGTTTGACTTTAGGGAAGTTAAAGGAACGAGAGAGACAGTTCTGACGTTGCGACTGATAGCAGAAGCAAGATTACAGAAGAATGAAGACACGTTCATAGCATTTGTCGACGTGGAGAAGGCGTTCGACAAAGTAAAATGGTGCAAATGTTCCAAATTCTAAGAAAAGTATGGGTAAGCTACAGGGAAAGACGGATTATATATACAACCAGCGTGAAAATCTCCTATCGGAGCGCAAAAAATGCACCTATGTTCATATACATTTAAAAGACTCAGTGAAAAGTGGGCTGGCAGCTGCCTCATTCTATCTTCCTCTGCAGCTTTAAAAAATTACCCGAAAATTTTGCCATGCGAACATATTCTCCCGAAAGTTCCCTAACTGTAACTCACTCACACCCACTAGTCCATGGATGTAAGTATCTCATAACTATCCACTCTCAGTTGCTCCCAGTAACTCATTTAGCCCTGCTCATTGTCATTATCTCTCTGTGTCTCTCTGTCATTGACTCCTGTGTCACAGTTACAATGTCCTTCGTTCCTTCCTACTGCTGCTGTCTCTTCTCGCTGTCACTATCCGTGTCTTCCATGTTGTCATTGTCATATACTCTCTCTCTCATTACCACTGGTTCTCACCCACTTCATTTTCTCTTTATCTTTATGTCTCCTCCCTCGCACTATCCCCTTCTCTCTACTGCTAGCACTGTTCTATCACTGTCAACTATACTCCACTGCCACTGAGTCCCTCTCTTTCCTTCACACTGTCGTTGTCTCCTCCGCTCTTTCTATAACACAACCACTGTATAGTATCTTCCAGTATTTATTACTTTTCTGTGTCCTTGTTACTGCCTCTGTCTGCTCTCTCTGCATAAAAAAGGACCAATATGTTCGCATGCCAAAATCTTTGGAAATCTTTTTAAACGTCCTGAGGAAGGTCGAATGAGGCAGCTGGTATGCCACTCTTCAGTCAGTCTTTTAAGTAAACAGGTACATATTAGCATTTTTCGTGCTGCGATAGGAGTATTTTCCACTAGTTCCCCTCTTTTCCCTACCGCAGCAGGGCTTGTAACTCATGTGGAAAGGAATGTATTAGCCAATACAATTTAGCTATTTTGCTGCCGCAAAACTGAAACAACTCAGAATTTACACCTCAGAACGAATTTTACGCGCAAACAAATTTTGCACGTGCTTCAGTTCTACAACATGGCATTTCCAGAAGATGACGGAGACGTTTTACAGTATATTTCTCCGTACTACGTCACTTTACAAACTACTTTATTTTACGTGCTTATTTTATGAGTACAAATAGGGTAATTTTGAACCTTTGTATCTCGGAAAAGGATGAAGATATGAAGAAAATTTTAAGGTCGTTCAAGATCTGGATATTAGGAATACACCGTAAAAATTACAGTCATTTAGTATGAATAGCCATTTCGGAATCCACGCCTAGGTTTTGGTTCACAGGTAACGGTGAAAATAAAGTAAAAAAACCGTTTTTGTGGGGTTTTCCGAGGAATCAACCATGGACTAATGGTGCCTCCATAAGACCCATCAAGCCCACCATAGACCACATCAAATGCAAAAAGAACCAACCATTCGCTCCATTTGCCTAAGTGGGTGAAAGTGTGTAATATTCATACTTTGACCTTATATGTAGGATAGTGACACTAAGACACTCCTTCTGTTGATATACAGATGGACCTAGCCCAAGGGCAATAGAAAACAATTGACACTGCCTTTTTATCAGCGATAGGACCCAGATATGAGCACTGCAAAAATCCCGTTTTTATGCGTGGCGTTTTGGAACATACTAGTTACTCACGCTGTCGTATGCATACCGATATGTGCAAGGATCAGAGAGAGCAATAAAACTGGAAGACCAAGAATCAAGAGCACGGATTAAACAACGTGTAAGACAGGGATTTAGTCTTTCGACTCTACTGTTCAATGTATACGTGGAAGAAGTAAGGAAGGAAATAACAGAAAGATTCAAGACTGGAATTAAAAGTCAGTGTAAAAGGATATCAATAAGATGATTCGCTGACGACATTGCTATTATCAGTGAAAGTGATGAAGAATTACAAGATCTATTGAATGGAATGAATAGTTCAACGACCAGAGATGATGGATTGAAAGAATAGAGAAGAAAGATGAAAGTATTGAGAAGTAGCAGAAATGAGAATAGCGAAGAACTTAACGTCAGAAATGACAGAAATGGGGATCACGAAGATGACGAAGTCAAGGAATTCTGCTACCTAGTCAGCAAAGTAACCCATGATGGACGGAGCAAGGTGAACGTAGAAAGCAGACTAGCACTGGCAAAAAGAACGTTCCTGTTGAAGGAAGAGAAGTTCACCAGTATCAAGCATAGGCCTTAATTTGGAGCACAGTAGTGAAACATGGACTGTGGGAAAACGGAAAAAGGAGGCAATCGAAGCATTTGAGATGTGGTGCTGCAGAAGAATGTTGAAAATTAGATGGACTGGAAAGGTATGCGGTGAGGAGGTTCTCCGCAGAGTTGGCGAAGAAAGGATCAATGGAAAACTCTGAGAAGTAGAAGGAATAGGAAGATAGGTCATCTGTTCAGACATCAGAGAATAACTTTCATGGTACTGGAGGGAGCTGTTGGGGATACAAATAGTAGAGGAAGACAGAGAATTGAATACAGTCAACAAATAATGGAGGACGTAAAAAAAAAATGTTCAAATGTGTGTGAAATCTTATGGGACTTAACTGCTAAGGTCGTCAGTCCCTAAGCTTACACACTACTTAATCCAAACTATCCTAAGGACAAACACACACAACCATGCCCGAGGGAGGACTTGAACCTCCGCCGGGACCAGCCGCACAGTCCATGACTGCAGCGCCCCCAGACCGCTCGGCTAATCCCGCGCGGCGGAGGACGTAAGCTGGAATTGCTACTCTGACATGAAAAGGTGGGCCCACTAGAGTAATTTGTGGCGAGACGCATCAAACCAGTCAGAAGACTGAGGACTCAAAAAGAAAAAAGAAAAAAAGACATACCGAGTTTAGTAATGTTACAAGAGTCGAAGGTCATGAAAAGGGGAGCAGTTACTGAGCAGGGAATGAGGCAGATTTGTAGGCTATTCTGATTGTTATTCAGTCTGTAGATTCAACAAGCTGTTAAGGAAACCAATGAGAAATTTTGGAAGATAATAATCGAATTGGGATAAAACTCAACATGACTAGAAGGCAGTGGTTGTTAGGAAACGTTCTTAAGCATCAAGGAATTGTCAGTGGTAATGGAAGTCAGAATTGTTTACTCAAGAAGTGAACCGTCGGATCATCAGTTCAGTTCACCTTTCCATTCCCTACCGAACATTGCCACGTCAAGAGGTTGTTGTAGTACAGCTGCTGTTTATTAACCGAAGAAGGTAATGAACACGCTGAACCAGCTGACCCACTGCTTTAAAATACTGAACTTGTATTCCTAGCGGAGCGGTCTTCAAATACAATCCCGGCCATTCAGCGTACGTTTCCTGTGCTCAATCTATTAAGGCGAATGTGATTATTTATTTACCCATCCTTCCCCAATACGAGCTTACGTTTTATCATTAGTAACCACCGTGACAACTTGTCGTTAAATAATTATCTTCCAGAAAACAATACCTTAATTACAGCGCCAGTAACTAAAAATATAAGTCACTTAACTCTGAGCGCTAGTCGATCTATCTAGCTTTCCCCTTTCAAAGCTCGGCTTAAACGCTACGTTAAAATTACTCAGCGAATGTGAGCTGGCGTAGTCGTGTCCTGCCTGTTCGTTGAAGGATTAAGAAGCTTCCGCAGTAACTCGTTCGTATATTTCAGAAGGCTCTCTCCTTTACGCCGTTGTAAGAAGGTCTCATTCTCAAACGTTTCGAAGAGATATTTCATCAGATTTAAATATTTTTCGCCGACGAAAACACGTTTCGCTAAATATATTCAACACGTCTGGCTATTAATTTTCGTAACGCTCCGCCTGCCAAGAAAAGTTAAGCTTCGAAAAGACATGGTCAGATATCAGTGTAACTGTGTACACTTCACACCGTCGGTGTGGGTATGTAAATGACTTACAGTTCTTTATGACAGATAGAGCGACGAGCACACTGCGTTAGTGTTATTCGTGTTGTGTGTTTTTACCAGGCCTGATAGGCTACATAAGAGACATACCTGACACACTTCCAAACGGGCATGGTTGTGTGTCTCCATTTGCCCAGCTGCTAGAATCGCGCAGTATCGAGATTTATGGGAAATTAGAATGTGACAGTGACCCGATGTTGGACTGCATAGGATCATCGCCAAGGTTCCTGTCTATCATGTCTGACCACCACGTCGAAGGAACGCCATATTGTGCACCAAGCACATCGTAACCTCTTCACATCCGCGCTGGTCCTCCGAAAACAACTAATAGACTTCCTACAACATACAGTGTTATCTCGCACCATGGTCGGAGACTAGCAGCAGCCGGACCGCGAAATCAGTCGTCTCACTGCGGCGGCGCGGTTTCCTTTCGTCCTTTTACCTGCACCTACCTGTGAACTTGTTGCAGCAGATCGCCAGTAGGAAAGCCGAGCAGAAACTTACCGTACTGCAACTCGCACCTGGCTGCATACAACATACCTGTTCTACGAATCGGGAAAAGGTCTTAATTTTGCATGAAATGTGGAAATACTGGCAAAACTTCGGTATATTCTGAAGTCGAGAATCACCCGTTCACTGCCAAGCCCGTGCTAATCTTAACACAGTCATGCAAAAACTCTTTCATTCCCGTTAGCAAGTTTATGGTAACGTATTTCCCGATATCTGAACAGCTACTAAGCACGGATTGTTCTTAAATGAAACTGCTCGCCACACTATTAATTTTATCGGTGTCTAATGCACTCAAGTTTTTTAGTCATCGATCTGTTCAACACGCCACACGGAATTACTGTCTTTTCTCATACACAAAATTCTTTAAAAAAATCCGAACTTTCTAAATGGCTCTGAGCACTATGGGAATTAACATCTGAGGTCATCAGTCCCCTAGAACTTAGAACTACTTAAACCTAACTAACCTAAGGTCATCACACACATCCATGCCCGAGGCAGGATTCGAACCTGCAATCGTAGCGGTCGCGCGGTTCCAGACTGAAGCGCCTAGAACCGCTCGGCCACATCGGCCGGCGAACTTTCTAAAATGAATATGACTTCACTTTAAAGCACTTTTGAGGCATGTAGCACAATTAAAATCGGCACACTATAACTTCCTTCGGAGCTCATACTAGACACGACCTTACCATTGAAATCCTGGGCTACGACTACTTAGCTGGTGTAAGCATTCTCTATCTCCAAGAGAAAAGACGCGCAAATAATACTCCGTTCTGATTGGTCATTTTTCTAATAGACAAACATTATTCTCCCGCGTTAGTCCGCGCTTTCCATGACTAACCAATCAACAATTAACATACTTTCTAACTGTACTTTTTGCCGAAATAAATATTTAACATTCTGATATTTTGTTTATACTTTACGTTATTAACTATTTTCATTTGCTGTCGAATTAGCTTTCCTTTTATAGTAAACTTACTTAACATATTATGATACAAAATTCCCCGTCGTCTGCATTCACTCTATCTTAAAATTTTCTCACGCTAGTTCGTACAGCGTTTATCAGTACAACAATGATCTACATATTTACTTTAGATCACATTCACGCATCGTTCTCACTGTTAAAATATATACAAAACTGTACAAACACAAATAAACAAAAAAACCTGCAAGAAATAAACATAACAATTCACGAAAAGATTCTCTTGACCAGTTGCTTGAATGTCTCTGTCCACTACTGTCCTCTAGTAGTTGAAAATTAGAACCACGTATTCGATTTAATCCGCTTCAGACAATCTGTCACTGTGCACACATGAGTCATTCTCCCGATAAACAGGCTCTAGACAGGAGCGATAAAAGGCTTCATCATGCGTGGGCTGCTGTTGTCACTACAACAGAAATGTCTGCCTTTGGAATGGTTCCATGACTGGGAAGCAAGAACTGCTGATGAACTGTGTAGCATTGTGTTCAGCGATAAATCGCGGTTCTGCACTACGTCGGATGATTATCATCGGCGAATTTGGCGGCCGCCTGGGGAGTAGTCCCAGTCTCCCCTTGTTTTGAGAAGCATAGTAGTGCTACTCCCAGCTTCAGAGAGTGGTAAACCATCGAGTGTGATTACAGGTTAACAGCTATAGTGATTGAGAGAACTCTGATGGCACAACTATATGTCAGGGACATCCTGCATTCTCATGTGTTACCTCTCATGCGACACTGCCGTGGCGCCATTTTTCAACAGGACGTAGCTAGTCCACATGGCACATGTCTCTATCAACTGCCTACATGATGTTGATCCTCATAACTGTCGTCGATAGAACATGTGAGGCACCAGCTCGGATGTCAACTGTGTCCCAGTTAATATAAAAAACGAATTACTACAGTTCTAGGCCAGCATGACAAAGAAGATAATACAACGGCTGTAGGACACCTTTCCAACCTAATCAGTGCATACATCAGTGCCAGAGGGTGGTGCAACGTCTTACTGATAGGTATGGCTTTTGTAAATCTCCGAAAGAACATTACATACTTTTTCAACCCATGATGTTTCATTTCATTTTCTCCTTCCCCTTTCGGTGCTTCCTTTCTTTTGTCAGGTACTATGTTTACAGGATGAACCCCAAATCTACCGACAAACTTAGACGGGTACCAGGAGGTTGAATGCCAATAAAACATTAAAATTTAACAATGAGATATATTCTATCAGAAGTTGTGAACACATAGTCGAGAGCAGCCTTCACTACGAGTTAATACTGCTTACATACAGGGATTACAGGGATAGCAATCACTGAGTGCATGGATCAACACATATATAATTACCAAAAGGACTTGAATGACAGCTGGTTCCTTAACGTGCTGGGGCGTGTTGAATTCATGTGAAAATACTAAGATATTAGAGCGAGGGCTAAGCGCATTAGGTAGAGATCAAGGTGACAATGAGGAGCAACAGTGTGATGTGGAAATGGTGACTCCTATACATGAGTTAGGTTACTGCCTTCTGTTCAAGGTAATGAACCGGCATACAGAAAACTGAATGAAGGTGGAAAGTGCCAGGAGCACACTCAGTTAATATCACACTCGTCTTCCTGCTGTTATTGGTCTGAATAGCAGCTGGCAAACTGGGGCTGGAGAGGCTGTGCTCTTTATGATCTCTGAGTGCTCGCACTCCGGTGAGCTTCCGGCCTCAAGAAATACGGCTAGTGCCAACTGCTGGGAGGAACAGTTGCACACGACTGCCTGCTCTTACTTAGAGAACCGACAGTATCTTCTTTCCACAGAGGTTTCACATCTTGTATTAAATCCAGTCGTAGATCCATGGTAATCTTTGTATCACTGTGCTTGCTCTAGGACCAAGACGACCTGTTTGAATATTTATCTAAATTTAATGGTTGCCGCCATCTTGACCAAATATTTAAACCCTCTAAAAATGAAATTCTTATGACGCAATCTGCCTGTTATGGTCTCTTTTCTCTCTGGATTTTTAATTAACAGTTAATTTGCATTTAAAGAATAGGGAACTTCGAAATAAAATTGATAACCTTATAAGTTCACTAGCTTGTCGGTCATTAAAAAGGATTCATACTCTGCTATATTATTTTTCGATTATTAATTATCCGGGCTTTCTTTCCTTGTTAGTGGCCAATCACAAAGGCACTTGTTATGATATAAACATTATTTATTACCACTTTCAGTACCCTCATACGTCAACACTGTATACAGTCCTAGTATTTTGTGGAAAGTAATATTACATTATGTACTTTTCATTCTGTGATCTCTACAGCGATGAAAACACAATGATGTTTTGATTAGAGTCTAGACTCTGAATTTGTGCGGACTGACGTTAAACATATGATGTACACTACCTACTTTTTTGTCGATTAAGACACATTTGCAGTCATGAGCAATCCGAATCTACCTGGGCGTGATCAGCAATGGACTGGTGTATGGCAATGGATTTGCACTTAGGAGGCGTGGGGTTCTAATCCCTATGCAGTGATTCAGATTTTGGTTTCTTGTTGTCTCCCTAAATCGATAAAGGCAAACTCCCAGATGGTTCATTTGGAATAGACCGTGCCGTTTTCCCGCCCCGGCCTTGTTCAGTCCGAACTCCATCCATAATGATCTCCTCGGTAACGGAATACTCAAGCCTAGCCTTTTTCACATTCATTCCGTTCATTTTTCTTCGTGAGTTATACATTTATTTTTCTGTTGGTAATTTTGACACAAGCTATTTCAGAAAACGTGTGTCAAGCTGGAGATAATTCCTCGTTTGCTAGCGAAATTATATTTCATGGAAACTTTGACGTGCAACTTCAAAGTCACCTGATGCATTCCGATGTTTTGCGGTGAATAAGCAGCTTAAGTCCCTCGCTACTGGCTCTTCATTCAACGGCATCAATGTCACCCCCTCAGAGCCCACACTAGCGGACAGCTGCCTGCTCGGGATACACACACATCAAAAACAGTTTTGCATCACCCCAGTACCCAGAATTCCTAAAGATAGACGTTGACTGTGGATATTGTATCACAGACACAGTCCCTCCGATAGTTCAGGGGATTCACTAAACTCGCCAAAAGATGTAAACAACCATGCATGAGCGGCGCCTATTAGACGGAGGGGGTCCGACAGCCTATCAGTTCCAGTCAGGCCACCAGGAAGGAGGTACACGGCTCGTGTTGTCTGTAGTTCAACCATGCCTATACGGTCAATACCGCGGTTCGATCACGTCCGCATTCTTACTTGTGCCAGGAAGGGCTCTCAACAAGGGAAGCGTCCAGGCCTCTCGGAGTGAACCAGAGCGATGTTGTTCGGACATGAAAGAAATACAGAGAGACAGGAACTGTCGATGACATGCCTCGCTCACGCCACCCAAGGGCTACTACTGCAGTGGATGACGGCTACCTACGGATCATGGCTCGGAGGAACCCTGACAGCAACGCCACCATGCTGAATAATGTTTTTCGTGCAGTCACAGGACGTTGTGTTGCGACTCAAACTGTGCGCAATAGGCTGCATGATGCGCAAATTCACTCCCGACGTCCATGGCGAGGACCATCTTTGCAACCAAGACAGCACGCAGCGCGGTTCAGATGGGCCCAACAACATGCCAAATGGACTGCTCAGGACTGGCATCACGTTCTCTTCACCGATGAGTGCCGCATATGCTTTCAACCACACAATTATCTAAGACGTGTTTGGAGGCAACCCGGTCAGGCTGAACGCCTTAGACACACTGACCAGCGAATGCAACAAGGTGGAGGTTCTCTGCTGTTTTGGGTGGCATTATACGGGGCCGACGTGCACCGCTGGTGGTCATGGAAGGCGCCATAACTGCTATACGATATGTGAATGCCATCCTCCGACCGATAGTGCAACCGTGTCGGCAGCATATTGGCGAGGCATTCGTCTTCATGAACGACAATTCGCGCCCTCTTAGTGCACATCTTGTGAATGACTTGCTTCAGGAAAACGACATCACTCGACTAGAGTGGCCAGATGTTCTCCAGACATGAACCCTATCGTACATGCCTGGGATGGACTGAAAAGGGCTGTTTATGTACGACGTGACCCACCAACCACTCTGAGGGATCCAAGCCGAATCGCCGTTGAGGATTGGGACAATCTGGACCAACAGTGTCTTCATGAATTTGTGGATAGTATGCCACGACGAATACAGGCACGCATCAATGAAAGAGGACGTGCTACTCGGTATTAGAGGTACCGGTGTGTACAGCAATCTGGACCACCACCTCTGAAGGTCTCGTTGTTTGGTGGTACAACATGCAGTGTGTGGTTTTCATGAGTAGTAAAAAGGACAGAAATGATGTTTATGATGAGCTGTATTCCAATTTTCTGTACAGTTTCCGGAACTTTGGGAACCGACGTGATGCAAAACTTTTTTTGATATGTGTACATGTTATTCTGGGTGGGAGAATGCACATTACATACTCAGGAAACTGACTGCACCAAAAAAATGAATGAAATAATATGCTGGATGCTGAGAAAGTTTCGTTATCATAGTGTGTACGAATAGATATTGCGTGTAAATGAATGGTTTGGTACAAACTAACCATCACAATGGAAGCATACAGCTGGATACTAACAACAAAAGCCGCCCGTACTTTCCAAGCCAGCACCCAGCATTGTGCTTGAAATAGCTATGTAACTCCTGGAAAACCATATGAAGATGAGCCTGAACAGGTTCGAAAACCGGTTCATGGAATGAATAAATAACTGTTTCAAACAAGTGGCTGTGTGCAGTTTTATGTATTTACAAATTATGTTGTGTGTTTTTCCCTTTCCATAGGTGCCACTCTGTTGTATGGAATGACATCAGGGTCATTAATGATTGATTCAGTAGTATTAGTATACATTATATTCGGATTGTGCCGAGGTGAGCATTGTCCTATGAAATGACTGGATAAATCGACAAGGATAATAAATTGTAGGACGTATTCCATAACTCAGCTGTTTTCGTAGTGTGCTTCTGCACGGCAGAATATATCTAGTGTACACATTAGTGCTGTAAACAGCTTTTAATTTACCGAACATGGTAGTACGAGTTGTAGGAAAAGCCCCAGAGTGATACTCCCAAGGAATTTGAGCCTTGGGCCTCTGGTACCCAAGGAGGAATGCGTGACATCATAATGTGTTCGTTGACTATAAGCATATAAAAAAATGTTACGTTTTCTTCAAAATTGCGGTAGCAAATGTGGTGACGTGTTGAGTGGTCCCTCAGCATGTTTTGAACAGTTGGATCTTTCAACCCATGCTTCAACTCCACTATGTTTAATCTCGTTGGTATGAATGATAAAAGTGAGAACTTTTGGATCTTACATTGGTCGTGATAATTCAGTAGTCGCACACTCGTATGTTACATTATAACATAGATATCATTATACGGGGTGTAAGGAGTATAAGTGCAGATATTTGTATTGGTGACTGAAGATGGCGCACTAAACAACATTCAATCAGCATTTACATGATTTTCAGACCAGTAATTATAGACAGTATAAACAGTATGTTTTAGGTTGTTTAGTACCTTCAAGTATGTGCTGAAAGTGCAAGCCATTAACGCTTATTTTCCTGTGGGCAGCAGGTCAGGTGCTGAAGTGTGGACGCGTGGGCGCAAAACGGGTAGTCCACTTACAAGGGAAACTCCCCCTCTTACCCCCTCTATTGGGAAGATGGCCAGTAGGTATCTCGTTGAAAATGGAACATAGATCAGGCATGAAAACAGGAAGAACGTGTACTGAACTGCGAAAAAAGAAGCAAAATAGAAACAGAACACTAACGATCCAAGCTCAAGATGTGCAACATCTAAGTGCAGGAACCACACCGTCCAGGTTATGTGTTTATGGTGTCGGACGCCAAAGTGGGAGATCCGTGTTCAGATCTCCCTCCCGCCCCCCTTTTTTCACAAAATTATATACTGTCCGTCTGATCATTCGTCTGTTCGCCGTGTTCAAATATGTGTTTGTCATGGTGTAACGTCCTTTTGCAACAGCGAGGTGTAATGAAGGGACCCTCAGAAGTACATACCTCCTATTTATTCTGCACAAGTACCACATGTTATGACTCTTGCGTTCTTGGGAAGTTACGACTCTAGAATTCCTTTGTTGTAACATAGTTCACACCCGTTTATTCGTTGTTTTTATTTTTGTGGGAGGTCTATACTCTCAGTATTCATCACATTTACTTGGCGACGGTAATATTTCCTTACCACATGACACATATTCTGTAACTAATGTATAGTGTGACAACTGCCAAGACCAGAGAAGGAAAAAAGGCACATCAATGACCGGACGGACAGTTCATAAATTTGCGGAAAAAAAAGTGATTTGAACACGGATCTTACAAGTAACAGTATAGCACTGTAACCACAAGACCACAACGTTGTCATGTTGCGGAGTTGCTCGATGTTGCATATCTTTAGCATGGACCGTTCACTTTTTCTGTTTTGCTTCTTTTTTCACAGTTCAGTACACATTCTTCCTGTTTTCATGCTTGATCTGCGTTGAGTTTTTGACGGGATTTCCATTGGGCCATTTTACCACTAAATCTGAGGGGATTGAGATGGGATGTTTCCCTTGTTTTGTTAGTGGTGCAGTTACTTCCGTGCAGAAAACGTCATGTTGTGAAGTTAGTGACGTGTTTGTGACATGACTGTTCGACGCAGGGAAAAACAACCAACACATTGATGTGTGTGCATATTAAGGTACCACGTACAAAAATATCTGCACTTATACCCGTTACACCTTGTGTAGTGTGTACATCTGTGCTGTACGACGTGACGCACTCCGGTGCTGCGATAACGGACGCTGCGTCCATAGACGCTGGCGGCGCTGCTGGATCTTCGGAGCTCCGCGCCGACCGAATGCGATGGCGACGGTGGGGGTGGTGGGGGCGGAGGAGGCGGCGGTGGGGGCACCAGGCGGCAGCAGCTGACTGATACGGAGACCCGCCAGCGCATCGCCTCGCTGCTGCAGCTGCTGCGCGTCGCGGCAGGCGCCTCGCACGCGCTCGCCGAGCAGGTGGGCCCCCACTTGCTCCTCTGCCTCTTTGACTGAATGTTTTATGAGAGCCTGAACTGTCGTCGCCAACAGAAGTCTCGAACTATTGATCTGATAAGCCTACAGTAAACATCTTGTAGTACAGGCTACTTAGAAAATATTCATCCGATTTCACGAGACATTCGACACGAATGAAGACAGAAACTTCGGGTGAACTTTAACTTACAAATGGTCCGATGGCGCGGTTTCTTCTGTCTTTCCACTAAAACAGAAAGTACTCCGCTTAGTAACGCTTCCTTTCTTTTTGTTTCATTTGTTGGCTTGTGGGACTTGCTCATACAGGCATCTCAATAACGGAATGTCATTTCTGACGATATGAATGTAAGGAGATGACAACACGCTGTCATCGAGTGGTGAAACAATCTCGGACCCCGTCGGGAATCGAATCGGGGCCCGTTTGGTTAGCAATCTGCGACGCTAACCGCGCAGCTACCGAGATGGACTGTTTAGTGAGTCCTTCAGGAGCACGGCGTGCCCTGGAGTCACATTTACTTCTCCTCAGCTGAGAAAAGCTTTAAAAAATTATCTGCACTACACATGTCAACATGGTCAAAGATTAACTACGCTTGTCCGTCCTCTTTAGGAGCATTGTTGCGCAGTGTGGGGTCGTTACCAAATAGGATTAATTGAGTACATCGAGAAAGTTCAAAGAAGAGCAGCACGTTTTTTTAATATGGAGAAACAGAGGAGAGAGTGTCAAGGATGTGATACAGGATTAGAGGCGGACATTATTAAAACAAAGGCTCGTTGCAGCAGGATCCTCTCATGAAATTTCAATCACCAACTTCTCCTCGGAATGCGAAAATATTTTTTTGACGCCGATCTACATATGGAGAAACGCTCATCCCAATATATTAAGGGAAATCAGGGATCGCACCCAAAGATATAATTGTTCGTTTTCTCCATACGCTGTTCGAGAGTGGAATAATGGAGAATTGTTGTGAAGGTGGTTCGATGAGACCTCTGCCAGGCACTGAAGTGTGAACTGCAGAGTATCCTAGTAGATGTAGATGTCGCTGTAGATTAAACTGTCAAGGGACGCTGCTCTGGCTGTAACAGTTAGATGCAGAAAAGTAACCGCATTAAAACATCTGTTCTGAATTGACACTTTCTGTACATGCATTTGCTATCAAGTCCGCCCTAGTATGCTTTTTCAGAAATAAAATAACGACAATAAGCATAGTTTTTACTGATCCTTACACTCTCCCTCTAGAAATCTAGTAGCTTGTTTAAGGTTTTAACTCAGATGTGGTAATAAAACAACCGCCTTTTTATCAGCTAATGAACAGTTTGTAAGAAACATATCTTGTTTAGTAATTCTGAATATTTGCTCGAATACAATACAGATCAGTACCGTTTAATGTTGAAAGTTCGCGGTTACGACTGTTTAGCGCACAATGCAGAATTTATACCATCTGAAATAAAGTCTCAGTCATCGGAAAAAAATAATAAAAATAGCGAAGAAACGAAGTTTACGTCGATATCATGGAATGATCATAAACTTTTACTCGTAAATCAAGTTCTCCCTTAAAAGACCAGTAACTCAAAGTTGCCTAGAGCTACAGGCTACCGTGGCATCTCGTCACAAAAGCTGACCAAGGACTTCTGTCGACTCACGTGTGAAATTCCCCTGCCAGTACCAAAGCGCAAGAATATCTCTTCTCAGATTGACGGAATAACACATTAGCTAATCAGACTTGTATTTCCGTTCACATAACTCGGTACTCTCCCTCTGAAAAGTCGCAGCCCGAAATCAGTTCAGAGGAATGGTTGAGATAATATACTCCCAAAAGCAAATAAAAACAAATTAATTCCATCTTCAGTCGTCCTAAGGACTTAAGTAAGCTATACATTTCTAAAATATCGAAAACTGACTGTTTTTCGATTACTATTTGTCCTCATGTTTGTGACCACGGCGGCACAACCTGATTGCCACGGTGACACATACTTAGTAATTCACAACTTCAATGATCAATACTGCACGTACACGTCGCATTCATTGCCCCCCCCCCCCTCACTTTGGTAACAAAAAAATTAAAATAATATCGTCCAGTAAATAAAATAATAATATCGCTCTAAAACTGAAACTATTATGTGAATTATTAGTCTTTTCACCAAAATATTGTTTACTTCATTATTTAAGGAACAGGTATTTAGATAAAGATATCAAGCAAACACATAAACTTATGTGCTTTTACGTAATATTTTGTACATCAGGCGTCACTTAATATAAAAAGCTGACAGTCATACTGTTGATTGCTATCTGCATCTACATTTACATGACTACTATACAAATCACACTTAAGAACCTAGCAGAGTTCAGCGAAACACTATCACACTATTTCTCTACCGTTCCACTCTCGAACAGCGAGAGGGAAAAGCGAACCCATTTGTTCGTGCAAGCTCTGATTTCTCTTATTTAGTTACGATGATCGTTTATGCCTATGTAGACTGGTCTCGACAAAATAATTTCGTATTTGGAGTAGTAAGTTTAAGATTGAAATTTCAAGAAAAGATCTCGCCGCATCGAAAAAACCCTTGTTTTAATGTTTGCCACTACTAACTGCGTATCATATCCGCGACACTGTCTCCCCTATTTCGTGATAGTACTGTTTCGATGTCCTCCGCCAAGCCTATCTGGTAAGGATCCCATACCGCACAGCAATACTCTAGAACAGGGGTCTCCAAACTACGGCCCGCGGGCCAAAACCGGCCCGCGAGGGCCGGCAAACCGGCCCCCGTTAGCTGGCCGGACATCCCCGGTATCCGGCCCGCTAAATATTTGAGGTGGTACCTATACTGCCAACAATTGAGTTTCGAGGCCTATCGCGGCCAATACACTGCGACATTGGCTCTGCTACTCGCTACAAGACTACATAACTACACTTATTGTTGCGCCCCTTGAAATAACAATGCGTTGACATACTCCACCTCTGTTACGTCTTGCAATAATAGTGTTGCTAACAATGATTTTGAGATTTCGTTAACTTTGCAGGACGCTTTCGTGAATAATGTGCAGTGACATACTTTTTTGTCGATGAAATTCGCCAGAATAAAATACGCCAGAATTTCGGTCAGGTACGTCCACCAATCAAAATTATGCAATTAAATAAAAATCGTAGTTCGTTTCAGTGCTAGCTATTCCCACAACCTTAGATTTTTGCGATTTCATCTTTCCTTTAGCCTTACATTACAGTGATCATGGAGTGCTAGGGTGCTTTAATCCCACTAGGTAGATCTTGGCCCTTATGACTTCGTGGGGGAGTCAATGTGGCCCACGGACTAAAAAGTTTGGAGACCCCTGCTCTAGAAGAGGAGGGACCAACGTAAAATTGTCTATTTAATTGTGAAGTTTAAAGGATTCCGCTTAGTACCCATGTGGATGGCCTCGCACTTTTCATTATTTAGGATCAATTGCCACTCTTTGCGCCATACTGATACCTTGTCTAAATCATTTTGCAATTGGTGTTGATCTTCTGATGACTTTACTAGATGGTAGATGACAGCATCATCCCCAAACAATACAAGAGGGCTGCTCAGATTGTCTCCTAAATAATTTGTGTAGATTAGGAACAGCAGAGAGCCCATAGCACATCCTTGGAGAATGCCAAATATCACTTCGGGTTTACTCGATGACTCTCCGTCAGTTACTATGAACTGTGGCCTGTCGCAGTCTGATTAGAAGTGGCTTGTGAGGAACGGTATCAAAAGCCTTTTGGAAATTCAGAAATATGGAATTAATTTCCGATCCCCTGTCGATAGCACACGTTACTTCATGAGAATGTAGCGCTAATTGTGTCAATAGATCGTTGTTTTTTTTTTCGAGGTAATTCATAATCTTTGAATGCAGAATATTTCCAAACTTGCACTGCAAATCCACGTCATTGATATGTAATTGAGTAAAATTAATTCATAACAGCTTTTTTAATTGAGCGAGTTACTCATATATTCATTCTTAAGCATTGGTATGACTTTCCAATCCTTAGGTACGGATCTTTCGTCGAGCGAGATTTCATTTTCTATGTGGAAGTTAAAATTTGCCCAAATTTTCTGCCTTCATCCATTGAGAAGACAGTTTGTAAAACCGAACGAATCTTTACAAAACAATCTGTACTGTGTTCTCGCATCACGTAACCAAATTGGGTGTCCTGACTTCTTCCCGCCATTACTGCTAGAAAATATACGGGAGCAGTCATAAACCGATGTATTACCATTTGTTCTTATCAGAGCAAACAACTTTGTACTATCTCAGGAAAGACGGTACAACTTTAGTCAGTTATTACTTATATAACTACCTTTCTTCGCTAACTATTTTACCAGTATTTTTCGTTGATATATGAGACAATGATTGTTCAGTAATGTTTATGGAACAATTTTTAAATCTATTAAAGTAACTCTTACATACATGTTTCATTTAATCACAAGAAATATTTAATCTTCGGTAACAACGTGTACATCAGCTGGTGTTTCATGTTCTGAACGAAAACTTCGGTGTCTTTGGTCCGGGAGGCAGGGCAAGTCACTTTGTCCCATGTTGGTACCGCCCAGTATGAGATTACACTCTCTTTACACAAATTTGTAACTTTTATTGTAAGCAAAAACAAAATAAATACATATCTAGTAAAAGAAGAAAACAGATACATTTTATATACCAAATCCTTTTTCTAAATGCCATTGCAGTTTATTTAACGTCATTTCGTTATGTTGTTGATACGCATACAGGAAAGTAGCTTACCGAGATAAACTACGATAGGTGAACCATTCCTTAATGATTAGCTGGAGAGAAGCTATGTATCAATTTAAAAACGCTGTTATGAATTAATTTTACTGTATATTATCGATGTACTAAGGCCTAGAAGCTTTTTTATCCTCACGACTGCAGTTCGACTGAAATGGAATACATAGTACAATGTACTATACCCAACGACGGTAAGATTAAATACATACTTAGTGAATTTATATTTCCCTTAGAAGGTTCACGTCGAAAACAAACTGTAACCGTTAATTTCGATGAAGAGGAATCAATCAATCAGACTTAACTCGTTTATACTCGCAGATGTATCCTGCACTAAAGTTAAACATATATTTTGTGAAGTTACTGGCGCTGCCAGCGTGTAAGTAGAAAGCAGCCGTAGCACTCTTTGCACGACGAGACACTGTACTACCAGTACTACCAGTCGTGCTTTCGAGTGCCCACATACAAAATCTTCAAGAGTATAGGACTACAAGAGTTGTGTAAAAGACGCAAATTAAAAAAGTCAGATCTATAAGTCTTTCAGAATGTATGCGAGCATTGATCAATGTATCAAAGATCGTTGCAGCCAATATTGCCTAAAAAATGCGAAGAAGTAGGATTTGTAACATGTTTCAGGTCCTGAGTGAAGTCCCACACAAATCTGTGACGGCCCTTTTCCAGCCGCTGTTATCGTCTGACAAGGAAGAAAGTCTCTTTCAAGAGGAAACCATCAACCTACACCTTCAGGTACGTCCAATCCGTTAATTGACACTTAATGCACTAACATGAATGTTACTCTATATATAGTTTCAGGTGTATTCTTCATCGCTCCGTGTCTGTAGGAAGCAATATAAGATTTTTTGGTATCTCGATGCAAAACTATCTTGCGTTACATCCATTACTCTGCAATTTATTTTTCCAGGAGCGTAGAACCTATGCTAACCTTGCTTCACTGACATGCTGAATCATGCTGTCATTGCATACGAAAAGAAACTCCATAATGGCCACGAAACGTAAATGCAACTGCTGTGCATAAAATAATATTGCAAAAATACACACTTAGAAACTCCGTATGTAATGTGGTAACTTCAACAAAATGTTAAGATACAATGGACATGTATTACAGTTGATCTAAAATAGAACTTTTGAGGATACCTAGAACTAGTTTTCAGTATATTTTATTGACAATTTGTACTAATTAAATAATGGAAAAGAAAATTTGTAATTTACAATGGTAAAAGATACAATAACTGTTTGTAAAAAGCGAATTTTCAAACAGTGAATGAAATTTAGTATGATACGCGACTTATGGTGATGTAAAGAAACTAAATAATTTAAATAAATAAAAATTTTACGTACTGAAAATTAAATGTTGGACAGCGAGCCAAAGTTTTAAGCAGAAAATTTTGAATTGCAGCTTCAGCAATACATTTAAAGAACATTTTTACTCTGACGCAGTAGTGATTATTGAGAATGATTGAAATTTGGATCTGCTAGGTTTTTATGATGGCCAATTCTGGCTTTGGCCATCATACTCGGCATTAGTGCTATATGGGACTACATAAAGTAGTTTGGGATATGCACACTCCCATCACATTAATGTGACCACCACTTGTGTTCGACGCGTACCTGCAATTACCACTCAGATGGCAGGTGGCACCAAACACTGCAGGATATATAAAGCCTGTCGGGAGGAAGAGGGGGGGGGGGGGGAGGGGGAGGGGGCGATGCGGGAACACGGGAAACAGTGCAATCGTTGTAATGCGGAAATGGGGCGATTATCTGACAACCAAAAGAGCGTGGTCATTGGCTTTCAGGCCAAGGGTGGAAGCATTTTTGAAATTGCTAAATCTGTAAACTGTTTGCGTGCCACTGTGATTAAATTATACCAAGCACTGCGAAATGGCGCACCACTGGCGATAGATGACAGTGGTGAAAGACAGCTGTGGGGATGTGAATGGGCAAATAGACATGCAAATGTTCCGCAAATGACCGCACAGATGTACCTAAACATACTAATAGTGTCTCCTCAGCGACCATCCAACGAATGTTACTGTGTATGAGCCCCCATGACACGCACTTGGTTGATGCACCCACGCTGTCTGCTGTTCATCGGCGATGAAGGCTGGAATTTGCACGCAATTACCGCTGCTGGACATCAACTGAGTGGCGGCAGGTGGCCTTTTCAGATGAATCACGTTTCATGCTCCATTGGACAGATGGCTGCTGGATTTTCTGAAGGATCCAGGCCAGATCAGGGAGCGTTATTGTTTGGAGAATGTTTTCATGACATTCCCTGGGTGATTTCGTCATTCTGGAAAGCACAATGGGTCAACTCAGCTATGCATCTATCCCTGAGGACCATGTCCACCCCTACATGCAGTTTGTTTTTCGTCAACTTGATTGCATCTACCAGCAGGACAACGAATGCGTCACAGCTAGCAGTGTACTTGACTGGTTTTAAGAGGATCAAGGTAAGTTTACCGTACTCCACTGGCTACCAAACTCTCCAAATTTAAACCCAATCGAGCATCTATGTGACCAACTCGATAGGGATGTATGCGCTATGGCTACAGAACTGGAGTCGGCATGGCTCCACATCCCTGTCGGTACCTTTTAGAATCTCATTAACTCTATTCCTACACGTCTTGCTGTGGTCCTCGCTGGGAAATGTAGTCAGTCAGGGCAGGTGGTTACATTCATGTGACTGAACATTGTATGTTTAGAATAGCTACTACTATGAAGTTGCCATAGAGATAAAGTGAGATCGATGAACCTTTTACTCGTGTGTAAGTTGTGTTGGGTGTTATGAAGCAGTGAGTAGAGGAAGTAGGAACAGTGTGCGGGGTGCAGGCGCTGCAGCTGCTGCTGGAGCTGTCGTCGTGGCGCGAGGAGTGGGGTGACGCGCTGTGGAGCTCCCTGAGACAGCCGCTGCTGCAGCTGCTTCTGGCCGCCGCGCTGCTGGCGGGCGCCCCCCACCACAAGGCACAGGCGCTGCGCCTGCTCAGTACGCCTGGCTTCCTCAAGGAGTGGTACGTCTGCCTGCCTGCTACGTACTCTGGCTCTGCAAATTACCTCGTACAGACCTCCTCCGTGCCAACCAGCAGGTGTTCCTGAAACATGGATCATCTGGTATCCAACTCTCACTTCTCTCGCGTGACATCCCAAAAGCCATGAATCGAGACAGTCAGGCAGTTGGAACATTTCTTGATTTCTGAAAAGCATTTGACTCAATACCATATGTGCGCTTATTATCCAGAATACGATTACATGTGGCCTTCTTTCTCAAAGCATGTTAATCTGTGCTTGGTAGTGTTAGAGGCAAAGGGTTGTTTGACGACTTCCTGGCATCCCGATCCCCCCCCCCCCCTCCCCGCCCGCCACCACACCAGGACATAATTTCTGTATCCCATATGTCTGCACCTAATATTGTCCTTGACAAAATATGAGAACATTTTCGGAGTTCTGCAATTTTACAACTGAGGTCAGACGTGGATAGCAACCCGATATTCAGCTAGTTGGGTGTGGAAAACTGCCTAAAAACCACACCAGGATGGCTGGCACATCTGTCCTCGTCGTTAATCGATCTTTGCAGATTCGATCCGAGGCCAACGCGCCTCCACATTTCCAGAAGCGCCGTGCTAACGCTCGTCGCTATCCAGACAGGCTACACTTGTGCGGGGTATTAAGTAAAATTTGTTACTGGGTCGAGGATTTCCTATATGGACGATGCAGCATGTCGTCTTGGGTGACAGTCATCGACAGGTGTAGAAGTAACTTCAGATGTTCCCAAAGGACATGTGTTGGGACCCTCTCTGTTCATGTTTTATATTAATTACCCTCCATATAATATTAGCCTCAAACTTTGCGTAGATGATGCAGTTATTTATAATGAAGTAATGTCTGAAAAAACAGCACAAATATTCAGTCGGATCTTGATGAGATTTCAAAATGGTACAGATATTGGCAACTCCCTTTAAACGCTCAGAACTGTAAAGCTGTGCAGTTCACAAAACGCAAGCGTATAGTCTCCTATGACAACAATGTCAATCATTGACCACTGAAATTGCTGAACTCACACACACACCTAGGTGCAACAACTTGTGCGAATATGAAATGGAATGATCACATAGGCTCAACCATAGGAGAGGAAGGTGAAAGATGTCAGTTCATTGGTAGAATACTGGGAATATGCAATCAATGTATAAAAATACTGCTTATGAAGCACTCTTGCAACCCTTATTATAATACTGTTCATCTGTGTGGGATTCATAGTAAATGGGACAACAGTGAATAAAGAATGTATACAGTGAAGCACAGCATGAATGGCCACAGTTTTGTGTGGCCCATAGAAGAACATCACGGAGATACTTAAAGAACTGACTGACAAATACTTGAAGATAAATGCGGATTATCCGATGAAAGCGCACTTAGTAAGTTTCAAGAACCAGATTGAAGTAAAGAATATACTGCTAATAATACGTATCGCTCCTGTAGGATCGTGAGGACAAAATTAGGCTAGAATGAATTTTCACCCCACATGTCGAATGTGCACTGATATGAATCTTCCTGGCCGCTTAAAACTGTGCTGGACTGGGACTCGAAGTGGGGACCTTTACATTTCGTCGGTAAGTGCTCAAACCACCTGAGCATCCAAGCACGCCCCATGACCCGCCCTCACAGCTGGCAGCGTGACAGTTCACTCTGGAAACAACCCCAGGCTGTACATAAGCCCTGTCTCCATAATACAATTTGTTCCAGGTTTACTAGTCCCGCAAATTTCGCAGGAGAACTTCCGTGAAGTTTGGGACGTAGGAGATAGGGTACTGGCGAAAGTAGAGCTGTGAGGAAGTGTTGTGAGTCGTGTTCAGCTAGTTCTGTTGGTAGAGAACTTGCTCGCAAAAGGCCAAGGTCCCATAATTGAGTCCTTGTCCAGCACACAATTTTAATCTGCCAGGAAATTTCAAGGTTAGACTAATTACATCGCACAGAAAGGCATTTAAGTAATCATTTTTTCTGCACTCCTTATGTGAGTGGAATGGAAAGAAGCCCTAAAACTGGTACAACTGGACGTACCCTATGGGTACAGAGTATAGATGTAATGAAGTAGATGTGAGCAGCAGTAGTTTCGGAAAGTGCGATGCACTGACTGGCAATGGACTGAAGCTCCAGGTTGACTACGATCATCCCTTGTTGAAGTTAGCTGGAAATGACACATCTTGTATCGAGTGCAGAAGCCTTCACGAAGGCATGACCAATTGAACCAGAGACACCTACCTATTTGCGAAGATCATCACCATTTTCCCTGATACCAAATATCGGCACGTCGTTATATGGACTCTACAAGTCCCTGAAGCACATTTGGTAGCCATCAAATGGTTCAAATGGCTCTGAGAACTATGGGACTTAACTTCTGAGGTCATCAGTCCCCTAGAACTTAGAACTACTTAAACCTAACTAACCTAATGACATCACACACATCCATGCCCGAGGCAGGATTCGAACCTGCGCCCGTAGCGGTCGCGCGGTTCCAGACTGTAGCGCCTAGAACCGCTCGGCCACCCCGGCCGGTCTGGTAGCCATCCTGATCCAGGACTGTAAAATGATTGCTTACGACTAACAGAGTTTAAAAGAGCTGAACACAAGAAAGGCGCATAACATTATGGCGCCACAGATGTACTCAAGGTGATTTATGTCAAATAACCTGAAAATGCACACAAGCAGCCTCATTTAAGTTTGGAAGCAGTGTAGCATTGTCTTGCTAACTGTACAAGCGTGATTTGCGGTACTGCAGGCAAACGGGCCGTTAATTCCTGAATCCTTTACAGGTGAGATGAAATGGTCAACATATCACACAAACTATTCATCCTAGGTAAAAATCAGTCACAAAAGCGTAACTCCAACCTGTTGGCAAGTGGAACGCATTGCCTCATTTGTTTGCTACATACACAACGCTCTGTACCATCATGCACCGGGCTTCATTAGTTCAGGAGACCTTTCTCCACGCAGTAAACAGGAAACGTAAACTGTTCATCAGTTTCTGATGGCCATCATTAAACTGTCGAGAGACTGTACGTACCGTGCACACCAGTTTGCTGTTAATATCTGTTTTAGTCCATTCTAAAACTTTTCTGAACAGAGTCTTGCCCACAGCTTTTGGTATAACCTGTGGTTGTTTTTCCTAAATCAATATAATCACAGTACATCATTGGTGCGGATTTGATTCTTAGCCGGGTCAGGAATTTCCTCCGCTAGGGTACTGGGTTTTTGTGTTTTCTTCATGATTTCATCTCATCATTATCGACGTGCAATTCGCCAAAGTGGCGTCAAACAGGAAGTCTAGCACTAGGTGGCCGAACCACCCCAGATAGGGTCTCCCAGCCAATAAAGCTATGCGACCTTTCATTTTTGACACCGTGGCACATGACAAGACCAGCGCTTATATGGCCTCAGTATCCCTTGCATCAGATTAATACTAACTGTCTGAGTGACATGGTACAGTGGTAAGACTTTGGACTAGTATTCCTTGAGGACACTGGTGCAAATCCCCATTCCCCCATCCTGATTTAGGTTCTCCATGTTCTTTCTAAATCACTTAAAAGAAATCCTAAGGCGGTTCCATTGAATAAAACATGGTCAGTTTTCTTTCTCTCTCATCCTCAGTCCGAGCTTGTGTTCCATCTCAAATGATATCGTTCTCGATGAGCCGTCTTATAGAAATTCAATGCCTATACACCTCTCCTCTCTAACACCCACACTCAAATTTAACTAAGATGTTCTGACAAAATCTTCACTAGCTGCACGTTATAGCCACCTTTTGCTTTTGTTGAGGAGAAGAGGGCGCAGATCACTTTTTCTTTGGGTGCCCAGATTATATGGAAGTGCTACAAGAACCTCTGAAGCTTGCACATCCGTTGCTAACCTACGAGATGGCTTTGTTAGCAACAAACGTTTCCCATTTAGTGTATATCTGCATCTAAGACCAAGATATCACTGACAATGGACTACACAAAGGTGTTCTATAACGTCTGATTTTACAAATAATTTACTGTCCACAATACGTGTGTGTGTGTGTGTGTGTGTGTGTGTGTGTGTGTTGGTGTGTATATGTGTGCATGATATTCTAACACTAATTTTGTATAAATACCCGTATCTTTTATGCTAGTAAGAGCTGGCTGTGTGGTGCAAGTTAATGGCCAATAAGTGTTGAATTTAAAAAGATCCCATTCTTCCATCCTTTCCAAATTCGCTGATATCGCGAGTCTTGCACCAAGGAACGACGAAATCCTCATGTGACACGCATATGCATAGATCTCCAGGTGTACAATTACTTAAACATATTGTTTGCATTTGTGATTCAAGATCTAGATGGATATTTTGCCACGGGAGAAAATAAGTTGCATATATGATTGGCGAGTTCTTTCTTTCTTGGTACAATAACGAAGGAATCGAATATCTGTGAAGGAGTCAGTCCAATGTAACGACTATAATTTAGCACTTCAGAGGAACTAGTTTCTGGAAATCGTAACACAATTTAAGATGCCACAATTCAGATTCAGAAATCACTAAGTAACAACTTGAGACTCTACTTGAAGCATTCAACGACTCTCTGCCAATTATGCGAAGATGTGTACACTACCTGACAAGAAAAGTGAAGCACCTACAAGACGTGGTCAGATGTTTACGTAATTTCACACATGTTCATACCATCGGCAGGTTCGTAAATAATTACAGAGTTGCAGATCTTTGTAGCTGTTGGAACAGCCACATGTGTGCATTAGTGTTGTTTGTGTTTAGAGCTGTTACCAGGCCTGGTAGGGCACGTAAAGGACGAACAGTGATAGATAGTGAGTGATCACTGTGAAAGACACGAAGATACCACATACTCGTTTTGGACTGCATTATCAGCATCTGTCAGCGTTTGGAAGGAGCCTCATTGAGGGTCTTCCTTTGGCCAACTGATCGAATCGTGAAATATCCAGATTTGAGCAGTTTTTAGATGTGACGGTGGCCTGATGCTGGACTGCATGGGAACGTGAGAACGACCATATTGTCTTCAAGATTTCTGTCGACCAGGTTTGGCCGCCACAGGGGAGGATCGCTATATTGTGCACCAAGTCTGTTGTAAACACTTTACATCTGCACTTGCCATCTGAGAACAAGGAATGGACTCCCTGCAGCATTCTGTGACATTGTGCAGCACTGGTTGGAGGACAGCGCCAGCCGGATAGGGAATTACTGTCCAATGCGTAGATTGCCGTTCACATCATAACACAAATGGCGGTGTTTGGAGTGAAGCAGTGAGTGGCAAGGATGGACTGCTGCTGAAAGGCGTCGCATTGTGTTTTGTAGTGATTCGTGGTTGTCCACTATCCCAAATGACCATCGTCAGCGAGTGTGGCGGCGACCTGAGGTTTGGTTCCATTCTCAAATGTTTTGGAGAGACACTGCGGTTGTTCTCCTGGTGTCATGGTGTGGGGAGTGTGGAGGGTATGTCTTCAGCTCATGGCTGGAGTGACTGAGGGAACTCTCATGGCACAATTGTACATTACAGACATCCTGCATCCTCAAATGTCACCTCTCAAGCATCCGTTTCACGGTACCAGTTCTCAATACGACAATGCACATCCACATATTACATGTATCTATGAACTGTGTCTGTGATACTGAGGTACTCCTGTAGCCAGCAAGATATCTAGATATGTCCCCAACAGAACATTTACGGAACTAGCTTGGACGTCAGCTCTGTCTAGGTGCCATTGTTCAGAACATCAAGGACCAGTTACAATTGTTATTATTCAGCTTGGCTCACGAGGAGTATAACGACTTTGTGACACCTTTCCCAACAGACTCAGTGCTTGCATCCAGGCCAGAGGGGGTTGTAGTACGATACTGATAAGATGGCTCATACTGCCAAGTTCGTTGTGAATTTGACTCGACTGAAATAATATCACTTCCCCTCTCAACTTCTGAAGTGTCTTTTCGATTCCTTCTTCCCTCCTGGGTGCTTCATTTTTCTTATCATGCAGTGGAATAAGGGTCAAATACTGTACGTCAGATACCCTTTAGAATTTGTATGGCGGGCTTACTGCTTGTCGCAAGTGTTTTGATTTACATCTAAATCTATACTGCGGAAATATGTGATGGCAGAAGGTATGTTAAATGCTTCATACGTTATATGAGTGCCTTGTTTTGATCAATACAATACAGGTTCATATTCTTGTCCAGCACCGATGACTACAGTTGTTGGATGCTACTGGGCCTTTGCATGTGCATGCCATGACGATGCCCGCAGCGGGGCGTCGCTGTCGGAGCGTCTGTGCGAGCTGCAGCCGCTGCTGGTGGTGCCGTACAGCAGCGCGCGGGCGGCCGGCCGCGGGGGCGGCGCCTTCCGCCCCCACATGGACGAGAGCATGCAGCAAGACCTCACGCCGCTCTTCACCATAGCGCAGGAGGGCCGCCTCAACCAGATGATGGCTCGCCTCCAGGAGGCCTTCGAGAATAAGGAGGTGCATATGAAAGCTTGTTCCACTCTTAACACACGCTTCATTGAACTCATCTCCACCTAGAAGGAGACAGTGAATAAAAAGTGACAGAAAGAGTGAAATTAGATATGCGCTGCCTAGTTTTGTTAAACTGCGGTAGGCTACTGTGGACTACCGAAAGTAAGCGTAAACTACAGCGGTTTTCCTAGTAGCTTTGGTCAGTTAAGACTGTAACTGACTTATCCGTATGTTAGGTGTGTTGCGTACTTACTGGACGTTGCCTAATTTCGATCACTTCATTTGCGTTTGCAGACAGTCTCTTACTAGGTTCCCCTAGAAACCAGAATCGGTTAACCATCTAGAATCTTTTTTTATGTAATTTTTTTACTCCAATTCGATTAAGTACTTAAATTATCGTTGCAAATTTCTTTTTGGTTTCCTTCACAGCTTACTCATTATACAGATTGAATAAGAATTGGGATAGTCTACAATTCTACATCATTCTCTCCTCAGTAACTGCTTCCATTTTCATGACCTTCGAGCTCCTTTTTTTAATTTTTTGAGCCATCACGCTTCTGACTGGTTTGATGAGCCCAACCTCCTCAATTCAGAGTGACAATTGGAACTTACTCCCTCAATTAATTGCTATATGTATTCCAATCTCTGTCATCCTCTACAGTTTTTACCATCTACAGCTCTCGCTAGTTACATGGAAGTTATTCCCTGACAATGGTTCAAATGGCTCTGAGCACTATGGGACTTAACATCTGAGGTCATCAGTCCCCTAGAACTTAGAACTACTTAAACCTAACTAACCTAAGGACATCACACACATCCATGCCCGAGACAGGATTCGAACTTGCGACCGTAGCGGTCGCGCGGTTCCAGACTGAAGCGCCTAGAACCGCTCGGCCACACCGGCCGGCTATTCCCTGACACCTTGACAGATTTCCTATCATCCTGTCCCTTCTTCTTGTCAGTGTTTTCCACGTATTCCTTTCCTTTCCGATTCCGCGCTGAACCTCGTCATTCCTTACCTTAATCGGTCCACCTAATTTGCAACATTCGTCTGTAGCAACACATCTCAAATGCTTCGATTGTCTTCTCTTCCGGTTTTTCCACTGCTCATTTTTCACTACCATACAATGCTGTGCTCCAAACGTACATTCTCAGAAAATTCTTCTTTGAATTAAGGCCTGTGTCTGATACTAATAGGCTTCTCTTGGCTAGAAATACCTTTTTGCCAGTGCGTCTGTTTTTGATGTCCTCCTTGCTCCGTCCATCATTGGTTATTTTCTTGCCTAGGTAGTAGAAATCCTTAACTTTTTCTCTTTCCTGATGTTAATTTTCTTGCTGTTCTCATTTCTCCTAGTTCTCACTACTTTCGTTTTTCTTCGATTTACTCTCAATCTATATTCTGTATTCATTAGTGTTCATTCCATTCAGCAGATGACGTAATTCTTCTTCACTTTCACTGAGGGTAGCAATGTCATCAGCGAATCGTGTCGTTAATATCCTTTCAGCTTGAATTTCCATCGACGCACAGGTCGTTGAAGTGGCGTCAAATCGAAAGTCTTGCACCCGGCGAACGGTCTACCCGACAGGAGGCCCTAGTCACACGACACTTACATTTTTACCTTGAATTTTCAGTCCACTCCTGAACCATTCTTTTATTTCTGTCATTGCTTCTTCGATGTGTACATCTAACAGTAGGGGCGAGAAACTACTTCCCTCCCTTAGACCCTTTTTAATCCGAGCACTTCGTTCTTGGTCTTCCACTCTTATTATTTCCTCCTGGATCTTGTACATGTTTTATACTACCCGTCTCTCCCTGTAGCTTACTCCTATTTTTCTCAGAATTTCGAACATCTTGCACCATTTGACATTTTCGAATTTTTTTCTAAGCCGACCAATCCTATGAACGTGTCTTGATTTTTCTTTACTCAGAATTGCCTTTCTTGTGCCTTTACCTTTCATAAAGGCAAACAGCTCTCCATCTAACACATCCCCACTTTACTTTCCCATTCTGCTGTATATTATTCTTGTCAGTAACTTGGATGCATTAGCTATTAAGCTGACTGTGCGATATTTCTTGCCCTTGTCGGCTCTTGCACTCTTCGGAATTGTGTTGATGATATTTTTCAGAAAGTGAGATGGTATGTCGCCAAACTCATACATTCTACACACCAATGTGAACAGTTGTTTTGTTGCGACTTACCGCAATGGTTTTAGAAATTCTGATGGAATGTTATTCATCTCTTCTGCCTTATTTTATCTTGAGTCTTCCAAAGTTCTTTTAAACTCTGATTCTAATACCGGATCCCCTACCTCTTCTATATCGGCCCGTGTTTATTCTTCTATCGCATCAGACAAATCTTTCCCCTCATAGAGGCTTTTAATGTACTCTTTCCACCTATCCGCTCTCTCCTCTGCATTTAACAGTGGAATTCCTGTTACACTCTTAATGTTACCACCCTTGCTTTTAATTTCACCGAAGGCTGTTTTGACTTTCCCTTATGCTGAGTCAGTCCTCCCGACACTCATTTATTTTTGGATTTCTTCACATTTTTCATGCAGTCATTTCTTCTTAGCTTCCCTACTCTACCTATTTATTACACTCCTCAGTAACTTGTATTTATGTATTCCTGAATTTCCCTTAACATTATTTTATTTTCTTCTTTCATCGGTCAACTGAAGTATTTTTTCTGTTACCCAAGGTGTCTTCGCAGTTACCTTCTTTGTGCCTATGTTTTTCTTTCCAGCTTCTGTGACTGCCCTTTTTAGAGATGTCCATTCCTCTTTAAATGTACTGCCTACTGAGCCAGTCCTATTGCAGTATCTATAGCCTTAGAGAACTTCACGCATATCTCTTCATTCCTTCCATATCCATATCCTTCTTCCATATCCTTCTTCTTTGCGTACTGAGTCCTCCTGACTAATCTTTTAAACTATTGCCTACTCTTCCTCATTACTGAATAGTGATCCGAGTCTACATCTGCTCCTGGGTACGCCGTACATTTTAGTATCTGCTCTGGAATCTCTGCCTGATCATAATGCAACTTTACGGTAATCTTCCTGTATCTCCCTGGCTTTTCCAAGTATACCTCCTCCTTTTGTGATTTTTGGAAACAGTATTCGCTATTACTAGCTGACATTTATTTTAGCTTGTCTTTCTCCTCTCTCATTCCTAGGACCAAGCCCATGTTCTCTCGTAACCCTTTCTTCTACTCCTTCCCCTACAACTGCGTTCCCATCCCACAGACTATTAGATTATCATCTACCTTCACTTACTGCATTACCAGCTCATTATTCTCATATACTTTATCTCTTCGTCTTCAGCTTGCGACGTCAGCAAGTATACCTGAACTATCGTTGTAAGTGTTAGTTTGCTGTCAATTCTGATCAGAACAATACTATCACTGAACTGTTCACAGTAACATGCTTTCTGCCCTGCCTTCCTATTCATAACGATTTCTACTCCCGTTGTACCATTTTCTGCTGCTGTTGATATTACCTTATGTTCGTCTAACTAGAAATCCTTGTCTTCTTTCCATTTCAATTCACTGGACCCCCACTATATCTATATCGAGGCTTTACATTTCCGTTTTCTAGCTTCCCCACCACTTTCAAACTTCTGACATTCCACGCTATGTCTCGTAGGACGTTATCCTTTCTTTTTCTCAAGGTCCCCTCCCCATTCGCAGTCCCCTCCCGGAGATCTGAATGGGGGACTATTCCGGAATCTTTTGCCAATGGAGAGATCATCATCATGACAAAAAATGGTTCAAATGGCTCTGAGCACTATGCGACTCAACTTCTGAGGTCATCAGTCGCCTAGAACTTAGAACTAATTAAACCTAATTAACCTAAGGATATCACACACAGCCATGCCCGAGGCAGGATTCGAACCTGCGACCGTAGCGGTCACGCGGTTCCAGACTGAAGCGCCTTTAACCGCACGGCCACACCGGCCGGCCATCTTCATGACAGTTTTTCCAATTAGAGGCCACGTGTCCTATGGGTACATATTGTGTGTCTTTAATCCAGCCGTTTCTATTGCCTTTTACTTCCTCATGCCATTGATCTTTGCTGATTCTTCCTCCTTTAGGGGCAGTTTCTCACACCAAGGGCAAGAGAGTGCCCTGAACCTCTGTCCATTCCTCCGCCCTCTTTGACAAGACAGTTCGAAGAACGAGGGTGACTTCTCATGCCGGAAGTCTTAGGTCGCCAATACTGAATGTTATTCAATATTTAAGCGGTGACGGGGTTCGAAGACGGGACTACTAATCAAAGACGCTACCCCTAGATCACGGATGAATGAACGTAGGTAGGATGTATAGAGGACCACGTACGTTACGGAATATTTTAGTTATACTTAGTTATCCTCCTGTCTGTTATTTAAAAGTAAACAGTCCGCCCGGTTAGCATTGCGGTCTAACGCACTGCTTTCCGGGCAGGAAGGCGTGCCGGTCCCCGGCACTAATCCGCCCGGTGGATTAGTGTAGAGGCCCGGTGTGCCGCCCAGTCTGTGGGTGGTTTTTAAGGCGGTTTCCCATCTGCCTCGGCGAACGTAGGCTGTTCCCCTTATTCAGCCTGTTACACTATGCCGGCGATTGCTGCGCAAACATTTTCTCCACGTACACGTACACCATAATTACTGTACCACGCAAACATTGGGGTTACACTCGTCTGGTGTGAGACATTCCCGGGGGGGGGGGGGGGGGTCCACTGGGGGCCGAACCGCGCAATAACCCTGGGTTCGGTGTGGGGCGGCGGTGGGTCAGTGGACTTCTGTAGCGTGTTGTGGGGTTGTGAACCACTGAGGGCTACGGCGGGGACGAAGCCTCTCCGTCGTTTCTAGGTCACCAGTTCCATACAATACAAACTGAAATCAACAATATTTAATTCCGTTTTCCTTCGCAAATCGTTGATCTGTAAGGTGAAACAGAGGGATGCTGTAGAAAAAAATTAAAAAACATAGATTTATCATATAGCGCTAGAAAACACAATTTCCTAACAATACGGTGAAATTTAAAAAAAATACATAAAACATGGCTTCAATTCTTCGTCAAGCTTATATAAAATATGTTTCTGTTATTCATTAAGAAGTCTCGCACTTACCAATAGTATCAGGAAACTCTTTGTCTTTGATCATGATGAAGAACGTTCTATTGAGTACAAACTAAATACAGTTATTATATAGATTCTTTATGTTTGCGCATGTAAACTGTACTTGCATCAAAATTAATTACTTAGGTACATAAAATCGGTGAAGGTAAGCTATCAAGTAATTTTTTATTGCCAATAAAATGCAATCTACATTTTGTAATAAATTCTGTAAAATACTCAATGCACTAACATCGAACGATATGCGGTTCTGATTATGTGCAAAACAAACAAACAACAAAGAAAAGTCGTAGGATCTCAATTTCTCTCACGCAAATTTATTTATGTTTCTTTCCCTATCAGTGCTACCAATACTACTGGTAACCCTGCCATTCACTACATCATTTATGCACTGTACCAAAACTACTGTTTCCTAGTTTTGGTAGGGCGCAACTCTAATACTGCACACAACGAAATTGCCAGAATACGTTCACCAAGGAAGTTGGCGCTGTGGTAAGACATTGAATTGGCATTATTACCTCATCCTAGATTGTGCTCCAGCCCTAATGAGCTTCCTAGCGACGGTGAGTTGAAAGCTGATCATCCTTCATTCCTTCCTTCAGAAAAGTAAAACTGTTTAACTGAAGACATGGCATGAGGACAGTTAGCGAAGACAGAAGCTATGATATTTCAGGTCTAGAAGTACCAATACTTGATATGGATAAGAAATTAATCATATTGTGTCTGTATGTCCACCTTGTGGTAGTGTGCATAACTTTTCAATAAAATTAGCAGAACTCGTGGATTGAGTTTCAACCATAAAAACTAACGTCATGTTGTGTGGTGGTATAATCATAAACAGAAATACCACAGATGAAACAAGTATTACGGCCTCGGCACGTCCCTGATGGTAAACTGTGCAACGAAGGTAATTAAAACTCCACTGTAGGCACTTGACTATGTGGCCACAAATACACTCCTGGAAATGGAAAAAAGAACACATTGACACCGGTGTGTCAGACCCACCATACTTGCTCCGGACACTGCGAGAGGGCTGTACAAGCAATGATCACACGCACGGCACAGCGGACACACCAGGAACCGCGGTGTTGGCCGTCGAATGGCGCTAGCTGCGCAGCATTTGTGCACCGCCGCCGTCAGTGTCAGCCAGTTTGCCGTGGCATACGGAGCTCCATCGCAGTCTTTAACACTGGTAGCATGCCGCGACAGCGTGGACGTGAACCGTATGTGCAGTTGACGGACTTTGAGCGAGGGCGTATAGTGGGCATGCGGGAGGCCGGGTGGGCGTACCGCCGAATTGCTCAACACGTGGGGCGTGAGGTCTCCACAGTACATCGATGTTGTCGCCAGTGGTCGGCGGAAGGTGCACGTGCCCGTCGACCTGGGACCGGACCGCAGCGACGCACGGATGCACGCCAAGACCGTAGGATCCTACGCAGTGCCGTAGGGGACCGCACCGCCACTTCCCAGCAAATTAGGGACACTGTTGCTCCTGGGGTATCGGCGAGGACCATTCGCAACCGTCTCCATGAAGCTGGGCTACGGTCCCGCACACCGTTAGGCCGTCTTCCGCTCACGCCCCAACATCGTGCAGCCCGCCTCCAGTGGTGTCGCGACAGGCGTGAATGGAGGGACGAATGGAGACGTGTCGTCTTCAGCGATGAGAGTCGCTTCTGCCTTGGTGCCAATGATGGTCGTATGCGTGTTTGGCGCCGTGCAGGTGAGCGCCACAATCAGGACTGCATACGACCGAGGCACACAGGGCCAACACCCGGCATCATGGTGTGGGGAGCGATCTCCTACACTGGCCGTACACCACTGGTGATCGTCGAGGGGACACTGAATAGTGCACGGTACATCCAAACCGTCATCGAACCCATCGTTCTACCATTCCTAGACCGGCAAGGGAACTTGCTGTTCCAACAGGACAATGCACGTCCGCATGTATCCCGTGCCACCCAACGTGCTCTAGAAGGTGTAAGTCAACTACCCTGGCCAGCAAGATCTCCGGATCTGTCCCCCATTGAGCATGTTTGGGACTGGATGAAGCGTCGTCTCACGCGGTCTGCATGTCCAGCACGAACGCTGGTCCAACTGAGGCGCCAGGTGGAAATGGCATGGCAAGCCATTCCACAGGACTACATCCAGCATCTCTACGATCGTCTCCATGGGAGAATAGCAGCCTGCATTGCTGCGAAAGGTGGATATACACTGTACTAGTGCCGACATTGTGCATGCTCTGTTGCCTGTGTCTATGTGCCTGTGGTTCTGTCAGTGTGATCATGTGATGTATCTGACCCCAGGAATGTGTCAATAAAGTTTCCCCTTCCTGGGACAATGAATTAACGGTGTTCTTATTTCAATTTCCAGGAGTGTATGTACGAGAAAAGTGTGACGCACCTGTAAAAGATCGTGGATTCTCAGATCATTTCCGCTATACAGGATGCGTCAAGTAAGACGTAACACCCCTTTTATTTCCAGATACCGAAACGAGGTTTCCGCAAACGATAGTACGCATACGGGCACGTATTTTGGTATGTAATAAAGATTCTTTACTCCCGTATCGATCTAGAAATTAAAACAAGTATAATTTTTTAATAGCGTGACATCCTTTTTTAACGTCGTCCGAAAGCACTTGAAAATATGAATACTGTGATATAATGCTTGTTAATTCTGATGTTGAAACTCTTCACAAAAGCATACGAGAAATTTTCTAAAATTGCATGGCAATTCGGACGAGATCGAATACTGCGTTCTAAATACGCTTAAGCCAGGCTACGTCGTTGTTGCATGCCTTTCGGCTCTTTTCTTGTCTGCACTGCAGAACTAGCATGAGCCGTGTCGTCTATCGGCAGGTCATTTCTGCCTCAGCATTTTGCATGCAAACATGAACACTCCTGAGGAGAAGTGAGCTATCCTTAAACGGTAAATGCCCAAGAAATTCTGTCAAAACGGTACGGCGTATAGCGATGTCTATCCTGAGCGGCACTGTCCGTCGCGTCAGGCACATCAGTAGTACGGACAGGCTGGTTCAACGCCACACAGAGGACGAGCACGAAGACTGCGACTGACTGACACATGAAGAAGCTTTTCTGGCAACAGCGCTTACCAGTCCACATGGTGGCACGAAACGTATTGCGAAGAAATGTGGCATTAGTCAGACGAGTCTTGTTCGCATCTTGCATCGACATAGGTTCCATCTTTATCATCTGACACCACATCAGGAACTTGAAGGACGTGACTTCTAACGTCGTATTGAATCTTGTCAGTTCCTTCTGCAGCACTTGGGAGACGACCCAGCGTTTTCCAACGTGTGCTCTTTATCGACCAAGCAGTAATGAAACAGTAATGAAAATTTAGGTAACATGCACTACCGGGAAACGGAAAAACCATTCTGGCTTCATGAGGTACAACAACAGCGACCGTGGAGCGTAGACGTATGGTGCGTCCTCCCGGGTTTCCCAAACCACATCTGATGTACCAGAAGCTAGCGCACGCCGTAGTTTCATGTACAAAAATCATAGCTGACCCTGTATTTATGTCGTATAGGAAATGATGTTTTACATTAGTAGCGTAGGCCTGTCTCTCGCTGCATACAGGGTGCAACAAAAATGTATGGCACAAATTTCAGGGCACATTCCTGACACGTAGACAAAGACATTATGTTATATGATGGTTCAAATGGCTCTGAGCACTATGGGACTTAACATCTGTGGTCATCAGTCCCCTAGAACTTAGAACTACTTAAACCTAACTAACCTAAGGACATCACACACATCCATGCCCGAGGCAGGATTCGAACCTGCGACCGTAGCAGTCCCGCGGTTCCGGACTGAGCGCCTAGAACCGCTAGACCACCGCGGCCGGCAATATGTTATATGAAAAAGGGTCTAGCAAAGCTTTGTTTCCATGTTACCACTCATTTTCTCCAACTCATTAATAAAGAGAAACACACACGAACAGAAAGCACCAGCATACCACATGCAACTCTTTGTCACAGGAGATGTGCAATGTACCCTCCGTGGGCATTGATACACGCATAAACTCGCCGTCGTAGAGAATCTCGGATGCGCTGATGTATCCCTAGAGTATTGGGTACGATTTCATAACCTTCCATAATACGGGAACGTAGACTCTTGAACATTTTGTACTGGGGTTCCATACACAAGAGCTTTCAAATGGCCCCACAAATAAAAGCCCAGTGACTTTAGATTCGGAGAGCGTGGAGACCAGGTAATTTGTCCGTTCCTACCCATACATCTGTCACGGAATCTGTTGTTTAGAAGCCGACGGACATTAACAATAAAATGAGGTGCTCCATCGTGCATAAAGTACGTGGTTTGTCGCACATGTCCAACCAGATCACGTAGAACATTTTCTACGAAATTGTAATAACTTTGTCCTTCGAGGCTAGTCACAAACAGTGTCGGCCCAAACGTTGACAGAAAATCTTTGTTGATGACGGCTTCAACAGTTGCGTGAGGATTGACGTCTCTCATTCATGCCGATTGTGAAAATTTACAATCTCATTTCGTTGAAGCGACACCTCACCTGTGAACAGCACCGTTACACTAAAATTAAGGTTGACACTTCGTTAAATAAACCATTCGCAGAAGAGTACCGTGCCGGAAAATCAGCTGCCGATAGTAAATGGTATGGATACAACTGATTCCCGTGTAACACTCGCCACACGATCATGTGGTCAACATTCAGAGTTGCAGCTACATGTCTTGTACTGACACTAGGCTCATCGTCAACTGCATGAAGAACTGCCGCCTCCCATTGTGGTGTCCTCGTCCTTCTACGTCTCACTCGGTCGCGAGAATCAAGCTTAAATGCTCCATTTTCCCTAAGTCGAAGATCACCGGTTTCAAACATTTTCCTGTCGGGGGACCTTGATCCCGGTAGAAACGTTGAGCGCGAGCCCCATCGCCGTCAGTTAATCAGTACCTCAAATGGGCATCTGCCGTCTCTGCATTTGTATACACTGCCATCGTACGAGCCAAGTCTGTGATTAACTCTACGTAGTAACCCGTGTGCTTGCTACGGTCGTACTGATCACTGTTAACAGTTGAAGTTACCTGTTAACAAGCAATGACAACAGGGACATGTAAATCAAAACACTGCGCAACGTAACCAGACGTCATAAAGAGTGTATGTTCCATGTGATTCTAACGCTCTGTTCTTGTGTGTTTCCCTTGTTTAATAACTTGGAGAAATTCCAGACCCAAGTATATATAACATAATTTCTTCGTATACCTGTGAGGAATGTGACCTGCTGTTTGTGCCGTCCATTTTTGTTACACCCTGTGTAACGACGGAACCTCGCACTAGAGCTCTGCTGGTGGTGTTCACACCGCAACAGCTCACTCTGGCTGCATTCCCTTCCATTTTTAGTACATTTCTCGGATTCTTTTGGAAAAGTTTCAGCTTCAGTATTAACAAGTGCTATATCACTATGAATGCAGTCATAAGAAGTATACGGTTCTATTAAAAACATACTTGCTGCAATATATCAATCAATACAGGAGTTAAGACTTGTTATCACACACGGAAGTGCTTGCCCTTTATCGTATCACAATTTTCCGAAAAACCTTGTTTCGATATCTGGAACAGTTCATGGAATAACATGGTGTGTTACGTCTTACGTGACTCATCCTGTGTAATACCAGAAAAATCAGGGTTTGAGAAGCCCCTAAACTGCAGGCCTACGAAAGATTTATCAAAAGTCAAGACGCAAGATTTTTCAAGAGAAGTAGCGAACTGAAATTGAGATGAAGTGTATAAAGAAATCAATTCACACCAAAATTCTACGTTATCTGCATTTAAAAAAAAAAAAAAACATTACAGAAGTACTCACATCAGTAGCGTTATCCCTCAAAAAGAGATGAACTACAACAGGTACAAAAATACAGTTGCCAAATCCTTACATAATATTGTAGAGAATAGTAGCAAAGCAGCCCGGAATGTTAGGAAACAGTGAGAGACAGAAAAAAGCATAGTGCGATACAGCTAAGGAACGGCATAAAGTAATAAACGACCCACGCTAGCTGGCAAATCCTTTTAAGCAATTATGAATTATTGTAGAGAAATTACAAAAAAGCATATGTGACACCTGTAAATAATTGTCACTAGGTACAGTGATGTTATTACCAACCACAGAGTGTGAAGTAGGAAAATGATATAAAAGCTATATAAAGTTTAGGTGAGTGACCAGTGTGTACAATCAAACGGTCCATACACGCTCCCTTAACAAACTTAATAAATGAATCATTCGCATCAAGTAACTATTCAGAGTATTTAATATAGGAAAGAGTTGTGTTCTGCAAAAGAGACGTTACGCAGAAGAAATGGAAACTACAAGACCATCAGTCTGCAATCATCTTTCTAAAAAAATTTGTAGAAGCAAGATTTGTTCAAAAATTGGAGATTTAACTACATCATGTGAGTACCTTTATCAACCAAATATGCATATAAAAAGAACCTTGATTATTGCAGTAACAGCTCGATCTACACGTATGACCATGAAACAAGATACAGGCTGAATTCCCATCCACAAAAAAGAAAAAAAGAAAAAATTAAAAACAGTATTCAGTGTTTCACAGTACTGCAAAAAGGAAGTAGTGTCCTAATTAATCCATAGCAGCAGTTAGTGTGCAAGATCGAGAGACAAATGATATGATTTTGTTTACGCTATAGTTAACACTTTCCAAGTGCACTTTGACATACTTGACTGATGAGATGGAAACAGGATAGAGTAACAGTGCTCAACGCTAAAATTTTTTGGGCTTAGGATACATTGCATGCAACTTAATCCATTTAGAGACCTTGACTTTACAATTCATAATGGTTTCAAACAGAACAACAACTTAGTCAAAATTATGCGTTTTAATTACCCAAAATGGGTAAAAGGCCTTCTACTCAATTTTCAAGATATTACACATGTGAAAAACATATATACACAAACATAAATGTTAATAGCACACTAAACTTTCTTCTCTGTAGTGATTGTGAGCGAAGTGAATTCACAATTTTTGTGATAATACTCATAGTTTGTGCCATTTTCAAAATATGATCACAGAGAACTTGCTGATTTACGATACAATGATGCTTAAAGAAAGACAGGAAAGGTTTGTCGTTTTCACACGAGGTAACAAATCCTTTTTTGTTGCCTACCAAGTAAGGCGCTCCATCAGTAGTAATAGACGCATGTTTCTGAACTAACAAATTATATTCATAAATGAAGGACGTGAATGCACCCCAAAAATCTTCTCTTTGTGGAGAGTCTTTCAAGATCGAAATTGTAAGCAAGTCTTCTTTTACACTGAAGTCTGAATCTATCGATCTTACAAATATCAAACTTGAGACGAATCGAATCCACCTACTGACCAGTCTATCTGCAGTAACAAACACAAACACGATAGCAAATCTGTTATCAGCTGATCTTTTTTCTTCCATGAATCCCACTTTTCTTGTTATAGTAGATCTTGACAGAGGCATGTCTCTGAAAGCTGATTTTATCTCTGACTTGTTTTAAATGTGGAAAACAAAGATTCATTAGCTGCGAAACAGCACTCCTTAACAGACTGTGCCATCTGGCAAATGACTTTGCAAGTTTCATCAGTACTTGTGGTACATGAAATGATGCTATTTTAGATGAAAACCTATTTCGTACATGCTTTATAAAAAACCGACTGCTGTAACTGTAATTTACTTCTAAAATTATGAAGTTTTGTTCCTCCTCATCTCACTATCAACAATAACGCTTCGAAGTCTTTATGAACTGTTCTAAAATGGTGTTCAGTATTTCTCTTTTTAGGTGTGGCTAAAGTAGCATTACATATCATACACACCTATCTTTATGCATTGTCACAAAACGGTTCTTCCCATTCACTGCGGAACTGGTATGTTTTCCTGTGTTTAGCTATAATCATTTTTCACATACACGTTACTAAGTGAGAACTATAACCTCACCCGTGGACTTCTTAGATCTGATCGGTAGCACTCGGCAGTGGTCGGGAGACATCGCGCCCTAGTGGTTGGAGATATTCGCTGCCAACTGTACAGAATACTACACTGAAGCGCCAAAGAAACTGGTATAGGCATGCATATTCAAATACAGAGATATGTAAACAGGCAGAATACGGCGCTGCGGTCGGCAACAGCTTTATCACACAAGTGTCTGGCACAATATTATAGTCGGTGCACGAGGGATGGAGCACAGCATCTCAGTGGTAGTGATAAAGTGTGGATTTCTCCGTACGACCATTTCACGAGTGTGCCGTGATTATCAGGAATCCAGTAAAACATCGTATCTCCGACATCGATGCAGCAGAAAAAAGACACTGCAAGAACGGGACAACGACGACTGAAGAGGATCGTTCAGTAGTTCAACCCTTCTGCAAATTGCTGCAGATTTTAATGCTGGACCATCAACAAGTGCTAACATGCAAACCATTCAAGGAAACATCACTGATATGAGCTTTCAGAGCCGAATGCCCACTCGTCTACCCTTGATGACTGCACGACACAAAGCTTTACGCCTCGCCTGCGCCCTTCAATACCGACATTGGACTGTTGATGATAGGAAACATGTTGCCTGATCGGACGTTTCTAGTTTCAAATTGTATCGAGCGGATAGACGTGTACGGGTATGGAGACAACCTCATGAACCCATGGACCCTGTATGTTATCAGGGGACTGATGGAGCTGGTCGAGGTTCTGTAATGATATAGGGCGTGTGCAACTGGAGTGACATGGGACACCTGATACGTCTAGATACGATTCTGACAGGTGACACGCACGTAAGCATCATGTCTGATCACCTGCATCCATCCATGCCCATTGTGCATTCCGACGAACTTGGGAAATTCCAGCTGGACATTGCGACACCCTACACGTCCAGAATTGATACGGAGTGGCTCCAGGAACACTCTTCGGATTTTAAACACTTCTTCTGGCCACCAAGCTTCCCAGTCATGAACATTATTGAGCATAGCTGGGATGCCTTGCAACGTGCTGTTCAGAAGATATCTCTACCCCCTCGTACTGTTACAGATGTATGGACAGCCCTGCAGGATTCTTGTTGTCAGTTCCCTCCAGCACTACTCCAGACATTAGTTGAGTTCATTCCACGTCGTGTTGCGGCACTTCTGCGTGCCCGCGGGGACCCTACACGATATTAGGCAGGTGTGCCAGTTTCTTTGGCTCTTCAGTGTATTCGCCGTTGTTGATTGCATTTTCGCTGAGGTGTGATGTCCCTTTGGTGTGCAGTTTTGCGCTATGTTGATCGCGATTGTTTCGAAAACGAATGATGAGACGGATATATGACAGGTCGATAGAAAGTGCAATCTCAATTTCGATAATACACAGTATGTAACTGATCATTTCTTCTGTCGTAGACGCCGGCCGCGGTGGTCTAGCGGTTCTGGCGCTGCAGTCCGGAACCGCGGGACTGCTACGGTCGCAGGTTCGAATCCTGCCTCAGGCATGGGTGTATGTAATGTCCTTAGGATAGTTAGGTTTAAGTAGTTCTAAGTTCTAGGGGACTTATGACCTAAGATGTTGAGTCCCATAGTGCTCAGAGCCATTTGAACCATCTGTCGTAGACGTTGTTGTTTCGTGGAAACTCGAAAACAGAGGGTTGTGTTTCCTACTGGAGGCGGACTTGCACCCCACTCCCCTCCCGTGCCGCATTTTATTGCCATCCCCCCCTTCCCCTTCTTTCACACAGCACGTTATCGCGCAGCAAACCCTGAGCGCTCTCCCCACTCACCGCAGTCATCACTTACAGCGCGCCAAGTTACAGCTCACGAGTTATAATCTCATCATGCAAGAGGCAGGAATGTAGCTTGGCGCAAGCGTTAAAGGCTGTTAAATGCAAGTGGAGACAAAAGACGCGGAGACAGTGTAGTCAGGTTTACCGCCTACAAATACCTAGCGACGGATAAATGTTTCGAAAGATCGACTCATAAAGCCAAGAAGATCGACTGGCTGAGCGCCTGTGGTTGAGTGTGACAGTCAGTTATTGGGTATTACGAGGGTGAGTCAAATGATAACCTTAAATATTTTTAAAAAATATTATTTATTGTGCAGAAGTGGTACAAAGCTATATCACTTTTCAACATAATCTCACCCTCGCTCAATGCAAGTCCTCCAGCGCTTACAAAATGCATAAATTCCTTTAGAAAAAAATTCTGTTGGTAATCCGCGCGACCACTCATGCACCGCGTGGTGTACCTCTTCATCAGAACGGAATTTCTTTCCTCCCATTGCGTCTTTGTGTGGTCCAAACTTGGGGCAAGGTCTGGTGAGTATGGTGGATGAGAAAGACGCTCAAAATGCAGGTCTGTGATTGTTACAACTGTTGTACGGGCAGTGTGGGGCCTTGCATTGTCATGTTGCAGAAGAACACCTGCTGACAGCAATCCACGTCGCTTTTATTTGATTGCAGGCCGCAGATGACTAGGAGATCTGTGTATGATGCACTGGTGACAGTGGTTCCTCTAGGCATGTAATGCTCCAAAATAACGCCTTTTTCATCCCAAAAGAGAATCAGCATAACCTTCCCTGCTGATGGTTCTGTTCTAAACTTCTTTGGTTTTGGTGATGAGGAATGGCGCCATTCGTTGTTCGCTCTCTTCGATTCCGGTTGGTGGAAGTGAACCTAGGTTTCGTCCCCAGTAACGATTCTTGCAAGGAAGCCATCACCTTCTCGTTCAAAGCGCCGAAGAAGTTCTTCACAAGCATCAACGCGTCGTTCTCTCATTTCAGGAGTTAGATGGCGTGGCACCCATACACTTTGTGAAACTGGAGCACATCATGCACAATGTGGTGTGCTGACCCATGGCTAATCTGTAAACATGGTGCAGTGTCATTCAGTGTCACTCGGCGGTTTTCCTTCACTATCGGTTCAGCTGCTGCAATGTTCTGTGGAGTCACAACTTGTTGTGCGTGACCTGGACGAGGAGCATCTTCCACAGGAGTCACACTGTTTGCCGAACTTCCTACTCCATTCGTAGACTTCCTGCTGTGACAAACATGCATCACCATACTGAACCTTCATTCGTCGATGAATTTCAATAGGTTTGACACCTTCACTACGCAAAAACCGAATAACAGAACGCTGTTCTTCCCTGGTGCAAGTCGCTAGTGGGGCGGCCATCTTTATTCTGATACTGCGACGGTATGTGTGCATCTGCACTATGCTGCCACCTACAGGCCATTCTGCACGTTGCTTTTAGTACGCTTACCAACTTACAGGATAACGGCGCAAAATTTCGATTTGTTATTACAAATTTAAGGTTTTCATTTGACTCACCCTCGTATCTGAGCTCACTTCAGTTAAGGTAGATAATTGCAGCAGTTGCAAAAAGACTCTGCTCAACTGTTGCACTCAAAGAACCATTTCTAAGTTACCCTAGAAAGAGGTTTTAGGAAGCAGTCTAACCGATATGAAGGCTGTGTTTTATGGACTAATATTAGTGATTAGAATGTGATAGTATTGCCACAGATGGACTTGAATTTTTGTTTGAGCGGGCAGTGCACACCAGCGGAACCATTCCGCTGTGAGCTCTGTCTGCAACAGCATTGAAGCACTGCGCCTCGTCGATGTGTCTATCGTCATCGCCGCCACCGCATGCCAGTTTACAAACACATAATTAGCTTGGAAAATAAACTTGGAGTAAATGGCATTGCACAATCAGTTATTCTCAATGGACCTATATTTTTTCGTGGTTGTCGAGTTAATTTCTCATTGGATGTCGCAACTGGAGCAGCTGGCAGTGGGTGGTTTACACTCGCAATTGTTCGCTGTAAGAACGCTTCTCTTCCTGGCTGATACTCAAACAGCTGATTATTAGTAACTGTATGTCTCATTTAAGTCATCTAGCATCAAAATATATAGAATTTCAAAAAATGGGTTATCCCGTACGCGTTCTCTAGTCCCACTATAGTCCCAGTATAGTAATTTTTTATCCATTTGTTGCAATCTTGAGCCCCCGGTTCGCGATGTACATCTAGCGGTTGATGACGTCAGCGGTCGGAGATTAAGGCAGCAAAGTTAACGTTCTTATACATTGCAAGGCGTATGGGACTTAGTCTGTGAAAAATTCAATTGTTAATAAGTTCGTTATTTGTAAGTATAGCTGGCTGATACTCAAACAGCTGATTATTAGTAACTGTATGTCTCATTTAAGTCATCGAGAATCAAAATATATGAAACTTGAAAAAATGAGTTATCCCGTACGCGTGCTCTAGTCCCACAAATAACGAACTTTTTAACAATTGAATTTTTCACAGACTAAGTCCCATACGGCTTGCAATGTATAATAATTTTAACTTTGCTGCCTTAATCTCCGACCGCTGACGTCATCAACCGCTAGATGTACATCGCGAACCGGGAGCTCAAGGATGCAACAAATGGATAAAAAATTACTATACTGAGTGCTATGATGACTATTTAGCAACAGCATGATGTGTTGTGCAATGGCACGGTGAGCTGTTATAGGGGGTGGGTTAGACCAACTGTCAAGTTGATAAGACCATTAAGCGTTATGCAGATTTTTAGTCATACATCGAAAGAAGGGCCACATGGAGAAGATCCCACTGAACCCCCTCAAGCACTAAATTTTACCGTGCTCCAGTTGCTCGGAAATAGAGCTGTATTCAGGATGTCACAGACGTGGCCAACAAGACCGAAAGGCCAGTCCAGTGTCTTACCACAGTGCTACTCCACTCGGCAGAACACGATACTTGCCGTGGTGTGTTAGTTTGCTTTCGTGCCTCAGATACGCGACGTGTCGGTGTCGGCGATAGTGGACCTGTACCGGTGCAAGATCGCGGCGCTGGGCAACTCCGAGAAGGCGCTGTACGCGCGGCTGGAGAAGGCGGACGAGGAGGCGTCGCGCAGCCAGCAGCTGCTGTCGCACGCGCTCGACGGCGCCAGCCGCCTGCTGCAGCGTTCGCGGCACTCCGCCGAGCTGCTCGAGGAGGCGCGCGCCGAGCTCAAGGACAGGGACAAGGCGGTCCGTACCGCACAGCCGCTCTCACAGAGTACCTCGGGCCTGCGGACAAGGCACATTAGAGATTAGATTACATTATTACTTGTTCCATAGATCATGAATACGACACTTCGTAATGATGTGGAACGTGTCAGGTTAATAAAAGGTGTATATACAAGATATTACATTAGACAAAATATTACATGGCACTCAATATTTTCATTTTTTTTTTTTTTTTTTTTTTGGAGGTTGGGAAATTACCCACTTACTATATCCAAAAATTCATCTAATGAGTAGAAGGAGTTGCAATTAAGAAATTCTTTTAATTTCCTTTTAAATGCTATATGGCTATCTGTCAGACTTTTGATGCTATTAGGCAAGTGACCAAAGACTTTTGTAGCAGCATAATTTACCCCCTTCTGAGCCAAAGTTAGATTTAACCTTGAGTAGTGAAGACCATCCTTTCTCCTAGTGTTGTAGTCATGTACACTGCTATTATTTTTGAATTCGTTCGGATTGTTAATAACAAATTTCATAAGTGAAATATATATATATATATTTGTGAGGCTACAGTGAAGATTTCTAGCTCTTTAAATAAGTGTCTGTAGCATGATCTTGGATGAGCTCCAGCAATTATTCTGATTACACGCTTTTGTGCAATGAACACTCTTTTACTCAATGATGACTTACCCCAGAATATGAATCCATACGAAAGCAGAGGATGAAAATAGGCGTGGTAAGCTAATTTACTCAGATGTACATCGCCAAAATTTGCAATGACCCTAATAGCATAAGTAGCTGAACTCAAACGTTTCAACAGGTCCTCAGTGTGTTTTTTTCCAGTTCAACCCTTCATCAATGCATACACCTAGAAATTTTGAATATTCTACCTTAGCTACCGATTTCTGATCGAAGTCTATATTTATTAATGGTGTCATTCCATTTACTGCGTGGAACTGTATATACTGTGTTTTGTCAAAGTTTAATGAGAGCCCATTTGAAGAGAACCACTTAATGATTTTCTGAAAAACATCGTTTACAATTTCACCAGTTAATTCTTGTCTGTTGGGTGTGATAGCTATACTTGTATCGTCGGCAAAAAGTACCAGCTTTGCATCTACGTGAATATAGAATGGCAAGTCATAAATATATATTAAGAAAAGCAGAGGACCCAAGACCGAACCTTGCGGCACCCCATTTTTGATTGTTCCCCAGTTTGAGAAATCACCAGTTTTTGCATATTATGTGAACTGTTTATTTCAACTTTCTGCACTCTTCCAGTTAGGTATGATTTAAACCATTTGAGCACTGTCTCATTCATACCACAGTACTTGAGCTTATCTAGAAGTATTCCATGATTTACGCAATCAAAAGCCTTTGATAGATCACAAAAAATCCCAACAGGTGACTTACCAATATGACAGAGTCGTGGGAGAAAACAATAAAATATTGGATTTGTGCATAAGTTGGTAGTGTTTTTCCATAAGATTAATAAACACAACAGATACACATAACACAGACTTCACTCATCAATAATATGGTAATTTCCTAGAATGATTGCCTATCGAAGTCGCTGGGTACAAGCGATACATATCGAACGTGCAATCGGTAATCGATCATGCGACTCTAATGGCGGTCTTTATGAGTATGTTTACATTTGTCACTACAGCAACGACAAAAGAAGAGCGATACAAAAATACTTGTAATTGCAAAGGAGAGGACTTAACCTTACTCGTCGTCGTTATTGTCGCCATGTGAAAGTCCATTACGGTGGTCTGGATGGATAATTTGGAAGAGTGGAATCATGTATTCTCCCTGATACTCTTTCGTTTTCCGCACTGTCCGCAATGAAATTGTAACGGTATTTCAGCATCGAAACTGTTCTTACCAAGTTTTACACACTTCGCACCACCACAGTCTACAAAGTCCCTTCTTTCCTCGTCCGGTAGCACTCAATAAGTGCGATAAAAAGTCGAACAATTTTCTACGCTGGATAAACATAGAATTAGATTCTTCCATGTGAGAGAATCCGCTGAGAAACGTCAAGAACACCAGACATTCCACTCACTAACGATATAAATCGCCTGGGTTTCCCTAGTAACACACAAATAATTCGCGGAGGTATGTAATTTAGAGCAAGTAAGGGAACGACGGAAAACAGATAAAAATTACGATCACAAATAATTAATCACAACGCCCGCCACCGGAGCCGCGTGATCGATTTCCGATCGCACGTTCGAAATGTATCGTTAGGACCCAGCGACTTCGATAGACAATCATTCTTGAAAATTTCCAATAATATATTCTCCTTCACTTTTTACAACAGTCTGTCAACGCAGAGGTAACTTTTCGATTTGGTGATTAGAAATCATGTGGTTTTGGCGCGAAGAACTCGTCAAAACGCATTTGGAGCGCATTTTTGGCTGGAAAGGAAGTCCCTTGAAGGTTGTTCGATAGAGTGTGGAAAAGGAGAAAATCTGAGGAAGTAAGATCAGGCGAATAAGGTGGGGCAAAATGTGGGCGAACGTTACACCTCGAGGAAGCAATCTGTAGTTCCCCACACCGTCGCTGTTCCACCAGATGCATAACATTATCTTCTGTGGGTGCATGCAGGTTATTGTATGGGGGATTGCTGCTTTGTTTGGGGGTCAACATCCCTTTCTTCTCCTTACGTTAGCATAAAACACCCTTTTTCGTCACCAATAATGATACAGGATAGCTATGGCTGCTGTTGTTCACGAGCCAGTTGCTGATAAGCAAGCAGAGGTACACATATGGCCACCCGCTGTGATTTTGGCTTATAGCATGTGGTACCAATACACGCAGTTTTTAAACCTTCTCCATTGTATGCAAAATGTCGCACGACGGTGGAACGCTCATAATTCATCACATTTGCCAGTTCTCAAGTACACTGACGTGGATCATGGTGGATTAATGCGTTTAAACGTTCTTTATCAAACCCCAAAGGTCTTCCTGAACATGGAGAATCACTAACGTCAGATCAATCCTCCTTAAAACGATAAAACCATTTTCTTGAGGTATGCTGTCATGTGGCATCATCCCCATACACACTGCAAACATTTCTGACTGCCTCCGTTGCTGTCACCTGCCTGTTGATCTCAGACACAGGTTTATGTCGGAAATGGCACTCCATTTTCTAGCGTCCACAGCTCCACTCATTATCTCCAAATGACAAAATGACAATATGTAAATTCAAACAGCAATAGTGGCAATAGTGAACTACAAACAAAAAAAACGACAATCGACAAATAAACTTATAGCAACCGGAATACCACTATGGAAAAAACAAAAAATACGCTACGAACTTAATGCACCAACCTAACAATTAAAGTACCTGTGACAGAATTCGTACGGTTTTCTACACATTGCTTCTGTAGTAATAACTCAACATTACCATTTTCAGTCTTTAAACGAAAAGCATATCTGCCGAGACACAACTGTCAAACTTGATTAAAGATTTCCTACATTTGGCTGATAACTCTGAAGGCCACTGAATACAAACGATGATATCATCCAGTGCCCCACGAAGTACTTTACAAGATACCACAGTGCTACAGTTCGTTAGTGGAAAATTTATCATTTAGTCGCTACCAATTTCTAAAAACTATTTCCTATGAGAAAACTGGTTTGCAGTTCCCACTCGTACTGTATTGTTCATTTATTTATTTATTTGTCGTATGGCATACATCTCTATTTTTGTACACTTTATATACAATTTAATTGCAGATTGGCAGCCAGAAATTGAATATAATCAATTACCTCCTCTGTTGCAGATAGGAAGTCGATGAAGGTTCCATTGTAAGTTCGAACTGGACATTCTTCCGCTATGAGCCGGATTGTTTGTTTTTTTAGCACCGCACTTGCAATTTGGAGTTGGTATCTTTCCCAATTTGTGGAGGGCGTCAGCACCTCTTCCGTGGCCACTGCATATGCTGTTTAAAGTTCTTCACACTTTACCTGACTGATTGAAGCATCCATAACCTCTGGAAACAATCTCGGCGAGAACACTGCCCACCAAAATGCCAAAGCTTCATGATAAATGAGAAACCCATACAGCAGTATTTTATTTTACCTTGATGTACACTGTCATCCTTTGAAGTTTCTAAAAGTAGTATTTGCACATCCTGTGCATTTCTCGCTATAAGCGGGCAGTTTCTACACCAAGAAAATAACTCAGAAACATATAATAAAACATAGCGACTACCCCTAAATACTGTGTGTGATTAATATAAATGATCAACAACAGTTCGTGTACTCATTGCATGGTAAAGGGAAATTAACACGTGATGTACATGCTATGATTACTCGAGAATACCAATCCTTAGCCCCTGAACAATGGTATGAACTGGAAGTGCAGTTGTTGTACACCTTGCAAAAAAGTCCTAAATATTGTTTAATGGGACTTAACTAAAGGCAGTAAGCTGCTCAGTACATTCAGGTGATACCCTCGTACTGCAACATATAAGCCTTCAGCTAAGCACTATCATGCACATGTACAGAAGAAATGGTGGGAACTTCTTGTTGCTGTACAATGCATCCAGATAACGTGGAGGTCAGTATGCCTAATAATACTCACTCTTTCCTATAGTATCAAACTCTAACCACTACATTTTTTGAGTGACTCATACACGTTGCTTCATCTCACACATTCTACGTACAAATATATCATTTATGAGGGTGTAAATTGCGAGTTACACGAGAACGAGTCATGGATGCGTTTGGTGACCTGGAGAGAATTTTGCTAAAACTTGCTGTCCGATTAAAACAATGTGCCACACTGTGATTCGAACCAAAAAATTTCCTTGCCCTAGTACATCCTTCTTACGCATTTTTTCTGCAATACCTTCTATTCCAAGAGACCTTCTCCAACAACAGATGTGGGAAAGTGTCTGTGAATTCTGGAGAGTAGAGGAAAGGTGCTGGCAGAAGCATTGCTATGAGTTGAGGCCAGGCCCTGAGTTATGACTGGAGAGCTCTCTCGGTAAGACCATTGCAAAAGGCAAAGTTTCCAGTTTTTGTCTCGGTCCGGCTCATAGTTTTAAATTTGTAGTAAAATTTAAAACAGGGAGCAATTCACTGTAGAGTGAATACCATACCCATACCCATACCCATACTGGATGCATCAAATGGAAACGATGCAGATGAAAATAAGTAATCTGTTTATTATTTCAAAAGAAATCGTAGTAACTTTTAATACATTTACTATACTGTGAGACAAGACCGTCAAAGCCTTTATAGGAAAATGTTTGCGGTTGCCTACGCAACCATGATTATATTCAGTATTGCCCCTCTTCGTCCGGAGCAAATCGTCGTCCACGAATATCTGTCCTCGTGGCTACAGAGTATTGGAATGACATGGGGAGCGATTGGGACTGTATGTAAGACCTGTAAAGGCTTCCCATAGAAACTTATGCAGCGTAGCTGTAACTATCTTGGCAACATGTTGGCGGGCATTATGCTCCAACACAATGATGAAATTTATCAACAATCCTGGGCGTTTCGATTTGAAGGCGAACTTCAGTTCTTGCATAATGTCCACCTATCGGTGTCAGTTAATTCTGGGGCCCTGTCCCACAAAGTCAATGAGCAGCATTAGTTGCTAAATTTCTGTTATAAACTGCAAGCTAAAATTATAAATAATAAATTAAGACAATAGTGGAAGCACACATGCTAGAGGTACAACATGCTTTTAGTAAAGGCAGATCATATTCCGACTTTAATTTCACTTTGGCACAAGCATCTAAGAAGAGAGAAGAATTTAGATTACCAGTTTATTACGTTTTTGTAGATTGTATAAGGGCTTTCAAAAGGTAAACCGGAAAATGCTTTGGGAAATGGTCGTTCCAGCACACCTGATTATGGCAATTATCCAAAAATAATAAAATGAGGAACTACACTAAAAGAAATGGGACATAATCTGCCGCTATTAATCAAGGAGTTGAACAACAACATCCACTGTATCCCACCATTTTCAATGTTTATATTGATGATATTATTCATAAATAGTTGACTATATTAGATCACACATTAAGAATAGACAATTTTAATTTCACCTCTCTACTATTTGATAATGACCAGCCTCTAGCAGGAAAATCTGAAAGAAAGGTACATAAGTTGAGTCAAACTGACGCATCTCTACAGACAAACAAACGTTATAGCATTTGAAGGACTGGACCCCATAAGAGCCAAAACTGTTATAGATGGACAAACAATTAAACAACTACGAAAGTTTAAAATTGTTTTCTAGATATTTATATTTTCCGAGTCTGATAATGTAGAGCTACGACTGGCGAGCTTCAGAAATTTCTGTAGAACCGTACAACACACATTAAAATATGATACATGCAAAGAGATATGAATTAAACTTTACGAATTAATAACCTTGCCTTTGCTGTATCGTAACGAAGACTGGACCCTAACATTAGATCATTATACCAAATCGAATCATCAGAGGTGACATTCCTCCGTTTTTAGTGGGATATTCATTACTGGATTGTAAAAGAAACGTTGACATTAGACAAGAATTGAATGTAGAACCGCTTACAACTACATACATCAAAAAAGTTTTGCGTAACCTCGGTTCCGAGAGTTTCGGAACCTATACAGAAAATTGGAATAGAGATCAATATAAAAATCATTTCCACCCTTTTTATTGCTCATGAAAACCACACATTTCATGTTGTACCGCCATACAGTGATCAGAAGTGATGGTCCAGACTGATGTACACACTGGTACCTCTAATACCCAGTAGCACATCCTCATGCATTGACGCACGCCTGTATTCGTAATGACATACTATCTCCAAGTTCATCAAGGCACTGTTGGTCCAGATTGTCCGACTCCTCAACAGCGATTCGGCGTGATCCCTCAATGTAGTTGGTGGGTACGTCATACATAAACAGCCCCTTTCAATCTATCCCAGGCATGTTCTGGAGAACATGCTGGCCACTCTAGTCGAGCGATGTCGTTATCCTGAAGGAAGTCATTCACAAGATGTGCACGATGGGGATGCGAATTGTCGTTCATGAAAACGAATGCCTCGCCAATATGCTGCCGATATGGTTGGACTATCGGTCGGATGACGGCATTCACGTATCGTACAGCCGTTACGGCGCCGTCCATGACCACCAGCGGCGTACGTCGACCCCACATAACGCCACCCCAAAACAGGAACAGGAGGGAACCTACACCTTGCTGAACTCTTTGGAATGTGTGTCTAAGGCGTTCAGCCTGACCAGGTTGCCTCTAAACACGTCTCCGATGGTTGTCTGGTTGAAGGCATATGCGACACTCATCGGTGAAGAAAACGCGATGCTGATCCTGAGCGGTCCATTCGGCATGTTGTTAAGCCCATCTGTACCATGCTGCATGGTGTCGTGGTTGCAAAGGTGGACGTCGCCATGGACATCGGGAGTGAAGCTGCGAATCATGCAGCCCATTGCGCACAGTTTGAGTCGTAACACGACGTCCTGTGGCTGCACGGAAAGCATTATTAAACACGGTGGCGTTGCTGTCGGGGTTCCTCCGAGCCATAATCCGTAGGTAGCGGTCGTTCACTGCAGTAGTAGCCGTTGGGCGGCCTGAGCGAGGCGTGTCATCGACAGTTCCTGCCTCTCTGTATCTCCCCCGTGTCCGAACAATATTGCTTTGGTTCACTCCGAGAGGCCTGGACACCTCCCTTGTTGAGAGCCCTTCCTGGCTCGAAGTAATATTGCGGACACGATCGAACAGCGGTATTGACCGTCTAGGCATGGTTGAACTACAGACAACGCTAGCCGTGCACCTCCTTCCTGGTGGAATGACTGGAACTGATCGGCCGTCGAACCCTCTCCGTATAACAGGTGCTGCTCATGCGTGGTTGTTTACATCTTTGGGCGGATTTAGTGACATCTCTGAACAGTCAAAGGGATTGTGTCTGTGATACAGTATCCACATTCAACGTCTATCTTCAGGCGTTCTGGGAACTGGGGTGATGCAAAACTTTTTTGTGGTGTGTGTAACTGGAAAATGCGCACTATACTGGAAATACAATGTCCAACGTATATGTGATAACAGGAACTAAAGCTGCAGTGGTGTTACCCAGTAGGAAAGAGAAGCGTTGAATGTCAATTAAAGACAAGAAGTGAACAGACAGTTCTGTAGTGGAACAGGGCAAAAAGACTATTCCTTGAAGAAAAGACGATGACGATGATGTACTTGTACGGTGATGCCATAGTGAAAGGGCTCACTGACACAACTTCCCAGCTTGTGTCACGTGTATTTAAAATCCCGCATTTAATTTAATCTGTGTGTTGCTGCAAATCCCCGTGAACAGACAATGCACATAGTTATGCGTGGGTGCAGGTGGCCCGGCTGGAGGAGACCAAGACTCGCCTGGAGTCAGCACTTAACGCAGCGGAGGAGCGGTGCGAAGCAGAGGAGCAGCGAGCGGAGCAGCTGGAGCAGGAGCTACAGAAGGCCACGGCGGAGGCTCGCGAGCTGGAGCGATCAGTACAGCAGCTCACAGACAAGGCCGCAGGCGAGTCAGCTCCCACTACTTTCCCATGGCACCAACAAACCTTAGTGTATGTTGTATTTTATGTATGTTTTTCTTTTTCCCCTTTCCTGAATTTTTGTATTTTTTCTTTTATCTTTACATCCCACTGCATTATAATAGAAGTATATACCCTTATTCATTCATTCATTTCCGTGTCCGGTTAGCATTTCCAGAAGGTAACAATTCCGATGGCCTTGTTGTTTCCCTCGATCAGGTTCTGTGTTGTGCAGGGTTCTTAAAGTTGAGGACAAATTAGCAGGTGGGCTGGGTCTTGTGTTGTTCCACACTCGCAGGATGTATCTCCAACAGCTGGAAGAATGCCCCATTTTCGCATGTTGGTCTTGCAAAGAGGAACGCCCATCCTAAGACGACTGATCGATCTCCAAATAGGGTAGGGCAAGTCATTTTATGGAGCTAGCTCTTCCTTTACAAGGGTATCAGGTGGTAGCTTGCTCTTCCACCTGGTGATGCGGTTAGACTCTGGTGTTCCCTCTAGTGGATGAGTCCTGCTGATGAAGCTCTTTCTCGACTTCAGTCGACGGTCTGCAGCCTGATGATCATGCAGTGGATGTCAGGGATCATAAGTTTGCTTAGCCCTCTCCACATCAGCAGCAACAGCCCTTCTAATAGTGGTGGCAGCTATTCCAACAACTGGGTAGATTTTATCAACTGGAGTTGGCTTCATACATCCCGACAAGATTCGGACGGTCTCATTGATTGCAATGTCAACCTGTTTGGTTTGAGTGGATGCACTCCACACAGGTGAAGCATACTCTGCAGCGGACACACACAAAGCAAGAGCGGAAATTCTCAGGATGGGAGGACTTGCTCCCCAGGCGGTGGATGTGAGCTTCCTCAAGATGTTATTCCGTGAACTAACTTTCAGCCTGGTGTTACGGCAATGTTTCTTGAAGGACAGAGTTCGGTCAAGGGAAACACCCAGATATACTAGTGTTGAACAATGCTCCAGTCGTTTGCCTTGCCATGAAACGTCCACTTCCCGTCGAGCTTCTCTGTTCCTCAAGTGAAATGCGCACACCTTCGTCTTGTTAGGATCTGGCTTTAGATGATTGGCTTTGTAGTAGGAGCCAAGCGTATCTAGCGCAGAAGTCAACTTTTCCTCTACTTCTTCAGACGTCTTTCCTTGAGCAGCCACTGCAGTATCGTCAGTATAGATGAAAAGCCTGGAATTTTCCGTTATGGGCTGGTCATTAGTGTAAACATTGTAGATCACAAGAGCGAGCACACTGCCTTGAGGTAAGCCATTTTTTTGTATGCGCCATCTGCTCTTCTTGCCATGGAGAGATACTTGGAATATTATCAGGGTTGTAGCCTCTCCTCCACCGACCACTGTTGAAGGATGCCGGCAGCTTTGGATCATGATTTAGCTGAAGATCATTACTCTCTGCCCAGGTCTCTAGTTTTTCACCATTGGTATCTGATTTTGGGTATCCACATGATGTGCTTCGGCAGTTGTAATCGCCAAGGATGAAGTTTACGTTCTGGTAGTTAAAGTTGTTACGTGCTTCAAACGAGAAGTTTACACTGGGAGTCTTGTATATAGAATTAGCGCAGAAGTGTGGCTTACATACTGAAAGAATCTCGATGTCATCCCTCTCGGTCAGCAAAGTTGATGTGATATTTAGGTTTGCTCTGCTGAAAATGGCACTACCGTATTTACCATGGAGCCGTTCCAGAACAAGTCCTTTACAATACGGGGCGATTCATATAAAATTTAACTACTTCACTGGATCATAATTTCTCTCCAAAAGCTCATAGAAATGGGAGAGTTGTTTTAATGATCTCAGTAGCTTTGGGAGAGTCAGAAATACAATCCATTGTTGGCAAGTTGAGCGTTGTTTCTTCCCTCGAGGTGGTTTGTTCAGTGTAATTCCGCTCTTGCTCGGCTCGTGTTAGTTCGTTCGTGGTCTCGTCGGTCACGGTTTGTGAACTCTGTGAGTGTGTATTCCGAGCGCGTGACGATAACGAACAAATTAGTGAACCGTTTGCAGTCTTTAGCTGGCAGAAATATGCAGTACACAATTAGAGATCAGGTTTTCTTTGTGAAAATATGTTGTAAGACATACTCATTCATTACAACATAATGGACATTCTGGAGAGAATTCAATGTGCACGATGTTCCAACAAAGGCAAGAAAGCTGAAGACAACTGGTGTACTGAACAGCGACAGTGGTAAACATTGATTGCACTGATTACGAAAGTTACTGATAATGTTCGAAGACTCTTGGAGAACTCTCCAAGGAGATCGTTGCGCCGATTGAGCCAAGAGCCGCATTTCATATGGCACATGTCAGAGAGCTGCAAAGAAATCTATATTACGACCTTACAGAGTGCATCTGATGCAAGAATTGCACGGAACAGATCACGAGAAAAGAAAGCGTTTCTATTGATGATTTGAAGGGTTTCTTATTCGACGTCCACACAGTATCTCCATAACTTCGTTTACACATGAGGCATGGTTCCAGCTGTCAGGTTACATCAACATACAAAACAGCAGATACTGGGCAGGTGTAAATCTCCATTCATCCACGAAGCATCACTGAATGGTGTGTGATGCGCGATGTCAGCTTCTAGGATTGTAGTGATCGATGTCAGCTTCTAGGATTGTAGTGGTCGATGTCAGCTTCTAGGATAGTTGGCCCCATTTTCTCTGATACGGCCATAGCCACTAAAGTTTGTACAGGCACCTTCAGTACATATGGAGGATGTGGATCTTACGGAGGTTATTTCCAGCACGATGGAGTAACATGTTACATGCCTATCGCTTCCATGCAACTTCTAACCAATTTCTTCCGCAACTGAATAATCTCAAAACAATTGTGCCCCCCTCCCTCCCGATTACCAAACCTACACTCCTGGAAATGGAAAAAAGAACACATTGACACCGGTGTGTCAGACCCACCATACTTGCTCCGGACACTGCGAGAGGGCTGTACAAGCAATGATCACACGCACGGCACAGCGGACACACCAGGAACCGCGGTGTTGGCCGTCGAATGGCGCTAGCTGCGCAGCATTTGTGCACCGCCGCCGTCAGTGTCAGCCAGTTTGCCGTGGCATACGGAGCTCCATCGCAGTCTTTAACACTGGTAGCATGCCGCCACAGCGTGGACGTGAACCGTATGTGCAGTTGACGGACTTTGAGCGAGGGCGTATAGTGGGCATGCGGGAGGCCGGGTGGACGTACCGCCGAATTGCTCAACACGTGGGGCGATGTTGTCGCCAGTGGTCGGCGGAAGGTGCACGTGCCCGTCGACCTGGGACCGGACCGCAGCGACGCACGGATGCACGCCAAGACCGTAGGATCCTACGCAGTGCCGTAGGGGACCGCACCGCCACTTCCCAGCAAATTAGGGACACTGTTGCTCCTGGGGTATCGGCGAGGACCATTCGCAACCGTCTCCATGAAGCTGGGCTACGGTCCCGCACACCGTTAGGCCGTCTTCCGCTCACGCCCCAACATCGTGCAGCCCGCCTCCAGTGGTGTCGCGACAGGCGTGAATGGAGGGACGAATGGAGACGTGTCGTCTTCAGCGATGAGAGTCGCTTCTGCCTTGGTGCCAATGATGGTCGTATGCGTGTTTGGCGCCGTGCAGGTGAGCGCCACAATCAGGACTGCATACGACCGAGGCACACAGGGCCAACACCCGGCATCATGGTGTGGGGAGCGATCTCCTACACTGGCCGTACACCACTGGTGATCGTCGAGGGGACACTGAATAGTGCACGGTACATCCAAACCGTCATCGAACCCATCGTTCTACCATTCCTAGACCGTCAAGGGAACTTGCTGTTCCAACAGGAAAATGCACGTCCGCATGTATCCCGTGCCACCCAACGTGCTCTAGAAGGTGTAAGTCAACTACCCTGGCCAGCAAGATCTCCGGATCTGTCCCCCATTGAGCATGTTTGGGACTGGATGAAGCGTCGTCTCACGCGGTCTGCACGTCCAGCACGAACGCTGGTCCAACTGAGGCGCCAGGTGGAAATGGCATGGCAAGCCGTTCCACAGGACTACATCCAGCATCTCTACGATCGTCTCCGTGGGAGAATAGCAGCCTGCATTGCTGCGAAAGGTGGATATACACTGTACTAGTGCCGACATTGTGCATGCTCTGTTGCCTGTGTCTATGTGCCTGTGGTTCTGTCAGTGTGATCATGTGATGTATCTGACCCCAGGAATGTGTCAATAAAGTTTCCCCTTCCTGGGACAATGAATTCACGGTGTTCTTATTTCAATTTCCAGGAGTGTACATCCCCTACTCCCGGATTTTTTCTTGTGCGGGGATCTTAAAAGCCGAATATACAAGAATAGACCACCGACAACTGCAAAACTCCATGATGTAATTACACACGAAATAAGCAACGTAGGCGACGATACACTTCAAGCAGCGTCGTAGAATATAGTGAAACGAATACAGCTGTGCATCGATGTTGCTCGAGGGCGCTTCCAAAATTTGCTATGAGAACTCTGTATGTTTGTAGGTAATCTCCAATTGTGTATTATCATCTCCCAAAATTGCAAATGTGTCCCATTACTGATTCAAATGTTATAACTCATTAAAGTAGTTCGGGTTTATATGTATCTCACTTTATTATGACATTACTTGTTACGTAAAAGTAAGCTCGCCTATATCTTGAGGACAGGACAGTGAGTCTGATGTATAATCTTAGCATCGCTAAACGAATTCTGTGCAGCACAATGTAATACGTAACGAAGTATTTGGTAACAAGTTATTCAAGGAATTCAGGTTAACAAGTTGATAAATTTCTTATATGTAATGGTACTTTCTGGATACTTGCTCTCAAAAATTTCCAGAAATTCTGCAAGCACCTTTCAAAACGTTTGCCTCCTGTCAATGCATAACAGATAAGTCCAGTAGTAAGTGAATGAGAATTGGAAGTAGATAAGGGAATTCCACATTTTTCTCCTGTGCAACGTTCTACTGGAGGTGGCTTACCATTGCATGCCTCTGATGTTTTATGAAGCGTCAACTGTTATAAGTGAAGTGTAGATAACTGTGTAGAAGTCTTCTACAGTGCAGTATGCTGTTTGCATTGTTATGGATGAAATTGAAATGGTACAACCCGATGCTGGCCTATAACCTACTCCTCCTAAATAGCACCAATGAGGTTACTGAGCTTAACATCTGCATCCAATGGAAAAACCACGCTGCAGTCATGGACTGTGCGGCTGGTCCCGGCGGAGGTTCGAGTCCTCCCTCGGGCATGGGTGTGTGTGTTTGTCCTTAGGATAATTTAGGTTAAGTAGTGTGTAACCTTAGGGACTGATGACCTTAGCAGTTAAGTCCCATAAGATTTCACACATATTTGAACTTTTTTTTTTTTAAAAACCACTGCCCTCTCTCCATCGAACAGTGTGGAGAGATTTTGAATTTAATCCGGAACATTGGTGGATAGGCTGGTGCTCAGAAACTTCACGCCACCACATTTCTCCCATTATTGGCTGCATATTGGCGCTGAAAATTTCTTCCGTGACACGGATTCGAACTGGCTACTTTTGAGACGAGAACCCAGGCAGAAAGCGTGCTGTGGCGCGGCATGGAACATTCACAGTCTGTCTGGAAGTTTCCAGCTCATTTTATTTAGAACACAGCCAACCCTGCACTTTTCGAGATTTTAGAGATGGCTGCATCAGACTGGTAGATCAGTATCTCTAATGATTAGAAAAGTATGGTTGCAAAAGTAAAAGAACCACCAATGTTCTGGAATAAATTCGAAACCTCTCCACACTGTTTGATGGACAGAGGACATTTAAAACTACTGATCGTGATCCTGAGGATATTAAACACAATCACCTCCTTGTTGCTATTCAGGAAGAGTAGGTTATATGCCAGCATCGAGTTTGACAATTCGAATTTCATCCATAATAATGCAGACACAATACTACACTGTGGAAGTCCTCCACACAGTCATCTACACATCACGGATAACACTTGAGTCTTCACAAGACGTCAGAGGTAGGAAATGGTAAGCCACCTCCACTAGAAGCTTGCACAGGAGAACAATGTGGAATTCCCTTATCTACCTCCAATCCTCATTCACTTAGTACGGGGCTTACCTGTTACGCACTGGCAGGAAACAAACATTTTGAAGGGTGCACCATTTTGCTTGCAGAGTGTCTGGAAATTTTTGAAAGCAACTATCAACAAAATACCACTACTTATAGGGAATTATCATCGAGTTCAATTAAATTCTTTGACTGTTTAAATTCCTTGTCTACAGTGTAGCAAGTATAGTGAAAATATTACACAAAAGAGAGAACCAATCGCCGTGGACAGCGCTGTGTATCATCCCTGCTACTTCACAGGCATAGTCTTGATCAGCGATGGTTAGCAGGAAGATTTCAATGCAACCGTAAGCTTTAGTGAATAGTGTGAAGACAAAATGTAATACAAGTTTTACTACAGCAGACACTTTCCCACATAATGTGGATTATGCTTCGTGGGCATCGGAGCAGAAGACCCATAGAATGTATCCGTTAAGGTACAGGATACAAGATAGGGCCTTTGTGATCTGACGACTAAATTCAGCAAATAATATAGGGCTGTAAAAACGTAACGTGATCGGAGGAATCGCAGAACCGGTTAGAAGTAGAGTACAAGCTCAGATACACTAACGTGATGGAGGAATCAGACACTGACTTGTCATAGAAACCACTTGCCAATCGCCTCAGACAATTTAGGGAAATTGCAAAGACCCTAAATGGGACGACCAGGTCCCTTAATCTTGCTCCTGCCGAATGCGAAACCTGTGTCTTGAGAAGTGCATCGCCTTGCTCGGATTATACACTATAATTTGTCCCATACAAGTGTGTGGCTTAACTAGTGTCAGGAATAGGGTCCACTTGTGTTCCGTCAAAAGTCAGCTGATGAAATTAGTATGGAAACCGCTTGGAGATGCCCTCGAATTCCTTCTACGATTCATGAAATCTAAAATATTTGGACATTCTATTAGGATAACACTACGCCTTAACAAGCAAGGATGGTCCACATTTCGTCTGAAGAGCATTCTGGATCAGTTTGACCACCTACCTAGTCACCGAATTTGCGAGATATACTCATTTGCCTAATTTATTATTGTGGAGATTTCAGAATTTTCATAATCTGGCTCAGCAGAAGTCATCAGTTCACACAACGAAGTCGTCATCATGATTAATGTATATAGGTTATTTGAAATTGTATTCTGAATACGTAGTATGGTACTGCACGTAGGTGGAGGAGGGATCACTGGTGACAATGAATACTAGAACGAACTTCGTGTAGCTCAACCTGAAGCGAACAACACCGTTAGATACCACACAGAAATATGCGGATAATTAATTGATCGATCCTGTGCCTGTGTTCCATGTAACTGTAGACCGACGACGAACTATCGTGCTCTTCTTCCGTGTGCATGCTAATCACTGCAGTCCAGTGTCCATCGCAATCCAGCAACTTCAACTTACTGCTTAACACATGGTAGAGTGCATTCTTGCTACATACTGCCTTTGTATTTCGACGGTAGGTACAACGCTTCAATTGCATTGCTTTGTCACTCTGTTTCCACGCGCCCTTCATTATTCTCTGCAGCAGTGCGGGGCTGTCATTCATAGTTTCGACTTCAGTTCATCCTGGCGCTGTGGTTTCTCAGTGTCCTCGCTTTTAACGTCGCAAACACTACTAACACACAATCGCAAACTTTGTATATGTATGTAAACATAATTCCTTGAACTAATTCTTAATTAGAATATTAAAATCGTTAATCTGTTCTTGTTACTATGCATTTAACGCTTCATCAGATTCAAATACTTATTTTTAACATCTATGGATGCGTGACTTTACACTCTTGTTGTGTCAAAGTATAATTTAACAGTTAACAAATACAGAATTGTTCATACTTAACTGTTATAATTTTCTTTTAACAGATCAAGCGAAGATCATACGCCGACTACAAGATAAGCTAGCAAAGAAGAAAGAGGAACTGAAGAATCTAAAAAACGTAAGTTTCGCACATTTTACAGTTTTAGTAATTATTGAAATTGTAGTGCTTTGAATCTTTTTTCCATGCAGTTCTATCTTCGTTATATGTAAATGCGCTTAACTGAAAATGATATCTCCCTGCCTCATATAGAAGAGCGTTAACTCCGTATACCAAAGACCAAGTGTTACCCATCCCCTAAAGTAGAGTATGTACTGTCAATGCGAGTGATGTACATTCCACAAGAGGTATTTTTGACAAGAAAACTTTAAACCATCTATCGAAAATGTTAAGTGGCGCATTTAATTTATTTAAGAGTCCCCTGAGTTTTATATGCTATCTGTTTTGGTCATCGTCTCTTATTTTGCTGCCCAAATAACAAAAGTCACCTACTCTCGCTTCTTAATCTAGTCTCTGACAACACTTTATTTAATTCTGCTACATTGCATTTCTGTTATTTTACAATTGTTGATATTCATATTATAAAGCCTTTTCAAGACACTGTCCATTCCGTCCAACTGATCTTCCAACTTCATTGTCGTCTCTGAGAAATGTAGTTTCATCAGCAAACTTAAAAGTTTTCCCATTACAGACTTTTTTACTACACTCGACCACATTTCTCACACTTGAATGTTTGACGAGTACATATACCAAGTACTGAGCTATGATTATTTCGTTGCTCGACCGGAGGGCCAATCGAGACCCCACTTAACTGGCCACACTTGATGGTGTAAGAGCTGAAGCAGGAAGGGCACTCGCAGAGAGAATGGTAGATTTACAGAAATCTCTTGACACGTTGATTGGGAAATATTCTTTGAAACTGTGAAGTTAGCAGGAGTAGAACATATGGACCGAAAGACTATCTACAGCTTGTGCAGAAACCAGACTGAAGTTACAAGAGTGAGACAAGGCTGTACCCTATGCCGGGTGCTATACAGTCTGTACTTGAGGAAGCAGTAAAGAATGCCGAAGAAAAGTTTGCGGATATAACTACAGTTCACGGAACAAAATAAAGGATTTGACGCTTACCGATGACTCCGTAATTCTGTCAGAGACTGAAAACGACTTGGAATATCAGTTGAACGCTACGGATGGTGCTTTCAAAACAGGTTGTTGTTGTTCTTGTTGTGGTCTTCAATTCTAAGGCTGTTTTGGTGCAGCTCTGCATGCCACTCTATCCTGTGCAAGGCTCTTTATCTGCGAATAACTACTGCAACATACGTCCTTCTGAATCTGCTTAGTGTATTCATCTCTTAGTGTCGCTCTACGATTTTTACACCCCCCTCCCGCTCCCTTGCCCGCCCACGCTTCCCTTCAGTACTAAATTGGGGATCCCTTGATGCCTCAGAGCGTGGTCCGGCACACGAACAACTCTTCTAGCCAGGTTGTACCACAAATTTCTTTTCTCCTCAGTTCTCCTCATTAGTAACGTGATCTACCCATCTAATCTTCAGCATTTTTCTGTAGCACCACATTAGAAAGCTTCTATTCTCTTCATGTCTAAACTATTTATCGTCAATGTTTCACTTCCATAGATGGCTACACTCCACATAAATACTTTCAGAAAAGACTTCCTGACGCTTAAATTTATACTCGATGTTAACAAATTTCTCTTCTTCAGAAACGCTTTTCTTGTCAGAGCCAGTATATATTTTATGTCCGCTCTACTTCGACCATCATTTTGCTGCACAAAAAGCAGAACTCATCTACAATCATTTCATAATCTAATTCCCTCAGCATGAACTGACTTAATTAGACTACACTCCATCACCCTCGTTTTGCTTTTGTTGATGTTCATCTTATACCCACCCTTCAAGGCATTGTCCATTCCTTTCAAGTGCTGTTCCAAGTCCTTTGATGTCTCTGACTGAATTTCAATGTCATCGGAAAAACTCAAAGTTTTTATTTCTTCCGCCTGAACTTTAATTACAGCTCGAAATTTTTCTGTGGTTTCCTTTACTGCTTGTTCAATGTACAAATTGAATAACATCGGGGACAGGTTACAACCCTGTCTCACTCCCTTCTCAGCCACTGCTTCCCTTTCGTGCCCCTCGACTCTTGTTATTGCTGTCTGGTTTCTGTACAAGTTGTAAATAGCCATTTGCTCCCTGTATTTTACCCTATTGTCTTCAGAATTTCAAAGGGTGTATTCCAGTACACATTTTCAAAACCTTTCTCTAGGTCTACAAATGCCATGAACGTAGATTTGCCTTTCCTTGATCTATCTTCTAAGAGAAGTCGTAGGGTCATTACTGCCTCGCGTGTTCCTACATTTTTCCAGAATACAAACTGATCTTCCCTGAGGTCGACTTCTACCAGTTTTCCATTCTTCTGTAATGAATTCCTGTTAGTATTTTGAAACCGTGACTTATTAACTGACTGTTCAGTGATTTTCACATCTGTCAGCACCTGATTTTTTTTATTGAATTATTATATTCTTTTTTAAGTCTAAGGGTATTTCGTCAGTCTCATACATCTTGGTTACCAAATGGAAGAGTTTTGTCATGGTTATAAGACGTATATCAACAAAAGTAGAATAAGAGTAATGGAATGTAGTGGAGTCGAATCAAGCGATGCTGAGGGAACTGGGTGAAGAAATGAAACATTAAAATTAGTCGGCGAGTTTCGTTATTTCGGCAGTGAAATAAGCTACGATGGTAGAACTAGAGAGGATGGGAAAGAAAGCGATTTTGAGAAAGAGAGATTTAAGTGTCAGAAAGTCTTTTCTGAAGGTATTTGTTTGGAGTATAGCTTTGTGTGGAAGTCAAACGTGGGCAGTAAATAGTTTCCATAACAAGAGCATAGTAAATTTTGAGATGCTGTGACACAGAGGAATGTTGAAGATTAGACGGGTAGATTGCGTAGCTAATGAGGAGGTAATGAATTGGATTGGGGAAAAAAGAAATTTGTGGTATAGCTTGAATAAAAAGAGAGATCGGTTGACAGGACACATCCTGAGGCACGACGGAGACGTAAATTCGGTAATGCGAGGGAGTGGGGGAGGGTGGAAATTATGGATGGAGGTCAGGGGTTGACTACACTGAGCAGGGTCAAATGGATGTGCGTTGCGGTTGTTATGCAGTAGTGAAGATGCTTGCAGTGGACAAATTAGTGTGGAGAACTGCATAAGATCAGTCTTCCGACTGAATACCGCAGCATCAACGACAGCAGCAGCGACAGCAGTGAAGACGTAAGGTCGTATCCCCACAACGTGCCTAAATGTCGCCAGGAGGCGTCGACGGCGCAGTCTTCGCTGGCGAGCGCGCGGCTGGAGGCGTCGCGGCTGCAGGAGGAGCTGGCCGAGTCGCGCGCCGAGGCGGCGGCGGTGCGCGCCACGCTCGCCTCCCGCGACGTCGAGCTGCACGAGCTGCGCGGCGTGCGCCGGGAGATCGCCAGGCTCTCCGCCAAGCCCGACGCCGCCGCCTCCTGACCGGTCAGCGCACACCACACCACACTGCACTCTCTGTTCTGCTCCCTGCTGCTGCCGACAGTTGGTATCTACACTACTGGCCATTAAAATTGCTACACCAAGAACAAATGCACATGATAAACGGGTATTCATTGGACAAATATATTATACTAGAACTGACATGTTATTACATTTTCACGCAATTTGGGTGAATAGATCCTGAGAAATCAGTAACCAGAACAACCACCTTTGATCGTAATAACGGCCTTGATACACCTGGGCATTGAGTCAAACAGAGCTTGGATGGCGTCTACAGGTACAGCTGCCCATGGAGCTTCAACATGATACCACAGTTCATCAAGAGTAGTGACTGGCGTATTGTGACGAGCCAGTTGCTCGGCCACCATTGACCAGTCGTTTACAGTTGGTGAGAGATCTGGAAAATGTGCTGGCCAGGGAAACAGTCGAACATTTTCTGTACCCAGAAAGGCCCGTACAGGACCTGCAACATGCGGTTGTGCATTATCCTGCTGAAATGTAGGGTTTCGCAGGGATCAAATGAGGGGTAGAGCCAGGGGTCGTAACACATCTGAAATGTAACGTCCACTGTTCAAAGGGCCGTCAATGCGAACAAGAGGTGACCGAGACGTGTAACCAATGGCACCCCATACCACCACGCCGGGTGATACGCCAGTATGGCGATGACGAATACACGCTTCCAATGTGCGTTCACCGCGATGTCGCCAAACACAGATGCGACCATCATGCTGCTGTAAACAGAACCTGGATTCATCCGAAAAAAAATGACGTTTTGCCATTCGTGCACCCAGGTTCGTCGCTGAGTACACCATCGCAGGCGCTCCTGTCTGTGATGCAGCGTCAACGGTAACCGCAGCCTTGGTCTCCGAGCTGACAGTCCATGCTGCTGCAAACGTCGTCGAACTGTTCGTGCAGATGGTTGTTGTCTTGCAAACGTCCTCACCTGTTGACTAAGAGTTCGAGACGTGGCTGCGCGATCCGTTACAGCCATGCAGATAAGATGCCTGTCATCTAGACTGCTAGTGATACGAAGCCGTCGGGATCCAGCACGGCGTTCCGTATTACCCTCCTTAACCCACCAATTCCATATTCTGATAATAGTCATTGGATCTCGACCAACGCGAGTAGCAAAGTCGCGATACGATAAACCGCAAACGCGATACGCTACAATCCGACCTTTATCAAAGACGGAAACTTGATGGTACGAATTTCTACTCCTTACACGAGGCATCACAACAACGTTTCACCAGGCAATGCCGGTCAGCTGCTGTTTCTGTATGAGAAATCGGTTGGAAACTTTCCTCATGTCAGCACGTTGTAGGTGTCGCCACCGGCGCCAACCTAGTGCGAATGCTCTGAAAAGCTAATCATTTGCATATCACAGCATCTTCTTGTCGGTTAAATTTCGCGTCTGTAGCACGTCATCTTCGTGTTGTAGCAATTTTAATGGCCAGTAGTGTAGTTAAGATGAAGCAGCTGTCGATTCGCCATCAGTCTGATCTCTGCTACCCGTTTCCAACCTAACCGACACACCGGAATTTGCGACATATCCTAAACAACTGCCCAAACAAGGTAACAATCAATACTGAAAATTGTTGTACTTTATTCAGATTAACGCAGATAAATGACAGGTAACAACTATTTAAGAGACAAAATAAACTTATGCTTTATTCGCACAACACATATTAATACATTGGACTACCAAATTATATTACGTTGCCCCCTCAACAAACATGAAACATGTATATTCCATAGAGTCTAATGCACTCTGCAAATCATATCTTGTGCGCCACTATGCACGCTGGAAAATGTTTGTTCACATATCCCCAACACAAATGAGGGGGTGAGTTGCAATATCTACCGCGTGACTTTTTCAACGCTCTGAGATAAACGAAAAAGCTTGTAACTCCTGTACTATTATACCGGGTTATCAAAAAGTCAGTATAAATTTGAAAACTTAATAAACCACGGAATAATGTAGATAGAGAGGTAAAAATTGACACACATGCTTGGAATGACATGAGGTTTTATTAGAACCGAAAAAAAAACAAAGTTCACAAAATGTCCGACAGATGGCGCTGGACAGCAAAACGTCAGTGACTGCACATGACAATCGTGTATAGAAGGAGCTGTAATGAGAGACAGAATCATGGTGTCCCCCAGGGTTCTGTCCTCTCCCCTCTATCTCTTGTATACGGCTGATATGCCCAAGCCACCCCCACCAGTCCACCTTCTCCAGTATGCTGATGACACTGCCTTCCTTGCTCTCTATCCTACCCTTCAACGGTCTCAACGTACCCTCCAAACCCACCTTAACCAGTTCACCACTTGGTGTAATCAGTGGTTCCTCCGTCTCAACCCCTCCAAAACCCAGGCAATCATCATAGGCAGCACCACTCGCTCCTTTCGCCTCCATGCGAAAGCTACCTCGCCCTTCATGGTCGTCCCATCCAGCTCACCCCCACCCTGAAATACCTTGGCCTCACCCTCGACCGACACATCACCTGGACCCCTCATCTCCAGACCGTCCAGCAGAAAGCCCATTCCTGCCTCTGCCTTCTGAAACTCCTGTCTGGCCGGACATGGGGATTGCATCTTTCTACCATCCCCCACACCTACAAATCCCTCATCCGTCCTATCCTCTGTTATGCCAGCGTTGTCTGGATCTCTGCCCCCACCTGCTTTTACAAGGCCCTCCAAATCCTTGAACGCCATGCGCTCCGCCTTGCCTTTCGTATCTGCCTTCCTTCCCCCACACGGCTCCTGTATGAACTTATCCCCTTCCCCCACCTCCTCCTGTTCCTCCAGAATCTCCGCATCCTTTACATTGTCCACAGGCTTGATCCCCCCCACCCTCTGGTTTCCTCCTTCCTCTCCACCCCCCCCCCACCCATTGCCGCGCCTCTATCGCTGTATCCCTCCCTCTCTCCACCTCCACACCCTCCATCTCCTTCATCAGGGCAATTTCCAACGCCTCCCCCTCCCAGATGACGAACTTCGCCATGACATCTACCCTTCCTTCCAACTATAACCTGGCCTTGTTCCCCCCCCCCCTCCCCAGGGCCTCCTTTTTCCTCTTCCCTCCTTCTCCCAGAGCGGATTTTCCTCCTTCCCCCCCTCACCTGAGACCCTGCACCCCATACTTGCCTCTTTCCTTCCCACATCCCTCCCTACCTGGCCCTCTTCAGCGCGCCTCCCGCTCATCTCCCCCATCTCTTCCCCTCCCTCCCTTCTTCCGATCTCTCTCATCTCCTTGCACCTGGCAGATCCTCCGTTTTGATCATCGTCAGTGTGCCACATCAGTGTTGTGTTTAGTGCTGTTTCTCCTGTGCGTCAAGAGGTGTGATTTTAATTGTGTACTGCCTTGAGGTTCGCCGTCAGTGTTTGTTATGTGCTACGCCATCCGTCGATACGTTCTATGCTCCAGTCATACTGTGCCTTGTGTTCTTTTAATTGTCGCAGTGTGTGGCTTTTTGTGTGTGCTACTTTTAAACAGTTTCTTATCTCCATTTTACAGTCACCCCGTTTTTTTTGTCTATTGCCTTCCATGATGTTCCCCCTTTTTTATATCTATGTTCACCATATTCTCTCCTTTGTTATTTTTAAATGTCTTCTATTGTTTGTTCTATGTCTTTCGGCTGAAGAGCAGCGCATATGCGCCAGCAGTCGCTGCATGTTGGCGTTACCTGAAAAGGGGCTTTTAGTGAAGCAGTATTATCAGAATGGGGAATGTGCTAGTTCAGCGTTACGATCCTATCGCCATAGGAAGGTATTCGAACGGGTAAAGGTCCGTTGACAAACGCAGCTGTGGCGAGAATGATTTCGAAGTTCGAAGCTACGGGTTGTTTAGACGATAGACCCCGTAGTGGCCGACCGAGCACAAGGCGTAATGCTGCTGAGACGGTACAGGAAGAAATGGAGACTGTAGCGGGTTCGTCTATGCACGAGGAAGTCAGCGCTCGTGCAGTCGCACGTTGCACCGGCATTCCATACACTACTGATTGGTTGGCACTTAGACGTACCCTCCAATGCTATCCGTACAAAACCCATTGGCATCATGGAACTGTTACCTGGCGAGGTAGTGAAGCGGAGGGCATTTGCGGTGTGGGCGTTTCAAAAGGTGGCGGAAGATGACGATTGGTTGAGTAACGTGTTGTGGACCGACGAAGCTCATTTCACGCTCCGAGGGTCTGTCAACGCCCACAATTGCACAATTTGGGCTACCGAAAATCCTAAAACTGTCCTGGAAACTCCATTGCACGACGAGAAAGTCACGGTATGGGTTAGATTTACCACACCTACCGTTATCGGGCCTTTTTTCTTCGACGAAATGCGTGATTCTGGTTTTGTAACTGCTACCGTGACGGGTGAGAGGTACGCCGATATGTTACAGAATCGGATCATCCCCAGCCTGGCTGATAAACACCTGCTGGAACGTACGATGTTTATGCAGGATGGCTCTCCACCCCATATAGCTATACGCGTGAAACATCTCTTGCGCACGTCGTTTGGTGATGATTGTGTGCTCAGCCGCCACTTTCGTCATGCTTGGCCTCCCAGGTCCCCAGATCTCAATCCGTGCGATTATTGGCTTTGGGGTTATCTGAAGTCGCGAGTGTATCGTGGTCGAGCGAAATCTCTAGGGATGCTGAAAGACAACATCCGTCGCCAATGCCTCACCATAACTCCGGACATGCTTTACAGTGCTGTTCACAACATTATTCTCGACTACAGCTATTGTTGAGGAATGATGGTGGACATATTGAGCATTTCCTGTAAAGAACATCATCTTTGCTTTGTCTTTCTTTGTTATGCTAATTATTGCTATTCTGATCAGATGAAGCGCCATCTGTCGGACATTTTTTGAACTTTTGTATTTTTTTTTTTGTTCTAATAAAACCTCATGTCATTCCAAGCATGTGTGTGAATTTGTACCTCTCTATCTACATTATTCCGTGATTTATTCAGTTTTCAAATTTATACTGACTTTTTGATCACCTGGTACTTAGAAAGTTCATATTTGGTGAATTAATTGCCATTCGTGATATCTATAAGCATCCGAAGCCGTTACCAAGAGTTTTGTGTATTTTATTTGCACATTGTCAGTTTTGAAAGTCAAATTGAAGAAAACAGTGAAAAACTGGGCTGTAACATTTTTAGAGCATGTAAAAAGTTTCATAATGAACAACATAATGCTTTATTCAGTATTCTGAATTAACAATGTGAAAACTTAAGTAATTACACGAATTTATGCATAAAGATAATGGTCCTTTTTTTTTAACAAAATCGATGTTATGGTTCTCTTCTGCGGATCTTTGTTCACACACTTCGTCATCCACATTTTATTCCCATTTTGAATCACTTCCCTGTTTTCAGTTACAAGATCACATTGCTGCAGACGAATATTCTTTGTCCAGTGCTCACCAAAATGCGTCTCCAATAGTTTTTTATGTTGCCTCTGCCACAGGAATGCCAAGTGGCTATCTGTCTGGGTGCATACAAGGCCATATTTTGCGTTTTGTAGGCTGTTTCTGTCCCTATCCACGTTTGTTATTGTACGCTTACTCACCTCTGACCACAATTCTGTCCTTTGTATCTCTTTTAAAAATAATACTTTTATTCAGACATGTTGAAATGTAATACTGAAGCACGTTTCACGTTCTCCTCAACTCCTGTCTTCTAATCAAAACATTTCCAATCCTGGCCCAGCTAAACGACTTTACAGAACTTTCCCATTAGGCTGACATATTTTTCCGACTGTATGATTGGTTCATACCCCTTGATATCACCCTCAGTGTGTCTAAACACATGGTCGGGTGGAATGAAAGAGTGCCCAGGTATTGGGAATACCATTCCACCTTGTTGAACGTCACGTGAACCTCCTTGTAATCATTCCGATACCATTCCTCACACTGTCCGATTTTGATTCTGTCCGTCGCATCTGTCACAAAACAAGCGTACTCTTTTCACACCATTCAAATTAATCTTTCTTTGCAGAGAGTCATGAACAGCTGAAGCTACTTGGTTGCGTCCTTTCCCGCCTTGATCTTTGGTCCAAGTGTAACAAAAAATGTTTTGTGAACCTAAATTCCTTTGTGGCGTGGAATTCACAATAGCGAAGTTACAGAAATAGAACTGTCTAAAATAATAGTCTACCTGATCAGCAACCTTAAGCAACACAAGTTTTTTCTAACAGTCAAAAATTAATGTTTTTAATCCACTTTCATGAATTTTCATGCACAGGTTTGGCGAACGTTTACTACTGTGTCCTTATCTTTTCTTTCAAGTGAGTCTTTGCTAAAACTGATTTCACTTTTCAGGCTAACACTCGTGGAGAGGGCATCTGCAGGCAGTATACCAAATCCTATGTTGAAATTTGTGTTAAAGATGTCCCTAAATAATTTTTCCTCCACCTTAATAGGAGAACATGCGTTACGGTGGTACATCTTGTACAATTTTCTTACACTGAGATGCGAGGCAGATGCAGACGTTTGCTTCAAGCGCAGCGATAATGTGTGTCTACAACTTACAGCCGTTTATGCCACTTACGCTCTTCTTTCTTTCTGCATCTTTATCTGATCTCCATCTCCTCCTTGCCTCGCACAACGAATACGAAATCTAACAGTAACAACAAGGTTTCACTTCCTCTTAACTCTTACGTATTAAGAGATCAAATAACTTTTATAATGAGCCACAGTGGTACTGGAATAAATCAATAATTTCATTATTTTGTATTTAAGTTGATTATTACCTTGTCTATTTCATGAAAGTTCATCAAACATCCTTCCATTCTTGCACGTTTCAGTGCCAACGGGCTGAGAAATGTGCTTCAGAATACTGGGACGATTATTTTATTTTGTTTCCATATGAAGTGGTGTTCCTTTTCTGTTTCCCATGCACAGTTTTGGACCTTTCATCTGGCAGCCGCCTAGTCCACGTGGTGACTCTTGAATATTTTAGGATAAATGCATCTTGAGTCTCTTTGGCTGTGTGTTCGTGGAAGGTTTTATTGAAGCCACGAACATCAGCTTCGGTCAAGCCTTTGCGCAGAAAAGCTTTTGGTTTAGGTTTATGATATCATTTTGGCATTTCAGGTCATTTGTGGTTCAAAAAATGGTTCAAATGGCTCTGAGCACTATGGGACTTAACATCTATGGTCATCAGTCCCCTAGAACTTAGAACTACTTAAACCTAACTAACCTAAGGACATCACACAACACCCAGTCATCACGAGGCAGAGAAAATCCCTGACCCCGCCGAGAGGTCATTTGTGGCCATATCCGAAAATAAACCAGTTTATTCGTATCATCTTATGGAAGAGAAAAGCGGTGATTCATAGGTTTATCAAAAGACAAAAATGTTTCTCTTCACGTTAGAGAATTTGAGACTCACTTCTGCTCCTTTCCCACACAGCAGTTTTCAAATACTGCCTACAACTGTGAAGAAAGCCCGCAACAGAAATGCGGCTGTGAGTAGACTGCGGATTGTGGTAGCTGAATGGTATGCATCATTCTAGAAACATTTTCACAAATGCAGTCACGTCAACTTTTTAACTGTGACAGACTTGGGGAGGGCCAAGCTACATACCTCTTCAGTGTATTGATACTTCGGAAATAGTACCGTTCAAATTCTCCATTTGTGTGCACATGGTCAACAGCTTATTAATGCTGGTAATGTGTATGAACTACTGAAAGGAAACACATCGGAGACGCTACCAGGTGTTTGCTCTACGCAAACAAATCACTGATGGATTATTTATGCTGATTGCGTGACCTGTGGGAGTGGGAGACATCTGGTGCCATATATCCCTGGAAACCTAGCAATGCCTTGTCGAATCCTTGCCACATAGAATCGCTACTGTATAGCGTTTCAAACGTGGACCAACACTCTATTAAGGAGGTGGTTGGCTCATCGGTTTACTTTACTAAGTATTAGTGTCTGGCTAAAGTTTCATCCTGCACATTTGCATGTTTAGTACAAAACCGACATGCAGAATTGCATGCACTTCAGCAAACTTTGTGAAATTTCAGTTCATTTTTAGAAAATATTAAAATTACGTAGTATTTGCCAACGCGACATTTAGACTTGTGAAGGGCTTCTCCGTAAAACTATGAAACACGCAAGCTAATGAGGCATGGTTAATGTAGTGCAGAATCCGTTCTGTCATGACTGCGTTCTCAATTAACACATTAATTATTGTTGAATCTTCGGTGTAAGATATCATAGTTATCTACTTATTGGAATTAAGTAATATGCACCAAGAGCAAAATTCCTACAGTAAACTCATCAAGTCTTTTTGCCTGCTTAATAAAAACATCAGACAAAAAATTAATCACCGCCAAGAGGCACCACGCTATCACCGTGTTATTCCTTTTCTGGCCTAGATTTGGTGCCATTTCGGCGAGGAGGAGCTTCCATGTGTATCTTCAGGTATGACACATCCAGCTGAAACCCCTCACTGACGAATGGACAACGCACAGCTCCAACTCTCGGTGATATTAATAGCTATGTTTCATCCGTTGTTCCACATAGTCCTAGAAATTTTCTTCCGGGTTCAGGTCGGTTGATGTACCGGACAACAAGATGCCATAATGAAACTTCCTGGCAGATTAAAACTGTGTGCCCGACCGAGACTCGAACTCGGGACCTTTGCCTTTCATATTAGCGCACACTCCGCTGCAGAGTGAAAATCTCATTCAAGATGCCATAATGTTTGATCAACCAGGCACATTTATTTGCAAGCCAGTGAACGCTGCAGCCGTCATCCTGGAAGAGGCTAGTCTCCTCAGTATACCCATGCAACACTTGATCATCGAGAATATTTAAATAAACTTCCTGGTTTATGATCATAGTAACCTATGTGATAATGTCCAAGTCATGGTGTAGCGATTCTGCAACATTTTTTCCTCAAATTTATCAAACATGTTGCAATACTCTCAGGGATACAGAGGTAGATGCCTTAAGAATCTTTTGTGGACACACAAAAAAGTAATGTGGCAAGCATCGAGTGTCTCTAAGATCACACAAAAGACCTGTTACTATTTATTTGTATCATATGTTACTGGTCTCTTTTATTTTTTTATGTTAAGTTTTTTTTGCCCGGGGTCGGAGGTACAAAGTATATAATGAACAAAAGGAAACCGATTGTAGACATCAGTTTATACATTGGTTGTCCAGAAACTGGTCACGTCGAGTGCATTCGGTGTCGCCCTCATCAGGTGTCTTGTGGTGCATGTGGCTGAGGATGAAGAACACTGCAGTTGCTGGTTGTTAGTCTGCGTAGCGCCACACCTGCAAAATTCTGGTTCCAAAGGAAGTCCCACTTCTGCAAGTTGCTCTTGCATCTCGTGATGCAAGAGCGTAGACTGTTGAGAGCTTTCCATGTTGTCCACTTCTTTGGATGACCAGGAGGAACCATCCATCTCTCCTATGTCAACGTTTCCCCTATCACTTTGAGATCCTTGATTGCTGTGATGTACTTGTAAGGGCTTCAGTAGTTGCCAAGAAGCTGTTTTTTTATTTCACTAGAGGATCTGCTGTCTTGACGACCATCCAAAGAGTGGGCTTCCGTTGTCATAGCTTTGCTCTTCTCGCACCCAGCAGCTATCTCGCCTCTAATTTCGGGTGCCAGGAAGACAGTGGAGTTTGTCTACGGGTGTGGGTCTTAAACAGCCCGTGATAATGCGATCGGTCTCATAAGGCGCCACATCTTTGTTTCTGGCATGGTTGGATTTGTATCAAGCCGAACATGCGTATTCAACACTGGAGTTGGCTCTGAGCACTATGGGACTTAACTGCTGAGGTCATCAGTCCCCTAGAACTTGGAACTACTTAAACCTAACTAACCTAAGGACATCACACACATCCATGCCCGAGGCAGGATTCGAACCTGCGACCGTAGCGGTCGCGCGGTTCCAGACTGAAGCGCCTAGAACCGCTCGGTCACACCGGCCCCCTCTGCACTGGAGTAACACAGCGTTAGCCTGCTAGTTCTCACGGTGGATGGGTGAGCTCCCCATGTGGTCACTGTCATTTTAAGCACTATGTTGTTTCTGGCAGACACTCTCTGTTTCATGTTTAGACAGTGTTTTTTATATGTAACCCTACTGTCCAGAGTCATTCCCACATATTTCGGAGTCGAACAGTGTTCAAGACCAATTCCTTCCCAGATGATTTGACGATTTTAGCGGCATCTATTCTCCTGAGGTGGCATACACAAGTCTGAGCTTTAGCAGTATTCGTTTTCAAGTGATTTTCATTATGTTGTTGTTGTTGTGGTCTTCAGTCCTGAGACTGGTTTGATGCAGCTCTCCATGCTACTCTATCCTGTGCAAGCTTCTTCATCTCCCAGTACCTACTGCAACCTACATCCTTCAGAATCTGCTTAGTGTATTGATCTCTTGGTCTCCCTCTACGATTTTTACCCTCCACGCTGCCCTCCAATGCTAAATTTGTGATCCCTCGATGCCTCAGAACATGTCCTACCAACCGATCCCTTCTTCTAGTCAAGTTGTGCCACAAACTTCTCTTCTCCCCAATCCTATTCAATACCTCCTCATTAGTTACGTGATCTACCCACCTTATCTTCAGCATTCTTCTGTAGCACCACATTTCGAAAGCTTCTATTCTCTTCTTGTCCAAACTAGTTATCGTCCATGTCTCACTTCCATACATGGCTACACTCCATACAAATACTTTCAGAAACGACTTCCTGACACCTAAATCTATATTCGATGCTAACAAACTTCTCTTCTTGAGAAACGCTTTCCTTGCCATTGCCAGTCTACATTTTATATCCTCTCTACTTCGACCATCATCGGTTATTTTACTCCCTAAATAGCAAAACTCCTTTACTACTTTAAGTGTCTCATTTCCTAATCGAATTCCCTCAGCATCACCCAACTTAATTTGACTACATTCCATTATCCTCGTTTTGCTTTTGTTGATGTTCATCTTATATCCTCTTTTCAAGACACTGTCCATTCTGTTCAACTGCTCTTCCAAGTCCTTTGCTGTCTCTGACAGAATTACAATGTCATCGGCGAACCTCAAAGTTTTTACTTCTTCTCCATGAATTTTAATACCTACTCCGAATTTTTCTTTTGTTTCCTTTACTGCTTGCTCAATATACAGATTGAATAACATCGGGGAGAGGCTGCAACCCTGTCTCACTCCTTTCCCAACCACTGCTTCCCTTTCATGCCCCTCGACTCTTATAACTGCCATCTGGTTTCTGTACAAATTGTAAATAGCCTTTCGCTCCCTGTATTTTACCCCTGCCACCTTCATAATTTGAAAGAGAGTATTCCAGTCAACATTGTCAAAAGCTTTCTCTAAGTCTACAAATGCTAGAAACGTAGGTTTGCCTTTTCTTAATCTTTCTTCCAAGATAAGTCGTAAGGTCAGTATTGCCTCACGTGTTCCAACATTTCTACGGAATCCAAACTGATCTTCCCCGAGGTCGGCTTCTACCAGTTTTTCCATTCGTCTGTAAAGAATTCGTGTTAGTATTTTGCAGCTGTGACTTATTAAACTGATAGTTCGGTAACTTTCACATCTGTCAACACCTGCTTTCTTTGGGATTGGAATTATTATATTCTTCTTAAAGTCTGAGGGTATTTCGCCTGTCTCATACATCGTACTCACCAGATGGTAGAGTTTTGTCATGACTGGCTCTCCTGAGGCCATCAGTAGTTCTAATGGAATGTTGTCTACTCCCGGGGCCTTGTTTCGACTCAGGTCTTTCAGTGCTCTGTCAAACTCTTCACGCAGTATCTTATCTCCCATTTCATCTTCATCTACATCCTCTTCCATTTCCATAATATTGTCCTCAAGTACATCGCCCTTGTATAAACCCTCTATATACTCCTTCCACCTTTCTGCTTTCCCTTCTTTGCTTAGAACTGGGTTGCCATCTGAGCTCTTGATATTCATACAAGTGGTTCTCTTCTCTCCAAAGGTCTCTTTAATTTTCCTGTAGGCAGTATCTATCTTACCCCTAGTGAGACAAGCCTCTACATCCTTACATTTGTCCTCTAGCCATCCCTGCTTAGCCATTTTGCACTTCCTGTCGATTTCATTTTTGAGACGTTTGTATTCCTTTTTGCCTGCTTCATTTACTGCATTTTTATATTTTCTCCTTTCATCAATTAAATTCAATATTTCTTCTGTTACCCAAGGATTTCTATTAGCTCGCGTCTTTTTACCTACTTGATCGTCTGCTGCCTTCACCACTTCATCCCTCAGAGCTACCCATTCTTCTTCTACTGTATTTCTTTCCCCCATTCCTGTCAATTGTTCCCTAATGCTCTCCCTGAAACTCTGTACAACCTCTGGTTCTTTCAGTTTATCCAGGTCCCACCTCCTTAAATTCCCACCTTTTTGCAGTTTCTTCAGTTTCAATCTGCAGTTCATTTTCATTATAGTAGACAGTAAATTGTTCCAGGGCTTTAGACAATGCTCGTTCCACCTTTTCAAAATGGTCAGCCTGAACAGTGATTGCACAATCATCAGCATAGATAACACTATGGGTTCCTTCAGGCAATGGCTGATGGTTAGTGTAGATGTTGAATAACAGTGATGCAAGTACACTGCCTTGCAGTAACCCATGCTTTTGTGTTCTCTATCTGCTTCTTTGTACTCGAACTCCAAAAAAGAATATCCGATGTCGGAGAAGAGTTCTAATGTTCACACGAGGTTGAAGTCTTTGGAGATATCATACACTTTTGTTAGAAGAATGTGATGACTGACTGTGTCGTAGGCCGCAGTGAGGTCAATGAATACAGCGCCTGTGACGAGCCGTTTCTCGAAACCATCTTCGACGTACTGTGTCAAGTTTAACACTTGTGACGCACAGTGTTTTCCCTCTCTGAAGGCAGCTTGCTGTGGTTTAAGAAAAGACTCCACTTCTCCTATCAGTCTCTGAAAGATGAGCGTCTTCAGTACTTGCTAGAGGTGACTCAGCAAGGAACTAGGCGTATAGCTTTTGTGAGCCAGGCACTCTTTGCCTCATTTGGGTATAGCAGTGACTCCATCCGTGTGCCAGACTTCGAGGATCTTACAGTGCTGAATACAATTGTTCGTTAAATCCAGTAACCAACGCATTTTAACAAGACCAAAGTGCTTAATCGACCTTATTCGTTTGTCGTCCAATCCAGTTGTTTTACCCAATTTGCACTTAGTCAATAACTGTAGTTTAGCTTCAGTAAACGATGTAGTCAGGCTGTTACTCTCTTTGTCACGCTCCCATGTTATTTGTTTCTTATTTATCCTTCTTGATTGCGTTGGTTCTCCGTTTACTGGCTCTTGTTGGGCAATTTGATCTGCCGTTATATTAGCATGCGTGCTGGCTTGTGTGTTATCATTACTGAGACGGCGTACTAGTCCCCAGGCTTTCACTCTGTTCTTACTCATGTCTCAATCTGCCGTTAGTTGAATACACTCTTCTCTCTTAGGCACAGATATTGAGAGAGGTATGCTTTGTGCGAAATTTGATGTTTCTTCTCAGAAAGGATCCTCTTCACATTTCTTCTAATATTCTTCAAGCGGAGTGTCTGTTTCAGGTTTAATGCCCTTGATATAGTTGGTTTTGTAGCCCTTTGGGATTGATGCCTTTGAAGAATTTTGGACGATGTCAAAAAATTGTGGTACTCTTCAGGAACTGGAGCAACGCTCAGAATTTTCTCATCCAATGTATTGGATAATCGTGCCCAGACAGCCTTTGTAAAGTTGTGTCTCCATTTAAAACGAAATTCCTGGGGTCTCGGCGATGCCAAAATTTTACACATGTTCGGCCTGTGTTGTGTTTTTGGTACTGGTGCACATAAGGCTTTGATACATGTATATACAGTGTGATTAATTATAATCACTCCATACATACGTGTACCAAAGCTTTAATTATAAAGTTAAATTTTCAAATCGCAGTAGAAATAACACCACTGGTCAGAATGATGTCAGATTGCAATGGATTATTATCGGAGAAGGGAGAAAACGTATTGCAGAAGAAAAATAAGTAGGTAGAAAATGTATCAATAGAGGGCGCTGTAAGCATCATAATTTAATAGTGGTCGACTACAAATGACAAATGAATCATACAAAAATGCCTAAGGAGTACGTTTGACGTTAAACGAACTGTACCACTCAGTATGCATGGGAGTACAGGTGTGATACATTTAGTTACGTAAGCCCATCCACCACGGCAAGGTCATACCACATCGGATGGGAAAAATCGGTTTTTAATTGTCCTGAGGCCAAAAACTGCATAAAAAGCATAAATAAGAATCAAATTCGATTATTAATTTCCGTATGACTGGTGCAAAACATCTTCAGTATGGTGTCCACCGTTTTCTGCGACAAGTTGAAACCGAGAAACACGATGTTCCACAACTTCGAAGTGTTTCACGTTCAGAATGTGTTACACAATGCGTGCCTTCAATGCAGCTAAGTTTGCAGTCGGAACACTGAACACAACATCTTTCAGATAGCCCCACAGCCAGAAGTCACACGGATTAAGATCAGGTGATCGGGACGGCCAGGCTGTAGGGAAATGGCGGCTGATAATTCTATCATTTCCGAAATGGCGCTTCAGCAGCTGCTTAACTGGATTTACAATGTGCGGAGGTGCGCCATCTTGCATAAAAATGATCCCATCCACACATCCACGCTGTTGGAGAGCTAGAATGACGTGGTTGCGCAGACGACACTCATAGCGCTTACCAGTGACGGTACAGGTTACAGAACCGGAAGCTCCTGTCTCTTCGAAAAAGTATGCCCCTATGATAAATGATTCCATAAACCCGCACCACCCAGTGGCCTTTTCAGGATGAAATGGCACTGGTTGATTTGTGTGTGTATTTTCCGTTGCCCATATTCGACAATTATGTGTATTGACATATACTGTCAATATGCCAGCTCCTTGGTACGGTTCAGGCCACGTCAGATATCCATTACTTGGCCCTTCACATCAGAACTTGCACCCATATCGTACAGTTTCACATCGAACAAATTGTCTTGCCCCATGCCGCCCAAAATAAGGCGACATGCTTTCGGCGACTGAATGATTTTGTTTACGAGGCGTATGTTCTCTGCATTTTTCATTTATCATGTTTATAAGGAGGCGAACCTTATAAAATCTGTCAGCACCATCAAGTTCATCGTTGTTGCAAACTTGAATATTTGACATAACGAACTTGAAGCAGTCCCGGGATATCGCATTAGAAACTAAAAAGTTGTGAACATCTGTTGACAACTGCCAATACATGTCTTTCCTTGGCAGGACGACGTAACCACTACAAAGCAAAATAGCTAAATACATTTCATTTCCTCTTCAGAGCGCTCTCCAAGTCGGTTCCTCTCCGCTGCAAATTGGTTTTTGTATTTCACCATCATGCTTATGACATTATTGTCAAAAAATAGTTCAAAATATTCTAATGGTGACCTCAATGAATGTTTAGCAGTGCTCATTTGTGGCCAGACTGTGGTTGTCTGTTTTATCCAGTTGTACATACGAGATGGTTTAGTTGATTTTCTTCGTTTTAGTGCATCGGATTTTTTTGGTGTTGCATAGGATACTGAAGCAGTGGATGTGGAAGGCAGAGAATCTCTACTTGTCGAAAGGTCAGTATCTGCATCATTGGTAAAGATAGATAGAATTGGAATTTCTACATTTTTAGACACAGCCTTATTGCAAATTGCAGCTGGAACTTTCTACTCACTCGCTGGAACATTATCAATATTTGGTGCTTCTTCATCACCAGAATCTTCATCTGACAGATCATCTGTAGCGTTCGCTGGTGGTAACAAAACAACATCCAAACCATTTTCAGGAATGCTGTCATCAGTACCTTCTAGAATTTCAGGAAGTTCATCTAATGTCATCCGTTCCCTTCAAATAACTGTGAAGGATATGTAATTTTTTGATTATATTAGCGATACTTTTAATAGTATTTACTCACACTGCTGCATTTTATTTTCATATAACTAAATAAGAGGACAATCCTATTCGAAAGTGTGGCTTGTAAAAAAAACTTTCGTAAATAGGGTTTTTATATGAGAATTTATGAAAAAGTAATATAAACTTGGATTCTCAATTCTGATACAAAAACAATGAAAATTAAAAAAACCTTATGTGTTGTTAAACATGTTTGAGAGCATACTTAATACATTTTAGTGATTAAAGCCGCAACCTCTATCGCTAAAATTTTGTACAAGCACACGTATTTACGTTGCATCGAAATAGGAAAATCAGCGAGCACTGTGTCTGACTTTTGTATGCAATAAGCTAACTTCCTTCCAGAAGGATTTCCTTAAATAGACGGTCATAGAGGTAATATTTAGCAAAAAATATCTATATTATCCTTTAGTATGCTAATACGACATTCTGAGATAGTATATGACTAGTTATATCTCTAATAAATATATGCACATAGACGTTATATTTACCCGTCGACGAGTAGGTAGGGCAGATAATCCATTTTCAGCAAAGCAAGTTTTCACACGTACACATAATAAGCATGACTCGACAATGGAAGCTAAATTATGTTTTAAACAATGGAAAGGGTCTATTGGATTAGGTGTATACTAATGCCATCTGTTGGCAGAATAACTAAGTGCTATAAGCAGTTTAACAACCACTGTAAAAATCCTTCCAGAAGGACAACAGCCGTATCTGGGCTAATTATAGCGCTTACTACAGCCAGTAAAAAGTTATGCAGTTCTATTTTATTATTTGTTTCAATAAAATTTAGTTACAGGCTTGAATTTTCTTTTGTATCCATTATTTCATAACTGAAACTTGACATTTCATTTTACCCACAGTGTTACTCCTTATGGCTACTAAGTAAGATGAATTTATCTGTTTTTTTTTTCAGAAAATGAGAATGCAGCATGGAGCTCGAACCAAGTTTACGGAGTTTGTATGTGATGATAAATAAAGAAGAAGACATTAATCAAATTGATTACATTTTTATGGCCACTAGCTCTTCTTATGTCGTCGTATCAACTGATATTGGTCGTCATCGAAATGGTCACTTGGTGGTAATTTTTGCTATTGATTTTGCGAAAGAATTTATCGCTGTATTCAGCTTTGTTATTAAATGAAGTAAGAATGTATTCTTCACATTTCATGATGGAAAATACACTTACAATGTCTCAAATAAATTTTCATTCCTTAAAATTAAGGTATAGCATGTACTGATTAAATAACTAAATTTGGAGTCGATTTTGGCGCTTTTTTAAAAATGTTGTTCTTTTCTTCCACCTTACCTTGACACTACATCATTAGATAAAGTTAACATTATTTGCATTAGACGAACCACTCTCTCTCTGTTTCTTGTGTGTGTGTGTGTGTGTGTGTGTGTCGACTGAACTATTTAGTTACACCTCCCGACTGCTCCACACAGAATCAATTCAATCAGTACTTTTCGAAAAACTGAAGCTGTGAGAGTGGATCAAGAGCCGTGCCCAGATAGTTCAGTTAATAAGAACGTCGTCCGCGAAAGGCAAGGTTTAGGGCTGGAGTCCCAGTCCGGCAAAGACTTTTTGTTCGGAAGAAACAAAAGGCAGCAGATACTCAGCTGCAAAGGAAAAGATTCATTCTAGCAGCTACATTGTGATCATAAGTGTGGTCGTAGCCGCCCTAGCGCTGACTGAAGTCTTATAAACTTCACAGAAACGAAATAAGAACTGTTGCAGGCGGCTCGTTGTTATTAAACTAAATGGAAAACAACACAGCATGTAAGAGTGCGCAGTTATATAAGTGAATTTCTGAATAAATAAAAATTTTCAAATGATCAATGTGGTTCAAATTACTTAATCAGGCAACAAAAATTCTTCTCAGAGGTTCTACCTGATTATGTCATTGCTTCTACATGAATTTTAGACAACGGGACTTACTGTAATCTTCAGTTACCTACTGATGAACGATCATTTCCTCAAACAGCAGGGTCATTTGAACAGGGGAGTAAGCCTCTTTCGTGCAGAACTAACAATTCAACCTGTCAAATAATTGAGCAGAATTTAAATTAAAATGCCACCGACATGATTTTTTATCACCACTTTCTGAAGTAACTTGTTCAAAATCACATTAATAATTTAGATTAGTTTTCATTACATTTTCACAAATCCCACAACTAATTTCGATACTCTTTTTCTCTTCTCAATATTGCGCGTAAGTATTGTATTATTACGAGGGTGGTTCTGCTGATACTCATACTATTGTTCAGTTTTTCACTGTACTTTTCATTCATTTTTACGCACAAAAACTTTATAGAATGATGTCAGGTTATATTTGCTGCCAATGAATGTTGGCACTAGTTAGAAAATGTTGGTTTTTTACATTATGTATTGTGATACGGTATTGATAGGAAACATGGCTACATATTGAATGTGACCTGGTAAAAACACCCACAGAAATGTTGGCTTGGTTCCTGCTTTCATGCGGTCTGATCGATCCAAATTGAAAAGTTCTGTCAGGAGGGTCAATATGGAATTAGATCAGCTGCTTTGGGCGGCTATTTTGTCAGGCATATGATTGGTTCCTGTTGATGCTATTGGTAGGTGGGGCTTCACAAGACATGGCCTGCATCTGAATAGGAAAGGGAAGGGTAAATTGACTGGGATGATACCAAAATCATTAAGGGGGAACACTGAAACTCATGGGTGTATCTCTTTTTTAGGCTAAGATCAGTCTTCAATGATTCAGCACTGAATGAAATTAAGCTTAATGAGTTGCTCAGACAGGCAGGTACTAGAGATGTTATTACAAGGGTCTCACAAAAGTACAATGAAAAATAATGTCAGTATATTACATCAGAATATCAGGGGATTAAATAACAAAGTAGATGAGCATCTTGTTTGTGTTGAATATTTAGAAACTGAGAGTGAAGTAGATGTGTGATGCCCGTCTCAACATAATACTCTTATAGTCACCGATATAGAAGAGATAAATGTAGGTAGATATAAGATTTCAGCACATGTAAGTAGGGACACAATGAAGAGAGGAGGAGTTACCACATATGTTAAAACTTACCATAGTGTGAAAAATTTAGAAACTAATAAAAAATTGTGCAGAGCAGCACATAGAAGCATACACCTATGAGCTTAAACTAAATAATGGCACTTTTGTAATTGTAGCTGTTTATCGGTCCCCATTGGGAAATTTTCAGCTATTTCTGAAAAATTTGGATATTTTTTTGTGCCATCAGACAGAGGAAGCAGATTATTGTTTGTGGAGATTTCAGTGTAGATTTTCTGATGAAGTGTGACAGAAAGCAAGAACTTACAGTATTACTTGGTTCTTCCAGTTCAACATCAGTTATTGATTTTCCTACTCAGGTAGAACAGGAAAGCAGCACACTGATAGATAATGTTTTGACAGACCAAGATAAATTTAATCAAATAAAAACTTTTCATATTAAGAATGGTCGTTCTGGTCATAGTGGACAGCTACTTACAGTATATGACATAGCTCCATACAGTAATGCAAAACAGTCTCCCAGAATAGCGCATTTAATTAACGGCTTAACACTTGCAAATCTTAGGGAACGCTTGCAACACTTACACTGAAATGAAATGTACAGGGAACCTAACGCTAATTTAAAATTTTAGGGAAAGCTTGCAACACCTAACTGGGATGAGACGTACAGGGAACCTGATGCTAATTTAAAATTTAAACTATTTCATGATACCTTTGTGAAAATATTTGAAAACAGTTTCTCTATGAAAACAGTGAAACATGATTGAAAGAGATCATTTAAAAATCATTTACTACAGGGCTAAAATACGTTGTAAACAGAAAAGGGATTTGTCTCTTATAGTTAGAAGGACCAGAGATCCAGAAACATTCAAACATTAAAAAAACTACTGAACTTGTAACACCATAGCTCTAATGCTGCACAGATTTATTTCGCCTTTTGTTTTGTTTAATGTTATAACGTTGAGTTTCTGTAAATGTTGGATTGAATCGATACCATGAGAGTGTTTATTCTTTTCTGTGTAAAAACTTTGTTTTTTTTTATTCTATGCAGTGTAGTGAATCTATCATTTAAATTCTTTGTCTCAACTGGAGGGAGACAAAACTCACTGTATATATTTGTAATTTTGTTTAAATAAATTTTTGTAGAAATACCAATATGTGCAAATGTTCAGTTTTAATTAATATGTTTGGTTGTTGTTATGTAATTGCTGATCCTCACTTAGGATTCTCAGTTATTTTGTATGTATAAGGTTTTGTGGTTCCCCTCAACAATGGAACTGTGTAGCGCGCGCAAATTTTGGTTGGCCTAGGTAGAAAAGACGGAATTGAGAGACAGTCGGGGATGAGCTACCAAACTGTCAACTGCTCATGTAAAAGTTGTGTATTGTGCTGGTTCCGAGAGAGGCTTTTCCTGACGCTTTCCAATGCCTCGGATGGATGGATAAAGAGCTGGAATTATTCTGAAATTGGTATCTATCATCGCCACCAAGAAGTGACAAAGTCCATCAATTGTACCTGCAAATCCACCTACCAACATGCAATCGCCACCACATTGCGCAATCACTCTAATGGAACAATATAGTAATGTACAGTGAAGGATCAGCTTATTGGATGTGTTAGTGTGCTCAAATAACTGAATTTATGTACCTACCTTGAATTTGTCCTTATCATAACACCTCTCAGGTTCCTCTCCGTTTGAACTAGAGTGATTACCGAGTGTCCTTACTGAAAGAACATTAAATCCCAGTGTTTTACTAATTAGTGCCTCTTGAACATAGTAAAAAGAAAGTTAACCCTTTCACTGCTCCAGACGTAGCCGGCCGAGTGGCCGAGCGGTTCTAGGCGCTACAGTCTGGAACCGCGCGACCGCTACGGTCGCAGGTTCGAATCCTGCCTCGGGCATGGATGTGTGTGATGTCCTTAGGTTAGTTACGTTTAAGTAGTTCTAAGTTCTAGGGGACTGATGACCTCAGAAGTTAAGTCCCATAGTGCTCAGAGCCATTTGAACCATTTTTTTGCTCCAGACGTAAATATACGCTAATCGTTTCAGTGCTCCGGACGTATATATACTATTTGCTATAAAAATACTTACAGCGGTTCCCTGCTACAGTCGTATAGTTACATATAACGGCGACAATCGGGCCAGCGAGTCGGAGGTAACTGTTGCGCAAGTATGCAGTTTAATTGTTGGAATACTAGGAAATACCTGAACGACTATTGAATGCTGGATTCTCTTTCTGCTGAGTTCATTCGTATCGCTATATTACCTAGTTTGTGTGCGGCCGTTTCCACGTCACCGAATAAAATGACGCTAGGTTACCGTCCGTTTACAGACGATGAGCTGCTGGGTATTCTAAACCAAAGTGTCGACGAGGACATCATCATGCTCAATCCAGCTGATTATGGGTGCACAGATAATGACGACGACGAGCTGGCAGATAAATCTGTCACTACAAATATAAAAAATATTTGTGAACCAGCAGACGTTGAACCAGTAAATGAAGATCCAGATTCTGATGTTATCGTCGATTCTTTGCAATGATGCCAGTGAAAAGTCAAGACTGCGACGTTGTAAAAACACTAACAGTGACGAAGTTTACTGTTCCTTTGCTGTAAATTTTCTGATGGCTCAAGTGAGAAAAAATGAAATAAACCGTTATTGGACCAATGATCAGTTACTGTCTACTCCGATGTTTGCGCAAATCATGCCGAGAGATAGATATCTTCTGTTACTTAGAATGTTACATTTTGCTGATAACAGTAAGGAAACTGGAGATGACAAAATCTGGAAATTACGTCGAATTGTGGATCACTTCAGAAAAGTATTTCCAGTTGCTTCCTATCCTTTTCAAAATTTGTGCATTGACAAAAGTTTAGTTCTCTTCGAAGGTCGTGTCTTCTTCGAGCAGTACATTCCTTCCAAACGCCACAGATTTGGTGTAAAATTTCTTGTGTTATGTGATTGTGAAACTGGTTATATTCTTGACTATTATTTATGTGGGTGCAGCAACAGACGTAAAAAAAGAAACTGACTTTGGTGTAAATGTTGGAATACCTGCAAGAATTGTTCTCACTTTACTTGAATGTAACCTTGGTAAAGGTCACACATTATATGTTGACAATTGGTACACTATCCCAACGTTATTTTCTTATTTGCATGTCAGAGTGACTAATGCCTGTGGAACTGTGAGAACAAACCGCAAAGGCATGCCTGCTTTATCAAAAAAAATTAGAAAAGGCGAGATCGAGTTTATGTCAACAGATAAACTTCTTGCTCTGAAGTGGCAGGACAAGCGGGAAGTGAGGATGCTTTCAACTCTTCATGCAAGCAAAATTACAGCGACTGACAAAATTGACAGAACCACGAATGAACCAAAAACAAAACCAGCTTGCAGTGTAAGCTACACTGAAAATATGGGGGCCGTTGACAGGAGCGACAAGTTCAGTAGAATGTGTACGAAAAACTGTAAAATGGTACAAAAATGTATTTTTTAATTTGGTGGATCTGACTCTGCTCATTGCCCATGCATTATATAAAACTCAAACGGGACGAAATATTTCAGTATCTGATCTTCAACAGAAACTTATCAAGAAGATCCTAGAGATTCACCACCAACCGCAAACAGAGGGACATCGTGGAAGGAGATCGGCTGATGATGACAATCCCTTACTCCTAACCGAGCGCCACTTTATCTCGCTAATTCCAGGAACTTCAAAGAGGAAAGGCGCCCAGAGAAGGTGTATTGTATGTGCAAAACGTGATAAACGAAGTGGCACAAGATACATTTGTGTAAAATGTAATGTGCCTTTATGTTTGAATTTCTGTTTCGAGAGATATCACACTTTGAAGTATTACTAATGTAAAATGGTTTTTATTTTTTTCTCCTAATAAAGTACTTTTTTGAACAAAATAAGACTTTCTGAAATAAGATTTTAAAAAAAGGAAACGATTTACACCGACAATACTGGATTTTGCGTCTCATTTTTATCTCAATAATAACGGTAGACTGCTACAGTCGTATATATACGCACCGGGTGAAAATAACTCGCACAGGGCAGGAGCCGCTGAGAGTAAATGCGCAGTGAAAGGGTTAAAGTCAATGTGGCAAGAGAGTGAGTTAAAGTAAATGATGGTTGCTGAAAATAATTTTCCTATTAAAACTGCTTATTAATATATTGTTGCCAACTTCAAAAATAAAATTTCTTAAAACTGAGGCTTATAAAGTTTTGCTTAGTAAATGATCACATTGCTGCCTGTTGCAAATCGCAAAAGGTGAGTAAGTATCATACAAATATGTCAATTTTGTGTCTCACTGTAGTAAAAGTTGAAAACTGCAATTGTGAAAAGTTATATACTCATGCTTACTAAGCACTTGTTTCTTTTGTGTATTGAAAATGCATATTAATAGTGTAATAGGATCCACAGGTTATCCTTTATGCTCATGATAAATAACAATTAATAGAAAGGCCACTATCTATGAAAACAATAATTTCTTTATGCAAAAGATAGTGAGAAATCACCTGTTAGAGAATTCCATTCAACTTTCATTCTATATAGAAAAGTATTTAGCTGAGAGAGACATAACCTGTGACCAGTTCATAATTTTGCAGTGAACTACATTTAAAATTTTATGTCAGATAGGAATATGATTGAAAAGGAATATTCAACCTATGTTCAAATTTCGATTCTAAAGTGCACTGTAATAGTAATATTATTGAAACCATTTCGACTAAGTCCTGAAGATATCAGTGTGTATCGTTATCTGTTATATTTATGCAAATAGTTTGTTCTGCTCTAGCTGTCAACTCCAAACTTAACGTTAACATATGCAGGTGTCTGAGTTCATTGCACTTGCGTGTGGCCAAATATAGGTTGTGTTTATCCGTTAAAGTTACTCACTACTTTCTTAAACAAGAATGTTAATCATTCTCATGCCTAATTAGGCTGGCGACCGTTTTTTTTTTTTTTCTTTGAACAGTGTGGATAAGTAAATTATTGTTTGTTACTGTTTGAATATTTACGTAATTCTGACTTTCACTTCCGATAAGCCACCTCCGTTAGGTCCAACACGGTCAGCATAACAAAATTCCACTCAGAGGGTAACACTGCTCTGCTGCGTTATACCATAATTGCTTTAGCAAGATAGTTTTATTTCACGACCTGTCTCCAATTTTAAGATTATGGTATAGCAGTACGGACAGAAGTGTTATACCCTGTATCAAGAAAAGTTATTAAAAATCCTGCAGTATGTGCATTATGTCTGAGATTAGCGCCTCTAATACTAAAATTAAAACAATTTGGAATATTGTTACAAGGGAAACAGGACAACCAAGAACACAGGAATACCGTATTTCTATCAAACTCAATGAAAAGTTTGTTAACAAAAAGTCAGAACTAGAAAATATTTTTAATAACTCCAACTGTTCATTAGAAAATGCAAGGCTGTGCATGGAGGAGGCAATACCTATGCAATTTGATAAAACTGAAATTGAACCACCTCTCCTACTGAAATTACGAAAATAATAAATTAACTCGGAAGTAAAAGCTCACATGAAATTAGTGGCATTTCCAGAAGAGTACTGAAAGTTTGTTCCCAACAGATAAGCAGAATTCTCAGCCACACATGTAGTAGTTCACTGAAACAGGGAATTTTTCTGGACAGACTGACATCTTCTGTTGTTAAACCATTGTATAAAAAAAGGGGATACGTCTGAGGGTAACAACTACTACTCAGTCAGCTTTAACTAAAATTCTTGAAAAAGTTATGTATTCAATGGTAGCTTCATGTATTTGTCAAAATGAAGTACTAACAAAATGTCACTTTGGTTTTCAGAAAGGCTTTTCAACAGAAATGCTATATATGTTTTCACTGATAGAATATTAAATGGTATGAATAACTGAACATCATCCATTGGGATTTTTTGTGATATCTCAAAGACAGTGTGTATAATGAAATTATTCTAAGTAAGCTTAAGTATTGTGGTATGAGTGGAACAGAGCACAAATGGTTTAATGCATATGTAACTGGAAGAATGCAGATGGTTGAAATTATCAGTAAAGATTGTCTCCAAAAGTCAGCTGAGCTCTCTAATTGGAGAGGTATCAAGAACGGGGTCCCATAGTGTTCAGTCATGGGTCTCTTATTGTTCTTAATATATATTAACGAAAACTTTGAACATAGCTGCTAAGGTTCAGTGACCGTGTCAGAATTATATTGGAACAAATAAGCCCTCGGTCACAACTATTAAGTCAAAATTGACCAGTTTTCGACGCTACTATGAGCGTCGTCTTCAGAATTAGACTAACTGTTCTAAAACACATTAGGTATATAGTACATTAATAAAATTAAAGTTTGTACTGACTGGAAAAGATGCAGTACTTACAAGTCACATATTAAAAAAGATCTAAGTCGGAAAGGCGACGTCATGAATAGTTGTGAGATGGCGAGCTCTGATAGTCTTAAGAGAGCCAGCCTTGACAAAACTTCTCCATCTGGTGAGTCAGATGTATGAGACAGGCGAAATGCCCTAAGACTTCAAGAAGAATATAATAGTTCCAATATCAAAGAAAGCAGGTGTTGACAAGGGTGAAAATTACCGATCTATCAGTTCATTAAATCACGGCTGCAAAATACTAACAAGTATTCTTTACAGACGAATGGAAAAACTGTTGGAAGCCGACTTCGGGTAACATCAGTTTGGATTCCGTAGTAATGTAGGAACACGTGCGGCAGTACTGACCCTACGACTTATCTTAGAAGATAAATTAAGGAAAAGAAAGACTACCTTTTTAGCATTTGTAGACTTAGAGAAAGCTTTTGACAATGTTGACTGGAATACTCTCTTTCAAATTCTGAAGGTGGCAAGGGACAAGAGCAGGGAGCGAACGGCTATTTACAATTTGTACAGAAACCAGATGGCAGTTATAAGAGTCGAGGGGCATGAAAGAGAAGCAGTGGTTGGGAAGGATGTGAGACGGGGTTTTAGCCTATCCCCGATGTTATTCAATCCGTATATTGAGCAAGCAGTAAAGGAAACAAAAGAAAAATTTGGAGTAGGAATTAAAATCCATGGAGAAGAAATAAAAAAATTGTGATTTGCCGATGACATCGTAATTATGTCGGAGACAGCAAAGGACCTGGAAGAGCAGTTGAACGGAATGGACAGTGTCTTGAAAGGAGGATATAAGATGAACATCAACGAAAGCAAATAGAGTATAATGGAACGTAGTCGAATTAAATCAGGTGATGCTGAGGGAATTGAATTAAGAAATGAGAAAGTAGTAAATGCATGGGAAGCAAAATAACCGATGATGGCCGAAGTAGAGAGGATATACAATGTAGACTGGCAATGGCAAGGAAAGCGTTTCTGAAGAAGAGAAATTTGTTTACATCGAGTACAGATTTAAATGTCAGGCAGTCTTTTCTGATAGTATTTTTATGGAGTGTAACCATGTATGGAAGTGAAACATGGACGATAAATAGTTTAGACAAGAAGAGAATAGAAGCTTTCGAAATGTGGTGCTGCAGAAGAATGCTGAAGATTAGATGGGTAGATCACGTAACTAATGAGGAGGTACTGATTAGAATTTGTGACTCAACTTGACTAGAAGAAGGGATCGATTGTTAGGACACGTACTGAGGCGTCAAGGAATTCCCAATTTTGTACTGGAGGGAAGCATCGTAGAGCAAGGCCAAATGAATATACTAAGCAGATTCAGAAGAATTCAAGTTGCAGTAGTTATTCGGAGATGAAAAGGCTTTCACAAGGTCGAATAGCACGGAAAGATGCATCAAACCAGTCTGTGGACTAAAGAGTAACAACAACAACAACAACATTGAAGTGCTGTATAACATAGTAAAACTATTTGTAAAATATTGTAAATTGTTCAGTTACAGTATTACATGGTGAGTAAAACTAAGTATGTTTCAAAACTAGTTAATAGTGTGGATGGTTTAGCCATACTTGGAGCACCATTGCGTTATAATGTAAGTGAAGCTATTCATGGAGCTCCGGAGTGAGCTGTAATTGTCGTATGACAGCGAAACGTGGGTTAATGCGGAAACAATTTACGGTGGAATAAATTAGTTCGAATTTTGACCACCAGACACAGATCTGGTGCCGTACATCATCTCTCGACGTCTCCGGTGCTCATATTGAACAAATTGTGTAAGCGACGGTTAATAATAAAAACTAAGTGATGCCTTTCTCACTTGTTTGACCTTTTCTGCTCACATCCCGTTCCTAATCCATTACATATGGAAACATTTCTACACGTCTTTCTTTCATTCACAGCTCTATGTTTGCACCTGGTGACCAAAGTTGAAACCAATGTTTTTCCAGCGTGAATAGGTCTTTCATTAACACAATAGAAATTCTACCAAACCATATGATAATTACAGCCCACTCTCGATCTCCATTAGTAGCTGCAGTTTAATTACAACTACCTGGTACTCTGAAACGGTAGAAGGTATTCTACCGTGCAACACGTAACATTAGCAAATGAAATGAGTTTCTTGTAATGTCTTAACATTTTCACCTGTTTGGACGTGGAAATTGGTGTCATTTTTCAGTAGCTTCTATTTCAAAATGTAAGTTGTAAGTGGTTTTTGATAATATATCTGCGTAATTTGATTTCACTTACTGGTTATGGAGACGTCGCAGAGTAATAATATAATAAGGCTATTAAATATAATATTGGCAAGATTTTCGCAATTGTAGTTTTTTTAAAATTTGTTCCGAGGTACATGACCGTGTTGTACCATGGAACACTATTTTTACATTTGCAGTAATTTTTTTTAATACCAGAAAAATATTGCAGACATTAAAAGTGAATTCCATTTGTTAAAAATGATATAAGAAAACATATTAAACTTCTGTTACAAATCTGGTAGAGGCGAAAGTCTGAAAAGTGTTCCAAGCTACTACACTCTCCCCTTCTTCGTAAAGATTGACTGTGAAAGCAACTACGCCAAAAAATCGTAATGCAATTAGTTTGTTAGTAGGACTGACTGACTTCTAGGCTACCCGGTAAATATTGTCAGTGTCCCAAATGTTTATGACTATATTACCGGCCGGTGTGGCCGTGCGGTTCTAGGCGCTTCAGTCTGGAACCGCGTGACCGCTACGGTCGCAGGTTCGAATCCTGCTTCGGGCATGGATGTGTGTGATGTCCTTATGTTAGTTAGGTTTAAGTAGTTCTAAGTTCTAGGGGACTGATGACCACAGATAGTCCCATAGTACTCAGAGCCATTTGAACCAATTTTGTTTATGACTATTTTTCAACGTACTTCCCTTTTAGGGCCACACACTTCCACGACTGACTCTGCAAACCCATTATACCCTCCTTGTAGAACATTTCTTCCTGCATGGCAAAAAAGGCCTCCATCGCAGCCATGACGTCATCATCTGATCGAAAATGTGTTCCAGCTAGATGTTTATTGTGATTAGGGAAGAGATGAAAGTCAGTGGGAGCCAAATTGGCTGAAGAAAGTGTGTGCCGAAGCAGTTCGAAACCACAGGGCTCGATGGGAGACGTCGCAGTGACGGATGTGTGGGCGGGCGCATTTTCCTGATGAAACAGCACTCCTTTTGTCAACATCCCGACGCGTTTCATTTTGATGGCCTGTCTCAAACGCATTAGTTGAACAGGATAATATTCTCCGTTCACTGTTGAACCTTTTTTTAGATATTCAGACAAGATAATAGCCCTCGAACCAAAAAAAATGACAGAGGCCATTAGCTTGCCAGCTAATGTGATTGACTTGAACTTCTTGGGTGCCGGTGAGGAGGGGTGTGTCCACTGCTTTGGTTGTACCTTGGATTCGGGTTGAAAGTGGGGAAAACCCACACTTGTCATAAAACGTGTGAGAAATGTCACAGGATCTGTCTCAAAAAGGGTCAACATTTTGGCGAACATGGCGTGTCTGTGGCATTTGTTTTCTGTTGTCGACATTCTTGGGTCCCATCGATACGACGCCTTGTACAGATCAAGTACAACTGTTAGATGTATCCAACGCATTCCTGAGTATGTCCACTCTCTCAGTGATGCAGTGTTCTGTGACACGCCGGTCTACCATGGTGATATCCAAGACTGCAGTGACGTTTTCCTCCATTACTGGTCCTCCACTGCGAGGTGCATCCTGGACAGAGGTGCTGGCCAGCTTGTGTCCCCTGCAATATCTGAACAGAAAAAGTTATTAATGAAAAATATGGTATTAAACGGACAAAGGAATGTGCTGTTAGTTGCTAAACTGACATTCGGCTACGGCAAGTATTTCACAGATGGACCGCGAATTCTTCAGTCACCCTCGTAAGATAAAAAGCTGTATAGCAGAAGCAGCATTTCAATGAGGTAGTCGACATGTGGGACTGTAAGGTGCAGTATTATTAATAACGCAATCAAAGAGAACATGCCTTAGTTCATCTTAGTGCAGGGGATCAGAATGAGTTTTTATTCTAACAATTACATAAGATCATAGATGTGAATTAAGACACTGGTTTAGTCGGACAAAACCGTATGGTGGTAGATTCACAGTGGTCCTTTCCGATCTGTGGTAACCGCAAAAACTTTGTCTGACCCGACGTCCTCTACCCCGCTCTGAGATTGTTATCAGGTTTTTGTTCTCCACCCTGCATACTGTGCATGGTATTAACCATCTTCGTTATATTACTTTTCACAAAATTCTGAACACAAAACTCTATTTAGTACTTTTATTGAACTGTCGGTTTCAGATATAAACCATCATATGGTATCTGCATCATCGCAATTTGAGCATGAGTCACAAATGTAACAACAATCCCAAAAATAAAATGTAAATGACAAGAGCAATACACTGTAATACTTCAGCTAATCTAAAAAAAGACACCTGAAAACACAGGAATGCAGCTATTGACACATTCATTGACAAAAATACTTCAACCAGACTCAAGTTAAAAATCAGCACTGCAGAGTATTAAATACCGACAAGAAGAGCTGCATGTTTAATGTCTATACAGGTCAGCTGCACAGTAGTGTGAGCAAAGCACACGGAATGAAAAGAGCATCATTAAAAAGCAGATATCGATACTAACAAGACATTTCAGCCGAAGTACAATACAAAACAGTTCCACCATAGTGATGAACAAGTCAAAATGCATAAAAGTGAAAATATACAGAATAGAATTTTTTAAACCTACTAGTTTAAAACATGGAACAAAACAAATTATTTTAGGAAACCATCAGCGTTCGAATATCAATAGCATTAAGAGCTGTATTCAGTGCAGACAACTGGAACAACAAATTAAAATGCCAGCGCATACTTAGTTCATACCAACATAATTATGGAACTGCCAAAAGTCTTTTTCGGGAAGTGACACAGTTTAATTCATGAAGAGAAATAATAGATACTATTGTCAACTTAGATGAGTCCATCATCACAGATCATTCGATCGTAAATACGAAGGAACAAAAATAAAGATCTTGATCAAGTGCAATCTTAGTGGTCATACCAGTTGAGTACAAAACAAATAACAGGAGACATTACAAAGTTGGAGAAAACTCACAAGGTGAAATAAAATGGAGAACATTATCCTAAACGATAGCTTACGCCAGTCTGTTAAAAGTAACACGTAGTCAAATAGTATAAGGATGGTAAATGCAAGCCGGCTGCTATGATCGAGCGGTTATAGGCGCTTCAGTGCGGAACCGCGCTGCTGCTACTGTCGTAGGTTCGAATCCTGCCTCGGGCATGAATGTGTGTGATGTCCTTAGGTTAGTTAGGTTTAAGTAGTTCTATGTCTCGGGAATTGATGACCTCAGATGTTGAGTCCCATAGTGCTTAGAGTCATTTGAACCATTTGGTAAATTCATGGTTGTGTAATAGTGCTTAACAGGTATAAATTAGTGATAATTCGTTAGTGAAGGCATACAGATAAAATATAAATATATGAAGATAACACTGTGCTTGTCAACTCAGCCATACCGAATGAGTACACACATTTCAGGACAGTCATATACCGGATGTATGGGTAGCCTGTCTTAACTTTTGTTTCCATTTTATGCTAACCGAAATCAAGGTTAAAGTAGCATCTTACAAAGGCCATTCACAATATTCTATTGCTAATATAACCACAAGTAAAGATACCAACCACAGAAAAAAAACAGACATAAAAAATTATGTATATATTCCCATTACATTCATTATGGAGTGTATGGAAGTCTATCGCTTAAAGTAATGCATTGTTCAGAGGAAGTTAACGGCAGACATGTTCACCAGAACTTTCCATTGAGGGAGTGACTCCTAGACCCAAACATAATTATGAGGCAGTTCAAGTAACAATGCAATAACGTACAAATAGAAAACTTCTATAAGAATCAGTGTTGAAATGTCAGTATCACTAATAGCCATATCTAGAAGAGAGAATTCCGTTATTCACTGAGGTGACAAAATGTCATGGTATACCGTGATGTACATATACAGGCAACAGCGGTATAAAAAGCAGTGCATTGTCGGAGCTGTCATTTGTACTCAGGTGATTCATGTGAGAAAGTTCCCGACTTGATTACGGCCGCACGACGGGAATTAACAAACCTTGAACTATGAATGGTAGCTGGAACTAGATGCTTGGGACATTCCTTTTCAGAAATCGTTCGGCAGTTCAGTATTCCGCGATCCACAGTGTCAAGAGCGCGCCAAAAATATCACGTTTCCGGCAGTTGTAACCTCCCCCTCACTTATCGACCTTAATGACAGTGAAAAATTAAACCGCGTGTACCTAATGGAAATTTGGGAAAAGCAATCGTCACCGAAGTTAATCTGTCGGTAAAGAGGGAGGAAAGGGCTACATCTAAATGAAAGGAAAAATGCTAATGAAACTGGTGGAAATTAATTTTGAAAAGGGGTAAAGTTAATTAAGAAAGTAAATGTGCGGCCGTTACGTTAACAGTTAACTAGCGGTAATTAGATATTTGACATTTGGGGGAAATTACGGTCGCCAGTCCTAAGGACAATTACTAAAGTAACTGAAAAAGAAAGGTTATTACACATATAATTAGCACTAGAAGCGTGGCAACTGAAGGTTGACACGTGTAGTGTGAAAACTAAAAGTTTGTCAGAAGTAATAAATTTCGCTACACTCTGACTTAATTTAGCAAAAGAATTAATAAAACCGGAAAATCGAAAGTTAGTTTAGTTACTGAAGTTAATAGTGAGCTTTCTTTCTGAAGCACATCGAAATTCAGTAAAATACGGTTAGTCTTGGACTACCTCAACAATCATTTCAAAAGCTACTTGAATCTACGCAATTTAGAAATAAGAGATTTAACTTTGAACTTGAATTAAATGATTCTGAACAATTAACAATAGTAAAATTTAGTACGTACCAAGCTGAGCTGCAGTCACAGGTAAGCTAAAATACGGTAACAAAACTCGCACTCTTAATTTGTGCTTGTGTAATCTAAATATTGTAGCCAGGTATGAATACTTTAACTGAACTTTGAAATTAAAGCAGCGAAATTGAATTATATTACTTTAATGCTGGCGTTTGAATTTCAACGACACTCGGGTTCATTTCGGAAAAGGAAGGGACCCTGCTTGGCAATGCAATTGGACCAATGAGCAACAAAGGTTCATGCTAAGTTGCTGTAATTTTGTGATGCAACAATTTTAAAAGTTTGAAAAGCTGAGGTCTGCCATACAGTTCTAAAACTTTACGTGCTTCCAGTCCTCCTTGTTGGTTGATTGAAGGTTTGAAGCCGTCGATCGAGGAGGTGGCGACAGTCACTCATTGTCGGCCGTCGCTGTTGCAGAAGCTGGATGTTGGCGCGCCTTCATCTCGACACGGTCACCAGACGAGACGGGCTCTTGATGTGCGCCAGTTAACGCTTCTCGTCCGTGACACCATGTCAGAAACTATCATCGCAAGTCGAGCGCAATTACATGCTGCCAAACCCCGAAAGCGCGGCAACTCGCGGGAGCTTCACACAACACATCTGCTCCACTGCACCACCCCAGCCAGACTCCTTCTCTGCGCTGCCCGCGCTCCACGAGGCAGAGTTAACACTACCAAAGATCCTACACACTTTGATTTTTCACACGACCTATCAATGTATTCGTGCGATAGCATAGTTTTCCCTAGGCCAGACCCAGCGTATAAATACAAATAATATTCACAAAACAAACCAATTATAAATCGACATAAATGCATATACATACAAAGAGTAAAACAATTACAATCTATAAATAGACAGAAATGTCATATCTTGAGGTAACAAAACAAGGAAAAAAAATTATAGTACAATAAATGGAAATAGGAGGACATGCATTTCCGGCGTTACACAGTACCTCTCATCACGGACAACGCAGTGGCCGATGGCTTTCACTTCTCGACTGAGCAGACGCGTTTGCTTAGAGCTGTCAGTGCTAAGAGACAAGCAACACTGGGTGAAATCACAGAAATCAATGTGGGGCGTACAACGAACGTATCCGTTAGGACAGCGTGGCGAAATGTGGCGTAATTACTGTGGCAGCAGACGAGCGACGCGAGTGCCTTTGCTCACAGCACGACAACGCCTGCAGCGCCTCTCCTGTGCCCATGACTATATAGGTTGCACCCTAGACAATTGGAAAACCTTGGCCTGGTCAGATGAGTCCCGATTTCAGTTCGTAAGAGCTGATAGTAAAGTTAGAGTGTGGCGCAGACCCCACCAAACCAAGGACCCAAGTTGTCAACAAGGTACTGTGCAAACTGGTAATGGCTGCATAATGATGTGGCTGAGTTTACACGGAGTGACTAGATTTTCTGGTCCAACTGAACCGATCATTGGCCGGAAATTGTTGTCCGGCTACTGGGAGAGCGTTTGCAGCCATCCATGGACTTCATGTTCCCAAACTGCAATGGAATGTTTATGGATGACAATGCGCCATTTCACCGGGCCACAATTGTTCGCGATTGGTTTGAAGAACATTGTGGACAATTCGAGCGAATAATTTGGCCACACACTGATCATTGATGAGACATAATCGAGTGGCCAGTTCGTGCACAAACTCTACACTGGCAAAATTTTCGCTGTTATGGACGGCTATGTCTCAATATTTCTGTACGGGACTTCCAACGATTTTTTGAGTCCGTGCTTGTTGAGTACAGGATGCGTGAATAAGTGAGACATGTCATGTGCTCGATCGTCGCTAGGGATCAGGATGCAGTCAGGGCGTAGTAAAGAGAAAAGTGGTGTCACCAAATGTCAGGGCCCGCGGCGCGGCGCGGCGCTGCGTCTGGATGTCGCGCGTCCCACGCGCGGCCTCGTCGCTGGTAAACACGGCGCTCTGCGGCCTGAACTTCCTGCTTGTTACTCTGCGTGCCGCGTTTCTGACGACGAACAGGAGTCTCGCTGGCACGGCGGACACACAGAGGCGAAAAACTCAACTGATTGCCATATGGGGAATAAGTAGCAACGTAATTATTCCGATGGGTTCCCTGCTCTCTTCTTTTTTCTTAACAAGAAATTTTTGAACACATACGCTTTTTTTTTCTAACTTTCGTGTGATCAGAACAATCATCCAAGTTATGATCTCCCACCCTGGGTGACACCTAGGGAGGTCCCACATCTCTCATGTTTTTCTCTCTCGCAAATTTCGAATTTTTATTTTACTCTAATTTCATTCTCTCAGTCATCAGCGTTCTGATTGGTTCGATGCAGTACGACACTAAATCCCTTCCTGTTCCATCCTCTTGATCTCGGAGTAACACTTCAATTATGTCCGCCCCGAAAGCTGAGTGGTGCCGGCACAGTAGCTCAGCGTGTTCGGTCAGAGAGCTGGTTGGCCTCTGTAATAAAAAAAAAAAAACTGAGTGAAAGGATCAAGAAACGAACTTTAACGGATGTCATATGACGTCCGCGACGACCAAAGACAACGAGCAACAACGAACAACACGCAAAAAAAAAAGTCGTCAGCATGACGGATTGCCAACATACGAGCCCGGGTTCGATTCCCGGCTGGGTCGGGGATTTTCACCGCTCAGAGACTGGGTGTTGTGCTGTCTTCATCATCATTTCACCTCCATCCGGCGCGGAAGTGGGTCAATGTGGCGTTGAATGTAATAAGACCTGCACCAAGGCGGCCGGACCTGTCCCGCAAGGAGCCCCCCGGCCAATGACGCCAAACGTCCTTTTCCACTTGAATTATGTGTTCGAAGCTTTCAAACCTCTGTAGTTTGAATGTTGTTGTTGTGGTCTTCAGTCCTGAGACTGGTTTGATGCAGCTCTCCATGCTACCCTATCCTGTGCAAGCTTCTTCATTTCCCAGTACTTACTGCAACCCACATCCTTTTGAATCTGCTTAGTGTATTCATCTCTTGGTCTCCCTCTACGATTTTTACCTTCCACGCTGCCCTCCAATGCTAAATTTGTGATCCCTTGATGCCTCAGAACATGTCCTACTAACCGGTCCCTTCTTTTTGTCACGTTGTGCCACATACTCCTCTTCTCCCCAATTCTATTCAATACTTCATCATTAGTTATGTGATCTACCCATCTAATCTTCAGCATTCCTCTGTAGCACCACATTTCTAAAGCTTCTATTCTCTTCTTGTCCAAACTAGTTATCGTCCATGTTTCACTTCCATACATGGCTACACTCAATACAAATACTTTCAGAAACGACTTCCTGACACTTAAATCTATACTCGATGTTAACAAATTTCTCTTCTTCAGAAACGCTTTCCTTACCATTGCCAGTGTACATGTTATATCCTCTCTACTTCGACTATCAGCAGTTATTTTGCTCCCCAAATAGCAAAACTCCTTTACTACTTTAAGTGTCTCATTTCCTAATCTAATTCCCTCAGCATCACCCGACTTAATTCGACTACATTCCATTATCCTCGTTTTGCTTTTGTTGATGTTCATCTTATATCCTCCTTTCAATACACTGTCCATTCCGTTCAACTGCTCTTCCAAGTCCTTTGCTGTCTCTGATACAATTACAATGTCATCGGCGAACCTCAAAGATTTTATTTCTTCACCATGGATTTTAATACCTACTCCGAAGTTTTCTTTTGTTTCCTTTACTGCTTGCTCAATATACAGATTGAATAACATCGGGGAGAGGCTACAACCCTGTCTCACTCCCTTCCCAACCACTGCTTCAAAAATGGCTCTGAGAACTATGGGACTTAACTGCTATGGTCATCAGTCCCCCCACTGCTTCCCTTTCATGCCTCTCGACTCCTATAACTGCCATCTGGTTTCTGTACAAATTGTAAATAGCCTTTCGCTCCCTGTATTTTACCCCTGCCACCTTTAGAATTTGAAAGAGAGTATTCCAGTCAACAGCTTTCTCTAAGTCTACAAATGCTAGAAACGTAGGTTTGCCTTTCCTTAATCTTTCTTCTAAGATAAGTCGTAAGGTCAGTATTGCCTCACGTGTTCCAATGTTTCTACGGAATCCAAACTGATCTTCCCCGAGGTCGGATTCTACCAGTTTTTCCATTCGTCTGTAAAGAATTCGTGTTAGTATTTTGCAGCTGTGACTTATTAAACTGATAGTTCGGCAATTTTCACATCTGTCAACACCTGCTTTCTTTGGAATTGTAATTATTATATTCTTCTTGAAGTCTGAGGGTATTTCGCCTGTCTCATACATCTTGCTCACCAGATGGTAGAGTTTTGTCATGACTGGCTCTCCCAAGGCCGTCAGTAGTTCTAATGGAATGTTGTCTACTTCCGGGGCCTTGTTTCGACTCAGGTCTTTCAGTGCTCTGTCAAACTCTTTGCGCAGTATTGTATCTCCCATTTCATCTTCATCTACTTCCTCTTCTATTTCCATAATGTTGTCCTCAAGTACATCGCCCTTGTATAGACCCTCTATTTACTCCTTCCACATTTCTGCTTTCCCTTCTTTGCTTAGAACTGGGTTTCCATCTGAGCTCTTGATATTCATACCAGTGATTCTCTTTTCTCCAAAGGTCTCTTTAATTTTCCTGTAGGCAGTATCTACATTATACCTAGTGAGATAAGCCTCTACATATGTATTTAATTAATTTGCAGTTGATCAGAATAGCGAGTCAAGTTATGCAACCGTTACTTTAGTAATCATGAGGAAAATGATCTACACCAATATGTTTCATAGAGTAGCAATACCTATGGAGCGAGCATCGAAAACTACGCATGTCGCCAACATTGTACCGGATTTGTCAACTGATGCCGGTCTGACGTTGCTCTTTAGAATTTATGTTAAGATCGAAACGTAAATGCTATACGTATTTGCCCTGTTCTTCACTTATTTATTTGCCAGTGACAAATATGTTGCTGAATTGTCGCTACCATAGATGTAAATCGAAATTCGTCAAAGGAGGAAATGTTACTTTTGATAGGTGGTTATCACAATGTTCTAATTATAGTCGTCACGTTAGTAAGAGGCACTTTATGCACTGCTTAATATTAAGGCACAGTGTACTGAAAGCACAAAATTACACGAAAAATTTATGTGGTAGTGTATGCAAACATTTATGGGACCTAAGACAGATAAATCTAGTAGCGTGGGAATGCGCTGCTACTCAGTCCCTTCAAAGCATTTGCATTTGGAGCAATGTTCATCTGCGAATAAGATTTGTATACGTATGACAGCTTGAGTCTTTTCCTCAAAATTAACACAGATATCCAAACCATTGTCCTTATTTCGTCATAATCAATTGGACGATAAACTACCAGTAGCTATAATGATAATGAGCGGTTACTATTTAATTTTCTTAAGACTGAATGAAGATCGAAAATATGGTACGAGAAAGTATAAAAGGCAGAATTTTGCAGTACAAACGGAAGAATTTCGTCCCTAAAAATATTCCAAAGTGTGATGAACATTAACTTGTTGCATGTCATAGTTGTAAATTAGTTGTTTTTCGGGACACTTTTACTGTGCCCTACTTGCAAGCTACTTCGCGATTCCGCCGCAGCATAATTTACTGAAACAGAGTTATGGCAATGCGTTTAAATGCAGAAAAAAAAACTAAAACCAGCAGTGGCTATCTCCTCTTCACCTTTATCAAAAGGCCGGCCGGAGTGGCCGAGCGGTTCTAGGCGCTACAGTCTGGAACCGCGCGACCGCTACGGTCCCAGGTTCGAATACTGCCTCGGGCATGGATGTGTGTGATGTCCTTAGGTTAGTTAGGTTTAAGTAGTTCTAAGTTCTAGGGGACTGATGACCTCAGAAGTTAAGTCCCATAGTGCTCAGAGCCATTTGAACGATTTTATCAAAAGGTTGTGACGTACGAACTGTGACACTTATCGCAAACGCGCGAAATACGCATGCGCTTGTATCTTGAAACCTTTAAACCAAGATCATTCCAGATATCGTACACAAATTATTAAGGAAACTATGAAACACGTCTACAAAATCCACGATACTCTGGAACGGGATCTGTCTGTACAAACAATTCAATGACATTCAAAATCTGCAGAGCATTTACGAACAAAGCTTATGCCTCGTGACTGTTCAAGTGAAACAACACTGCCTGACAAAAAAACGTGAAGCACTCAGTAAACGTGGTAGGGTGTCGGTGTAGCTTCGAACACAACATCGGAGGCTATGTAAATGATTACAGAGAGGCAATTTTCTGTGACAGGCAGAACGGACACCCAGGTACCTTAGTATTGTTCGCGCTTAGTGTTGTTACGAGGCCTGATGGGGTATGTAAGTGATGTGACCAGCGCCAGATGTTTTGTGACCATTGTGAAGGATGCCCGATCAGTCTCGTGAATCGTGTTTTGCTGTCATGTTTCATCTTCTACATAGGAGACTGCTTAAACAAAAAAATTCAGAGTTTCAGTATCAACGCTGAACTGCAAGAAGTTGCTTTTCACTTTATTATTATTTTTTACTACGCTAAGTAAGTGTTTTCGTCCCGAGAACACGTCTGTAATGAAATGCGCACCCATTACTGCTTGAGCTGCATAAACAAATGACGCGATAAAGCCAAGCATGTGTCTCCGCTCCATCGAATGAAGCAACCTCCACCGGAGAAAGCGGTCCCCTGCCTTCTCCCCTCTCTCACTCACGCTACACACACACACACACACACATACACACATTCGCTCTCCAGACCCACGCGTAGCGCCAAGCACCTCGTTCACTTTCAAGGCTGACACCGACCCACCGTCACGTATTCAGGAAGCATACACAAATGTTGTAACTGCGTCATATCAGTAGAATAATCTACTGTCTGAGGACCCGTTATCTAAATTTTATGAAAATACTTTATACGACTAACTGTCAGATGCATGTGCTAAGGCGTTGTGAATGTAGTTACATGCAGTTATATCGTCTTTGTTGTAACGGAATACGGAATGGTCGCAGAAACACTAACTCAAGAAAACTGACACGGATTTTGAAGATGATGCAGCTTTTCTAGTGGTGAAGGAAAGCGCAAATTGGAGGCGTTGCAAAGCCTGCGTTACGTATATCCTGTCCAAAACTGTATCTTTGAAGGTAAATGATTTTTGTCTTACATAAATATCTAATCAGTTGTGCTATAAAACTGTCTCCCGACGATATTATTGTAGCGCGCCATAGCAGCAGCACCGTGAAGGTACACTATGTGATCAAAAGCATCCGGACATCTTCCTGAAAATGACTTACAAGTTCGTGGCACCCACCATAGGTAATGCTGGAATTCTATTGTGTTGACCCACCCTTAGCCTTCATGACAGCTTCCACTCTCGCAACCATACGTTCAGTCAGGTGCTGGAAGATTTCTTGGGGAATGGCAGCCCATTCTTTACGGAGTGCTACACTGAGGAGAGGTATCGATGTCGCTCGGTGAGGCCTGGCACGAAGTCGGCGTTCCAAAACATTCCAGTGGTGTTCTAAAGGATTCAGGTCAGGACTCTGTGCAGGCCATTTCATTACAGGGATGTTATTGTCGTGTAACCACTCCGCCACAGCCTGTGCATTATGAACAGGTGCTCGATCGTGTTGAAAGATGCAGACACCACCCCCGAAATGCTCTTCAACAGCGGGAAGCAAGAAGGTGCTTAAAAAATAAATGTAGGCCTGTGCTGGGATAGTGCCACGGAAAACAACAAGGGGTGCAAGCCCCCTCCACGAAAAACAGGACCACACCATAACACCACCGCCTCCGAATTTTACTGTTGGCACCGGGCATTCGCCACACCCACACCTTGCCATCGGATCGCCACATTGTGTACCGTGATTCGTCACTCCACACAACGTTTTTCCACTGTTCAATCGCCCAATGTTTACGATCCTTACATCAAGCGAGGCATCGTTTGGCATTTACCAGCGTGATGTGTATCTTATGAGAAGCCGCTCGACCATAAAATCAAAGTTTTCTCACCTCCCGTCTAACTGTCATATTACTTGCAGTGGATCCTGATGCAGTTTGTAATTCTTGTGTGATGGTCTGGATAGATGTCTGCCTATTACACATTACGACCCACTTCAACTGTCGCCAGTCTCTGTCAGTCAACAGACGAGGTCAGCCTGTACGCTTTTGTGCTGTACGTGTCCCTTCGCGTTTCCACTTCACTGTCACATCGGAAACAGTGGACTTAGGGATGTTTAGAAGTGTGGAAATCTCGCGCACAGACATATGACACAAGTGACACCCAATCATCTGACCATGTTCGAAGTCCGCAACTTCCGCGGAGCGGCCCATTATGCTCTCTCACGATGTCTAATGACTACTGAGGTCGCTGATATGGAGTACCTGGCAGTAGGTGGCAGCACAATGCACCTAATATGAAAAACGTATGTTTTTGGGGAAGTCCGGATACTTTTGATCACATAGTGTATAATAAGGGGACACGGCGGTACGGACTTACGCTGTACATCGATTTCAAGTCGACTCCGGCATGTTAGATAGCCAAAATATTAGCAGACTACTGTTTACGATTGCTTCTTGTTCTTTATTTCTGTAGTGTACACGCAACAGTTGTTTTAATAGTAAATTTGACAGTGCTTTCATGAATAATCAACAGTGGTTTCAGGAACAATCATTATAATGAACGTCAGGAAGACATTTTCAAACGTTTTTCTGTTCTTAACATGCATATTTGATCCAGTAATGCAACGTTTTCGTTCTCGTCAGTGTAATTTCCTTTTCGTTGTACGTTTCGAATAACCTAGAAGTGAAATGTGTGATGTGAAAAAGCTGCTTTCGCAATCCTGCATTTCCCTTAATACGGACTGACGAAACTAATTTTTGGTCTATGCATTCTTCACGGAAAGGCTGAGAACATATTTTGTTATGTCTGGAGGGTTTCCAGGCTTCTCTCAGCGCTCACCCAGAGAACTTTTCGAGTCGGGTTGATAGGAATGACAGAAATGAAGCCACTACAATAAAAGAAAACTGTGCAGCAGACATTCATGTATAAAAAAACCGCTGTAACAAATCCACTTACAAATGAAATGTGATTTACTTACACTTTAAACTATAAAAAAGTGATTAGTACATCCATAAATGGAAGCTAATGTTTGGGATAACTGACAGGTCAGACGCCGGGTTCAGGTTTGTGTCGCCATGACAACTCTCCTTATTATACTTCACTGAACAGCATTGACAACAAAAAAACTGTATCTCTGGTATTGCAACTCTTTTTGTGAATATTTTTTCTTGTTTTCGTACCTGACAGCACAAAAACATTATTTACAATTCTTAGTCCTTTGTATTGTTAGTACTCATTTTTAATTATTGCCAAATGATAATACCTATTTCTATAAAACCTAGAAAGACTTGAAAAGATATTCATTTTCCAACTGATACATGGTGATGTGGAACGCTGAGTAATCAAATTGAGAAGATAAAATAAAAAGTTTCTTTAATTTCCACTGTCCTGTTCTGCTGGTCTTAGTCTAGTCAAAAACAATTAAAAATAAAGTGTTAGCGCCTCCGCCACTTTTGATTATTAGGATAAAATACTGTTCACAACTAAGCTCCTCACTAATGATTCCCCGTTAGTATCAGAAAACTGCAGTCCGCCAGCACGCGTCAAAATGGGAGTGAAATCGTCAGTGAACGCCTTCAAAGTAACTCGTACCAGCTAATTCATGCTCTCAGCCCAATCTCACATAACACTGTGCGACTAACAAAAACTCTTCACATTATCTAAAAGTCAATTAGGACGGCCTACGAAGAAAAATTAGCAGCAACGACACACTGCGCGAGAGTAACACAGATATTACCTACCGCAGTCAGATCAGAAGATCTAGCTGTTTCCTCAGCCTACGGAATTGTTTGCTACTGAAGATATTTGTGATGAGATTAATCGAATGTTGTCGCCATGTACATTAAAACCATCAGCTTTGTACCAACATAAAGGTGTACATGAGCGTAAAGGATTTCATGATTACAGATCTGCACAATCACTGTTCCACGAGATAATACATGGAGCTCTGTAGAGTACTGTGCATTTAACCCTTTATTTGGCAATGTTGTCCTCAAGCAAAAATAAATCGAACACTGATTTTTGCAGCATGTTTCAAGTTTCGTCCTTGGATGGGTAATGGTGCTTGCAAGCAACATTTAAGCTCCCATATGGGGCGATATATTGTGTTGCTTATGGTGAAAGGTTTCTGAAGAGTGTTTATCGTTAGCTGTCATCTTGCAATGTTTTGTGAGCAGCAGTTACCAGCGGAGTAGCTTCATTCGATTTTGTGGAGCTGTTCTTTTTTTTTGTGCAACGAATACTGCTTATAAACGAAAAGAAGAAGTCTTCGAGGTAATTTATTATACAAATGGTTAGCGAATTCTTATCTGGGACATTGCAAATGAACTGGTCTTTTCTCGGAAGAAGAAACCTGGCTTTGAGTACTGGATGGGCAGCTATATCACAAGAAGAAGAAAACGGCAGCTCTTGTGCTAGTGAATGATATACGATGTCACTGTTTCCCTCACTAGCAAGAGTAGGGGCCAAAAGCGAAGATGTAAACTTAGCCCTCAGATATAGTCGACTGTAAAATGCCGAAAAATGTGAACTTGTTCTGTGATTTGTAGCAAAAGCAATTTTTTAAGACGTTTCGCATGGAATAGTGCAAAATGCAACAATTTTTTCAGTCACAGGAAAAAATTGTAGTACTTCTGTTGTAGCACGCATTCGCACTTTGTGGGCAATGACAATTACAGGTAAAATACTGTTATCTTGGAACAACGTATCTAAAATTGTTCAAATGCCATACATTTAATTTAAGTAACTTAATACTTTTTCTTCACAGTATATCTACGTGTGCCAAATAAAGGGTTAAAGAAACAGCACTCAACATACAAACTTGGCCTTGTCCGAAGGCATCTCTTTTACAGATGTTTTATTTGATGAGTGATAGCGTCTTCGCACCTTGTCAAAAAACGTCCGGTATCTCTTTTTAGTGATCATATCCTTTCCTCTGCCTTGTAGAGACGCAGTGACGTATATATTTAACTTGTGACCTTCACTCAAACAGGTATGCTAAACAGAGCTTGCAGGTTTACGTAAAGTGCACCACTGCATATGTTCCTCCTGAGTAACGCAGTTAATTGTCACCATGATCTCCGCTTGTATAAATCTTGTATACTGCAGCATTTTCACATAATACCGACGAAGGTGAAACCGCAAGAAGGTAGTATCGGTGAAACAAGTGGTATATCTTGATCTTTCAGTTCAGTAGTTGACAACAGAAATGGTAAATTTAGGTAGGCACGCAAAAGAATGAGAAGGAGGAAACTAAATTAAAAATCATCTAACAGTCTGTCACTGCATCCATCAATGTATCAAGGACATCACTTTGTCCTGCCATCGTGTATTTGATTTGGTTTACACAAGTGATCATTCATACGTTTTGTAGTATGAAATTCGTAGCTACACTTATAAACAAGTGATATATCATGTTATTAGTCGTATTCTTTCACAACACAATAAACATAAATATAAAACACATATTTTTGAATGCTAGTACATACGTCATGTAGCTTGTCCGAATAAAAAGAGATTTACTTTCGAGAAAATTTCGCTGATGTATTACTCTTCCGAATCTTGATTGTTCAGAAGCCGGGATGAGTCACAGTGCCCATCGCAGGAATCAAGTATATAAATCAGCATTAAACCATGTAACGCTAATGCATTACAATTTCTACTGCTAATGGTCTATTCTGTCGATTCGTTTACCGGATGCGCTGGTAATCAGGTGCCAAACCGTTATTGGCAAGCAGGTAAATTTGGTGATTGTGAACCGTGTTTATATTAAACGTGATGAAACAAATAACTTTTCATTGCGTGGAATCGTACAATCACTTTGTTAAGTAAATTTAGATTGCAAAGCTTCTACTTTTCTGAGGTTTGCAGATCTTCCAGAAATGGTGCGTGGTTGGCACGCAATTCGACACGACTCCAAACTGATCTCCTTCCAATTTCAATTACACTGAAAAAAAATGAATCTTATTTTCATTATTGATAAGGTTTGTCACAGAGCTTTGAAAGTGAAACAGAAAGAAAAATATAGATTACAATTTTTATTACCATTCAACTTCTTAACTGCTAATATAAGGATGCTTACATGCTAAGCTGTTGCGAGCAAGCAAGCTAAAGAAATAGAAGCGATGACAAAAGACAGGAGGCGAATTGCGCCTGACCTGTTTACAAAAGAATGTCGTGATTCTCACCACCGGTTGCTTTACACGTACATAGTAATATCTGTGTTTGATATAGAAACAGCACACATATTATTACTTGACAGGCGATACAGTTTACCGTATCACTGGTGTCACTGAAGCCAGCGCTTTAGAGTCGCAATATGGCGACGAGCGCAAAGGATGTGTAAACAGCTGTTTGTTTGCTGATGAAACTGTCGAAAAATATGGTATGAACTGATGAAGTTACGTTACCTTTAGAGTTTCGACATAAAGGTGAATGCATGGGTCGTGTTTGGCAGTATTTTTACATACTGCAGACGATACAAGAAAAGGACCATGTGTAATAGCAAGCATGAATAGAAACGTCTTACGTATTTTTGATTTTGTATTGTATGTAAGCCTAAATAATTACACTACAGTTTGTCTTATCTCAAAAACCTGCAGTGTTTAAACAGTTCACGTACATTTTAAGGTGTTTAATCAATGTAGTACTAACAGACTCGGCTTAATACTGTGCTTTTAATCGATTTTGATTAACTGCGGCCTTTCTTCGAAAAGTAAATTCGTTATGTAAGTGCTCCTATAAGTAGAACGTGCTGTTTGTGGTTAATAACAAGTGTCTTTATTCGTTTGAGTATTACTACGAAAACTAGAGTATGCTTCAGAGATATGAATTTGTAACCTGATGTTCTCATAATACGATTCTGCAAAGTACAACTATATAGTATGCAAATATTTGTTCAACTGCCGAACTTTTTAGGCAACCTCGTAAAGCTTAAAACGTCATTATATATCATAAAATCGTAGTAGCACCATTCAAAAACTTGCTAACGCCGCCATCTTACCTAACCAAACGCCAGGCTTCAATAAAAGATGCGTCTTTGCCAATCTAGTAATGTACGTCTGTTCGAAATAGTTACTTACCGTCATAGACCACAGATATCATAGACTGCACACGATGCCATTTTAGTGCAGCTGTCATCTAAGTCACGTTACTCGGGGCACGAAGCCGAGCGTGTCATTACGCATTTATAGTTCACAGTTTATGACGTTTTTGTTACAAACCAAATGTGCTTTTTACTAGATGCACAAGTAAGGTATTTCCATAAGTTGAAGGATAGTATGGATGTTGGTCCTTGGATGTAAAACTTGGTGAATGACTAAGATTTTGAGACGACATATCGTTAATATCCAGCTCACTACACCAGTATAATCAATGTTTTGTAATATATTACGCTCCCTACATTGATATCGTTTCGGTATTTGTACTGGATTAAGCAAAAGTCAGAAAACATACGTGCTTATTTTGTGTAAATATCTGACATTATGCAGATAAACGAATTTCCTTTCTTACAAAAGCGTATTAAAGTATTTCACATATATTCTGTGGAATCGTTAGAAAACTAATGCTGCGTTCGAAATTTTTATTTTGTCTTTTACTTCTACGGAAGCAGCGAACTACTGGAATTCGCAGCGCGAAAAAAAAGTTAACAAGTATCCATTAAACAAAAGTCATTCTGTCGCTTGTTAGAAGAACTGTCAATATGTTTCAAGTTGACCACATGTAAAAACGATCTCTTCTTCTTAAGTTGCCAATCCTAAGATTGATTTGCAGCAGCTCTCCATTCAGTGCGATTGTCGGCCAGCCTCTTCAATTCCGTGAAACTTCCGCATCCTAGGTCCTGCATTATCTGGCTTATGTACTTTCTTCTAGGTCTGCCTCTTGCCCTTTTGCCCTCCACAAGGCCTTCCGTTATAGTGTGGAGAAGACTTTCATGTCTCAGTATGTGTCCCATCCATTTATCTCTCCTCTTCTTGACCGTCTTCCAAAGAACTGGAACTTCCTCCGCTCTCTGCAGAACTTCTTCATTTGTCATCCTGGCCGTCCATGGAATTTTTAACATCCTTCGCAGACACCACATTTCGAATCCTTCAATCCTTCTTCTTTCGTCCTCTCCAAGTGTCCAGGTTTCGCTGCCGTAGAGAAGCACACTCCCAACAAAAGTCTTTATTAACCGCTTCCTTAACGACAGACTTATCATATTTGATGTGAGGAGTCCTTTCCTTTTATAGAATGCAATCTTTGCCTGATTTATTCTACTTATTACATCTTTCCTACTACGACCATCTGATGTTATTCTGCTTCCCAAGTAGACAAAGTCTTGTATTTCTTTCAGCTTCTCTCCATTCAGCCTTATATTCGTAATTGCTTGATTATTTTGTTTGCTTGCAACTAAGATTTTTGTTTTTGACTTATTAATTTTCATGTTGTACCGTGTAGCAAGAGTGTTTTCCATTTCCTCCAACACTACTTGTAATTCTTCCTCATTTTCCGCTAGGACAGCAATGTCATCCGCAAAACGCAGCATATCAACTAGTTTTCCCTGGATCCTGATTCCATTAGCTTGTCCTAACTTTTCTCTGACCTCGTCCATTGCTTTCTGTATGTACATATTAAAGAGGACAGGGGAGAGTGCACATCCCTGTCTCACACCCTGTTTAATTTTTGCTTCTTGTTGATGTTCCCCACATCTCACTATTGCCACCTCTTCTTTGTATATGTTCCATATCGTTCTCCTGTCCTTATACTTAGCTCCAGTTTCCCTCAATATCTGGAATAGCTTTTTCCATTCAACCTTATCAAAGGCTTTTTCGAGGTCAATAAATGCTATGTAGGTGTCCTTTCCTTTTTCCATTCTTTTTTCTATTATGAGCCTTAGGGCCATAATGGCTTCTCGCGTACCTCTCCCTCTTCTAAAGCCAAACTGGTCTTCTGTGAGCATGCATTCCACGTTCCCTTCAATTCTTCTGAGGAGGATGGTCGTCAAAATTTTTGATGCATGTGATGTTAGGCTGAGGGTTCTGTATTGTGCACACGACTTTGCTGGCATATTCTTTGGTAATGGAACAATAATACACTTTTTGAAGTCCTCAGGCTGCTCTCCTGTATCATATATTTGGCAGATTAATTTATACAATTTATCTTTTATTTCTGTTCCAGCTGCTTTGATGATTTCTGCAGGCAGTGAGTCAATTCCTGGTGCTTTTCCGTGCTTAAGTGCCTGTAGTGCCTGATCAAATTCAGACCTTAGTATGCTGTCTCCTAGTTCATCTTTATCTACTTCGTCCTCACTTCATGTCATCTTGTACGTTGCCTCCATATAATTTCTCTAGGTATTCCTTCCACGTAAGTGCTATATCTTCATGATTATACACCATCTTATTATCCTCTCTTATTAGGGCATTACATCTAATCCTTTGTCCTCCCGAGAAGAAGCGTTTCACTGTTTTGTATGCTAATTCAAGGTTCCCTTTCTTCAGAAGGTCTTCAACTTCTTTGCATCTGTCTTCAAGGAATCTTTCTTTTACTTGCTTCAACTTCCTGTTGATTTTGTTCCTAAGCACTCGGTATGCCGTTTTCCCTTCTTCCGTTTCATTATTTTTGAGCTTCCTTCTTTCCTCAAACATAAGTATTATTTCACCAGTTATCCACTCCTTCCTCTTTTCAGGTTTTTGTTTTCCAATTATCTCTTCAGCTGCTTTTATTAGGCCATCTCTCATATTTTCCCAGTGTTGTTCTACATTCTCTATAGGATGCTGTTGAATTAGATCCTTAGCCCTTTCTTGGAACTCCTTCTGCGTCTCACGGTTTCCAAGCTTCCCTATATCCAGTTTTTCATTTCCTATTTTCTTCCTTATGCATTTGAACTTGAGTCGGCATTCCGCAACAACCATGTTGTGATCACTCACAATATCTGGGCTTGCGTATGCTCTAGAGTCTTTTAGTTGATTTCTAAATCTATTTTTGACTAGAATGTAATCAATTTGGTATCGTTCTCTATCCCCTGGTGACGTCCAGGTGTATCTTCTACGGGGGTGATGTTGAAACCACGTGTTCGATATTATCAGTTGATTCCTGTTACAAAATTCTATAAGTCGGTCTCCTCTATCATTCCTTTTATCAAGGCCGTAGCGTCCAACTGCTGGCTGTACCTCTTTATCTCCTACTATTGCATTCCAGTCTCCCATAATTATTAAATTTGTTTCTCCTTTGATTCCTCTCATGGCTCCATTTAACTCTTCATATACAGCTTCAACTTCCTCATCCTCCTGATTTGTGGTAGGCATATAGACCTGTATCACAACCGTCTCTGTAGGTTTGGTATCCAGACTGACAAGTATTATCCTTCCTCCATATTGTATATATCCCTTCACTCTCTGCCCCAATTTTCGACTCATAACTACTCCAACCCCACCTGCTCCAGGTCTATCTTCTATCGTTCCTGTGTGAATTATCCTGTACTCATCACTCCAGAAATCTCCGCAGTTAGGCCATCTCATTTCAGACACTCCTAGTATATCCAACTTCATTTTCTTCATTTCTTGCTTAAGGTTTTCGAGCTTCCCCATCTGCAGTAAGGTGCGGACGTTCCACGTTCCAATTCTACTATAGCTCTTTTTATTTCCTTTCTTCCTATGAACTGTTGAAACGAGATCTCTGGTAGTCCCCTCCCGGAGATCCGAATGAGGGGCTATTACTCCGGATTGCATTTTTACTAGAGCTTGTTTCATATTCATATTATGGCTGCTGATACTTGAGAAATCTAATTAGATCTTTAATGAAGTGGTTTCTCCTTGCCTTCTTCATTCTATGCCGTTGGCCATCATGTGGCTCTTCCGCCTTTAGGGACAGTTTCCCATCCCAAGGACAAGAGAGTGCCCTGCTTCTACCTGCTCATCCGCCCTCCTAGGAGGCCGTTTCGCTTGGTAGAGGGTGTCTCCTTATTCCGGGAGATACTCGGTCGCCATATCCTCGTTAGTGGTAACAGGGTGTACCGTGCAGCAATCCTTGGCTGCAACTCGTGAAGGTGAGGTTGGCATTTGTATGGAGAGGCTGTTTGAGACGCATCACATACCTTACAAAAACGATAACCACTGCTTTATTGTCAGGAATTTCGGAGAAACTAGGTTAACTGCACTGCTGCGTGTGTAAGAGTAGTACTACAGTTCGTTGAATTGTCAAAATCAATACTAGATTTCAGCTATAAATTAGAGAGACTGCAATTGTCAGCTGCGCTTCACACAGCGCGTAATAACAGGAACTCGGCTTTCTGCCCCGAGTCACTTGACTTAGATGTTGGTTTCAAGCGTTAACACGGCAGAGATAGGGACATGCGCGGTCTGTGTTATGTATGGCCTATGCTTACAGTTACAAAAAGGCTTCATATTTACAAAGTTACCTATGGCTGACAAGTGACAGTTGTCATCAAATACGATAATTTTCAGACTAACTTCAAAACGAAAGAAACACGTACAGAAATCGAGGAATATATGAACAGTAACTGAATTCTCCGTCGTTGTTGGCAAAACAACAACCATAAAAATGTAACTTTTTTTCATATTCTGCAGGTACTGTTTATTTAAAATCGGTTTCAGCTTCTTAGGACATAATGAGGTGACAACTGCATGACGCAACGACATATAAAATGAGGTGCGACTTACAGAGATATTAGTGGTACAGATTTCTTGAATAGGAAATCTTAACATCTGAAAAAATATAAATGAAATGGAGATTATGTATGTTCATTTAAAACTAAATTTACTTTATGTATCATATCTTTATTGATTTTAGTGATTTCAAGTATTTCCAATAGTGACATCTTTATACTTTTTTTAACCGTATGTGGATGGTCACTATCTACATGAAATGGATGGTTTGCTGTTAGAACATGTTCCATAAAAATTGACTGTGTTTCCTAACCTTCAGCGTCTCTAACATTCAGACAGCCTTATTGCTCTCTATGGGTGATCAACATATACTTTTCCACTGTGCTTGCAGGTAATACTATACACACCACTTCGTAAAAAAGAAGTGTGATTGTGTCTTTACTATTGAATAGCAGGTTAGCAGTTTATTGCTGTTGTGAAACGCAGGCCTGTAATCGCGAGTTTTAACTTTTATGCAAGTCTTTCTGATATTTTGTCAACGTGCGGGAGAGTGCACTAGTTTTCGTCGTTATTGACGGTTTTACTAGTGCACAGAGTGATATAATTTTAAACATTTACTTTTTGTAGAGTGTTCTCAATCTGATAAGTGTTATACCTACTACTGAAACTGATGAGTTCGATTGTCCACGACTCTCTATGAAAGACAGGTTTGGCTAGTGGGAGGTAATGCACCATGGAACAGAAAATTGCCTGTTTGTGACCCCAGCACCTACAAAGTGACAATGACAGATTCAACACTTGCGCTAGCACTAAGTTCACTGTGACCAAAACGTACGCTCGCAGGTTCGAATCCTGCCTAGGGCATGAATGTGTGTGACGTCCTTTGGTTAGTTAGGTTTAAGTAGTTCTAAGTTTTAGGGGACGGATGACCTTAGATGTTAAGTCCCATAGTGCTCAGAGCCAAAGAAAAAAACCCGGAAAATATTTACAAGTATGTATGGGACGAAGTAAGTTATTCCAGTTTTTCAACAGGAGAAGCTGGAAACACTGGCGCCCAAACGATAGTTTGTAAAGCGGGTGGGGGGGTGGGGGGTGGGGGGGTGGAGGGGTGGAGGGGGGAGGGGGGGAGGGTCTATACGTGGGATATGAAGTATTTGTAATAGTTTGGAAGACGAATGGTGACTTGTAAGTAGCCATAAAAAAATTCCGGTTCTGACCCCTGTTAAAACCCTGCCTAGTACCGACTTTCAAATCATTTTCTTGGAAGCTTCGTTTTCCTGAGAAATTAGGGAAAGGGGGGAGAGAGAGTGTCTGCCCGTGGGTATGTGCGCCCTTGGCTAGGAATGATCATCGTCGACGCCGATGCAACGCTGTGCATGATTCATCAAACCGTGAGACACGCGTAGTAACTTTGCCCGAGTAATTTTTGTCGCTCGTCCAGCGTGTGGTCTTTACTCGAATGCACTTAAGCACAACTTAACGCACAGATAAAATGGAGAAATAAGGTGTTCTTCCAGGGTAGAAAATTTATACGCCTTAGCTGACTGCTTTCTCCTCGCTTTAATACCGTGTGTGCACTGAGTCCCCATACGAGCACGGCGAAAATTAAGACTGCTTCCATATTCGCACATACACTGTATAAGCGCGCTTGTAGATAAAAATGTGAGCAAAGGTATTGCCTCAGAGGCTAATCATTATTGTAATGTGGAGATTAATTCAAAAACATAATTAAATCAGGTAAAACTTTGAAGTCACTTATTAACTATTATTAGTTAAATTTTTCTCGCGCGTTATTATACAATGAGAAGAAACTGGTATAGGCACGCGTATTCCAATACAGATATATGTAAACAGGCAGAATACGGCTCTGCGGTCGGCAACGCCTATATAAGACAACAAGTGTATGGCAGTTGTCAGATTGGTTAGTGCTGCTACAATGGCGGGTTATCAACATTTAAGTGAGTTTGAATGTGGTGTGTAGTCGGCGTACGAGTGATGGTACACAGCATCTCCGAGGTGGCGATGAAGTGGGGATTTTCCCGTATGACCATTTCACGAGGGCACCGCGAATATCAGGAATCCGTAAAACATCAAATATCTGACATCGCTGTGGCCGAGAAAAGATCCTGCAAGAACGGGACCACCGACGAGTGTACAGAATCGTTCAACGTGACAGAAGCATCCCTTCGGCAAATTGCTGCAGATTCAGTGCTGGGCCATCAACATGTGTCAGCGTGCGAACTATTCAACGAAACATTATCGGTATGGGCTTTGGAGCAGAAGGATCACTAATGTCCCCTTGATAACTGCACGACACAAAGCTTTACGCCTCGCCTGGGCCCGTCAACACCGACATTGAACTATTGATGACTGGAAACATGTTATCTGGTCGGACAAGTCTCTTTCCAGATTATATCGAGCGGATGTACATGTACGGGTATGGAGACAACCTCATGAATCCATGGATCCTGCATGACAGCAGAGGACTGTTCAAGCTGGTCGTGAGAGGAGGGCCTCCCGTCGGGTAGACCGCTCGCCTGGTGCAAGTCTTTCGATTTGACGACACTTCGGCGACTTGCGCGTCAATGGGGATGAAACGATGATGATTAGGACAACACAACACCCAGTTCCTGAGCGGAGAAAATCTCCGACACGGCCGGGAATCGAACCCGGGCCTCTTAGGATTGACAGTCTGTCGCGCTGACCGCTCAGCTACCGGGGGCGGACGTTCATGCTGGTGAAGGCTCTACAGTGGTGTGGAGTGTGTGCAGCTGGAGTGATGTGGGACCAGTGATACGTCTAGACACGACTCTGACAGGTGACAAGTACTTAAGCATCCTGTGTGACCACGTGCATCCATTCATGTTCATAGTGCATTCCTACGGACTTGGGCAATTCCAGCAGGACAATGCGAGACCCCACAGGTCCAGAATTTCTACAGAGTGGCTCCAGGAACACTCTTCTGAGTTTAGATACTTCCGCTGGCCACCAAACTTCCGAGACATGAACATTATGGAATATATCTGGGATACCTCGCAACGTACTGTTCAGAAAAGATCTCCACTCCTCGTACTCTTGCGGATTTAGGGACAGCCCTGCAAGATTCATGGTGTCAGTTCTCTCCAGCACTACTTCAGACATTAGTCGAGTCCATGCCACGTCGTGTTGTGGCACTTCTGCGTGCTCGCGGAGGCCCTACACGATATTAGGTAGGTGTACCAGTTTCTTTGGCTCGTAAGTGTAATACTCTCTTTGTGTGAGTTGATTCGGAGACAGAAAGAAAAGTTTAAGGTGGCGACCCCCACGACATACGCATGACAAGTAACTGCTGGAGGGTAAGCCGTGTGCATTTTGCATGCGAAGAATGACTTACATTGTTGTAACAAACGTGCCTAGGATACACAACGTTAGAGCACACAAGCTTTTTCACTATTAAGTATCACTATACCATATTCATCGAAACATCTATCTACTTATTATCGTTATACAACACGAAATTTTATTTTTACATTTATATTTAATTTTCCGCTGGACACTACAGTTGTTGCTCCATCTCGCCGAAAATAACCATGAATCGTTCATCTCGTGTCAGTTTATCCGCACGCACCTTTGCTGTTTACGTTACGTTCTTAGGAAATGCAGACTAGACTATTCAAGTAGATTTTCATCATCCAGTGCTTAATAACACTGCAAGTCAAAGAAAGTGAAGCGCAGAGAAGACATGCTCGAATGTTAATATAGATTCGCACATGGACACAGCAACGGCGGGAGTGTAAATGATGAGATTTTGATGGGACTTGCAATTCTCTGCGACTGGTAGAATGGGCACCAGAGTTCGTTAGTGTTGTTCATGTTTATTGTTGTTACCAGACTAGGTAGGGTTTATAAGGACCATAAACAACGTTAGATGCTGAGTGATGGCTGTGGAGAAGACGGATATGTCTGAAACAGCATTATCAGCACCTGACAATTTATCGGTCTCCATTTGACCATCTGGCCGAATCGTGCAATGTCCAGATCTGTGGGGCATTTTGATGTGACAATGGCATGAAGTTGGACTGCATGGGAACGTGAGGACAAAGATACTCGTCGAGGTTCGCGTCAGCCCACCTCGCCACCACAAACCAGAATCGCGGTATAGTACAACAAGCACATCATAATCCCATCACATTTGCGCCTGCCATCCAAAAATAAGTAATGGACTTCCTGAGCCATTCTGTATCACCCCACACCATTGTTTGGGGACTAGTAGCAGCTGGTCTAGGGAATTATTATCCTTTGCGCAGGATCCCGTTAACAACAATACAAACGGCTCCATTTGCAGTGGCGCCGTGATAGGGAAGGATCACCTATTGACGAGCAGCGTCGCTTACTGTTCGGCGATGAACCACGGTTCTGCCCTACTCTGGATGAACACCGTCGACGAGTATGGCGACTACCTGGAGAGAGGCCCCTTTTCCCCAATGAGTTACAGAGGCACAACGGTGTTATTCCTGGCGTCATGGTGTGGGGAGTCATCGGATGTGACCGCAGGCCATGGCTGATAGCGTTTGAGGGAACTCTGTTACCACAACGGTATGTTTTCGTGTTTTACCTCTCATGCAACACTACCGCAGTGCCATTTTTTTTAACACGGAATGCTCGTCCACAGGTGACAAGTGTCTCTATAAACTGTTTCATTAATTTTGCGTAACTCCCGCGACCAACAAGACACCGAGATCTGACACTCATAGAACGTCTGTGGGACCAGCTCGGGCGTCAACTCGATTCTAGTGCCAGTATGTAAGATATCAAGGGCCAGTCACAACAGTTCTTGACCAGATTGCCGCAGGAGAGTTCACTGGTAACAAATGTTTCACTGTGTGTCACGACAGAACTTTCATCAAAACACGTTAGTAGGTGTGCAGCTGTTTGGATTTAGACATAGTCAGCTGGACTTTTTTTTCATTCTTTTCTAGGTGATAAAGCCTATTGGTGTCCTTCTTATGCAATACTTATTTTGTTCATATTATATTCCAGAGTCACCAGTCGCTTTCTCACAGGGCTATAATCAATTTGCACTCTTCCAAGCTGTGTGGCAGTTTGTGACGGAAATAAAGGAACCCCCATTGTGGAGGAGAATATGTGACACAACCAGCCAGAAAATCCGCCTAAGTACACACTTGACAATGGCTGCCAGGATATCCACGTAACTCCACATAGTTTTACTTAAAAGAAATATTTTAATTAGTATCAACCAGTGAAGACATCGATAAAAATACATCGACAACTCTTGCAATACTTTACCTGGACGTAACCAAATTTCACATTCGTAAATCCTCTGATATGGCTGAATCGTTTGATACACGAGAATAATAACAATCGGTTTGGTTTCTATATTGACATTTTCTAGTGATGTTGATTCTGTTTGTTTTTAGCCCTTCTACCTCCTTTGCAGCCCGGATAAATCCTAAAATTATAAACACAATTTGCATGTGAACAGAATTTGTAGGGGGCTCCGAATGTCACTTCGTGTAACTGGGCACCAGCGAAACTTGAAATTATATGATTCATAAGACACGTTACAATTTTGATGTAGGGCTTGTTTGAGACTGTGAGAATGACGTCACAGGCTTCCAGAATAAAATAATAAGACTCATCTGAATGTGGACAGTGGTGGCGAGAGTCTTGGCACGATACTGATGGGTGCAGCAAGCAGATGCTCTGACAGCATGACGATGGCGTTCAAGATGGCGCTGTATTGTTTTGCTTAGTGAGAAGATGGCGACACTGATGCACCGAAATAGTTGAATGCATCTCACTTGTTTGGTTGTTTCTGACTGGAAACGAAATAAATAAACATCTGGCGAGCTTTTTGGATATAAAAAGGATCCGCGGACTTGTGACCCGGAAAAACCAGCGACCACAAGATAAATTTATTCACAGGAGTTGTGGATCTGGTAATCTATTAGTGGGACCCGTATTACCGTTATTTCAAATGAACATCGATAGTTTCAAAGATCAGTGATGGCACCTGTCCACATACTGAAGATGAGTGATTTGCAGAAGTGGACATGGACACGAATTCCACTGCATTCACTATAAACACGTAGTAGGACTTGAATTGAGCTTCTGCCGCCACAGCGAATGGAATAGTTAGACGCGTTACGCGATCTCAAAGTTTTCATACTTGATACTGAGTACTACAGAGAGACACGAGGGCAGAGTATGCAAAACTCGCAATAGCAGCACATTGCATCTATATCTCCGAAGACGTGCAGGCACTGGACTTTTCATGAATTACCTTGTAAGCGGTGCATGGTGAGTACCTCGATGCACGACAAACAGCCACTGCCAGAGTCAACTGCAGTGTACAAACAAGTACGTTGATGACAGAAAAAGGATAGGAAGAGTTGACAGACGAGCTCCAGTGCAGTAAAACCGTCCGATTTTTGTTGCCGGATAACAACAGCCGGTAAACAGCCACACACTCCTGCATTACGTCCTCACTACAGAATACAAAAGGCACTGTACTATAAGTTGCCTGTGCTCACCCGTCATCAACTGATGTAGAAATTAGTGTGGTGCAGGAACACAGATACTATGCTCTGAAATATCGAGAAAGGTGGAGGACTGACGAGTTGTAGCACATGTTAGTACACGTTAGTGGCAGTGTACGACTACGCTGAAAACTGCAAGAGGCAACGGATCCCAGACGTCATCATGGCAAGGTTCAGGAGAGTGCTGGAGATATTCTCGTGTGGGAAACATGGAGAGCTGTGAGACGCCAACAGTCGCCCCAGTCGTCGGCCGCGGTGGTCTAGCGGTTCTGGCGCTGCAGTCCGGAACCGCGGGACTGCTACGGTCGCAGGTTCGAATCCTGCCTCGGGCATGGGTGTGTGTGATGTCCTTAGGTTAGTTAGGTTTAACTAGTTCTATGTTCTAGGGGACTTATGACCTAAGATGTTGAGTCCCATAGTGCTCAGAGCCATTTTTTCGCCCCAGTCCTACTGTACACACCTGGGACCCCATCGATCAAAACGTGCATTTCTTGGTTGCAGCTCCAACCAGTCTCTTGTGACTTGAGGGCGGTGAGTTGCTCTTTCACACTTTCGGTGCCTCGTGAAGCCCTCGCCGTGCTGTGTCGCCTACACGCTGCTATAATTTGTTCACAATGTCCTGAACGAGGACTCCTTTGTTCAGGATCATTTGAAGCCGGCAGACTGTAATGTTAATGTGAGCGTCACTGCCCTTTTCTTAAGTAATTTCTGCCTAATTTTATTCTGAGAAGCTCAGTAATGTATGTAAATACCAAGTGAAGCGCAGTTGGACAGCAAGAAACAAACTCTTTAGCGTGCAATCCCCGCAACGATAGTAGTTGTGAAACTTTGATTATGGACACAAAAAAATAAAAAAAAGGACTGTTAATCTGTATCTTGTGGAAAGAGGACGTGATGTTGGGTCGTCGCTCAGAACGTATTGTTACATGCAATGAAAATTGATATTGTAGTGATAAAACTGAGTAAAATATATGTAAGAGTTGCCAAACATTTATGTATACAAATTTTCTGGAAGTGAAGAATAGAAATATCTTGTTTTTGGAAAAGGAGGTGAACTTCATTGTCGTCGCCGGCTATCAATCGACAGAATTGTAAGTGTACAAAGTTCACTAAAATACAGGAAAGGAATTCATTCTCTTTAGTTTTCATTCAGTACGTAACAACCTCTCATAATTTCTTAATTACAGTAATTGGATTATGTTCTTGTACAGTAGTATGGTGCTGAACTCTACTGACCAATTTTGATGTAGCAGGACGTGTAGTTTGAAGGAAGTTTGTGTGCCAAGCAATCTCCTTTTCTCACGAAAAACAGATTGCTGTTTCATCTTATTTACTTACAACAGTGGTCCTTTAGGTGTGATAAGCTACGAAAACTAGGGCTCAAAGCTATCCGCAATACGGCTAAGTAACCAACAGAGTCGAACTTTTAATTTTAAAGAATAATAACTTCCTCCAAATTATAATACGTCACCAACTGGTGCAGAAGCTGATCATTTCAGGAGGCAGCAACCAAAATTCAGGTACCAGTTACGACTTAAACAAAAGTCTCAATCAAAATCAATCTCTCTCCTTCCAAACACACACACACACACACACACACACACACACACACACATATATATATATATATATATATATATATATATATATATATATATATATATATTATTAAGATAAAAGTCGTTTTATAAGACGTCGGTCAAGACGGCCTCTGTGGCCGAGCTGTTCTAGGCGCTTCAGTCTGGAATCACGCGACCGCTATGGTCGCAGGTTCAAATCCTGCCTCGGGCATGGATGTGTGTGATGTCCTTAGGTTAGTTAGGTTTAAGTAGTTCTAAGTCCAGGGCACTGTTGACCTCAGATGTTAAGTCCCATAGTGCTTATAGCCATCTGAACGTCGGTCAACTTCGGGCCTCCAGATGTTTGCGTCCGACCATTGACAACATTGGCGGTCTAACAATACATTAGCTGTGTGCACCATAGCCGCAACGAAGATATTGTAGTGTCATGCTGTGCCTGTAAGTGGATATGTAGTGCCAGATCTGCGTGAGAAAAGCGCAGCTCGCTCGCCTCACACCGCCATTCCGGCTGTGGTTATGAATGGGTCGGCCCGGGTAGGCTTAGCTTGCTTCCTGCACTCCCTGCACTCGCCGAAAACTCCCTCAGGACGTCGGGAAGAAACCTTAGATAAGTGCCTGAAATTGGATTTGAGTGTACCATAAAAGGTGTAATACGTAGCGTACAGGCAGATATCGACCCAAACGGTATCAAACAGGAAATTGAGGCAATGTGTTAAATACTAAGGATTCTCACTTATTCTGTGTTCAAGTCAGTACCAGAACAGAAATCAAATTACACAGTTATATCTCCCCTTTCCCGACATTTTTTTACGCGTGTAGAGGCGATAAAATCGACACACTCGAACGCCATCCTGCCACATTATTGAAGACGTTGGACCTGCAGCATCACAGCATGTAGCAATCATATTTATAGTTAAGCTGGGTCATTTCACGATCTCAACAGTACTAAACAAGACATGGGACGTCAGCAGACATCATTTTTCTAACCGCCAGCAGAACAAAAGCCTGCTTGACTATTACCAAGTCCTTGGACGCAAAAATAAAACTATAATAAGTTCAGGCAAACTGCCGCGTCATCGAATTTCATTCCATTTGTCTCTGGTTACTGCATTACTTGAGGATGAAACTTTGAATTATATTAACTACATAAAGCATAGAAGGAACATACAGAGCTAAATACGATATTACCCACTCGTGTAGATCAAATCTAAGGCCAGTGCACCAAAGTTTATCTAGAATAAGTTGTATGTGCATAAATCCGCAAGAGAAAGACTGGGGTTGTTTTAAAACGATTGAAGAATCATAAACTTCTCACATGACAGTCGTACCAGGTGCTCTGAAATCCGTGGTGAGCTGTGAGTAGAAATCTGCCATCCTACCACAGCCGCCAGGAGTAGCCTGCTAAATTCAGCGTTTCGTTTTACTTCTCCGTAAGACGCAATCGACACAAAATAAAAAGACTCACGGTGAGTGAAGTCATGCTGCCATCTAACAAAGTATCTATCAGGAAAAATGTTTTTTTGGTAGTCGATGTGAGTTCCATTTTCAATTGACGTGCCATCCTTCATATTTGTACACTGGATATTTTTCAGACAGATGTCTTTAATAGTCAATATGTAGCGCCAAAAAGGTCCTGAGTACAAACAATGCGATCTTTGGTTGTCAGCAGCATTCGTGTGTATTAAGCGACAGGGCCTGATGTTGGTCACGCTGCTGAGTGCTTTGGGAAAGTAAATAGCAGAACACAGAGGTGCAGTCACAGAGAATATAGGTTGCTGGAATAGAGTTTTGTAAAAATTTATGTCAGAAGTGTGAAGATATTCAGGTATGTTGCCGTTGCAAAACTTATGAGTTTGAGAAAGGTAAATGTTTGGTATGTTTTTTTTTTTATTGATCAGGTCGGCTAGTCTGATTATTGACACAGGACTTTAAAAAAATTCTGTTCGCATGGTTTGGATTCAGCGTCATATATTCACCACTATTTTAACATTTCATTAACGAGTTACATGTCAGAGTTATACTTTTTTATAAGAAGTGATTTTTGTTACGATTGTTGTAATCGTTAAAAGTCAGTTTGATAAAACAGATCTTTAAATAATAGTCTTTCCTACATCATTGAGTAGGTTTAATTTCTTTCACCACGTCCTAACTAAAGCTTTATTTTCTAACTTAGCGGAACACAGTTTATTTAAATTTTAGAGAATGATGTGCTTAGCGTAGTTGATTTTCCTTGCATTGCATTTGACCTAGGTTTTCTTTAGCTGCTGCGCTGCATTCTAGCATTCAGCACTTGCGAGCAGCACTGAGCTTCCGTTGCCACAGCGTAACTCACGAAGGTTTGTTAGGGCCAGTTTAACATCACTGTTAGGATACAGTAAGATTATTTACACTCAAATATTGCATCACAAATTATCATCAGGCTCAGTTCAGTTAAAGTTTATTCAGATCTCATTTATTTTATCAGATACTCTTACTTTTATAGTGCTGTTACATGTTCGCGTCTGTGCCATTCAGACTTCGGAATTATTCATAGTTTGTGTACGTAAATTGCAGCACGTTTTAACAGAAGCATTCTGGACATTTAAACTTTCAAATCTCAGTTTATAATTTTATTCAGGGTTTTTACTCTGTTAGATTTGCGTACTAGAATTTCAGGATACGTACTGCGACATCACGCACTGTAGCGCTGTTCACTGCACTGCATAATACAGTTTCACGTGATAATTTATTTAGTATACAGTTTTAGGTTTTTTAATTAGTTTTAGTAAAAGCTAAATGGAACACTGTTACACATTTTCAGATGGATTTGGTGATTTCTTCCCTGTGATAATATTTATGTAGGCATACCACTTGCATTGTTCAGTCGCAAGAAAATTCACATTGCAATACATACACACACGAAAATTAAGAATAGGAGACCTTTACACAAAAGAAAACAAATAAAACACTTACCGAGCCCCAACGGGCTGGTATCATCTTTTGTAATAGTTTTAAAGCAAAAAAAAAAAATACCCATTTTATAATAGTCTTTATTTTACAGTTACAGTGGAGGAACTGAATTTATTTAAAATAAGAAGGATAAGAAAAACCTCTGCTATCAGCACGGAATTTTTTAGAATAAAATTTGTTTTCCTCGTAAATCATTGTTCAACCTGTTAGTGCCAAGAACATTGCTCTCATGATATCGTAGAAACGACACAGTTAAAGAAAACCTTACCCGACAAAAAAGCTTTTTCTGCGGTAAAGGTGCACATCCACATGTTCAGTCGAGCTTTTTTTGCATTTTATGCAGAATAAACGGGTTTCAAAAATAATGTCGTGATTTCAAACCTCCATATTTATTTAGAAAAACATTCTACAAACATAGGATGGATGAAAAAACACAATATCTTATTGTTTTATCTATGCTATTACAAATGCAGTATGTCTCCACCAGCAGCACGAATATATCTGGACGATAGCAAAATTCGTCATAAACTTTACACATTGTATTTGCTTTTAGAATTATGGCGGCTGTTGTTCTGTTCTCTTCATCTTTTACTCCAAGAGGTAACGGCGAGATGAACACTTATCCCCACAAGGCGATTTTGGAGGCCAAGAATGCAGGGCTGTGTTTGGGGTCCCGTGCGCCGTATCCAGCGCCGCGGTGAAGTGTCTTTAAGAAACTGACGTACGTTGTTGGGACAGTGTAGTGGAGCTCCAGCTTGTTAGAAAAGAAAGTCATCGGAGTCCTCCTGAAGTTACGGAAAAAGCCAGTTCTGAGGCATTTGAAGACGGCTCATTCCAGTCACTGTGTTTTCCTAAAAAAAAAAAAAAAAAAAAAAAAAAAAAAAAAAAAAAAAAAAAAAAAGGGGTGACAGGTCGCTTTTCCACGAGAAATGGCACAAGAAACGTCCACTTTAGATGAGTCTCTATCGTGCTCAATAATGTCATGAGGGTTCTGGAGTCTCCATGTGCGCAAGTTACCACTAACACGAAATGTTGCTTCTTCACTGAAAATTAACAGCGGTAAAAATGTAAAAAGATGTTATTCATGCCGCTCTAGGTTGACGCGTTGTAATAGCGTAGTATTTTTTAATGCATCCCATGTTTGTAGTGTGTTTTTACCAATAAATGTGAAGTTTCGAAGTCAGGTCATTCTTTTTGAAACACCCTATACAGGGTGTTACAAAAAGGTACGGCCAAACTTTCAGGAAACACTCCTCACACACAAAGAAAGAAAATATGTTATGTGGACATGTGTCCGGAAACGCTTACTTTCCATGTTAGAGCTCATTTTATTACTTCTCTTCAAATTACATTAATCATGGAATGGAAACACACAGCAACAGAACGTACCAGCGTGACTTCAAACACTTTGTTACAGGAAATGTTCAAAATGTCCTCCGTTAGCGAGGATACATGCATCCACCCTCCGTCGCATGGAATCCCTGATGCGCTGATGCAGCCCTGGAGAGTGGCGTATTGTATCACAGCCATCCACAATACGAGCACGAAGAGTCTCTACATTTGGTACCGGGGTTGCGTAGACAAGAGCTTTCAAATGCCCCCATAAAATGAAAGTCAAGAGGGTTGAGGTCAGGAGAACGTGGAGGCCACGGAATTGGTCCGCCTCTACCAATCCATCGGTCACCGAATCTGTTGTTGAGAATCGTACGAACACTTCGACTGAAATGTGCAGGAGCTCCATCGTGCATGAACCACATGTTGTCGTACTTGTAAAGGCGCATGTTCTAGCAGCACAGGTAGAGTATCCCGTATGAAATCATGGCGGGGAATCGAGGAAGTACAGTAGATACTGACGAAACTAAAATGAGCTCTAGCATGGAAAGTACGCGTTTCCGGAGACACGTCCACATAACATATTTTCTTTCTTTGTGTGTGAGGAATGTTTACTGAAAGTTTGGCCGTACCTTTTTGTAACACCCTGTATTTGGACGAACGACCCATCGTCTTCCGCAGGTGCCGAGATTTGAGATGTTATGTGTGCTCGCTAACAGGACTCCAATTACACTGTCCACCGAAAACAATTCTGCACCACTGTCACATGTCAAATTTTGAAGCTGACATCGTTTCCTCCACTTTTAGCGAAGATGCTTTGATTATGCCGTTGGACTTGCATCCCGGTGAAGGAGGCTGAAATCCCCACCCAACCATACGGATTTTACTTAGCTTTTCCATGATTTCCAAACATTACTTAAAGAAAATGCTGGGCTTATTTCTTTCAAATGGGCACGGCAGATTGCGCTCCCCTTCTTGTCCTACGGTTAATCTTCCTTCATTTCCATTTTTAGCAGATTCTTGGCCTTCGAGAGTCGACATTTACTTCATACTTAATTGTTATCGTAAAACTCGTTTTTGGAAATTTGTGGCAAGGTCTTATGGGACCAAACTGCTGAGGTCATCGGTCCCTAAGCCTACACACTACTTAATGTAACTTAAACTAACTTACGCTACGGACAACACATGCACCCATGTCTCCTCGAACTCGACTGCCTGACTCGAACCTCCGAGGGGGGGAGCCGCACGGACCCTGACAAGGCGCCCCAGACCGCGCGGAGACACGGCGCGGCAAAACGCGTTTTAACGGAAAGCTCGGTGCTTTATCTTTTTCGATAAAAGTGCTGGTCTATATCTCTAGGAACACAGTAAGCACCCGCGCCATGAAGTTTCAGGAGTTGGTTTGTATAAACATAGGAACGTAAGCCGGCCGAGGTGGCCGAGCGGTTCTAGGCGCTACAGTCTGGAACCGCGCGACCGCTACGGTCGCAGGTTCGAATCCTGCCTTGGGCATGGATGTGTGTGATGTCCTTAGGTTAGTTAGGTTTCAGTAGTTCTAAGTTCTATGGGACTGATGACCTCAGAAGTTAAGTCCCATAGCGCTCAGAGCCATTTGAACCATTCTTTAGGAACGTAACGGCGAAGGCTGTCTAGAATGGTGAGCAGCTCTAAATTTTTCGCCGGTTGTTTGCTGTTGTATATACTTCTGAGTTCAGAATGTCATCCTGTGTGATAACATAGGATCATAACGTGTAAACAACTATTTCCCTCGACGAGATACAATCTGCCCCCGTTATACTTGCCCAGGTGGTCTCGCTGTGTTCAGTCAACGATCAAGACGAGATACAGCCGCTGTCGCAACTTCGGCTGGAAACGCGGCACCCAGACTCCGCCGCCACTGAACCGAATATTTCACTTCTATCGCGTGTGGCGAGCCGGTCTCCAGAACCAGCTCTCGGGCCCGGCAACATTCTGTCGTTTCCGCTAGCATGAATTCACACTTGCTCTGCGATATGAAAGGAAAAGGAACATGCAAACAAGTGGAACGATCACCGCCCAAGTATCTACTCCCTTTCAAATTTTCTTCCTCTGTTAAGAGGGACATAACATTGGATTTATTATGGGTAGACGAATCTGAAGGCAGAGAGAATGTATTTACATGAGATAGGGATATGCGAGTATGAAGATGGCGGTAGTATCGTGTACACAAGAAATAAAACGACAGTACATTGGCGGAACTTTCATTTTTACTCAAATGATTCATGTGAAAAGGTGTCCGACGTGATTATGACTACACGGCGGGATTTAATAGAATTCGAACACGGAATAGTAGTTGGAGCTAAACGCATGGGACATTCCATTCCGGAAATGGGGAATTCAATATTCAGAGATCCACAACGACAAGGGCGCGGCGAGAGTACCAAATTTCAGTCATTCCGGTTGCGGTTGCTGACGACCTGCACTCAACGAACAAAAGCAGCGGCGTTTGCGTAGAGTTGTCAGTGCTAACACACAAGCAACACTGCGTGAAATAATCGCAGAAATCAATGCGGTACGTACATTCAAGCGCCTCTCTTGGGCTCGTGAGCATATTGATTGCACCATATACGACTGGAAAACTGTAGCCTGGTCAGATGAGTTCCGATTTCAGTTGGTTGGAACTGATAGTAAGGTACGAGTGTGGCGCAGACCCCCATGAAGCCTTGACTCCAGTTGCCAACAAGGCACTGTGCAAGCAGGTGCTGGTTCTATAATTGGGTGGGCTGTGTTTACATGGAATGGACTGGGTCCTCCGGTCCAACTGAACGATCATTGACTGAAAATGGTTAAGCTACCTGGAAACCATTTGCAGCCATTCACGGACTTTATGTTCCCAAACAACGATGGAATTTTTATGGATGACTATACGCCGCTGGGCCACAGTTGTTCACGACTGGTTTCAAGAACATTCTGGACAACTCCAGTGAATGATTTGGACACCCAGACCGACCGATATGAATTCCATCAGACATTTATGGGACATAATCGAGAGGTCGGTTCCTGCACAAAATCCTGCACCGCAACACTTTCGCGCTCATGGACGGCTATAGAGGCAGCATGGTCCAATATTTCTGCAGGTGACTTCCAACGACTTGTAAGAGCCCAAGCTAGGTCGAGTTTCTGCACTACGCCGGGCAAAGAGGGATTCGACACGATACTTAATGGTATCTCATGACTTTTGTCAGCTCATTGTACATCTACGGCTATACTCCGCAGGACACCTAGGGGTATGTGGTGGAGGGTAATTCTAGCACCAATATCATTTCACCCTTGCCTGTTCCATTTATGATTGGTCCGTGGGAATAATGGCTGTCGATGAACCTCCGCATGGGCTCTAATTTCTCTGATTTTGACGTCTTGCCCTTCTCGCGAGACACATGTGGGCGAAAGTAATGGCTATCTGTCTATTTTTCTGACGTACACATTATGAATTTCTGCAATAAACATCTCTGTGATACACAACGCTTCTCTTGTAGCTTATGCCGCTAGTGTTTGTTGAGCGCCTCCGTATCGCTCTCACCATTACTACACGATCCTTTCAGTCACGAAACGTGCTGCTCTTCGTTGGTTCTTCACTGTCTCTTCTATTAGTCCAAAACGGTAAGTGTGCGAGACTGATGAGCAGTACTCAGTAATAGGTCTAGTCATGTGTCTAGTACGCCACTTCTTTTCTGGATGAATTAAATTTCCTTAACGTTCTTTCAATAAATCTCAGCCTGGCGTCTGCTGTCGCTGCAATTAGTTTTGTGTGGTCTTCACACTCTAGGTCATTTCGGGCGGTTACCGCTAGGTATTTTACGTTGTTTGCGATATCCAGTGATTTTTCGTCAACAACACAATCGAACGATAATACAACTCTTCAACTATTAACGCACATATGCGTTACATTTATTTACGTCCAGAGCCAAATGTCAGTCGCTGCACCAGTCGTCAGTCCTCCGTAGGTCTTCCAGAATTTCAGTAAAGTCTACATACAATAATATCGCCTACGAACAGCCTCATGGGTCTTCCGACGCTATCCACCGCATCATTTATACAGGGTGAAGAGAAAATGATGCACCTGGAGGTCGGCGTGCGATTCCTCATCCAGATTCCAGGCAAAAGTTTACGTAGCAAAATCATATCGGGTGCATTTTGGAAACACATGTATGAAAATGAGGAGCTACAACACCGTCACATCGTGCAGCGCATTCGAATCAGCCCGCACTGCCGTACCAGCCGTGGTAGCTCACTGAGCAGATGGCTGGGACATCAAACGCACATCCACCATGGAGCTATGGTCCGCATCCTCGTCAGGTCTCTTTCTTTGTTTTAGAGATCCGTTCCCCAGTTCTCGTCGTTTGTAAGCAGCACATCATTTTGTCACATGAGAATAGCCTATCACACGACAGTGGGATCCTCTAACCTGCATGTAGGGGAGAGCGGGGCTAAAGTTCCGATTTTTAGTTAACTTCAAAACTGGTTAAGAATACTTGATTTTAGTATTCATGCGATGTAATCAAAAATAACTTATGTAAGCAACTTTGATATGAAGACAGTTATTTTGGCCATTTGTTGTGGGATTTTTTTAGTAATAATGTTTTAATGCCTAAAGTCGTAAAATAACAACTTACCTCGTTGGGGCAAATTGATAACAAGTCGGGGTAAATTGTTACCATATTTGTTAAAGCTATTATTTATGAAATAAAAAACAATAAATGATTTACCCATGTCTGTTCATCTAAGTAATAATTGACAATGTCGTACGAATCATCAGGGAAACATTTGTACGTTATATAACAAGAAACTAGAATTTGTACTTAAACAATTATTAACCCTTTATTAATTAACAGCTTATCAAATAACTTGTAGCTACTCAGTCTTGACAATTCAGTCTTCAATCATACTGGCCTTGTTTTAGACTGAAAATATCTATCATATTGCCGTCATAGGCAGAAAATTACTTACAATTAATTAATCATCAGAAGACATATCCAAAATCACAGTTCGGGCACGGGTAGGCTTGATTCTGCCTGCATCTGGAAAGGGCCCAATTAATAAATTCTTGATACTGAACCCATTCTTCCCCTGACCGTGAATTAGAGTAACTGTCACAGCACAACAGACAATAATACTCTAAACTGTCCTCTTCACTCTCAGACTTTTCGCTACTCGTTTGTAAAACCTGTCGTTTAACAGACCTCCCCTTTCCTTTGCCTTTTCCTTTTCCATTTCCTTGAGTTGTTTTACCATTCCCTTTTCGTTTATTTCTTCTCACTTTTTCATTGTTGATGTTACCTTTCCTTTTCTTGCTTTGCTCTTCCGCTAACGTTTGTTTCACTGGAGTATCGGTTAAAATAGCGGATTTTCTAAGACGTCTCTTGTTTGTTCCAATCCTTGGCGGTGCCTTCGAAAAGGACGTACTGCTTCTGGAGAGAAAGGGGCTTGGTCTCCGAGTTGTTGTTCTATGGCACCAGAAGACGCAGGCAGATCAACAACCCCTGATGGCTCAGGTGCATCAACGATTTGTCTTGTATCTGTACTAATGTTCACAGTTTCAGATGCATTAGGGTCTATGTTAGTAACTGTCTCTGATACTGCTTCCGAGCTACTGGTGATGATGCCATGTGAAATGCCTAAAGGCACATCTCATGCGTTTACTAAAGTTAAAGGGCGATCTGTAACATACGACGGAGCATAGTCGTTTCCCGTAAAAACGATGGGGTCATAAAGCCGAATGCAAGCTTTTCTGAAAGCGCTCATTAGGTTTATGAGAGTCACTGCACGATGTAGCGCGTATCTGACAATTTCTGGGATCTCATATACCAACATTGTCTTGCCAGGATTATTGCGTAGACAATTGTTCTACGTCTTTGCACAATAGCTTTTTAAATGTGCTTTTACTCCAACGTGAGGAATACTGACCCTACGACTTATCTTAGAAGAAAGATTAAAGAAAGGCAAACCTACGTTTCTAGCATTTGTAGACTCAGAGAAAGCTTTTGACAATGTGGACTGGAATACTCTCAAATTCTGAAGGTGGCAGGAGTAAAATACAGGGAGCGAAAGGCTGTTTACAATTTGTACAGAAACCAGATGGCAGTTATAAGAGTCGAGGGACATGAAAGGGAAGCAGTGGTTGGGAAGGGAGTGAGACAGGGTTGTAGCCTCTCCCCGATGTTATTCAATCTGTATATTGAGCAATCAGTAAAGGATACAAAAGAAAAGTTCGGAGTAGGTATTAAAATCCATGGAGAAGAAATAAAAACTTTGAGGTTCGCCGATGACATTGTAATTCTGTCAGAGAAAGCAAAGGACTTGCAAGAGCAGTTGAACGGAATGGACAGTGTCTTGAAAGGAGGGTATAAGATGAACATCAACAAAAGCAAAACGAGGATAATGGAATGTAGTCGAATTAAGTCGGGTGATGCTGAGGGAATTAGATTAGCAAATGAGACACTTCTAGTAGTAAAGGAGTTTTGCTATTTGGGGAGCAAAATAACTGATGATGGTCAAAGTAGAGAGGATATAAAATGTAGACTGGCAATGGCAAGGAAAGCGTTTCTGAAGAAGAGAAATTTGTTAACATCGAGTATTGATTTAAGTGTCAGGAAGTCGTTTCTGAAAGTATTTGTATGGAGTGTAGCCATGTATGGAAATGAAACATGGACGATATTCCGCAGCTCGTGGTCGTGCGGTAGCGTTCTCGCTTCCCGCGCCCGGGTTCCTGGGTTCGATTCCCGGCGGGGTCAGGGATTTTCTTTGCCTCATGATGACTGGGTGTTGTGTGATGTCCTTAGGTTAGTTAGGTTTAAGTAGTTCTAAGTTCTAGGGGACTGGTGACCATAGCTGTTAAGTCCCATAGTGCTCAGAGCCATTTGAACTATGGACGATAAATAGTTTAACAAAGAAGAGAATAGAAGCTTTCGAAATGTGGTGCTACAGAAGAATGCTGAAGATTAGATGGATAGATCACATAACTAATGAGGAGGTATTGAATAGAATTGGAGAGAAGAGGAGTTTGTGGCACAACTTGACTACAAGAAGGGATCGGTTGGTAGGACATGTTCTGAGGCATCAAGGGATCACCAATTTAGTACTGGAGGGCAGCGTGGAGGGTAAAAATCGTAGAGGGAGACCAAGAGATGAATACACTAAGCAGATTCAGAAGGATTTAGGCTGCAGTAGGTACTGGGAGATGAAGAAGCTTGCACAGGATAGAGCAGCATGGAGAGCTGCATCAAACCAGTCTCATGTCTGAAGACCACAACAACAACAACATATTCCAACATCCAATGGCTATAGGCGGTGTGTATAGTGAGGCGGAAGTGACAGCATTATAATGGAGATAGATTTCGTTTTTTCCGCATCACTGATATCATAATGAGATTGGGGATTGTCGAGCAACAACAAAATCGGATCTGCAGGTGATGGTTTAGTATGTTTGATAACATGATCCATATATTTCATGAACTCCGTAGCTGTCATCCATCTTTAACTGTTTCCTGCACCGACAGATGCCGGTGGTCCTTCTTTTATAAACAAATCCTTGTATTTAAGCCTTGGCGAAATAAACATGTGAGAAACAGCATGTCCTAAAGCATTCACTGCCATTTCCACTGCAACCGATGTCCCTCGTTCAGCAGATACTATGGCTCCAACTTGCTTCATTCCCTTCTTGGCAATAAATTTCCTCGGCTTTAGCATTGTGGTAACGCCTGTTTCATCTAAATTATATAATCTTGAAGGTGGAAATTTATATTTATTCAACACTGTGTTCAGCTTTGTCAAAAATTCGTTAACATTGTGTTTCTTGAATGATGTCGCCCTCCTGGCACTCGTTGATTCCGGTGTTGTTATTGAGAGGTGAGCATGTCTTTTTAAAAAACCAGTCAGCCAGTGTGGACCAGCTTTTTTATTTTCGTGCATCAACTCCTGTAACAGAACCTCGTGTTGTTTTTTCGGGTATACGTCCTCATAATACAAAAGAAAAAAATAAAGATATTTGTATTCCATTGCCCCCGAAAAAAGGAACATCTAGCCCCGATCAAACATTTCGAAATAAAAGCAAGATACTGGTTACCTTACCAAACATAGGTAATTTACGCATTGCGTACCATAATAGTAGACAAATCTTTACAATAAAACACTGAAAGACTATAGGCTACTTGTTAAAATTTGCGAGATAGATCAAAAATACCAAATACGAAAATATTTACTTACGTGAACCAGCAACGCTCGTGCTGTCGTTCCGATGTTCCGTGGACCACTAGCCTGTTTACGATGGCCGCCGTCGGTGCGCTGTGGCGTTTCATTTCAAGACGTTTTTACTTCATATTCATATCTCTTTTCCTCGCGGAGTTATTTCAGTCGGAACAACTTACCTCAGTAACTTCTAGCCCCGCTCTCCCCTATATGTCGGATAACCGCGCAGTGTAGAACCATATCAGGTCCTGCAAAGTTCGTACAGGACAGCTTCACGATTGAGTACACTAACGGTGAATGCGTCGATACGTTTTCGTGCTAGGTAGGTCCCATAACCAAGCCACTGCTGCTGCTCGTGGTTATGCTGCACAGCACTCTCAAAGGCGTCATTCTGATAAGAATGTTTTTCTTTGCCTGGAGCAGCACCTTCGGGAAACCGGTAATTTTCGTCCACAATTAATGGTGTACAGAGGCTGTTCAACGACTACAAGTACTCCACAAACAGAGAACGTGATTCTTGAAACTGTTCACTAATCACCTCGGCGAAACATTCGTGATTTTGCCATGTTGCAAGGCAGCTCCAGATACCTCGGAGGCTGGTTGTTGAAGTGTTGCACTATGAAGAAATGCATCCGTATCATTACGCGTTAACTCAACACTAGAGGCCAGAAGAACACATTCGACGAGTACAGTTTTGTGAATGACTGTTGCACTAAGTGGACGAAGATTTTACAAATAACATGATATGGACTGACGAATCTAGCTTCACTCGCGAAGGTATTTTCAACCTCCACAAGAGCCAGTATTGGTCGCAGAACAACCCACATGTCACCCATGAACGGCCGGGCGGGATTAGCCGAGCGGTCTGAGGTGCTGCAGTTATGCACTGTGCGGCTGATCCCGGCGGAGGTTCGAATCCTCCCTCGGGCATTGGTGTGTGTGTTTGTCCTTAGGATAATTTAGGTTAAGTAGTGTATAAGCTTAGGGCCTGCTGACCTTAGCAGTTAAGTCCCATGAGATTTCACACACATTTGAACATTCACCCATGAACGTGGCTTTCAAGCTGCTTTGGCATAAAGCTGTGGGCCGGAATCGTGGGAGGAGTGCTTTTGGGACTCTACCTATTGCCGGAGAAGTCAAATGTGCCATCTGTATCAGTGCGTTTCGTAGCAGTGCTTTGCCTGACCCATTAGAAAACTTCCACTTGATGTACGGCGACAGCTATGGTTTCAGCATTACGGTGCACCACCACACTTTCGAATGAATGTTCGTAATTATTTAAATGAAGCATTTCCAAGGAAATGGATTTGTCGTGGACGTCCAACGTTCTGGCCTCCACATTCTCTGGACGTTAATCTACTAGATTTTTATTTTCGGGGACGCTTAAAGAAAAATGTTTATACACTCCTGGAAATGGAAAAAAGAACACATTGACACCGGTGTGTCAGACCCGCCATACTTGCTCCGGACACTGCGAGAGGGCTGTACAAGCAATGATCACACGCACGGCACAGTGGACACACCAGGAACCACGGTGTTGGCCGTCGAATGGCGCTAGCTGCGCAGCATTTGTGCACCGCCGCCGTCAGTGTCAGCCAGTTTGCCGTGGCATACGGAGCTCCATCGCAGTCTTTAACACTGGTAGCATGCCACGACAGCGTGGACGTGAACCGTATGTGCAGTTGACGGACTTTGAGCGAGGGCATATAGTGGGCATGCGGGAGGCCGGGTGGACGTACCGCCGAATTGCTCAACACGTGGGGCGTGAGGTCTCCACAGTACATCGATGTTGTCGCCAGTGGTCGGCGGAAGGTGCACGTGCCCGTCGACCTGGGACCGGACCGCAGCGACGCACGGATGTACGCCAAGACCGTAGGATCCTACGCAGTGCCGTAGGGGACCGCACCGCCACTTCCCAGCAAATTAGGGACACTGTTGCTCCTGGGGTATCGGCGAGGACCATTCGCAACCGTCTCCATGAAGCTGGGCTACGGTCCCGCACACCGTTAGGCCGTCTTCCGCTCACGCCCCAACATCGTGCAGCCCGCCTCCAGTGGTGTCGCGACAGGCGTGAATGGAGGGACGAATGGAGACGTGTCGTCTTCAGCGATGAGAGTCGCTTCTGCCTTGGTGCCAATGATGGTCGTATGCGTGTTTGGCGCCGTGCAGGTGAGCGCCACAATCAGGACTGCATACGACCGAGGCACACAGGGCCAACACCCGGCATCATGGTGTGGGGAGCGATCTCCTACACTGGCCGTACACCACTGGTGATCGTCGAGGGGACACTGAATAGTGCACGGTACATCCAAACCGTCATCGAACCCATCGTTCTACCATTCCTAGACCGGCAAGGGAACTTGCTGTTCCAACAGGACAATGCACGTCCGCATGTATCCCGTGCCACCCAACGTGCTCTAGAAGGTGTAAGTCAACTACCCTGGCCAGCAAGATCTCCGGGTCTGTCCCCCATTGAGCATGTTTGGGACTGGATGAAGCGTCGTCTCACGAGGTCTGCACGTCCAGCACGAACGCTGGTCCAACTGAGGCGCCAGGTGGAAATGGCATGGCAAGCCGTTCCACAGGACTACATCCAGCATCTCTACGATCGTCTCCATGGGAGAATAGCAGCCTGCATTGCTGCGAAAGGTGGATATACACTGTACTAGTGCCGACATTGTGCATGCTCTGTTGCCTGTGTCTATGTGCCTGTGGTTCTGTCAGTGTGATCATGTGATGTATCTGACCCCAGGAATGTGTCAATAAAGTTTCCCCTTCCTGGGACAATGAATTCACGATGTTCTTATTTCAATTTCCAGGAGTGTAGTACTCCACCCATGGATGTACACCATCAAATAGCGTGCATGCCGCTTCAGCGATGTTGGGTGCAAGTGTGTTGGGCAGGGTGCAGGCAAGTACGATATAGCGTGCGGCGAAGTGACTGCAAATGCAAGGTGGTCGTTTTGAACATTTCTCTAAAGAGAACGTTGGTCGTACGTGTACAAGCCGGATCTGTGAAGATAAGCCTGGACGACAGAAGTACGGAATGGGATTATTGATCGTAGCATAATGTGCAATGTTGTGTAGCCTACCAATTGTGTTTTTCAAATGGTTCAAACGGCTCTAAGCACTATGGGACTACTTAGAACTACTTAAACCCAGCTAACCTAATGACATCACACACTTCCATGTCTGAGGCAGGATTCGAACCTGCGATCGTAGCAGTCGCGCGGTACCGGACGGAAACGCCTAGAACTGCTCGGCCACAGCGGCCGGCAATTGTGTTTTTTGTAGCTCATGGATTTATTTATGTCGTACACGAAATCAAGTGGTCGTTTATGCCTACAAGAAGTTCATGCCATGCCTTAACGTTTAAAGAAAGGTAACAGTTACAGAGAGAAATACTCAAGGTACCGCATTGTGGAGGTGGCAATTGGATATAACTTGGTGATTTAACTGAAAAAAAGATTTGACGCGAACCCGACTCGAACATCGGCGAGTCCGCATACGTGTTTCCACGGCGTTGCCTCGTCTCACTTATTTTTCCTTTTTTTTATTACGTTTTCGTTGGGGAAAGCCTAAAAAGAATTCGAAAGTGGTTTCCCGTGCGCGAGCCTCTAAGTCTGCTTAGGCACCTTCCAGTTTATCTTTTTGAGTATTGCACATTAGCCACCGTGGACTGGTTTGATAGAAAGAGAGGGCATAGCATAGCATGGAGCTATTAGCTAGCTGGAGGTAGTGATCGATAAAAGTGGTGGACTTGACTAAAGTTAATCGATACCAACAAATGCCATTTGTTTCCCTACAAATTTGAATGTGGTGTTTTTGTGTGACTCCTTCCGTGTCGACTCTGAAATATACCCTGCTCGTTATTGCGATTATCGGCAAGAGTTGCTAGAAATTACTCAGGGGCAGTTTATCGAACTGTTAAGGGCAAGCATGTTACAGTCCAGTGGCTAGAACTCGGAATCTTTCCAGAGAACAGGTAGCTGCAGGTGTTTGTGGTCACTGACTTTGCAGCTGTGAGAAGTGTAACTCAGAAACTTCTTGGGAGATTAAAATTGTGTGCCGCACCGACACTCGAACTCGGGACCTTTGCCTTTCACGGGCAGGTGCTCTGCCGACCTATTTTTTGTTTTTATTATGGAAGCCCGAGAGGAGGGTCGGCGGCAAAGAGGTCAGGGATAGCCTTCGAGTTCTGGCCACAATGTCCCGTTCCTACACTTCTAGAGTCAAGGAAGGAAAGGGATCTTACAGGATCAAGCAATTTTAATTTGGACAAATTTAAATTTTTTGTCTCTCCACTGGATCCTACTACCGTTATCTGAAGCTTCAGAGTCGTCTTCAAGCTAATTATTGATGGCGGGAGGGGGGGGGGGGGGGAGGGTGGGAGGGACTCCCTCTAAACCGTTTCCTTAGGGGATCAATAATTCAAGTGTGCCTTCTCGTACTCGGATTGCCCAATGGACAGGAGGATCCTCGAATAATGCGCCTAAATTATTCGCTAGTCGTTCCGGTACAATGCATGGTGGTGGAACGCGTCGTGAGTCGTCGTCAGGTGAAACCACAAGTCCAGAGCGCTTTCGGGCGTGGCCTGCCAAACGTGATACAGAGCCACACCCTTCAGCTAGTTGACTGCGTTCATTCTGGCGGTGGGAAATTAAGCAGAACCAGGACGTTGGAGTTGGTTCGGCATGCTACGGTCGCAGGTTCGAATCCTGCCTCGGGTATGGATGTGTGTGATGTCCTTAGGTCAGTTAGATTCTAAAGTTCTAAGTTCTAGGGGACTGACGACCTCAAAAGGTAAGTCCCATAGTGCTCAGAGCCATTTGAACAATTTGGTCCGGCGTGATAGACTCCGGTTATCGCCTCAACAGGAGCGCCAGCATGCGTTGTATGGGAGCCCAGCAGCTGCCCGTCGCAGCACAGGTCAGGCGGTGTGCCTCCAAATCGACGACTGCGTAGTACAGGCACAAAGGACCGTCCGTAAGATGGATGGAATGGAGACGCTGGTGTGCGACTAATTTGCCGTTCACCACCGCGTACCACAAGGAACGAGCGTTCATGGAGAGGTATGGGGTGTGGACAGCACACCACATCCTCGACCAGAGGACTGTCGGGAGCTGCTGTTCGATCTTGTTTTGGATGTTTTTCGTGCTTGATAGAGGTGGTAACAGCCTCTCGTGCTCGGTGCTCTCGTCACCGGTAGATCCTCGGTCATGTAGCTCAGTTCGACCAGGAAATCTCGGATGTCGGCGAGAGACGGAGCTATGTGGTGCATGGCGACCGGCGGTCAAATATCTTGGGATGTCGATTTGAAGCAGTGTCCCCATCAAGCTGGTCTGGCCACGGTCCACGCGAGTCGCGCCGTCCCTAGACATAGCGCTAGAGAATTCTGAATATCTGATCCACGCTCATAAAGTGTCTGTACGCCACATGGACATTGGTCACAGTGACAGTTAGAGGACGAATGTGTGCCAAATAAGTAAGTTTGGACGCTAGATAAATCTTGGCGTAATGTGTACAGAGAATCATATTCATGTGGTGGAATTTACTGTCACGGACCAACGCATGAGTCCGTGGTAGCAGCCAGTGACATGTGGCCGTCGCAGTTCGTCGAACTGTACTGGAGAAATGCACTCCCGATGCGTTCAGTGTGAGAATCTTCTGGAAGGGAATCACTGTCGGGTGGAGAAGACCTAACATCCATGCAAGTCGTGTTGCTGCCTGACACAGCCCTTTAGCGACGGAATCACTGAAGTGTCGCTTGGATTTTGTCACCCGATCCTCCTAAGAGCACCACGTCTCCAGTGAAGGCACATCACATCAGAAGGTCACTTCTCAAATGCAGATGGATTAAACTCTGACGCCTGCGAGAGGCCATGCCTTCAAGCATGGTGTGAAAAAAATCATGGACGTTACGATCAAAGGCATGATCAAAATCGGGGGTAACAAGGACGCCCCAGAGGCAGGCCGCTGCCAGCGTCGTGACGTCGCGGTAGGCGCCTAGGACCCTATGGATGCTGTCGCCACCTAGACCTGTGCGGTCAAGATGGATCATTTGACCAATGGTTGCCTAAAGACGTGTGCGAAGGATACGGGCGAAAAGTTTGCAGTCCACGTTTATGAACGTTGGAAGACGACAGTCGTGACAGCGGTGTGAACTGCTCGGTTTTGGAACTGGAATCATGACGCCTTCGACGAAATCCGTGGGAAGGGTAAAATCTTCGTGGATGAGTTCTTGAAACATTTGAATCCACTGAGGACCCATCAGTGGATAAAAGGCGCGGTATAATTCGATCGGCAAGCTGTCCGGTCCTGGTGATTTGTTCGTGGTGCCACGCGTCAAGGCCGCTGTTAAATCTTCTGCAGTTATGGAAGCCAGCAGGGCGTCGCCATGGGCCGCTATTCTGGGAATGGCCCAATCCAGTAGGATGCCTTCGTATTCTCGGGCGGTTCGTGGATCTTCGGCATAAAACGTCCTGTATGCTGGACGAATTCTGCAGCCATGGCACACTGCGTGTCGACGCGTCCACCCGTTGCTGCCTCTACCGATGTTACAAGTTGGCGCTTGCGGTGGTGTCTCTCTCGGATGACGTGATATACGGACGCCATTTCGTTATGATGGTATCCTGCGTCCTCGCCCGGGCTCAGGCTCCGCCAAACTATTCCATGGTGAGACCATTAGGCGAGCTTTGAGGCGATTAACCGCTGTCTGCCAGTGCCATGACGGCGGCAGTGACATTAGTTACATCAGCGCTGTGTCATAAAACTCCGACGTCGTCACAAGGCAGCACGCTCTGTCGCGGCCTTATTCCATGAGCCGTGCGCTGGAGGGCTGGCTTGGAACGGTCCATCCACCAATGTAACGAGGAAGGATGTGCATGCAGACTCTGGAAGCAGCGGTCCAACGTAGCAGCGACCTCCCGCCGACATACGTCCTTTTACAGATAGGAAAAGTTCAATGTCCATGGACCGCACTTTTGGCGTGTGAGTTGTCGTGGAAGTGCGAGCGAACAGATGTACGCCAAATGGTCAGTGAAGGCTGTCGGCTACAGTTCCTCACCCCTTGTCGCGGCTCAGAGTCCTCGGGAGACGTACGAGGCGTGTTTTTTAAGAAGTACCATTTTGAAATTAGAAAAAGACATGCTAAGATATCTCAGTAATTTTACTTTTACATGAAAGCCTGCACCTTAATCTACTTTTCTGCATAATTTCCGTCAATATCGAGGCACTTGTCATAATGTTGTACCAGTTTTTGAATACCCTCCTCATAGAAGTCTGCCACCTGACTTGTTAACCACTGCATTACCATCGTTTAGACTTCGTCATCGTCTTGAAGACGCTGACCGCCCAGGTGTTTCTTCAAGTGCAGGAACAGAAGGTAGTCACTGAACGCAAGATCGGGGCTGTTCGGAGGATGATCTAGAGTTTCCCATCGAAAAGATGTGATGAGATCTTTGGTCTGATTCGCCACAAGTGGACGGGCATTATCTTACAGTAGAACGATGCCCTCGCTCAACTTCCATGGACTGTTGCTTTGATTCTGGTGTGACGTACGCCACCCATGTTTCATCGCCAGTAACAATTTGGCTTAAGAAATCATCACTGTCGTTGTGGTACCGCTCGAGGAAACTCAATGCACTGTCTAAACGTTTGGCTTTGTGCACATCCGTCAACATTTTCGGTACCCGACGTGCGCACAATTTTCGGTAATTCAAGTGCTCGGTCACAATGCCATACAAAACACTACGTGAAACATTAGGAAAGTCATCCCGCAAGGAGTAAATCGTAAAGTGTCTGTTTTCTCTCACCTTATTGTCCACTTCCTGCACCAAATTTTCATTAACGACCGAAGGACGCCCATTCCGTTGTTAATTATGCACATTTGTGCGGCCATCTTTAAATATGCTGTCACCCATTTTCTTACCATTCTATCACTCTTAATGTTTTCTCTGTAAACTGCACAGATCTCACGATGAATATCGATCGCTTTTAGGCCTTTAGCACTAAGAAATCTTATAACAGCCCGTACTTCACAGTCGGCGGGACTCACGATCATCGGAGGCATATTAAATACTCAGTACACAACGTAAACAAGGAAGAATCAGAGTGTAATTGCGTCAGTGCGCAGATTCAGGTACAGGCTTTTATGTAAAATTAAAATTATTGAGATAGCTTAGCACGTCTTTTTTTATTTCAAAACGGTACTTATTTAAAAAAACAGACTCGTATATCCAGTCGAGGCGGCTGTTGGAGTAGTCGGTGAACTACACTCCTGGAAATTGAAATAAGAACACCGTGAATCCATTGTCCCAGGAAGGGGAAACTTTATTGACACATTCCTGGGGTCAGATACATCACATGATCACACTGACAGAACCACAGGCACATAGACACAGGCAACAGAGCATGCACAATGTCGGCACTAGTACAGTGTATATCCACCTTTCGCAGCAATGCAGGCTGCTATTCTCCCATGGAGACGATCGTAGAGATGCTGGATGTAGTCCTGTGGAACGGCTTGCCATGCCATTTCCACCTGGCGCCTCAGTTGGACCAGCGTTCGTGCTGGACGTGCAGACCGCGTGAGACGACGCTTCATCCAGTCCCAAACATGCTCAATGGGGGACAGATCCGGAGATCTTGCTGGCCAGGGTAGTTGACTTACACCTTCTAGAGCACGTTGGGTGGCACGGGATACATGCGGACGTGCATTGTCCTGTTGTAACAGCAAGTTCCCTTGCCGGTCTAGGAATGGTAGAACGATGGGTTCGATGACGGTTTGGATGTACCGTGCACTATTCAGTGTCCCCTCGACGATCACCAGTGGTGTACGGCCAGTGTAGGAGATCGCTCCCCACACCATGATGCCGGGTGTTGGCCCTGTGTGCCTCGGTCGTATGCAGTCCTGATTGTGGCGCTCACCTGCACGGCGCCAAACACGCATACGACCATCATTGGCACCAAGGCAGAAGCGACTCTCATCGCTGAAGACGACACGTCTCCATTCGTCCCTCCATTCACGCCTGTCGCGACACCACTGGAGGCGGGCTGCACGATGTTGGGGCGTGAGCGGAAGACGGCCTAACGGTGTGCGGGACCGTAGCCCAGCTTCATGGAGACGGTTGCGAATGGTCCTCGCCGATACCCCAGGAGCAACAGTGTCCCTAATTTGCTGGGAAGTGGCGGTGCGGTCACCTACGGCACTGCGTAGGATCCTACGGTCTTGGCGTGCATCCGTGCGTCGCTGCGGTCCGGTCCCAGGTCGACGGGCACGTGCACCTTCCGCCGACCACTGGCGACAACATCGATGTACTGTGGAGACCTGACGCCCCACGTGTTGAGCAATTCGGCGGTACGTCCACCCGGCCTCCCGCATGCCCACTATACGCCCTCGCTCAAAGTCCGTCAACTGCACATACGGTTCACGTCCACGCTGTCGTGGCATGCTACCAGTGTTAAAGACTGCGATGGAGCTCCGTATGCTACGGCAAACTGGCTGACACTGACGGCGGCGGTGCACAAATGCTGCGCAGCTAGCGCCATTCGACGGCCAACACCGCGGTTCCTGGTGTGTCCGCTGTGCCGTGCGTGTGATCATTGCTTGTACAGCCCTCTCGCAGTGTCCGGAGCAAGTATGGTGGGTCTGACACACCGGTGTCAATGTGTTCTTTTTTCCATTTCCAGGAGTGTATGTACAGCTACGGCAGTCCCCGTGAGGGGACAACTGCTATTTATCGCTAGAGTAAATGAAAGTGCTTTCAAAACTGCTTGTTTTAAGCCATATAAAATGGCTCTGAGCAGTATGGGACTTCTAAGGTCATCAGTTCCCTAGAATTTAGAACTACTTAAACCTAACTAACCTAAGGACATCACACACATCCATGCCCGAGGCAGATTCGAACCTGCGACCGTAGCGGTCGTGCAGTTCCAGACTGTAGCGCCTACAACCGCTCGGCGACCCTGCCCGACTTTGAGCCATAAATCGTGGCCATGGCTAGTCGCCATATTCAACCATAGCCGTTCATCTTTTATGTCCTACACTCTAAATAGGCACAACGACCTTCTGCAATTTATATGTAAGCCACTTGCTGTCCTACCACTTTCCACTTTGTACAACTGAAGCGACAAAGCAGCATGCGGGCCGGTGTGGCCATGCGGTTCTAGGCGCTTCAGTCTGGAACCGCGTGACCGCTACGGTCGCAGGTTCGAATCCTGCCTCGGGCATGGATGTGTGTGATGTCCTTAGGTTAGTTAGGTTTAAGTAGTTCTACGTTCTATGGGATTGATGACCACAGATGTTAAGTCCCATAGTGCTCAGAGGCATTTGAACCATTTGACAAAGCAGTACACAGCTGTACTGGTTGTTACAGGTCTCGCGACGCACGCTCGCCTCTGCTCAGCGTACGAGAAAAGTAAACATATTTTAGTCATGTGCTCTGTGAGTGATATCTTAATTCTGGTTGCATAATTCCTTTTGCAATTGTAACTCAAAATGTGTGTCACTGCAAACGTTTCACGTCTGTTTCACAGACTGGTGCCTCATATCTGGTCCTGGTCTTAAAGAAGTATTCACATCAGAAAGATGAGTAGCTGTGATATATGAAACTAAGACGTCATGGATGAATGAAATTGTGAAAAAGATTGACTGTGTCTGAAATGCAAGGAAGGGTTTGGCGGGGGTGGGGGAATGTGAAGAGGTGGGGAGCCGACGCTTGAATATTCCGCACGGGACGGCAAAATCGGTGGAGCTGGCCCTGATCCTACGGTAGAAGCGCGCTCTATCTCACAGCTTACTTCGTATAGATTCAGATATCGTGTTCAGAATGAACTTGTGGTGATGCCTAACGGAAGCAGCTGCGGCCGCGCTGTCAGGCAGCTACTGCGCAGGCGCTGCGGCAGCGTCTCCGTGTTGTCAAGGCGACGGCTCGCCTCCGAAGAGCGCGCTACGCCCAACTCGCGGGCAGTGCTTCTGCAGCCGTGGAGCGCGATGGGTGTGCGGCGGTTGCTGCTGCTGCTCGCGTGGGGCCGGGCTGGGTGCTGCTGGCAGCCCACGGCGTGTCCCCACAACGAGTCGTGGCCCTGCGTGCCCAAGTGCTGCCACATGGGCAGCGCGCTCGACCACTCTGCCGGCGCCTGTCTGCCCTCCAGCGTGCCGTTCGACCCCATCTTCGCCGGAGGACCCGACCCGGGGCCCAACTGCCTAAGGTGTAACCTCATCGTTGGAGAACCTTGCCCAGACAAGTGAGTAAACAAGGATTGTTTGTTTCACTCGAACACGCACTATACAGGGTGTCCCAGCTATCTTGTCCACCCAAAATATCTCTGGAACAATAACAGCTATTGGAAACCGACTTTCACCGGTATCAATGTAGGGCTGGGGCCCATGAATGTACATATTTGGAAACATTCTAAAATGAAAGCATATGTGTTTTTTAACACAAACTTATGTTTTTTTAAATGGACCTCCTATATTTTTTCTTCAGCAATCCATAGCATGACAAAGCACATACACAATGGTGTTGATTGCATTGCAATATTCCCATTACATCCCAAGATACTGAGACGCGAAGTTGACGCTTGAAACACCCGACATGCGCTGCTAGCGCACGTCCTGAGACTCAGGCGTGAACCCCATGCTGCCCGTAATCGCGATGTGATTGACATGCGTAATCACACTTCCATACTTATCAAGAGGTCCGAAACGAATAATACGGTCTGCTGCCATCCTGCATTAACGTCGTACATTCCAGCAGGTATTAATCCCATAGGCTAGGGTCGATGCGGTTCTGTAACATATCTGTGTACCGCAACGTTAGTCACAAAGTTAACTTCGCTTTTCGTTAATCCGTTACTAAAAAGGTAATGCCATTCAACGTTAAAACTTTAATTTACTGCAGATCTAGCACAAGTGACAGTTAATCATTCACTCGTAGTAGTAAAATTCATGTTGATGGTTTTAGTGAAAGGAGCAAGTGGACTAAATGTTTTACCGTTGTTTAGGTAAAAATGTTTTGATTTGGGAAGTTCAGGTAGGACATAGAAGATGAATGTAAACATGTTTAACCAATTAGTTTTATTATCACATAATTATCAATGTTATATTTATCTAATGCGTTAAATGACAAGTTGTTGCAAACAAATGTTTCTTAACATCACTGGGTAAAATGGCCCTCTGTAGAAACTTCCACTGTGATATCAGCACTACATACTAAACATAGCGTTCACATCTCATGCTCAAAGTGATGCCCACTGGCTTGCAAACATAGGGTCACTCTGCGGATGAAGGATGCCCTACTTCGTGCTACTGTTTCCTCTTTGATGGCTATACAAACATCAATAATGCGTTGCTTCATGTCCTCTGGTGTTGTTGGTTCATGTTGGTAAACAGCATCCTTCACTGCTCCTCAAAGAAAATAAACCAGCGGTGTAAGGTCCGGAGATCGGGCAGGCCACCTAACTGGGCCACCTAGTCCAATCCACCTACCAGGGAACTTACGGTTCAGATGTCGTCGTGCTCGTAAGGCGTTATGTGCAGGGCATCCGTCATGCTAATACCACATGACCATTCTCCGGCTCAGAGGTACAGTATAACGCATTAGATAAACCTTATTTTGGGTGTGCAGGATAAATAAGACAACCTGACGAGTGTACACCAATCGGTACTGGTTCATATTGCGTACGTAGATACGTAAAACGTGCAAGAGGGAAACCATTATGTGCTTATGAGAGTTGATGGCAGCAGACCGTATTATTCGTTTCGGACCTCTTGATAAGTATGGAGGTTTGATTACACATGTCAATCACATCGCGATTACGGGCAGCATGGGGTTCACGCCTGAGCCTCAGGACGTGCGCTAGCAGCGCATGTTGGGTGTTTCAAGCGTCAACTTCGCGTCTCAATATCTCGGGATGTAATGGGAATATTGCGATGCAATCAACGCCATTCTGTATGTGCTTTGTCATGCTATGGATTGCTGAAGAAAAAATATAGGAGGTCCATTTAAAAAAACATAAGTTTGTGTTAAAAAACACATACGCTTTCGTTTTAGAATGTTTCCAAATATGTACATTCATGGGCCCCAGCCCTACATTGATACCGGTAAAAGTCGGTTTCCAATAGCTGTTATTGTTCCAGAGATAGTTTGGGTGGTCAAGATAGCTGGGACACCCTGTATAATCCATTTAGGCTAATATTGAATGTTGAGGTCCCTACACACGCACCGACCGACCGACCGACAAATTGGGCTTGTGTATGCGTTTTGACCGACCGACTGACTTTTCTTGTCAAGAGGTCTGGCGGGTAGGACCATCCGACAGCCGAACCACCACCCAATCCCACCAAACAAATTGTGCCATTTGTAGCGCTGTTGTATAATTAGCCCGACAAAAGTTAGTCTTTAGCCACTGTTTCTGGAGAAACTTCAGGACTGCAGATGTTTGAGGGGCCTGTCGTGCGAGGAGTATAGCAATATAGATACAAAGAGTCCGTATCGGTTTCTTATGGCACATAGAGAGACTAGCAGTCCATCGACCTTCTTTATATCTGTTTTTGGATTTTATTTCCGATACTTATCGGAAATGAAAACTAAAAACCGAAAAATATTCAATGGACCTTAAACTATAAAACATTCTTGCTTCATATTTATGTGTTTCCAATCTACATTCAAGCTCTCTGATATGAAGAGCAAAAGTGTGGCATAACTTTTACAGCTCTAACAATTGCTAAATGCTTAATTTCTTATCTCTTGTATTTATTAGATGATGTGCGCCACCGCAATGTGTAGTCTTCTCCTCAAATCTAAAATGAGTTTCTTTAACTTATAAATCATCTTTTATGCTTCATACATAAATAAATCAGTGTTGTTTGCATGGACGTCTCTTTATTTGGCTTTACCATGATGTATTTCCTCTGTCAACTATAAGTCACGTTGTAGGTTCAGGAGTCATTTTAATTCATAATTGTGGGGATAATTAAGGTAATATTCTATCATAAATAAGTAAATTAGTACCTTTTGTAAACCATCTATTGGTTTCATTTTTATTTACGTGTTTTTCGGAAAAAGAAAACATTTCATAGACGCGAAATTTTGTTTACATTATCGTATACTGTCAGTTACCGTATAGTTTCAGTAAAGTGTAGTTTGTGTTGTTAGTGTAACTCAGAAATAAGTGAAAAGTTCATATAGTTTAGACGCAGTTCTTTGTTTTCGTTTGTCTCGTCACGTAAACATTGTAAAGTTAGTTTATTTAGAAACTTTCGAACTAGTCTTTTGTTTACATACACTGTGCGTACAGTGAAGTCCATTCAGAGTTGATTACGTTATTTAACTAATACTGAATTTGAGTGATAAGTTTGTGTTGTAAGCGAAAATAAATAACTTTTTACGTTTTATAAAACACCTGAAGCGCTAAACGGTAGGTCCAATTTTTACTGCTCATAAATAACGATCATTCGTGTAGTATGAAGCGTGTTAAGTGATTTAATTCTGTTTTTAAGCGTGTAATCTGCCTTCCAATGCGTGATAAGTATGGATGGTGGCCTAGGATAATCAAAGAGGGTGTGGTATGGAATTTCAATGGGGTGATTGTAGTGGGGAACTCAATTAGGCTCTCCCATGGAACTGTAGGCTCTGCAAAAAAGACAAGAGAATCGCTGAACAGGAAGCAAAGATTTGTGTCCTTCAGGCTGAATTGGATCACGCAAAATTGGAACTAGATAGACTGAAGGGAGGAAAAGACCGTGGGAATTGGGTAAAAGGTAACAAGCAATGGTCGAAAGGGGAACAGCTCACCAACTTCTTCTACATTCGAGCTAGCAATATCGAATAAATGTGGCTTGTTACCTAAAGTAGGAAGGGAAGAGCCTCAGACAGCAGTAGGTTACAGCCGGGTGCAGCAGGCTTCTAGCCAAGAAACTCAATGTAGGTCGGTACCAAAAGAGAGTGGAAAGAAAAGAGTCTTGCTGCTAGGTAGTAGCCATGGGAGGGGTGTAGGCCAGATGGTGCAGGAAAAGTTACAAGCAGGGTACAAGGTCACAAGTATTGGGAAGCAAAATACTAGCCTTAGCCAGGTGACAGAGGACGTAGGAAAATTGTGCAAAGGTTTTGGCAAAGAGGATCAGGTCATTATAGTAGGAGGAGCAGGAAATAGCCCGGCTAAGAACGGTAATTACAGCATTATGGGTGACCTGGATAAAACAATAGTAGCAACTACACACACACATCTGAGTTTCATGGAGGTCTTGCAGCGCCATGACCACCACTGGGTTAATACTGCTGTGAGCTGTGTTAACTCTGAGTTTAGCGGGTTACTGCTAACTGAAATGAATTCTCTTATGAGTACAGAGTCCGCTGCTACAATTGGGAGATGGGGTTATACTAGACATGGGCTGCACCTGAACAGGAGAGGGAAAGATAGGTTAGTTGCACTTCTTCCATGATATGATGTGGGGGGGGGCACCATCACACATTGTAAGATCCCTGTGGTTACCGGTGTCAGAGGTCACCTTTTTTTACATTAGGATCAAGTTTCAGGCACCCTGTTTTGAAAGAAGTCACTATAAGAAAACAGCCCCAAAAAATGTCCAGAAAAGTAAGGTTACCTCATTCCACCAACATTTTAGAGGCTTGAGTAATAAGGTAGAAGAGCTTCTCGCCTGCTTGCAAAATTTAGAGGAAAAGATAGACATCCTGCGCCTGTCTGAGCACCACATAACCACAAGGTTAGGCAAGTTACATGTAAAAGATTATAGTCTAGCAGCTTACTCATGCAGAACTAATATGGGAAAAGGAGGAGGTGTTTCATATATTAAGACAGAACACAAGTTGAAAAGTATTGACACAAGTAGATTTTGTAGTGATCAGCACACAGAAGTGTGTGCTTGTGAATTAATGCTGAAAAATTTTCACTTTGAATTGTAACCGTATATAGATACCCACTGGGAAATTTTGAATTATTTATGAGGAATCTGGATTCCTTACTGTGCTGTTTGTCAGACATCAGCAAGCATTTAATTGTCTGTAGTGACTTAAATGTAGATTTTCTAAAGAATTCTGATAAGAAAAATGATCTGGGAACCTTATTTGAAACCTGCAATATGCTCTCAGTAGTTAATTTTCCTATGCAAGTGGATAGAGACAGTAGGTCCCTAATTGCTAAGGTTTTCTTTGATGAGGCACAAAGAAAGAAAATAACTGTTTACCCAGTAACGAATGATCTCTCTGATCATGATGCACAGTTAGTCAGGGTAAATGACATAATGCCTTACAGTGTTGATACACTCCAGTGGAAGTCATTTAGATCATTAATGACTACAGAGCAAATGTTTTAAGAGTAATTTATGAGCAACAACCTGAGATGAAATTTATAAAGAACTAAATGCCAATATGAAATTTAATCTAATCCATGATAAATTCATATCAGTACTTGAAGATAGCTTTCTGCACAAGCTAATCAGAAGAGACATGAGACAGCCATTTAAAAAACCGTGGATCACTAAAGGAATTAAAGTATCTTGTGAAATTAAAAGGGAACTGACCTTTTGGCAAGAACAAGTAGAGACCCTGCAGTAGTTGTACACAACAAAAACTTACTAAGAAAGCCTATTAAAAAATCAAGAAACAAGCACACATCAGAAATCAGTACATCTGACAACAGAGTTAAGGCAATATGAAGTATAGTGAGACAAGAGACATAAGCAACCACAGAAGACGATAACATTACCATTGAATTGAATGTAAGTGTTATAAATAACAAGTCACTGGTAGCAAATATATTTAATAATCATTTCCTAAACATAGTAGGAAGCATTGGGACCAACAGTTAAAGAGATAGATCACAGCAATATCTTGAAGAAGTAACTCTCATAAAATTATATCATATGAATGTACCATCAACTTCTGAAATTAAGAGGGTCATACAATCTTCCAAGACTAAAAGCTCTTCTAATTTTGATGGTGTTTCCAATAGAGTACTTAAGATTTGTTCCCACATAATAAGCCTGGTATTGTGCGAAATATGTCATGAATCATTAACTCAAGGCATTTTTCCAGAGAGACTATAATATGCCATTGTTAAACCCCTCCTTAAGAAAGGTGATAAGGTCACTAACTACCGACCATTATTTTCTAAATTTTTTGAGCAGGTGATGGATTCTATAATAGCATTTCACCTTGGCAACAATATCCTCAGAAAAACACAGTTCAGGTTTCAGAATGCCATTTATGTGATCATACCCCAGATATTGCAAGCATTAAATAACCAGATAGCACCGGTAGGTACTTTCTGTGACCTACCCAAGGCATTTGAATGTGTGAATAATAGTATACTCCTAGATAAATTGAATTTTTATGGGATTGATGGTGTAGCCAACCAATAGATCATGTCATATCTAACCAAAGGAATGCAGAAAGTGGTACTTAGTAGTAATTCAACCAACAGAATCCAGGGCATAATTCTGACTGGGCAGAAATCACGTAAGGGGCTCTGCAAGGCTCAAAGCTTAGGTCCATTACTGTGTCTCATATATGTATATAATCTACCATCTAATGTACAACAAGTAGAATTAGTCCTTTTTGCAGATGACACCAGTATTGTAATCATTCCCAGTATACATACAGAAATGGTGAATACAGTTCTAAAAAGTTTCATTGACTGGTTTTCTGCGAATGGTCTCATGCTGAATTTCACAAAGACACATTTTATTCAGTTCTGCACCTCTAGGGATACTGCACCAGTGATAAGTGTAACACATGTTGATGAAATAATACATAGGGTGGAAACTTCAAAATTCTTAGAAGTCCATATTGATGAGATTTTAAAGTGGAATAAACACATTTTGGAACTCCTAAAACAACTTAGTTCAGCCACATTTGCACTTAGAATCATGGCAAATTTTGGGGAGAGAGAAGTCATTAAGTTGACATATTTTGCTTATTTTCATTCAGTAATGTCATGGAATAATGTTCTGGGTTAACTTAGTTTTAAGAAAGAAGGTCTTCGTTTCCCAAAAACGAGCTTTAAGAATAATATGTGGTGCTCATCCGCGATTATCTTGTAGACACCTGAAGTTTGTTGTAAATAATCCACTACAATTCAAAGGGAATAAATAGGTACATAATTACAATACTAGAAGAAAAAATTACATTCATTACTCAACATTAAGATTGTCTTTAGCACAGAAAGGGGTTCACAACGCTGCATCAAAAATTTTTGACCACTTACCCAGTGATATAAAATGTGAAATACACAGCAAGGTAAAATTTGACAATAAATTGAAAAAGTATCTCTTCGACAACTCCTTCTATTCCGTAGAAGAATTTTTATGTTTTTAATGTGCAAAAAGGGGTGGGTAGGAATTGCTAACTCAATCTCTATATCTTGTTTTCATTTCGGGGGAAAAAATAAATAAATATATGGTGATGTTAAGAGTACAAATAGATGTAAAAATTAATTTGTAATATGAATGTAAAATGACTCGTTCCACATCATGACAATTCATCTTGCAAAATGATCCATGGAATATGAAAGTAATTAACTAACTAGTAATATAGCAAACAGCCTCTCCTCGCAGCTAACAGCCTTTCTCATGAATGTCTTATCTTTCGTTAAGAATGGTTTTACGATGATCAGCAGCTCCGAAATGCACGATTCATCCACGCTTAGATAATTACCAAAATACCTGCTCCCATTTGCTTAAGTAACAGAACTTGCATGAATTTCTTTCGTTGCATAAGCTATTTCTTTCCCCACAGCTTCTGCTCAGCTTTTTTTGGCATTATTGCCTCTAAAACAGCCTAGGATGATTTCCGTTTTTGTTTGTGTGAAACTATTCGGTATCTCGTTGAACATAAAATCAATGAACAGAAGATTATCAAATAACCACAGGACTGCAGTGTAATCGCTGAGTACCGTTGGTAGGAATGTGTGTAGGATGCCGCGCAATTGATCGGTCAGTCGGTCGCCCGATAAAGTAGTGCATGTGTAGAGGCGTTTAGACTCGACCACGATACAACTTCATCTGTGTTTTTGTGAGTGATATGAAACCGTTTACGAAAGCTCCTGTATTATAAGCGTGTCAGTTACATTGAAAATTATTTTGTGCAGCGTACAATATTTCTTTTTTCTTTCCTGTTTTCTTCAGTGGACAAGAGTGTTAACGTCGATAAAAACAAGTGAACGTTTTGACAGTGACAAAGTGTTTATTTTTGAGCTTATTTTGGTTTTATCATGGTTTGTGCATGTTTCCGCGTGTCATACGGTGAATCAAGTATACGTGGGCCATTAGTAATTACATACACACAAGCTATATAATACAGAGTTCTCGTACCCGTAGAACGAACATTTGACACCGAGAGCAGCAAGTTTTATCTAAGGCGTTACTGCCAGTCAGTGAAAAGAAGCATAGGGGATTCAAACTTGAATTGGTCAACAACAGGAGTACGTACCTGATTCGTTAGATGAAGTCTTCAAATTATTTCATTTTGAAAGCATGGAATGCATCATGTTATTTATTAACTGGTATTTGAAACGCAATAGCATAAGAAAATAGAAAGAGAATGTTCAAATTAAGACACTAACAGTAGTGTCGGCATCAACATTGGCTGCCCTTGAAATACCGACAGCAATAGCACGCTATAGCTAGAGAGATCAAAGCAATACCTGTACCAAGCAAAATTCAGTCTAATCGAAAGCGACGAAAAAATTGCAAAGTTGACCAGTTTCTACTCAATTTATTATACGTAGAAAGTTAAAGCTAAACTCGAAAGGAACGTTATTTCCTTTAGTGGTAACATTTCGATTTTAGCCAACAACGCTCCAACTTGGAATAAAAGAATGATACCAAAAGTGCGGTTCGGTTGGGCTTTACTCACTAAAGGGAATTATTTTTTAAAAACTCAATCTAATTTCTATTTTCTTGGCTTTACATTTGTTAGATATATACTGAATAATCTAAATATTTTAAGAGGATTATTATGTCGTGGCACAATGCGGCGACAGATTGTGAAATACATGTATGCACTACGTTAACTGAAATTCGCGTGCAGCTATCGACAAGCATAGCTTGAAACACGAACAGCTGCTAGCATGAGTTTTTTAGAAGTAGGTACCTTAGGGGTTGCGAAGCAACTCAAATCGCTTGATACGGGCAAGTCTTCAGGTCCAGATTGTATACCGATTAGGTTCCTTTCAGATTACGCTGATACAATAGCTCCCTACTTAGCAATCATATACAACCGATAGACCTGTACCTACAGATGGGAAAACTGCGCAGGTCGCACCAGTGTTTAAGAAGGTTAGTAGGAGTAATCCATCGAACTACAGACCTATATCATCAACGTCGGCTTGCAGTAGGGTTTTGGAGCATACACTGTATCCAAACATTATGAATCACCTCGAAGGGAACGATCTATTGATACGTAATCAGCATGGTTTCAGAAAACATCGTTCTTGTGCAACGCAGCTAGCTCTTTTTTCGCACGAAGTAATGGCCGCTATCGACAGGGGATCTCAAGTTGATTCCGTATTTCTAGATTTCTGGAAAGCTTTTGACACCGTTCCTCACAAGCGACTTCTAATCAAGCTGCGGGCCTATAGGGTATCGTCTCAGTTGTGCGACTGGATTCGTGATTTCCTGTCAGGAAGGTCGCAGTTCGTAGTAATAGACGGCAAATCATCGAGTAAAACTGAAGTGATATCAGGTGTTCCCCAGGGAAGCGTCCTGGAACCTCTGCTGTTCCTGATCTATATAAATGACCTGGGTGACAATCTGAGCAGTTCTCTTAGGTTGTTCGCAGATGATGCTGTAATTTACCGTCTAGTAAGGTCATCCGAAGACCAGTATCAGTTGCAAAGCGATTTAGAAAAGATTGCTGTATGGTGTGGCAGGTGGCAGTTGACACTAAATAACGAAAAGTGTGAGGTGATCCACATGAGTTCCAAAAGAAATCCGTTGGAATTCGATTACTCGATAAATAGTACAATTCTCAAGGCTGTCAATTCAACTAAGTACCTGGGTGTAAAAATTACGAACAACTTCAGTTGGAAAGACCACATAGATAATATTGTGGGGAAGGCGAGCCAAAGGTTGCGTTTCATTGGCAGGACACTTAGAAGATGCAACAAGTTCACTAAAGAGACAGCTTACACTACACTCGTTCGTCCTCTGTTAGAATATTGCAGCGCGGTGTGGGATCCTTACCAGGTGGGATTGACGGAGGACATCGAAAGGGTGCAAAAAAGGGCAGCTCGTTTTGTATTATCACGTAATAGGGGAGAGAGTGTGGCAGATATGATACGCGAGTTGGGATGGAAGTCATTAAATCAAAGACGTTTTTCGTCGCGGCGAGATCTATTTACGAAATTTCAGTCACCAACTTTCTCTTCCGAATGCGAAAATATTTTGTTGAGCCCAACCTACATAGGTAGGAATGATCATCAAAATAAAATAAGAGAAATCAGAGCTCGAACAGAAACGTTTAGGTGTTCGTTTTTCCCGCGCGCTGTTCGGGAATGGAATGGCAGGGAGATAGTATGATTGTGGTTCGATGAACCCTCTGCCAAGCACTTAAATGTGAATTGCAGAGTAATCATGTAGATGTAGATGTAGATGTTGCAGGTCACTTGTTTGGCACTTGTCAACTGTTTCGACTGAGTTATCGGCTCCCTTATTGTTGATTACTTTGTTCATCAGCTGCCGGCCGAAGTGGCCGTGCGGTTAAAGGCGCTGCAGTCTGGAACCGCAAGACCGCTACGGTCGCAGGTTCGAATCCTGCCTCGGGCATGGATGTTTGTGATGTCCTTAGGTTAGTTAGGTTTAACTAGTTCTAAGTTCTAGGGGACTAATAACCTCAGCAGTTGAGTCCCATAGTGCTCAGAGCCATTTTGTTCATCAGCTTCTCGCTCGCCAGTCAGCTAAAATAACAGATAATGTATTTATTTCCTGCATAATATGCTTTATGGGTTTCTTTGGAAGAAAAAGAGGATTATCCTTGAGTTATAAGGAAATGTGACAACAATCTGAACAGTATGAAATGATGTTGCAAATTTCTTCGCAGACTGTTTATTAACAGTCGCAAAGTTGAGTTGAGGATGTTTATGTTCCCAGAACAGACAAAAAATTGGAAATTTGTGGTAAGGTCTTACGGGACAAAACTGCTGAGGTCATCGGTCCCTAAGCTTACACTCTTTTTAATCTAAATTAAACTAACATACGCTTAAGGACCACACACACAAACACACACACACACTCAAGCAAGGAAGCAAGCGCTCGCGCCTGACGGAGGACTCGTCGAACCTCCGACGGTGGGAACCTCGCAGATCGTGACAAGACGCCTAAGACCACGCGGCTACCCCGGCGGCAGAACAAACAATTTTAGTAATTTCGAGTAACGAAAAATACTCATTCACGTGTGATACACATCTTCACTCGCAAGTAACCATTTTCCTTGACGAATAACGTGTGTAGGAGCGTACAAGCAAAGCCACTTATTTATTCTTAACTGGCTTTCAGCACATTCTAAACCAGCTACAAATTTAAGTAAAAACAACATGAACAGAAAATTGATGAGGGTACAGTGATAAACTGCATGTAAGTACTGTGCAACTTAACGCAGAATTGTGAGCGCATCCCACGTCACGTAGCTTATAGCACTCTTACGTATTGTTACTTTTATTATCTGCAGGGCGTGTGGCCCGATACTGGTCCAGCCAAGACGGAAATAAACAAGCAACCTTATTATATGTAATAAAATTCATAAAGGCTGTAGGATACTGAGTAAGATACTATTTTCCTTACTTGGAAAGTTGACAAGAAAATGACTGGGTTCTAAAAATTTTTACAGAACGAAGGAATATTGTCAGATAATGAATTTCTAGCCAAGTTAGAATGTTTTGTTTCTGTGATAACGACGCACTGCAATTTGGTTATTGTTGAACAATAGGCGAATACAGTGGAATAGTTACGTTGTGGTAGTGAAAAAATAGGCGGAAGAATTTACATGTGCTGCTAGAGTAGTAGTTGACCTTTTATAGATAGGCCAGGAAAGGTATAAACTCATTATTAAAATGAATAAGACTCTCTCGCTATGGGTTTTAAAGCGATCTTACTATTTCCACACATTTTGCGTAAGACCTGCAATAATCAGTCACGAATCGTCATTGTATTTATGAAGGCATGCAGTTGTGCATGTCCCTATGTCCAATTCACGAATATGAACGAAAAAGGAACCGACCAGTTACAGTTGGAAATATGCTGATCGGCTAGAGCGTTATGACCACCTACCCAATAGCCGGTATGTCCACCTTTGGCACGGATAACATCGGCGATTAAAGCGATCTTACTATTTCCACACATTTTGCGTAAGACCTGCAATAATCAGTCACGAATCGTCATTGCATTTATGAAGGCATGCAGTTGTGCATGTCCATATGTCCAATTCACGAATATGAACGAAAAAGGAACCGACCAGTTACAGTTGGAAATATGCTGATCGGCTAGAGCGTTATGACCACCTACCCAATAGCCGGTATGTCCACCTTTGGCACGGATAACATCGGCGATTAAAGCGATCTTACTATTTCCACACATTTTGCGTAAGACCTGCAATAATCAGTCACGAATCGTCATTGCATTTATGAAGGCATGCAGTTGTGCATGTCCATATGTCCAATTCACGAATATGAACGAAAAAGGAACCGACCAGTTACAGTTGGAAATATGCTGATCGGCTAGAGCGTTATGACCACCTACCCAATAGCCGGTATGTCCACCTTTGGCACGGATAACATCGGCGATTAAAGCGATCTTACTGTTTCCACACATTTTGCGTAAGACCTGCAATAATCAGTCACGAATCGTCATTGCATTTATGAAGGCATGCAGTTGTGCATGTCCATATGTCCAATTCACGAATATGAACGAAAAAGGAACCGACCAGTTACAGTTGGAAATATGCTGATCGGCTAGAGCGTTATGACCACCTACCCAATAGCCGGTATGTCCACCTTTGGCACGGATAACATCGGCGATGCCTCGTGGCATGCCAGCAATGAGGCGTTGGTAAGTTGGCAGAGGGAGTTGGCACCACATCTGCACATACAAGTCACCTAATTTCCGTAAATTCCGGGGAGGAGGGCGATGATCTTTGACACAACATCTCAGATGTATTCGATCGGGTTCATATCTAGCAAGTTGTGGAGCCAGCACATCAACTGGAAAGCACCACTGTGTTACTCGAACCACTCCATCAAACTCTTCGCCTTGTGACATGAGGCATTATCTTGCTGACAAGTGCCACTGCCGTCGTGAAACATGATCGTCATAAGGGGTGTACGTTGTCTGCAACCAGTGTGCGACACTCCTTGGCCTTCATGGAGCCTTGCTGCACGAGCTCCATTGGACGCATGGATGCCTGCGTGAATGTTCGCCGGAGCATAATAGAGCCGCCATCAGCTTGTCTACGTCCTGCGGTACAGATGTCAAGGAGCTGCTCTCCTGGAAGAAGACGGATTCGTGTCCTGCAATAATCAGTCACGAATCGTCATTGCATTTATGAAGGCATGCAGTTGTGCATGTCCATATGTCCAATTCACGAATATGAACGAAAAAGGAACCGACCAGTTACAGTTGGAAATATGCTGATCGGCTAGAGCGTTATGACCACCTACCCAATAGCCGGTATGTCCACCTTTGGCACGGATAACATCGGCGATTAAAGCGATCTTACTATTTCCACACATTTTGCGTAAGACCTGCAATAATCAGTCACGAATCGTCATTGCATTTATGAAGGCATGCAGTTGTGCATGTCCATATGTCCAATTCACGAATATGAACGAAAAAGGAACCGACCAGTTACAGTTGGAAATATGCTGATCGGCTAGAGCGTTATGACCACCTACCCAATAGCCGGTATGTCCACCTTTGGCACGGATAACATCGGCGATTAAAGCGATCTTACTGTTTCCACACATTTTGCGTAAGACCTGCAATAATCAGTCACGAATCGTCATTGCATTTATGAAGGCATGCAGTTGTGCATGTCCATATGTCCAATTCACGAATATGAACGAAAAAGGAACCGACCAGTTACAGTTGGAAATATGCTGATCGGCTAGAGCGTTATGACCACCTACCCAATAGCCGGTATGTCCACCTTTGGCACGGATAACATCGGCGATGCCTCGTGGCATGCCAGCAATGAGGCGTTGGTAAGTTGGCAGAGGGAGTTGGCACCACATCTGCACATACAAGTCACCTAATTTCCGTAAATTCCGGGGAGGAGGGCGATGATCTTTGACACAACATCTCAGATGTATTCGATCGGGTTCATATCTAGCAAGTTGTGGAGCCAGCACATCAACTGGAAAGCACCACTGTGTTACTCGAACCACTCCATCAAACTCTTCGCCTTGTGACATGAGGCATTATCTTGCTGACAAGTGCCACTGCCGTCGTGAAACATGATCGTCATAAGGGGTGTACGTTGTCTGCAACCAGTGTGCGACACTCCTTGGCCTTCATGGAGCCTTGCTGCACGAGCTCCATTGGACGCATGGATGCCTGCGTGAATGTTCGCCGGAGCATAATAGAGCCGCCATCAGCTTGTCTACGTCCTGCGGTACAGATGTCAAGGAGCTGCTCTCCTGGAAGAAGACGGATTCGTGTCCTCATATTAGCATGGTGAAGGAGGTATCGGGATTCATCGGACTAAGCAGCGCTCTGCCACTGCGCCAACGTCCAGTGTCGACAGTCACTTCAAATTCCAGTCGTAGTTGCCGATGTCGTGGTGTTAACGTCGGCACATAAGTGGATCGTCGACTCCGGAGGCCCGTCGATAGGAGTGCTCGGTGCACTGTGTGTTCAGACACACTTGTACACCGCCCATCATTAAAGTATAATGTTAGTTCCGCCACAGTTCGCCGCCTGCCCTGTTTTACCAGTCTGCCCAGTCTACGACGGCCGACATCTGTAAAGAGGGGGTGGCCGCCCAACCCCACGATCTGTGGACGTGGTTTCACCTTTGTTTCGCTACATGCTGAAGATACTCGCCGCAACACTCTTCCGATAACCGACAAGTCCTGCAGTTTCTGAAAAGCTCGCGCCGAGCCTCCAGGCCATCACAATCTGACCCTCCGTCAAACTCAGATAGATTTCGCGCCTTCCTCATTCTACACACGCAGACCATGCTCACTGATACTACAGTGTGTCTGACTAGCAGTCATTCCTCGCCAGGTGACGCTGCAATCGCCTGGACGGGTTTATATCGACAGTACGTTGGGGGTCATAATGTTCTGTTTGTTCAGTGTATGTAGCTGTGAACCATGGACCATACTGAGGTCGGATGACCTGTGTGCCTCAAACGATAGAGATAGTTATACCGCAGGTGCAACCAGGGCAGAGAGGTATCTGGAGATGCGAAACGTGTGGTTCCTGAAGTGAAAGGGGGGGGGGGAGGAGGAGGGGAGGAGCAGCCTTTTCAGTAGTTGCATGCGCAACAGTCTGGATGATTGACGAGTCGTGCAACATCCGCCATCATGGCTTTGCTACACTGGTACTGCGAACTGCTGAAACCAAGGAGAAACTACAACCGTTATTTTATCCGAGGATATGCAGCTCTGATGTATCGTTGAATGATGAAATCATTGACAAAATATTTCGAAGCAAAGCAGTCCCTCACTCCGTGCGGAGTCTACAGAGGAAGATATCAATAAAACCAAAACGGGCTTATCAGAGCGTGGAATATTGGATCCGTTAATCGGCTAGGTGGGCTAGATATTTTGAATATGGAAGCGGATAGGCTGGAGTTATAGTGGAAATTAGTGAAGTGGAGAGAGGGGGCAGATAGAACAGCGCTTCTGAAAAGGTGAGTACAGTGTTATAAATACAAAATCAAATACAGGTAATGCAACAGAAGACCTAATAAGGAAACTGGATAGAAGGTAAGGTATCGACAGCAGAGTGAACGCCTTGTGGTAGCAAAGACACAAGAAGCCAATACAAATAACTGTAGCACAACCTTATCTTTTCGAAAGTTGGCATTGATAACAGTTGTGGTAGTACAGTAATCAGCTTTATAATTTAAAGAGCAAATCGTCACAAGCATAGCTTAAAATTCGTTTAACACATTGGGGGTGTCAAATTTGTTACAAATCCATCTTCAGATGGCTCTTGGAGGCTTCCTTGCTTTCCTGCTGGAATCTCTTGTATTTGTTACTGGTCTAGTGCCCTAAGACAAAGCTTTACGTGCACAATTCGGTAAACTTAAGAGATTTTCTTTTTAACCTTGACAGAAACATTCATCAAATGATTTTGAAGTTAAAAAACACGGAAATTAGAGAAAAATAAGGTCATAGTATTTCTGTGCCACGAATTCGTCCTCTATTTCTTTTGCACATTTTACAGTTCACACATTTCTCCACGTGCACGATGTGAGTGCAGTTTCATTATGTGGAACCTGCTCTAATACAGAATTCCGCTTTTATGCTTCCTACCGACCTGTTTCACTGCTAACATTTTTCAAAATCTTTGAGAAGGTATTCTAGAATAGTATCTCATCTTAGCAACACTAATAACCTCAGAAAATCACAGTTCGGGTTTCAGAAGAGTTTCTCTACTGAGAATTGCATTAACATGTTCATTCGCCGAATTTTACAGTTGTTAAATAATAAAATAGGGACGATTTGTATTGTCTGGGACCGATCCAAGACATTTGACTGTGAATCGCTTTACTCTCCAAGAGAAATTGTAGTTTTATGCGATTAATGGTATAGCCAACCAACGGACGCCATATCTGACCAAGAGAATACAGGAAGTTGCATTTAGTAAGGCATCCAATACAGTCCGGGAACGTAATTCTAACTGGGGAGAAATTACGTATGTGCTTCGCCAAGGCTCAGTCTCAGGTGCATTATTGTTCGTCGTATATGTAAACTATCTTCCATCTAATATACAATAAACAGAGTAGGTCTTTTTGCAGATGACGTTAATACCAGGTGATCAAAAAGTCAGTATAAATTTGAAAATTGAATAAATCACGGAATAATGTAGATAGAAAGGTACAAATTGACGCACATGCTTGGAAAGACATGGGGTTTTATTAGAACAAAAAAAAAAATACAAACGTTCAAAAAATTTCCGACAGATGGCGCTTCATCTGATCAGAATAGCAATAATTAGCATAACAATGTAAGACAAAGCAAAGATGATGTTCTTTACAAGAAATGCTCAATATGTCCACCATCATTCCCCAACAGTAGCTGTAATCGAGGAATAATGTTGTGAACAGCACTGTAAAGCATGTCCGCAGTTATGATGAGGCATTCGCGTCGGATGTTGTCTTTCAGCATCCCTAGAGATGTCGGTCGATCACGATACACCTGCGACTTCAGGTAACTCCAAAGCCAATAATCGCACGGACCTGGGAGGCGAAGCATGACGGAAGTGGCGGCTGAGTACACGGTCATCACCAAACGACGCGCGCAAGATATCTTTCACGCGTCTAGATATGAGGTGTTTTTTTTTTTTTTTGTTCTAATAAACCCTCATGTCATTCCAAGGACGTGTGTCAATTTTTACCTGACTACATACATTATTCCGTGGTTTATTAAGTTTTCAAATTTATACTGACTTTTTGATCACCCGGTGTTGCTGTCAGTCCAACCATACATACAGAAACAGAAGAAATGGCAGACAACGTTCTGAAAAGTATCATTGATTGGTTTTCTGCAAATGGTCTCGCCTTCAATTTTAAAAAGATGTAACATATTCCTTTCTGCACGTCTAGGGTTACTACACCACACATGGCGAGGAAATAATAAATAGGACGAAAAAATTCTTAGGTATCCACATTTATGAGAATTTAAACTGGAAAAGGCACATTTTTGCGTTTAGAATTACTGCAGATCTTGGGGAGAGACAAATCGGTAAGGACGGCATTTTTTGCATATTTTCATTCAATAATATTGTATGGAATAATGTTCTGGGAAAAGTCATCTTTAAGAAAGAAAGTCTTCACTGCTCAGAAACGTGCTGTAAGAATGTTATGTGGTGCTCACCCACGGTCATCTAGTAGACATCTGTTTAAAGAGTTGAGCATTCTGACTACTGCTTCACATTATATTTATTCCCTCACGAAGTTTATTGTAACTAATCCACTGCAGTTCAAAAGGAACAATGATGTACATAATTAGAAACCACGGGGAAAAATGATATTCATACTTCACGTTAAGATTGTCTTTAGCACAAAAAGAGGCGCACATTCCTTACTCAGTGATATGAAATGTCTATAGGCAGCAAAGTAAAATTTTAAAACAAACGGACTTCTCCTTGACAGCTCCTATTCCGTATAATAATTTCTATTACTCTAATTTGTAAAAATTGGTGGGTAGGAATTACTCACATCCGTATACTTAAAATAAATAAATAAAATAAAAGAACTTATAGATGTTCAGCAGGTGACCATATTTACAAATTTTCGTTATGTATGTATAATGTCTCGTTCCACATCATTACGATTTATCGCGTAAAATGATAAATGGAGCACCTAAGGTTACGGCATCACGTGCCCACGAAGCCACCGCGCAGCGTTCACTGTCGCTATGGGCCGTCGACGTAATGTCGTGGTTCATCACTGTGCCTCTCCCGTCAGTCACTAAGGGGAGCTGAGCAGGTAGAGCAGTGGGGCGTGCGCTACTTCGGAGACAAGTATTGTAGGTGCTCATCGGCAGTGTTATGGAGAACGTGTGAGAAACCTTAAAATTTCACAGCCATTCTTAGTGTAAACGCAGAAAGTCGTGCTCATTACTTGCTTCCAGTAACCATGAATTGCAGAAATTTTATCGATTTTCTGTACAGCGGTTGGCATAAGCCAGAATGATTTACAGAGCATAAAAAAAATATTCAGCTTACTTTGTCATTAGCTGCTTTTGCAGTCCATTCGCCATGATGGAAGTTAAAACGATTGTGACAGTGAACGTCAGAACGAAAATAACACAGCGACGGGTCATAATTTCTCACAATAGTTTCATCGTGCGCTGTACCGTCCATATCACACGTAAAAGTTGGAACTAGTTTCCTTGTAACATATTCGGAAAGCAGTGCAAAGTAACTGAAAGTGAAAGGCATGAAGTCTACTTGTTTTTAGTTCTTTCAGTTGCTTGCTTAAGTTAACACAAAGAAATATAATTTTTTCGCTGGTTCATTACCGAAAGCGAGATGATGATAAGATAGTAACTGAAGGCTTTTCTCTGTCTCCATGTCACACAGCTGCAACTGAGTTCACACCGTGCGGCGTGATTTTCCTAGACCGCCGCGCGGCGCCTCTTCTGGCATAAGGCACGAGCGGATCTCGCATTCCACTAAGTGTGCGCGTGTGCGTGTGTTGGAACTCCAGACGTGATATTCGCCTAGATTTTAAAATGTTGATCGTAAATGTAATTAACTTGTAAAAAGTACCTCAATATGCTTGGTGCATACATCTACATCTACATATATACTCCGCAAGCCAATAAGCGGTGTGTGGCGGAGGGCACAATTCGCGTCCCTTGTTCATGATAAATAATGTAATGTGAAACATGTCAACAGAACAAAGAACACTTATATAAGACTTAAAATAAACGTATATGGTCATGTAGTTTCTTTAAATGTCCATCTTGGTTCGAGAATATCTCGACGGTATAGAAGTTAAGGAGAAACATCTTTAATCTAAATTTGAAAACGCTTCTGCTATCTGTCTGACATTTGACTTCATTGCGTAGATTTTCTAAGTGTTTTATAACTGTATCTTTCATTTCTCTCTGTGCCAAAGCGAGTTTTGTTAAAAGGTAATGCCAATCATTTTCTCTTCTGGTTTTTGTGAATACCTGTCAATCTCAAACTTAGACGGATTGTTAACAGATTTCATATGTGTATATACGTCTGTGACGCAGTGGTTAACATTTCCAGCTGCTTAAAGAGATATTTGCAAGATGTAGATGTATGAACTTCACACACTTACTTTCTTTTGTGCAGTGAATACTTTTCGCGTAAGTCAGAAGATAGCCCAGAACATTATACCAAAAGATAACAATAAATGAAAGCATGAAAAATATATTAAATTACTGACTTCTGTATTCACAAAGTTGACAATTATTCTTAAGGCAAAAGTAGCCGCACCTGAACGCTTCATCAGGCCTACGATACGGTTTTTCCAGTTCCTTTTCGTCAATATACACACCAAAGAACTTAAAAGTTTCTAACCTGTTTAGCGCTTCTTGTTGCTCTACTGCGTTAATAGGTTGTGGGATATTTTTAAGAGTACAAAACTCAATGAACAGCGTTGTTTCAGAGTCTAAAGCTAGTCTTTTGTGCAAAAAATTTCGCTGGCTGCCACAAAAACTTCGTTTACTATTTCATCTTTTGACGCTTCATGTGGAAAAAAATATGAAATCGGATGACTATAGGTAATTTTGAAATTTGAACATATTCAGGAGCTTTCACGCATTCATCCCTTAACTACATTCGTGGGGTAATTTATTACCGCCACGCGTTACTCTTTTGTTTACGATTCCATTCCTATTGCAACTTCGCCTATCCGCAGTGTCATCTTAGTACTGGCTGTGCTTTTGCATTGTGCTGGCGCATGCCAACCACCGACCATTATTGCCGTAGGTACGTGCTAGCTAGAATCGAAATCAATCCCATGAAGCTGTAAACGTTACTTTCCTTATTTGTCATGACAAACTGTTTTTATTTGAGACAGAAAGGAGCGATATTTGATCAATGATCAAAATTTGGAGTTACAGTTAGCTAGTAAAGACTCCTGACTCAATGCATACACCAGATTCTTTTCAAGATGCAGCTGAATTTAGTGACAATGACGCAGAAATGCCTGATCTTGAAACTGACAGTCAAATAGTGTACGATGAAGAGGCTGAATAAAGGAATGTTTGGGAAGAAAACCAAGAAATTGTAAAACTGTATTTGTAAGACCAGCAAGAGAGATTTTATAGAACAAGATTTTATAAACAACTCGGCATGCCATTGATCAAAGCAAATATCAAAGACAGGAAAATGAATTATTGGAATTTCTTAGGAACTTTCAGACTATAACGGATAAAGTTCTTTGCGAAAATTCTGAAAGTGGCATGAGGGTCGACGAATCGGCTGTGGAAACTCAAGCGAGACCGAGTCAGCAAAAAAAATCGAAGGAGTCACGAGGTCACATACGCACGCGTCAGATACACGAAAACTACCAAATCATTGTTCTAAACGTGAAAAATACGTGAGCGAAATACATTCCGTTGACGAAAAGCTAAGTCTTGATTGTGGTGAACGAAAATAAGTGCTTAGTTGATTCATTCATGTATCCATTGACACCTTAACTGCAAGCCAGTTCTTTGTTTATAATGCACTAAACTGATAATTATTTAATCTGAAAACGTACTTCTGAACATTATTGAAGTAGATTTGTTTTATTTTCTAAGTTAATACCAAAATGAGATTTTCACTCTGTAGCGGAGTGTGCGCTGATATGAAACTTCCTGGCAGATTAAAACTGTGTGCCGGACCGAGACTCGAACTAGGGATCGAATTCGAGTCTCAGTCCGGCACACAGTTTTAATCGGCCAGGAAGTTTAATACCAAAAACTTTTAAGTGCCCAGCGTTAATATAAGAGCCTTAATTCATGATAAGATTGTTTTCTTTTCTTATTAAGGTGATTTTTCATAAATAGAAGTCTTCCTTTTATTGATTATTCAACAACAGTTCAGAGTAACATAGGAATCAACAAGTTTCATATGGTTTATGTTTTTGGTGTCGGAAACTACCGCACGAAGTTACTAACGCCAGTCTGCAAAGCGAGAGTAGTTCATGGTTACTCCTCAATACTGGTGCTTAAGGATTAAATAAAAAATTGTATGTAGGAAGCGCATATAAAGTACAGAGGGTACGAATGAAGCGGCAGGTTGAGATACACCGGGATTGGATGAAAACATGAAGTAGAGCAAGTCGTCGCTATTCCAGGAAGAGAGAGACTGCTCTAAAGACTTTCACTCCTCGTTAGTTAGACCAGGGTAAAATGATAAATGAACGCTTCTAAAGACGTGACGTGTAAGCCTAGTCAGTCGCACTCATATGGGGCACTGCTGGCAGCGAGCCGTGCTGTAGGCGGAGCACCGACCGCCTACTGACTGCTGGCATGAAAATGCTGCGCCGTTAAATCAAACTGACTCGATGATCTCTTAGTACTGTTTCTGGTCCGTAAACATTGGAGACATGGAAATACTATGTCGCTGAGCACTTTACAAGTAATCAATAGGACAGCACGGATGGTCCTTACGAAGAAATTGTCCAACTAGTTGGAAGTGAGGGCGCTGGCCGCTGTGGCTGAGCGGTTCTAGGCGCTTCAGTTCGGAACCGCGCTGCTGCTACGGTCGCAGGTTCGAATCCTTCCTCGGGAATGGATGTGAGTGTTGTCCTTAGGTTAGTTAGGTTTAAGTAGTTCTAAGTCTAGGGCACTGATGACCTCATATGTTAAGTCCCATAGTGCTTAGGGCCATTTGAACCATTTGGACGTGAGAGCACATTGTGTCTCGGTGTCATCGTGTTTATGGTCATTTGTGACAGTTGCGTGAACCAGGAGGAAGGGATTGCGTTTATCGCTGGAACAACCGATTTTCAGTCATATCGGTTTTCTCCACGCCAGTTTCACCTGATGATAAAACCGCTCAAAACAACCGGTTCCTGAAATAATCGATTTTCGGTTTTTTTGTTTCTGTTTACTGCAAAAAACGTAGTAATCGAACGAAGATTGAAGAATTTTGACGATCAGTTTCGTAACATGTTGTTGTTGTTGTTGTTGTCTTCAGCCCTGAGACTGGTTTGATGCACCTCTCCACGCTACTCTATCCAGTGCAAGCTTCTTCTTCTACCAATACTTACGGCAACCTACATCCTTCTGATTCTGTTTAGTGTATTCATCTCTTGGTCTTCCTCTACGATTTTTACCCTCCACGCTGCCCTCCAACGCTAAATTTGTGATCCCTTGATGCCTCAGAACATGTCCTACCAACCGGTCCCTTCTTCTTGTCACGTTGTGCCACAAACTCCTCTTCTCCCCAATTCTATTCAATACCTCCTCATTAGTTATGTGATCTACCCATCTAATTTTCAGCATTCTTCTGTAGCACCACATTTCGAAAGCTTCTATTCTCTTCTTGTCCAAACTATTTATCGTCCATGTTTCACTTCCATACATGGCTACACTCAATACAAATACTTTCAGAAACGACTTCCTCACACTTAAATCTATACCCGATGTTAACAAATTTTTCTTCTTCAGAAACGCTTTCCTTGCCATTGCCAGTCTACATTTTATATACTCTCTACTTCGAACATCATATGGTATTTTGCTCCCCAAATAGCAAAACTCCTTTACTACTTTACGTATGTCATTTCCTAATCTAATTCCCTCAGTATCACCTGACTTAATTCGACTACAATCCATTATCATCGTTTTGCTTTTGTTGATGTTCATCTTATATCCTCCTTTCAAGACACTGTCCATTCCGTTCAACAGCTCTTCCAATCCTTTGCTGTCTCTGACAGAATTATAAAGTCATCGGCGAACCTCAACGTTTTTATTTCTTCTCCATGGACTTTAATACCAACCCCGAATTTTTCTTTTGTTTCCTTTACTGCTTGCTCAATATACAGATTGAATAACATCGGGGACAGGCTGCCACCTTGTCTCACTTCCTTCCCAACCACTGCTTCCCTTTCATGCCCCTCGTCTGTTATAACTGCCATCTGGTTTCTGTACAAACTGCAAAAAGCTTTTCGCGCCCTGTATTTTACCGCTGCCACCTTTAGAGTTTGAAAGAGAGTATTCTATTCAACATTGTCAAAAGCTTTCTCTAAGTCTACAAATGCCAGAAATGTAGGCTTACCTTTCCTTAATCTAGCTTCTAAGATAAGTCATAGGGTCAGTATTGCCTCACGTGTTCTAACATTTCTGCGGAATCCAAACTGATCTTCGCCGAGGTCGGCTTCTACCAGTTTTCCCATTCGTCTGTAAAGAATTCACGTTAGCATTTTGCAGCTGTGACTTATTAAACTGATAGTTCAGTAATTTTCGCATCTGTCAACACCTGCTTTCTTTGGGATTGGAATTATTGTATTCTTCTTGAAGTCTGAGGGTATTTCGCCTGTCTCATACATCTTGCTCACCAGATGGTAGAGTTTTGTCAGGACTGGCTCTCCCAAGGCCGTCAGTAGTTCCAATGGAATGTTGTCTACTCCCGGGGCCTTGTTTCGACTCGTGTCTTTCTGTGCTGTGTCAAACTCTTCACGCAGTATCGTATCTCTCATTTCATCTTCATCTACATTCTCTTCCATTTCCATAATATTGTCCTCAAGTACATCGCCCTTGTATAGACCTTCTATATACTCCTTCCACCTCTCTGCTTTCCCTTCTTTGCTTAGAACTGGGTTTTCCATCTGAGCTCTTGATATTCATATTCTTTTCTCCAAAGGTCTCTTCAATTTTCCTGTAGGCAGTATCTATCTTACCCCTAGTGAGATAAGCCTCTACATCCTTACATTTGGCCTCTAGCCATCCCTGCTTAGCCATTTTACACTTCCTGTCGATCTCCTTTTCGAACGTTTGTATTCTTTTTTGCCTGCTTCATTTACTGCGCTTTTATATTTTCTCTTTTCATCAATTAAATTCAATATTTCTGCTGTTACCCAAGGATTTCTACTAGGCATCGTCTTTTTACCTACTTGATCCTCTGCTGCCTTCACTACTTCATCCCTCAAAGCTACCCATTCTTCTACTGTATTCCTTTCCCCCATTCCTGCCAATTGTTTTCCCTGAAACTCTGTACAACCTCTGGTTTAGTCAGTTTATTCAGGTCCCATCTCCTTAAATTCCCACCTTTTTGCAGTTTCCTCAGTTTTAATCTACAGTTCATAACCAATAGATTGTGGTCAGAGTCCTCATCTGCCCCTGGAAATCTCTTACAATTTAAAACCTGGTTCCTAAATCTCTGTCTTACCATTATATAATCTATCTGATACCTTCTAGTATCTCCAGGATTTCTTCCATGTATACAACCTTCTGTTATGATTCTTGAACCAAGTGTTAGCTATGATTAAGTTATGCTCTGTGCAAAATTCTACCATACGGCTTCCTCTTTCATTTCTCTCCCTCAATCCATATTCTCCTACTATGTTTCCTTCTCTCCATTTTCCTACTCTCGAATTCCAGTCACCCATGACTATTAAATTTTCGTCTCCCTTCACTACCTGAATAATTTCTTTTATCTCATCATACATTTCATCAATTTCTTCATGATCTGCAGAGCTAGTTGGCATATAAACTTGTACCACTGTAGTAGGCATGGGCTTCGTGTCTATCTTGGTCACAATAATGCGTTTACTGTGCTGTTGGCAGTAGCTTACTCACACTCCTATTTTTTATTCATTATTAAACCTACTCCTGCATTACCCCTATTTGATTTTGTATTTATAACTCTGTATTCACCTGATCAAAAGTCTTGTTCCTCCTGCCACCGAACTTCACTAATTCCCACTATATCTAACTTCAACCTATCCATTTCCCTTTTTAAATTTTCTAATCTACCTGCCCGATTAAGGGATCTGACTTTCCACGCTCCGATTCGTAGAACGCCAGTTTTCTTTCTCCTGATAACGACGTCCTCTTGAGTAGTCCCCGCCCGGAGATCCGAATGGGGGACTATTTTACCTCTGGAATATTTTACCCAGGAGGACGCCATAATCATTTAACCATACAGTAAAGCTGCATGCCCTCGGAAAAAATTACGGCTGTAGTTTTCCCTTGCTTTCAGCCGTTCGCAGTACCAGCACAGCAAGGCCGTTTTGTTTAGTGTCGCAAGGCCAGATCAGTCAATCATCCAAACTGTTGCCCCTGCAACTACTGAAAAGGCTGCTGCCTCTCTTCAGGAACCACACGTTTGTCTGGCCTCTCAACAGATACCCCTCCGTTGTGGTTGCACCTACGGTACGGCCATCTGTATCGCTGAGGCACGCAAGCCTCCCCACCAACGGCAAGGTCCATGGTTCATGGGGGTAGGTAACATATAGAATCAAAATGTTAACTGGGTAAATAAGAGAGAACTTCTACAGTCCACCGTTCGCCGCCATTCTCGAAATGTGGTAAGTGGTTGAATGTTAGGAGGAAATCACCAGTATTCTCGTATTGATTCTAATTTTTTGAAACTCTTTTCAAAAATCGAGTTGTAATCAGGGATCACATCAGTATTTGGGAATTACGAATAGTCAGTGCTAAAGGGTGAAAACTGAGGTTGAAGAAATCTGTGTATCATGTTAACTTGTCCGTTTTCAAGGGCTGTAAGGCAAAAAATGGGTATTCTGTAGACACAGACAGCAGATCATCTTCCTATTTTTATTGTGCAGTATTAATGAAGAGCTGTAAGGTTTTTAATTTAGTACTGTTTCCATAATCTCCTTCCTCTTCTATTATTTCACAAATGGCCGACACATGTTATCTTTTAAAGGAAATGGAGCACTGTACTGCATTGTTAAGTCACTTAGTAAAAATATTTCCTGACTAGGTTTGGTGCCATTCTGCAATACAATGGATATCCAGGGACGACTGCGAAAAACTGCCGTATAGGTCAGGTGGGGGCAAGTCTGGCACACTGTACGCACATGCGTACCGTAAGCCACGACACACGGCAACAGGGACTTACTGTGTCGGCAATGCTGTACCAAGTCTTGTGTCATGTGTTTGTTGCTTGTTTCTGTAGGCATTGTTACTAAAATACCACTGATCGCTTTCCCCATTTTCTGCAATAACACAATATTTGAAACTAGCGAAAATTTTGTGCAAAATAAGTACTTCTTTTTTAAGAAATGTTTATTTACAAAACTAAAATTTTAGCATTAATGCAATGGCTAATTCATATTTCAGTTTTTTTCTCAGGTATTAGAAAAGAAATAAAGAAAAACACCTGTTATAACAGATATCAAACAAATACCGAAAAATGCCGGTTATTCGGAACCGAAATACAGGTATCTGTTTTAAAAGGTCGGCTTTTCCCATCCATACCAGGAGGGCGGCAGCTGGGGGAGTGTATCAAGCAGCCGCAGATGCGGGCGTCGTGGTGTTGAAAGCCGCATCCTGCAGTGACCGTATCCCCGCTGGTGTCGAGAGAACAATGAAAAATGTAGACTGTGTTAAAGGCATGGTGTAGCCTACGATATTCCTGCACGCCAGAAATATGTGCTCTTTCACTAAGACAAAGTCAGTGGACACAGTACTCGTCTTAGTTATTACAACTATGTTAGTAACATGTCCCGGCCTGCAGTGTCACCTGAGGTCTTCCATACATGGGGTGTGACTATAAGATGTACGTTGACTGCAAAACCCCTTGATCAGTTATGACAATAGTTAGCAGTTTTCTGTAATAGAATCTCAAGAGCATGCAAAATACTGAAATCGTCAAAGGCAATATCTTCATAAGTTTCTGACCGTGCGGATATGATAGAGAACGAAGTGGAGGTAGCAGAAGGTTATTAGACGCATAAGCTGAAGGATGGTGGTTACACCGCTTGCCTAAAGATCATTTCCGTAAATTAAACCAGGTTTCGTAGAAGTCAGGACGAGTTCAACGAGTCGGCCAGTGTGGCCGTGCGGTTCTAGGCGCTTCAGTTTGGAATCGCGTGACCGCTACGGGCGCAGGTTCGAATCCTGCCTCGGGCATGGATGTGTGTGATGTCCTTAGGTTAGTTAGGTTTAAGTAGTTCTAAGTTGTAGTGGACTGATGACCACAGATGTTAAGTCCCATAGTGCTCAGAGCCATTTGAACCATTTTTTCGAGTTCAACGAAATTAGATCAGTTCCCTTTTTTGTAAATAAAGCCGTCTAGATCGCTTAATATACGTATTTCTCGTTATATTACCTCGAAAATGTCATATTTTGTAATATGACCAATGTTGAAAAAATATGCTTTACAAGAGAGGGGAACTCTATCCGGAGATCCACCGATTACGAAGTTTGAATGCTGACGGCTTGACCGCCTGTTGAACTTGTGGGGTGATATTAATATTGGTAAATCTACATTGATCGGTAGTATAGTTAGACGTTATAAAGTGTTTATGCCTATTCCTGATCAGTTTGGTTTTTCTGGTTATGAACCTGGGCGCACTCAAGCGATTTTATATGAGGAGTTTGATTGGTGCATATGGAGTAATTTTTCATATATTTTGAAACGAATTGTCGAGGGCCGTTGTGTTAGTAGTAATGTGAAGAACAAGCCACTAATGGACATTGAACACCGTGGTCTTGTTATTTTTGTTAGTAATGAGTTTTCCATTGGCGACGAAGCATTAATATCTAGGCTTAAATTCGTCAATGCCGATTGTCATATTATTCACTGTAAACAAATTGGTCCTGTTAAGGTCGAGGATGAGGCCCTCGACACGAGCGCAGGGGCGTGTATTTCGCTTGCGGAGGAGAGCGATCAAGAGGAGAGGTCTGAGGAAGTGGCGCCCCCGTTACCGTAGTGCAGTGGCTGGGCGCGGCCTCCGACGGAACACACGTCATCTGATGACAATTCTTCCTAGACCTATTAAGCCTATGTGTGTGTACATAAAGCATTTTAGGCATAATTGTCTTAAGTCTTTTAATATGGTGCTTGGTCGAACGATCATGATTAACTTCGTGCTCAGTCGCAACGCACTGGTACATATTCGTCACGCAAAACTTCTCTTGCGATTTTCTCGAAATTGCCAAAGTCGTAAGATTTACTACTTGCACATTATATTGTCGCAATGGACTACTAAAAGTGTACAAAGGTTGAAGCAAATGCGTGGTCCGAACGTCGTGCCCTCCCCGTGTTAGAATTTGTCAAACTTTGTTTCAGCAAAGCATATGTCTGCGTGGGGTGTCAACTGTCACAGTTTCACATAAGCTCTTCTACGGCCCTTCGTGGACTAGCACTCTCAGAAAAAAAGGATATCGTGGAGAAGCAATCGCAGCCAAGGGCACTGTTTCCAGAATAGACCCTATGTTTCGGAAATTGCGGTGTCGTTCAGAAGATATGGTGCACAGCCATACAGAGGGCGCTACATGGAGAGACTAGCCTCCAGGGAGGCGCAACATTGTTCTATAGTTCTGGTCAGACGCTACAGAAGACGCACACAACGCGGACTGTTGTACTTCAGCCTTTTTGTCACGCAGATAGTTCGCAAGTGAACGACAAACCGCCAATCGCAAATAGGGCCGGAATCAGGGCTCGACTTGGACAGTTTGTATGAACAGTTACAGTACCAGCAACGTGTCTCACGACGACATCTGGACGTATCTATAGTCGCTGCCGAAGTGGGCCGACTAGCCATTCTACTAGCTGGTATTGGTCGTAGCTCACTGGTTTCAGGAACAGACCGTTGTTCAGACAGCTGTCAACATGTGAACATTGTACAGCATTGTCGCGCATCCTTTTGACGTTCAAGATTCTAATTAAAAATATATTATAAAATTTGGTCATTTGTGTTAAGTTTGGCTTACTGAAGTTTACCTAAAACTATCTGGCTGCGTGCCCCGTGACGAGGGTGCATAGGTACTGTGTGCAAGCAAGCCACCTCAGTAATAGCAACTACGAAAGGTGTTTAATAAGTAACGCAACAAATTTTTTTCTCCGCCAGTTTCGACTGAAAAAATGAGAAATTTGTTGCGGGACATGGTGGAATATTTCTTTTCACCCCTACAGTTTCATGAAGTTCCGATAGGTGACGGTGCTGTATATAGCCCTCAAAATGGCGCCTGTAAGTAGGTGCGTTCCAAGCAGAGAACCGTCATTGAGTTTTTTACGGCGGAAAACCAGAGCATCACACTCATAGGCGCTTGCAAAATGTCTATGGTGACCTGATAATGAACAAAAGCACGGTGAGTCGTCTGTCGAGGCCTCTGTCATCGTCGCGAAAAGGCCGCGTAAACCTGTCCAGTCTGCCACATGCCGCCCGGCCGCCACACCTGTGACTCCTGCAATGTTGGAACGTGCAGACACTCTCATTCGAGATGATTGACGGACCGCAAACACCTCGCTGTTCAAGTGGACGCCTCTATTGGTTGTGCTGACAAACTCGTCCACCAGTTGCGGTACTCAAAGGTACTGCCAGCTGGGTTCTCGATGCCTAAAAGAACACCGTAAAGAACAATGTAGGACCATCTCTGCAGAATTGTTGCGCGTTAAGAGGCAGATCGTGACAATTTTTCTCAAACATGGGTTCTTCACTTCGAGCCGCAAACAGAACGGCAAACCATGCAGTGACGCCACCCCACTCTTCTCCGAAGAAAGTTCAAAGCCGCGCCCTCAGTTGGTAAAGTAATGGCGACCGTCTTCTGGGATTCTTAAGGGTTTATTCTGTTTGATGTCTTCTCTCATCGTGCAACCATCAGCTCCGTAGTCTATTCTGCTACACTCAGGAACCTGAAGAAACGACTCCAGCGTGTTCCTCACCACGAAAATACAAACGAACCTCTCCTCCGTGACAACTCGAGGCCTCACAAAAGTTTGCACACCTGACAGGAGCTCACAAAACTTCACTGGACTGTTCTTCCTCATTTACCCAACAGCCCGGATCTCCCAACTTCGTACTTACATCTGTTTGGCCCAATGAAAGATGTACTCCGGGGGAAGCAGTACTTGGATGAAGGGGAGGTTATTGATACAGCAAGAAGTTGGTTCCCACGTCGACAAGTAGAGTGGTACCATGCTGACGTACAGGCCTTCGTGTTAAGTAGGCGTGACCAGCCGCACAGTCCGCGCGGCAGTTTTTGTTGTCAAATGGGTGGGGATAATATGGTGTATTGGAATCCTCAATAACACCAACTGCTTTCAGAAAACTGTTACATCATTTATTGAACGCTCCTCGGACTTTAGGTGGTAGAGGGTGCTTGACGTCAGTAGTGTTTGGCGAAGATAACAGAAACAGTTCCATAGTTTCTAACGACTTCTTCATCGATTGGACGCTTAACTCTCATAAACTTCCTCCTTCGCTCTCCCTTACACATCCAGTCAGCCACCCAAAAATGATAAACTATTTCAGCTCACTGAAGATCATACATTTACTGTCGGAAGACATTTAAGATCTACTTCAGGGCGTTGTGATGCGCCAAACGCCTTCAGCTCGAAAAAGCATATCACTTGTTAATATCGCCTCAATTTATTATCGACTTTGTTTTGAGTGAATGAAGAATTTATTAAGAGGTTTAGAAAGTTATATTTTTTGTGTTAAAATGTTGTAGATATGTGGCACCTAATGTTCGAGAAAAACTGTGTCCTCCCAGTTCAGCGGGTTCGCAACGCCCAGCCGACTGCTGAATCGCGGCGTGCGGCATAGATAACATCTACGATGCAACTGGCCACTGCAAACGTTTGCCAGCAACTGCTAAGAAGAAACTCTTATTGTTGAAGAGAGAATTAGCGTGATATGTTTGTTCGCAGAGAGCAGTTCTTAGCTCGTCCGTTTAGAATTTCAGTTTACTATCAGTATGGTTCGAGTAGTGAGCCTCGAGGGAGGTTATCTCTAGAGTGTGAGATCGGCTCACACGTACGATACGTGAATTAATCTTCTGCGGGGATAGAACTCAAATGTGTTCAGAGCAGTTCTAAGTCATTTAGAAAGATATTTTGAGAACATTAACGACTTGCGTAGAAAGTGATTATTTCGCCGATTTTGGAAGAGTGTAGGTTCGCCATGTATAGGAAAAGCTCCAATTTACTGAAGTGTAAGATTAGTTTCTCCTGTTTGCGATTAACGGTGCGTTTCGCTGCTTAATAGCCACGCGTTTGTAAGCGAACCTTGTTTCAGTATTCTTGGAAGATTTTCCGTTGGATGACGTATGTGAATAAACGTGTTCATTCGAAGTCGACAAATCAGGAACCATCGATTAGAGAACACGCTAATTCTCTCTAAAAGAGGTCATCGAGTTCTGTGTTTTTTTGTTTTATTTTTTTCTTACATTTCCACTTAGTGGGGTTTTGAATAGAGAACCAGCAATAGTACAGTAAAATGCTGGTTTGTACCGGTAAACGAATTAATGGCAGGAAATAAAGAATTAACTGTTTTAAACTGAAAACGTCAGATCCGACTTGTCTTTTATCTCTAAACTATTACAAGAAAAATATTCAAAAATTTATTTCACAGCAGACTAATACCTCAAATATATCTTTTCGTATCAAAGTATATCCAAAGTAAAATAAAGTAAAAGACTGGCATATTGGCAAAAGAAAAATTCAAAGAAATTAAAACTCTAAAGACAAGGAATAGTTTTTTTCAGTTAATAACTTAGAACGAAAAGAAAAAATATTATCTTTATTTAAACAGGAACAGCAAGTTTACTTTTTATTGAAAACTGATTAATTAAAAATGAAAAGTTACTCCATTTAATTCCTAAAGGCTAAGATTGACGAACTAGTTTATTACGATAAAATTTCAGTAGAGTCAAGGATATTGTTGTAGCAAGGCGCTGCTTCTAGAGGTTATCGTTGATTGACAATGAAAGATAATATTAAACTATATGTTTGCCTTGTGAATGTATTCTCCAATTTACGTAAAAATTTATAACGTTCACACAGATTGCTTGTGTATACGATTATTCGTTGAAGCTTTAAAAGAGGAGCAACTACAAGAGACAACGGATCTGTATGACGTATTCATTAGTTATATACGAAAGCTGTCGTTTTTGGTAGCTACGTTGTGAGAAAGTGTTCAGTTGTGTTATCAGAATAAACAGAGTAAGCTTCACTAGAGGTTGCTGTTATCTGTAAAGTAAATATATCATTCCTGCTCCCAGTAGACTCTCGCATTTTTCTGGTGATTGATACTAGCATTGGTGGTAGTTTACCTTTCGAACCAAGTGAACCTGATAGTCAGATGCATTGTTGTAATTAATATCCAGATAGCTACCACTGACTCCATTATACCACGACAAGTGTCCATTCTTTTTGCACATAGTGATGTCGTAGCTAGAATAAACAGATGAGTTAGATTTGACTGAATTGTGGAAAGTAGTCAGTCCAGGAACACTACTCATTATCCATGCATACATCGTAATAGTACACACAAACGTCGTATTGTGTGGCTCTTAGGTGATTAGTGAGAATTGTTAAGTCACACAAAGCTGCTGGCCAGACAAAATGCGTAACCATATCCCTATTTATTGTTTTGTATTTTTCTTGCAAATCAATGGAATAAACTAGAATACTATGTAAGTAAACTTTTCTTTTCTTTTATAGCAAGTACACATAAAAAATTTGGGCTGGAGTCGGAGTTGACCAGGGTTGTGTCACCTTCACTCTCCAAGTAGCAAAGTAGTCTTCATAAAAGTACTCATAGTTTTAAATCATAAATGCTTCCTGAATATGGTACAGGGAATGCTTGTACACAGTTAGTTAGCCATGCAGAGTACTGGTGGTGATTTAAGAAAGTGTAGCGAATTCTACATCACCAGTCCAAAAATACACATAAAAGCTGTATGTGTAGTTAGACGTCCCGCCGACATCACGGCCAGTATAAAAATAGACTCAACAGATTGTGGAAGGATCACAGACGTGACATTTGGGTTTCATTATTCCGTCATTCACCAGAAGCGACCGAGCGAGGTGGCGCAGTGGTTAGCACACTGGACTCGCATTCTGGACGACGACGGTTCAAACCCGCGTTCGGTCATCCTGATTTACGTTTGCCCTGATTTCCCTAAATCTCTTCAGGCAAATGCCGGGATGGTTCTTTTGAAAGGGTACTGCCGATTGCCTTTCCCAGCCTTCCCTATTCCGATGGGACCGATGACCCAGCTGTATGGTCCCCTTCGCCCAAACTATCTATCCATCCATCCTTCCTCATGAACGTGAACATAAACCAGAATCGATTCATGGAAAATTAGGATGGCCGCACTGAAATTAGAATCCCACCATTCGCAAATAAGAGTCTAGTGTCCTAACCACTGCGTCTCCTTGCTCGATAATAATGCCAAATATCTACAACATTATTTATGAAGCATGAGCGCTATAAATTGAAAACATTCCTATTTGCTGTACACTTTACTTTAGATAGTGCAAAAGTTTATTTCATTCTTGATTTCACGACTGAGATAATTTTTTTTTTTTTTTTTTTTTTTTTTAGGAAATCGCCATATATCTGTTACAATTAAGGTACCTATCGTGTATCGAAAACTTTAAACCGTAATTTGCTCTTTTTTCGCTATTTCGTTGAAATTCTTAAATCATTCAAAAGACAGAAATTTTCTAGTTATATTGGTGGCTGTTACCGTACTCATCTCGTACTGTGGTAATAGTTAAGGTACTGAGATAGTGGATCAACGACTACACATTTTCAGAAACAACACGGACGCGCTAATGGCCCGTCGCTAATGAGATGTTGAAGACCTCCATAGACTGCAGCACAGCAGGTTACTATGGACGTGTACTGGTTTTGTGGTTACCTACATTTTTATAAGTAGTGCAATGTTTCTGTTCTCATACGGCAAAGACAATGTTTTGTGATTTTCTGTTACTATATGTACCGAAGCCTCTTCAGTGGCGTAGTGTAACTAACATAACGTTAACGGAAATGTCACAACCTTTCATAAGGTGTTCGTGTAAACTATCAGAAATTTACACCTGATCATCGTTCGGTTGAGTGTGAGTTGTAATTTAGTTGAAGACGCACGGTGAGTGGAAAAATTAAAAAAAAAAATTGTTCAGTTGTTTCTGCCATGGGAAATCACTGTGCCAGAAAAACTAGGCTGGAAACCTTGGAATTGTTATGTTCTTCCTTGTGAAGTACATAACATTGAAAATACTGAATTTCGAAAAAGAATATAAAACCTTCCACCACACACCTAATGTGGCAAGCATCATACACGTGTACTCGTGAGAGTACATGTAGTAACAAAAATCATAAGTTTCTCATGTATAACATGAATTCCCTGCACTTAGAAAAACTGTTAAGACTTTTAGATCTTTTCAGGTTTGTACCACAAATAGTCAATAAGCACAACTGTTTCTCTTCATCTGAAGTTTTGCATATTTTTTATTTGTATGTGTGGCACGCGAGAAAATGACGGATTACCTGTTGGCTTTTGCGTAATGAAATGAAACACGGGCATCCGTGGTTTGGTGTTATTTTATTATATTTCAACAAGTTTTAGTGACTCAGTACATGGTCTTGTGACCTTAACTAACGCTGAGGGGACAGCTTCCAACCATATACGAGATACTGTCAGTGGCCAATATCTATGAACTGGCTTCCGTAGTATACTGTAAGTGCGATGTTGAATTTGCAACCATCAACTAACAATTTAGCGTGCTAATTGATGTAAAGAATGAAAAATCAAGGTAACATGTCTTAGTTCCGCTGGATCTGCATAATGGCAAAATACAATTACCTTAATTTCTCAAGTATGTCTTGCACCATTAATGTACAATGGATGTGTGATAACTTTAGTATTAAGTTACTGTTAAGTAAAGGAATACGCAGCGGAGCCTATCTCCATCGACAAAATAACGGAGGTTGTTAAAGAATATTTTCTGTGTATAACCACCGGAAGCCGCGGATATTTTACTCAAAATTCCTCTAATATCACAGAAGTGTCCCTGGAATGCTGCTGGAGTTCTGGTTCACCCAGTATATCAGTGGAGATTCTAGGAGTGTGCTGATCTGTTTGTCACTACATGGATGCTTTTTATATTGTGGGCTAGTAATGACGTAGGACATTAGATTAGATTAGTTTTTCGTTCCATAGATCCGTGCTGAGGATATCCTCGTGGATGTGGAACATGTCAATTTTTTTAAGCTGAAATAACAATACTAATAGTATGAGTAAATACAATACATCTTTTTTAAGCTGAAATAACAATACTAATAGTATGAGTATATACAATACATCATTTGATCTATTAAAAAATTCGTCAATGGAGTAGAAGGGGTTGGCCACTAGTAAGTCTTTCAGGCTCCTTTTAAACTGATCTTTATTTGTAACTAAATTTTTTATGCAACAATGTTAATACATATTTAACTTGCATACATGCTCCGCAAGTCATCTGACTGTGGGTGGCGTGTAAGGTATTGGGATCCACCATATTATTTTCCTCTCCTCCATGTTCCATTCGCAAATGCTCGCGGGACGAAAGTGTTAGTAAGTCTCTGCATGATCTTAAAATTCTTTGATTTTTCTTATTATGATCATTTTGTGAGACGTACACTATTTGATCAAAAGTATCTGTGCACCTATTAGTAGACATTAGTATTGGATTGCGTCCACCTTTCACCTTTATGATGGTTTGAACTGTGTCTGAATTCGTAACTTCAAATCCCTGGTACAAAACGTTGTATCGACAAGGAGATTACCAATGTAGATTTGTTTGCAGTGGGTGCGATTCGTCGTCATGTTTACGATTATTATGGCAGAGAGGAACATCTGGCAATCTCCCAGTTACTGGTCACAGTTAAGAAATCAGAACTTTTCCAAGGATGTTTCTGGTTGTCACCAATTGATCCAGTCTTGTATCCGGGGCAGTTTGTGAGTTTGCCAGTAATTTTATAATCAAAATGGTTCAAATGGCTCTGAGCACTATGGGACTTAACATCTCAGGTCATCAGTCCCCTAGAACTTAGAACTACTTAAACCTAACTAACCTGAGGACATCACACACACCCATGCCCGAGGCAGGACTTGAACCTGCGACCGTAGCGGTCGCGCGGTTCCAGACTGTAGCGCCTAGGACCTCTCGGCCACCACGGCCGGCAATTTTATAATCCCCTGGCTGCATTATGAGCGCTGCGCAGTTCAAGTCGCGTGTGGGGCTGCCACCTCTGTACATCGTGACCCACCTGATTTTCTATCGGGGTTGTCCCTCTTAGGGAAGCTGGCCGCACCGCGTCTCTAGAGCCCTCTCTGCCTTATGTTGTAGGACACTCCTCGTCCTGATAATCAGTCGAGACCACTCCGGCTAGGGTGATCCTGCCAACAGCTACGGTATTGCCGGCACAACTCTCGACTTCGTCGAAGCACGCAAACCCTCCCGCACTCAAGGATCCTTCGATAAGGCGGTGTCCCCTGGGAGTGGGACCCTTGCTATACAGCGGAAGTAGTCTGTCTTTTCAACAAAAAAAAGGGAAACGTAATGACTGTAGAAACTATAGTGGCATCAGTCTTCTGAACACTGAATACAAACTATGCCCTGAGATAATCAAGAACTGCATGAAGAATGTCACAGAAGCTATTACTTCTGAAAAACAAAATGGATTTAGATCAGGTCGTTCACGCACAGACAATACGTTTGTGATTAAAAACATCATAGAAAAACACAGAGAATTTAATATAGAAACCCATATGGCCTTCATCGACCTTGAGAAGGCTTTTAACGGTGTGAGCCGTGATAACATATGGAACATCGTTGTGAATCTTCAGGTTTTGGCGGCGCAAAGACTGTTCCATTAAGTTTCGGCTGTGCAGCCGCAAGAAATCTCCTTCTTCTAATATTTCGGCTGTAAAACGTTCAGCCATCTTCAGAGTGAGCCGCAAGACTGCCGCTCCAGTGCTTGCTTCGTCCCTTTATACTGTTGTACCACGCGACTGCGCATGCGGCCACAGATGCAAATGCGCCAGAGACGTTGGCCGGCGGCAGAGACGTTCATAATGCGCGGGTTGTATCTATGACTCCGCAGTTGATCTATGTTGGCATATCGATGTATCATTCTGAGCTGCACTGTGCCGACGTCTTTCCGAGTTTATTACAGCAAGTGCCGGATTCCAGAATTAATCAAGATTGAAACCACTGTCTCTATTAATTAAGTTCGTCGTCAAGCGAATTTCAATTGCCTCCTTTACTATCGAGTCCCAAAATAACGATGTAGTTGCCAAAATTTCGACGTTGTTATACAACATACTGTGACCATTATCAATACAGTGCTCTGCCACGGCCGACTTGCTAGGTTGTAAAAGTCGTGTGTACCTCTGGTGTTCTGTACATCTTTCTTGGTCAGTACGAGTTGTTTGTCCGATGTAAGAGAGGCCACATTCACATGGAATTTTGTAAACTCCAGATTTGCGGAGCAGCAAATCATCTTTGACGGAGCCCATGAGTGCAGCTGTCTTAGGTGGAGGACGAAAAATCACTTTTATTTTGTGTGTGCCGAGAATGCGTCCTATTTTTTATGAGAGGCTACCCACATATGGCAGGAAGGCCATCGATTTAAAGGTTTCTTCATCTTCTTCTGCTTTCTTTGTGGCCTCTTTCGGTTTCATTTTCAGTGCCCTCTGTAGTTGTTGTGGAGAGTACCCATTGTCTTCAAACACTCTTTGTAAGTGGGAAAGTTCATCTTGCAGACTGCTTTCGTCAGAAATAATATGCGCTCTGTGAGTCAAAGTTCGGAGAACACTCATTGTCTGGGCAGGATGGTGGCAGCTATTTGCACGTAAATACAGATCGGTGTGTGTCGGCTTCCTATACACTTCATGTCCCAAAGTGCCATCCTCTCTGCGCCGAACCAAAACATCCAAGAATGGAAGGCATCCCTCCTTTTCAATTTCCATTGTGAATTTTTTTGATCGTGGAGGGAGTTCAGATGTCTTAAAAAGTCTTGCAAGTTGTCTTCACCATGGGGCCAAACTACAATGGTGTCATCAACATACCTCCAGAATACCGTGGGATTCAAGTCAGCAGATTCAAGCGCCTTCTCCTCGAAGTCCTCCATAAATAAATTGGCCACCAGAGGGGATAAGGGACTACTCATGGCGACTCCGACCGTCTGTTCAAAAAATTCGTTGTTAAATAAGAAATATGTGGAGGTCAGAACATGTTTAAATAAAGCTGAAATCTCTTTGTCAAAACTTCTTTCAATAAGTTGTAGAGATTCTGGAAGGGGAACCTTTGTAAATAAAGCCACCACATCAAAACTAACTAATATATCAGACGGGTTCATTTTCAATGATTTCAGTTTACTAATGAAGTCAGCCGAGTTTCTTATGTGGTGAGTAAATTTTCCCACAAGAGGCCTCAACAATGATGCCAGATGTTTGGCAACGTCATAGGTCGGAGAGCCTATGTTACTCACTATGGGGCGTAGAGGAACATCTTTCTTGTGGACCTTTGGTAGACCATAAAGTCTAGGAGGCACCGGACCACTTGGTTTCAATCTCCGAACAACTTCTGGTGGAAAGGGAGAATCATTCAGAAGCGAAACAGTTTTCTTCGCCACTCGATTAGTGGGATCCCTGCTGATCTTCCGGTACATTCTATCACTCAATAAATTGTACATTTTATCATGGTATTCGTCCCGAGACAATAAAACAGTAGCATTACCTTTATCTGCTGGGAGTACCACCGTCTGAGTATCCAGGATATCCTTATCATTTAATAGAGGTAGGGAGAAGTCTTCACAAAACTACACGCATTGCGATACACAGGTAGGAATCGATTACAAGAAATAAACGGTGTAGACTATCACCTACCATTTTTAATATTTACATTGACTTCATTCTTCGTAAATGGGCATGTAAAGTAACAAAGGAATTAAGATAACGAATGAGGAGTACCTGAATGTACTTTTGTTTGCTGATGACATCGTTGTTATTTAAAAGAACGAAGATGACGTCCAAAGATCAGTATACCAGCTGAACGAAAATCGCAAGAAGTACAACCTTAAAATTTCTAACAACAAAACAAAAATAATGAGATTCCGAGGAAAATATCCAGTCAGATCAATAACTGTTATGGATAATTCATATTTTAGAAAAAGTGTTTCAAATCTCTTATTTAGGCTGTGCTATAAGTTTTTATTTTGACCCTAATATTGAAAATGAAATACACAAATTCCAAGTAGACTGTGGTACAATTAGCAGAACATTTTGCCATAAAGTATAAAAAGAAACTGTCATGAAATTCTATAAAGTAATGGCAGTTCCTGTGTTATCCTATGGAAGCGGAAGCTGGGTTACCACTAAAACAAGAAAAAAAGAAATAAGAAAATCCAAACAGCAGAGATGAGGTTTCTAAGAAAGATGAAGGGCTACACAAGAAGACATACGATTAGAAACGAAGATATTAGAACAGAATTAAATATATTCAGCTTGAATGAAGAAATTCAAAAATATCGTGAATATTGGAGACAACACCTCATGAGAATGTCGGGTCACAGAACTCCTCAGAAGATCCTGAACTAAAAGCTGAATCGGAAAAGAGATATTGAAAGACCGCGAAAAAGATGGAAAGATTTTGTTTGTGAGTTCGGAACAAGCAAGAACCTAATACTTAAAAGGAAGGTGAAAGAAGAAGTAGTACATGATGATGATGATATTAATGAACTTTTCCAAGGCAGTCGCACAAAGTTATTCAGTTGAAAATAACCTGGGCTTTCGCTATGGACATTTGTAGCCATTAAGCTGTGGGAGAGAGATGATGATGCTGCATGGCGATCACGATTCTTAAGGCATTTCCGTAGCATGAATACTGACGAAGTGGTGTGGGTTGATGAAACGTGGGTCAATTCTGGCCACATTATTTGGAAGGGCTGGACAGACGACACAACTAATGGAACACTGGCAGTGCCTTCCGGCAAAAGGGCGGCGGAGGGGAGGGGGGCAGACTTGTTCGTTACGCAGCCACCTCCGGTGGTTCTCTCCCAACCAGTCTGCTGCTTTTTAAATGAAAGAATACAGGAGATTATCATAAAGAAATGAACCACGTTACATTTACGAAGTGTTGCGTAGAATCACTAGTACCAAATGTGAAAACAAACAGTTAACAGTTGTTTTACACAATGTTATTTATCATTCAGTAGTTGACAACGCACCTACCACGGAAAATCGATAGGAGGAAATGATTCACTTCAGCGTCGTAACTTCGATTTAAGTGATGACTTTAAGAAGGCGGAGCTTATGGAAAAATCTCTCTCGACAAACGACTGTTTCCCTCATACGAAATCGACAAACTGTCGAAAACATATGGGCATACGATCGTTTGGCTACTGCCTTACTATTGCCATTTCGACCCAGTAGAGTTAACATGCGCCCAAATCAAAGCTTACTTTCCCAGGAACAATAATAAATTTATCCTCTTCAGTCGAGATACTCATAAAAGAAGGCATTAGGAACGTCACCTGTAAATACTGGAAGAAATCCGTCAAACATTTGCAGAGCATCATGGAGAGAGAGCATGGCAGAGAATTCAGTGGAGATGATTATTTCTTTAAGTAACACTGACTGTGATACTAAAAGCTTCTGTTATAGCGAAGAGAGTGAAATCAGTGGAGTTTTTCCATTATCATCATAGAAATGGAGCACAGACGGATTCAGATATATGTTCGCGGTGCGCAGTAGTTTACAATTGCAAATAGGGCCTTTCTACATAACAAAGCTGTACAGTATTAAGTTTCGAAATTTTAAAAAGATCTTACCAGTAACTAATTCCAAATGAAGTTCGCCTCATGAATTCAGTCTGTGTCACACAGAACAAAAGATTTGTTAACAATATAACTGCTGCAATACAGAGGCCCTACTTTTTGTATTACTTTTGTTCTCTCTCGCAACAAAGGTTAGCGTATTTAAGATAGGCTTTCCCACTGTGATAAACACGCATAATGTTATTTTTTTTGGTGTTAGGAGTAAATAGGCAGTGCAGAAAAATTAATAACAGGTTCATTACAAACCTAGCGGTCTGTTTCTCGTAACGAAAGCGTACTGGCGGTCGATTACTACTTTACGCGCGAACGGATAATTGTGCGTCATATTTAATTCAAATCATCTCGCCTTACATCTGCGACAGAGCCCCGGTTTGGAACAGGTGAAAATTCATGTATTCTTAAGATTTCATTCGCCTAATGTGTTCACCTAACTTCAATAACAAAGATTCCGCCATGTCAAAATTCGATAAACTCGTCAGAAAATCATTTTCGTAAACTGCCCGTATATCGTCTGAGTTTGTTACCACAGATGAAATTAAAATCAAGACACAGTGTAACTCTTCCACCATTCTATACGAATTACTGTGACATATAGTCTACATGACTTTGAGATATGTTTACTATGACTACGGCACTATGAATGAAGATACAATCAAGGAAAATTACTGAACGGGAAGTAGAGTGTCACTGGTTTGACCATCTTAATACACGGTGTTGTACTTGTGGTTACAAAAAGTCTGAAGAAATCGCTTTGGAGAGTTTTCTTTTCTAAAATTAGTAAATCTTAAATGTTCTTGGTCTCTAGAGAAGCCAAGTTGGCTATTTACTGCAGCCTTTGCAAGAACGTTTAATATTCTCTACAACTAATATCCAGGACATCTGTATGCACGGATACCAGATTGACGCACCATTGAACGCAATAAAATCTCAAAAAAATAATTTATGTGATCCGGAATCTGGTCGTGCGTGTTCTAGTAAACCAGTAAATTACTCGTAAGAAAATCTTTGAACAGAAGGTAACGTACATTTATCGCAGAACTATTGCGTAACTTCGTAAGAACCAATCTTCTTAGCGTTTAATATTCGTCTCAGAATGGTAACTTAATAAGTCATAAGCCAGCAATTTGCACGAACCAATTTTCGTTTCCTGTGTTGGCAGTTATGCTCTGTTCAGAACAGGGAGGTGTTTGAATTTCTGCTTTCAGGCCGTTCCACTCTTGAACACTTCCTCTACGATAATCCTATCCATTTTGCAATGCATACGGGATTTTGTATTTCTGGTATCCAAACTTCATGCAACTGCTTGCACCACACCAGTTCACATCCGTGTAATATTCCCCCCAATATACTTTTTATTTCCTGGAAGAACTATTTTTCCTACTGTACAATTATTTTCTATCACCACTGTTTTTGTTGAACTTTTTTAAATTTAAATCAGGAAAGCCTTCCACTTCATTTCTCATTTCACTGCACCCTGGCCCTTCTCAGCGAAGTCTTGGATTTTTATTCTTTCGACCTTCTGTGATACAGAACTTCAAGTTTCTCAATATTCTCTTGAAATTCGTTTAGCGCACAACTGATAAAAATGAGACATTCTGCTATTCTCTTTACTGGCTGTAATATGGAACTATTCACGCCCTGTCAGTTTTCGGCTTCAAAATAAGGAACTGACTTACCACTCTGAATACGATGTAAGGTCTCACGACGCTTGCAAGGCGACAAAATGTATGACGTCTGTCTCACACGAGAACACAACAGAATTGCACCATATTTGTTACTTATCTGCCGAGAATTACTGATAAAGACACGGCGAGAATTAGAGGCAAAACAGAACTCAGAAATCCGGCAATATGGCACTCGAGTGCACGAGGACGTACAAACGAGTCAATGGAAAACACGATGCTTTATGTGCGTAAGAACATAATAGCTGTGGAAGGCAATAGAAGAGGTTTCATTTCCATTTTGCGTCTTGCTCACACAGTTCACCATATGGAGAATGGCAACAGTCTAAATCATCTGTGATGAGGACTAACCAGACTAGAAAAGAGTTATATCTTTGAACTGTAGACAGGATATAGATATGCAAAACGTCTCTTCAAAGCAGACAGTTCCTAAAAATGCTAGAAAAAACACACTTTGATATAAATACAGGCCGTGGCAAAAAAGCTGACCGATTTGGATATAGCGAAACAGGTTGAATCATATACTGTAAAACATTTTCAGTCATAACAACTAAGCCTTTGCGTATTCTCGTTTCACTCACTGCAAATGTTTTGAAAAAATCTTTCAGGTATCCATCATTGCTACGTTGACACTCAATCTGCAACATAAATCACTCATGACATGTTAAAGCATCGGTATGGGGATGTTTCTGATTTGTGCACAAATTGTGTCATACAGTTCCGCAATTGTGTGTAGACGTCTAGTATACACCCAGTTTTTCAGGAGCCCCCAAAGTATGTAACCAAGGACCGATTAATCGGGAGATCTGGGAGGTCACAAAATGTCCCCATTCCGTGAAATGATGTGGTAACCGAACACACTGCAACCTGTTGCCATTGAAAATTGAGCACAATGAAAGCAATACTCATTTGCAGCAAACTATGAAAGTTCAGATGCGAGGAAAGTATAAACCTTGGTAGCATACTTCTGAGATGAGATGTGACTGTTGCTGGGCCATATTAATCTTAAAAAAAGAAAGGGAGGATTATGCCCATTGAAGAGGTAGCGCATCACATTGATTTTCTCACTTTGTAATGGATGTTGCTGAGGATTTTCTTCGCACCAGGCCGGCTGGAGTGGCCGAGCGGTTCTAGGCGCTTCAGTCTGGAACCGCGCGACCGCTACGGACGCAGGTTCGAATCCTGCCTCGGGCATGGATGTGTGTGATGTCCTTAGGTTAGTTAGGTTTAAGTAGTTCTAAGTTCTAGGGGACTGATGACCTGAGATGTTAAGTCCCATAGTGCTCAGACCCATTTGAACCATTTTTCTTCGCAACAGTAAATTTTGTTTGTTGACGTAACCAACATGAAAATGTTCCTCGCCGCTCATCCATAGAAAATTTAGGAAGCTTTGATTGCCCCTAATTTTAGTTAATTTCGACAGACAGTCATTCGCTTTTCATAATCATTTAACTGCTGTACAACCTGTATCTTGTACGATCGCAACTTTAAATTATTCCGTAAAATTCGGTGTCAAAGAAGAGATCATTAAAAGCCGTCCACTGCAGTGAAGATGGTGCACTCCAGGATCAAAAGCACCATAGTTTTGGGTACACTCCAGTAGTATCCCGGCCGTGTCAAATCCGCAGACATTGCTGAACAGTTTCTGGTCCGCAGAACACGGACGCGATGCCTTCACAGTGACAGTAAGGCCAACAAGACACCTGCGTACACCGCACCTGTTACGGCGTTGACGAATCGTTTCCCTGAAGTAAAACGACGTTTTGAAATAAACAAATAGTCTTTCATTAAAGAAATTAAATGAAGAATATGCGGTTTGTGTAGTTCAAATGTACTATGGTCTTCATTACTGTATTACTTTATTTAAAGGCAAACCAAAATATTTGTCCCTGTACACTGAAAGTTATGAATTTAGCTATTAGGTTTTTCCCCCTGGTATTCTATAACATCATAAACAATGAAAAGTCTAAACCACAGAAGAAAAGAATCGATAGGTCTATATGTATAGCACTTTGTTCGCTTACTTGTATTGTTCCTAATAGCATTGACAATACTGTTTTACTCTATTAGGCTTTCTCCAATTTAGGAGTGGTTTCACCTGACGCGTTTCGCTTTTATTTACAAAACATCTTTAGTAGTCATTCTGGAAATATCATACATATGATGCTTTTATATTATGGCAATTGCGGATTAACAACAGTCGACCTTTATAAATTTGACGTATGATTTACTTACGGTGATTTTTTTCTTTTGTTTACGTGTTTTTAAGTCTACTGCTTTTTCGTTTGTTGTTAGCGGAGTCTGAAGTCGATAGCCTGATTGCAAAAAAATGGACTTCGGAAGATGTAAACAACAGAAAATACCATAAGTAAATTTTACTTCAAACTCAAAAAAAGTTTTTAATCTATAAATAACAAAATAAAAATATTATATTTTTGTATGGTAAAAAACCCACTTAAACCGCAATAAGCTTAAGACGGCAAAAATAATAATTGACATAACAACTCTTGCAGAAGTTGGCCATGCAGACATGAACTTTATATCTTCCCCATGAGACAAATCTAATATTTCTTAACAGCATCCGTATCAAAAATCACCACCGCAGATATGAGGGTTGAACTGCTAACCAGAAACGAAGAATTACCCCTGCAGGCATGTGCAGTGTCAAGTACATGGTCCACTCACTTTAATGTGACCACATGTCAAAAGCCTGAATAACCACATTTTGCAACACTGACAGCTACTAGACGTGTAGGATGAGAGTCAGTGAAGTTCTGGAAGGAATCGGCAGGGATGTGGAACCATGCCGGTTCCAGTATCGTGGACAGCTGCGCTGGATTTCTCGGGTTCAGGATCCAGGCCACGAACAGTCCGATCGATGTGGTTCCACAGATCCTCGTCAGGAGACTACGGTAAACTCATTCTGGCGTTCTTCGAACCACGCACGTACACAACATGCTCTGTGACACGTTGCATCGTTCTGCTGATAGAGGACATCGTGCTGAGGAAAAACAAACTGCATGCAGTGATGGACATCGTCCCCAAGGATAGATGCATACTTGTGTTGATCCATTCTGCCTTTCAGAATGACGAGATTACCCAAGGAATGCCACAAAACATTCCCCAGACCACAACGCTCCCTCCTCCGACCTTGACGCTTCCGACGACTTTCAGGGTGTTTCAGACGTTTCACGCCGTACACGCCAACAGCCATCTGCCCGATAGACCATAAAACGCGATTCCTCGTCGCCGATGAACTGCAGTTATTATTTGTGCATGAACCAGGAGCGTGCTGTGGAGGTCCACATGCAGTATTGTTCGCTGATCCGTCGTCGTTGGTAGACCTTTGGTACGTCTGGGCGGTCAGTTGCTCCAGATCTGCACGTGTATTCGCCCGTACGCATCTTCCCTGTCGTCTTTCACCGCTTTTGTCTATGGCCTGTGGTGCATGACAGTTGCCTCGGCGACGGTTTTGGATAGCGCCATTTTGCCGTGCGCAATATACTTAAACCACAGCGGCACTCAAACAGTTCACAAACTTAGCCATTTCGGAATTGCTTCTACCATTTAAGGGAAAGCCTGTGATCATGCCGTTGTGGGCATCAGATAAATCGCTCTGTTTCCGCATTGCAACAACTGTACTGTCTTTCCCCTTCCCCCTCCCTCATCCCTCTGACACGCTTTGTGTTCCTCTTGGTGTCACTGTGGCTCCCCTATGACTGTCGCCCACATCTTGTTGGACCGCCCAATTTTAGCCGCTCTGCAGCAGACTTTTAACCTTCCCAGCACCCTACCTACGGTGACAATGCCTCAACAGGAGATGCAGTTTTACGTTTTATTCGTGAGGGGGGGGGGGTTATCGTACCATTTAAGGGTGGGCTTTGGCCTTCTCTCAGAGGCCTCCACCTTCCACCCGATTTCACTTTCTGTCATCATTTCTGTGCATTTTATTTGCCTTGTTGCTCGTCTTTTCCCTATGAGTGTTCGTGTTCAAACACTATTTAACGTAAATTATCCTAAGGACAAACACACACACCCACGCCCAAGGGAGGAACCGATTCTCCGCCGGGACCAGCCGCACAGCCCGTGACTGCAGCGCCTAAGACCGCTCGGCTAATCCCGCGCGGCTATGTGTGTTCATCTCGCTTTGTCCTTTTGCTGGACATTTTCGTGTGTCTCAGAGTGGCTGGCTCAACCTCTTTTATCCTTGTGGTCAGCCAGCCAGGACTACCAGCTCTATGGTTTTAATACCTTCCTCTACTTTTCTTTGCGATGTACGTCCCCCCTATTTTTGTTTCTTTCTTTCTTCCGTTTTCTCTTACGGTGTGGTTCCCTATTCCTTTTATCCGATTTTACCTCCTCAAATTAAATTTGGTTGTTGTTTTATCTTGAGCCTTGTTTGCATCCGGAAAAAGGGACTGATGACCCTTTATATCCCAAGCCAACCTACCAACCAACCCTCCACTGCTACTGCTGCCAGCTGCCGTCTGTGTATGGTTATTGCACTCTGACCTCGAACGTAGGCGGTGGCTACATTGTGACTGAACTGTGTAGCAATGGCAGGAATCCAATGATCCACACACGAACAGGAACTCGCGATCTTTGCTGGAACTATTGCCACATGTGTGGTGAGCTGCCTGTGACGCTATAGTCACAAAGCGTGCCTGGCTGCCACTGCAGGGCGACTTCCGTAGCAGCAGCCGTGGCCAGTTTGGACGGCGCCGGGGCGCTGGCCGCGAGGCGAGGCGGCAGGCGCGCTCCCACTGGGGCGGCCTTGGCCCGCCTGCCGCCCATTCACGCCGCCAGCTGCCTGCTGCCTGCTGCCTGCTGGCAGCGCGCAGGCACGTGCACGGCACGCCCACGCCGCCTTCTGCCTTGCCTGCGACACCTGATCGGCTGTCTCTTCTGTATCCGCTTCTTAAGTTCCGTGAAAGGTCTGAGATCTATCTATGTTTATTGGAAATGGTACCCCACATATACACCATCTCTGAATATGCAATGATCAAAAGTATCCGGACACTTATTAGTGGCTGTGTCCACCCTTCGTCTTTTGCTGGCTTGAACTATGCTGCAGACATTTTCAATAACTTGTCTGAATATCGTTGTGTAATGGCAGCCTATTCCTCTACAACTGAAGCCAGAGAAGGTAATGGTTCAAATGGTTCAAATGGCTCTGAGCACTATGGGACTTAACTTCTGAGGTCATCAGTCCCCAAGAACTTAGAACTACTTAAACCTAACTAACCTAAGGACATCACACACATCCACGCCCGAGGCAGGATTCGAACCTGCGACCGTAGCGGTCGCGCGGTTCCAGACTGTAGCGCCTAGAACCGCTCGGCTACTACGGCCGACAGAGAAGGTAATGATATTGTGCACTGGGGTCTCGAACGAAGTCGTTGTTCTGGCTCATCACAAAGATATCCCATTGGGCTCAGGTCAGGACTCCAGGTAGGCTAGTATATTTCAGGAATGTTCCTATCCGCAAATCATTGCCTCATAGATGTTGCTTTGACACTGTGTTGCCATGCCGATACAACATCATAAAAAGTTGCTTTTCTGTACGCAGTGAAAGAAGTGAAATGTATTGTGGCTAGGGCCTCCTGTCGGATAGACCGGTCGCCTAGCCCAAGTCTTTTTAGTTGACGCTACTTCGTTGACTTGACTGTACACAATATACAATGCTGTAAAATGTATTTTTACATCATCTGCATTTAACAGTTTGTTAAGTGTAATAAACGACCACACCTCAACCATGAAAAACAGCCCCATATCATACATCACCTCCTCCTCTGTACTTCATTGTTGGCAGTACACATGATGGCAAGTAAAGTTCTACAGGCATTTGCAGTTTCAAAATCCTTCCATCGGATTACCATGAGGCATATCTTGATTCATCAAATGACTCATTTCCAGTCATCCATTGTCCTTTGCCATCACTCTCTACACCACCACATCCGTCTTTTACCCCCGACTGCGGAAATTTCTGGCATAAAAGTTTCTGCTCGATTATTTTGTCCCATTCTTTATAATTCCATATGTCCAATCATTGTGCTAGCTGGGCTAATGGTAGCACTTTCAAACTCGGGAACTTTCTTCTGTTGACCGTCGGTGGGGGGGGGGGGGGGAGGGAGGGCGTACGGTTCTTTCATGTCTTTGTGATTGGCGCACATGGGGCCCTGATCTATTGCAGCTCATTCTTCCTTCCCAGGCTGCATTTCCTTCCCTGTGCCCCTTCCTTCCTGTCCTCGCTCCTCTCCCTCCACCCCCTCCTTCCCCTCTCTCGATGTTCTTACTTATGTCGACGTGGCTGTCCACCTGGTTGCCTGCATTCCTTGCGGTTTTATTCCCTTCCCTTTTTCTTCCATCTTTTTTGTGTTTTTGGTCCCCCTTTGGGGTTTGACCTCTGTTTCTAAATTTCCTCTCCATAATGTGAACCATTTGGGGAACCTTTCCCTCCCTAGCATCTGTGGTGTGGATACCTCTCCCCATCTTCCTCTCCTCTTCCTTTTCCTGCTGTAGGCCCCCTACATCCTGCTAGGTCACCAGCATGGGCAGCCAGTTTGTATGGTGCAGCTGTTATGTACCCATCTGGTTGAGGCCCCTGATGGCACAGGGATCACACTTTTGATAATTGAGCTGTTGCCTCCCCATGTATGCTACAGAGTGGTTTCTTGTCATTCTGGGGCATCACAAATATCAGCAATGGCTGTCATGCCAGATGGCCCTTGCTGTTGCTGACTGATGACCATGGGGAGATCCCTTGATTGGAGTGGGTGGCATAGGGCGAATGCTTTCTGTATGAAACGTAGCATGCTCCAAAAAAACTGGCCAGTCTTCTACGGCTGTCCCTTCAGTTGGTAGTGGACCACTGAATGCGGCTTCTTATGATCCTGTCGCCTTCATTTCCCTGGCTGTACCCTGGGAGGAGGGGTAGACTCTCCAGTTTGGGATTAAACACTTTCCTGCTACCTGGTCTGTACTAGGACGGATGGGCACATCGTCACTGCCACAAAACCGTTACTTTTGTCGGAAAAATAGAAGACGAGTTTGGCAAAGAGGATCTCTCAGTAGAATTGGTCGTGTTTCCCGTTTATCAAAACTTTTTCTGCCATCCAGTCTGCAGCCCTTCGTGCTTGTGCTCACCTTGGCGACATTGTGGTGTTCATTACTCCTCGCCAGTCTTAGAATATGGTTCAGGAAGTTATTTTTCATAGGGACTTCATCTTTAAAAATTATGAGGAACTCCAGATCAGTCTGGAATGAAGGGGTGTTCATTTTCTTTGGTGCGTGCAGAAGATCGTAAGGACAGTCGCAACGATAATAGCACCTTTGTTCTGGCGCCTGAGGGAGATATCCTCCTGGAGAAGGTCAAGGTTATGTGTTACCGATGTGCTTTTGATGCTTGCGTTTTAGGCACATGTCTTCCTGATGAACAGTGGACCCCCTATGTGGTGAATGTGGACACCCACTGTGTTTCACCACTCATGTGTGTTAATTGTCACTACCATATCTCTCCACACTTACCAGATTGCCCGACTTATAAGTAGGAAAAGAAGATTCAGGAGCATAAGTCCCTTTATCGCTTATCCTACATTCATGCTCATTAGAAATATGACTGACTTCACCCTTTGTCAATGACATCTACCTTTGCCTTTATGTCCTTACCCCTCTCCTCTCCTCTCTCCCCACCCCTGCAATTCTCATTCCTCCCCACCAGGTGCCCCTCCCCCTCCCTGGTCGAAGAAGTCTCCCTTCTTCGGCACCCCTGGCTTCCCTCAGCCTGGAGGCTAGCTACACAGGTCAGCTACAGGACACACAATCTGTGTGCCCCAAGCTCGCCTGCTCTCTTTCAGTTCGGGATCTTATAGAAGCCTGCTCTCTCTCTCTGTGTCCTGCCATCCTCAATCTATAAAAGAGAAGAAGAAACATGTCCCAGGACAAGACCCCTCCCCCCCCCCCCAGGGCCCCTGGAGGAGCCTTCTCCCCTCCCACAACCTTAGTCTAACCTCTTATTTGTGGATGTCACCTCGTCCTCATTGGTGACAGATAGTGATCTGAGGCATGTTCACCTCCAATGTGGATATTACCCTTCGGGGGTTCTGTGCTTTCTCTCAGAACTAAGTCGGCCCTTTGAGGGCTTCCAGTGGCGTTTGCTCATTGATTCGTGTGGACATTGTAAGTACATGGACCCCACTTCGTACTTCACTGGAAGCATTTGCCATCTGGGTCCACCTGGACTCTGCAGTCACAGTTCATGATCTCTATGTCACTCCTGAAAGGCCACTTACACCTGCTGCCCTAACTACTGTCCTTCAAAAAATCCCTCCTCCCTTTCTCCTCCTTGGAGATTTTAATGGCCATCAGTATTTGTGGGGCAGTGCTTCTTTTTTTATCTAGTCGGTGGCTCCTCATTGACCAATTTCCTGCAGACCTGTGCCTTCTTAATGATGGTTCTCTACTCATTTTGGCGCCACATATGGCACTTTTTGTGCCTTTGATATTTAGTTTTCTTGCCCTCCCCTTCTTCTTCCTTACAGTGGAAGCCACACGATGACCCCTGTGATAGTGACCACTTCCTGTTGATTCTCTCGTTCCCTTCCCGCCTCGCAATGACCAGGTTACGCCGCTGGGCTTTCCATCACGCTTATTGGCCTCCATATACCCTCAGGTCATGTTTACACCTTCTTTGTCAGGCTGTACTGATGAAGTCGTCCGTGATCTGTCAGATAAGATAATCTGCACTGCCAGCATTGCCGTTCCTCACTTGATGGGCCCCATTCCATTGTGGAGTACGGCCATTGCCACCACCATTCATGAGTGTCTTCATACCTTGTAAAATCATAAAACAAATTCTCTATTAAAATCCGGAAATACCAACATCAGACTCGTTGTTAAAACTTCTTTCAGCTCCTAAAAAGCATGTTGGCACTCTTCCGATCATACAAATTTATTACACTTTTTTTAACAATTGTGTCAATGGGCTGGCAATATCCCCAAATCCTTTCCCGAACCGGCGGTAATAGCGCTGCTAAGGACGACTGCAACTCCTTTACAGATTCTGGCACAGGAAATTCACTTACAGCTCTGATTAATCTAGGGTTTGTCTTAACCCCATCTTTACTTACGGTACGACCTACGTATACTACTTTTTCCATCACAAAATTACGCTTTTCTGTACTCAATGTGAACTAGATGCTGTTCCATATCACTGCCGTAGACGATTATGTCATCGAGATACACTTCTGAGTACTCTATTCAACAATCTCTGAAACGTTGCAAGAAAATTTTTTAATCCAAATGACATTCTTCTGAACTGGTAGTGTACCCAGGGTACTGAAAACGCTGTTTTGTGTCGTTCGTGTGGTGCAACCCCTATGTGGTGACAACCACTCTTCAAATCCGTTGTTGAAAAATATTTTCATTACCCTAAATCAGGGCTTCACAACATACGTGCTCGCGGAGCAAGCTGTGAGCAGCAAGGCGCGAGCACGGAGCAGCGCGAGCACGCTACCCCCACTATCGGACCAGAGCGGAGAGTGGGGAGAGTCACGTGGGGCACACAACAGCTGCCCTCAGTCAATGTAAATCCGCGGCCACCTGCAGGGATATGACTCACGAATTATTACTGCGACAAATGAAACAAATAAAGGAGAATGTACACGTGCCACATAATTTTATTAGCTTAGTGTATGCCTCTACATTCGTATTAATTTGTGAACTGTTACACAATAAAAGGTGTCACTGAAGTGTGGGGTTCTCGGTTATCTTGTACTTTTTGCCCTTTACAATTGCGTCTATGTTCGGAGTAATTGTTCTTGTGCATTGTAGGCGCAGTGTGCAGTTTAAATTTCGATCAGACAATGCGTTTCTCAGACGCGTCTTGTTACATTTCATTGCAGAGAACAGTTGTTCACAAACGTCTCTTAACCAACCGACATCCATCTGCTTCGACTGGAAACTTAAGTTCAGCAAGCCTTCTCTCAGCGTCGCCATCTTTTCGCAGTTTTCTTCGATTTTTTAAGGCGTATGACACAGCTTGTCCCCATTACATCCTCCATACACTCCATGAGTGGGGTCTTCGGGGCCCCCTCCCGATTTTCATTCGCCAGTTCCTGTTCCTCCAGCCGGCCGAAGTGGCCGTGCGGTTAAAGGCGCTGCAGTCTGGGACCGCAAGACCGCTACGGTCGCAGGTTCGAATCCTGCCTCGGGCATGGATGTTTGTGATGTCCTTAGGTTAGTTAGGTTTAACTAGTTCTAAGTTCTAGGGGACTAATGACCTCAGCAGTTGAGTCCCATAGTGCTCAGAGCCATTTGAGCCTGTTCCTCCAGTCTTTCAGAGTTCAGGCTGGCACAGTTCCCAGCTCTCCACAGACTTGGGAGAATGGCACTCCTCAGAGCTCTATAATAAAGTGTCTTTTTTCTTATGGCTATTAATTCACTGCTAGACCATTGGGGCACCGCTGCTCTGTATGTAGATTATTTCTTTGTTTGAGCTAGCGCCTAATTAATGGCCTCTGTGAAACGACTATTACAGGGTGCCATCCACCGCGCTTTCACGTGGACGCTCTCGCACGGTTTTCAGTTCTGTACCCTTAAGTCGAGGGTGGTGCGTTTCTGTTGCTGTACTGCAGACCATCCTGATCTGGAGCTCTACCTCGACGCCCAACAGCTGACCATGGTCCCCCAATTCCGTATCTTAGGACTTATTTTTGACACGAAACATGCTTCGTTGTCCCACACCCATCATATGAAGGCTGGCTGTTTTTGTAAGCTCAAAGTTCGTTGCTTCCTTTCCCGCACCTCTTGGGGTGTCTATCGTTCGATCCTTCTCCGGATTTAACAGGCATTAATTCTCACTAGTCTGAACTGTGGTTGTTAAGTTTATGGATCAGCTGCTCCTTCCATTGTGCTCCTCTTGCACCCAGTTCACAATTGTGGTAACCATTTAGCCACCAGTGCCGTTTGCACTAGCCCTGCCGATAGTCTTCTGGCTGACACTGGGATACCTTTGCTTTTGGTTCGGCAGTCCTAGCTCCTGGTGTTCTATGCCACAACTATCTGTTCTTCCGCTCCTCACCTCTCCTATTCTATTCTTCTCATGGCTTCAGACCTGGGAGAATGGCATACCTCAGAGCTCTGTAATAAGATAAAATGTCATTTTTCTCATGGCTATTAATTCACTGCTGGACCATTGGGGCACCCCTGCTCCTGCCACCTGCTGTCCGGCCTCAAGTGGTTTACTGGCTGGACTCTGCCTTGCTTCTCTCTGGTGTAATTTCCATCTCCCATCCCTGTCCTCTCTGCACATTCTCTCTCGACCCCCCCCCCCCTTTAGTTAGTTCCTTAGCCATAGATTCAGATAGTTCTCTTCTGGAGTCTGAAAGCCTTCATTGCTCCCATGTTGTTCCACTATTTGTTCCAAACGCTCCCCAGGGAGTTTCAGGAAGCCATTGTTTTCTACACTGATGGCTCTAAATCCGCCGATCAGATGATATTCTCCTTTACATGTTCTTTTGGCATGGACACCTCTTGCCTGCCACATGTGGGATGTTTACTGCAGAATTAATGGCTATCTATTTGCCTTTTTGTTTTATTACACTGTCCCCCCTCACCTGAGTTTTGTTGTGTACAGACTCAATAAGTGGCTTTCAAGCTATAGCTCAGTGTTGCTCCCCCCCCCCCCCCCCCCCAGTCTCTGCCATCCATTCTCGATCTTGGCGATGTTGCTTGTTCGGCTGATTTCCTTCTGTTTCCCAGCCATGTTGGTATTCCATGTAATAAACTTGCCCATCGTCTGCCTGGGAGGTGGGAATCTACGATCCTCTGCTACCTTTCGATAGGCCATACTGTGTTGTCCCATGGTTTTTTACTGTGCAATAAAGTGCCTCCCATTTTTTAGTTGTGGGGCCCCCCTCATGATGATTGATATTTTGCTGGACTGCCTCCACCTTCACATAAGTATGCCCTCCCACCTTCCTTTTCCCAGGTGTTGGCGGACGCCCTAAGCCAGCCAAGTTCTCCACGCCTTTTCCCTAAGTTTTGTCCGGTCCTTTGCGCGGTTTTGTTCTCCTTTATTTGTGCCCTTTTGCCATGGTGTTGTCCCTGTTGTGTCACGATTGTAGTTTGGTGTGGGAATCAGGAAAGGCCGGTGGCAATGCTGATGCCCCACCACGCTTACCGTTTCTGTTGCACCCCTGCTCTACCGATTCCCCCCCCCCCCCCTATGCCTCTCCTATTCTTTCCTCTTCCCACTGCCCTGGCGTTCCTTTAACCTCTTTGTTTGCCTGTTTCCCCTGCCCCTTGACAGGACTGTGCTATCTGTGATGTTCCTCCCTTGATTTTTGCCCTCTTCAATCATGGGACCAATGACCTCGCTGTTTGATCTTCCTTTCCTCAATTAATCAATGAACTAACCAACCATCCTTCTGTTGATTTCATGCAATTTTTTCATAACTGTTATCGGCAAATGCTGGATGGTCCCTGTCCATCACCACATCAGGTATCTAGTCTTACTTCGCATTTCCGGTTTACAAACAGACTGCAGACAGTCGACTTGGGCAGCTCTAGAAGTTTTGAGATGCCTCTGCTGGATTTGTTACTCAGGTGGCATCCATTGACTAGCCTGCATTCGAAGTCACTGCATTTTCTAGACCTACCCATTCTGCTGATGCCGCTTCTCGACTGACAACACATTACCCCCTGCCACCCTTTGTGTGGCGGGTCCGCCTCTCGTGGCATCCAGTGGTGAATTCAAGAATTCAAAGAGAGTTATCGATATCTCTTTGTCGATGTTATTATTGTTAGGTAAATTAGTTACCAGTATCGAGATATTATGAGCTTTTGCTTATTTAGAAATATTTTAATCGGTTCAAAATGTTTTTTCCAAAGAATTGTTTATCAACATATACCGTACTGAAAAAATGTGTGTGTCTAGAGTCGCAATTTATTTCGCCTCATGCCTCAAGATATTACTGTGCACCAAAACCGGTACCCACTAGGCACAATAAGTAAACTGTGACTGTAGACACATATACTTTTGCAGCGTTAAAATTAAGATAAGTTTTGCTCTCATACGAGACTGGAGGACTGGTTCACGAGAGCTATGCGTCAAACAAATTAATTCACTGCGAATCACAGTTGTTTCTGACCAGTACAAATTAGTAAAGCTAGCTATAATTTCTAAAAGACATGTCAAATACGAAAACTTGAAACACACAATGAAAGCCATCAAGTACATACAATTGATGTGTTTTCTGTGTATGGAACTGTATCATAAAGTGTGAAACTATACAGAGAATCCAACATTCTGGCCAGGGTTACAATGTCCTTCTTGGTCTTCTGGATAGATTCAGAGACCAAGAAGAACACTGTAACCTTGGGCAAAATATTGATTTCTCCAGTATAGTTTCATACATTATGATGCAGTGCCATACTCAAAAACTTTTATCAATTAGCTCTGGCCGTGGGAGCCTATACAATTATAAGTAAATAAAAGTAAAGATCGATATGGAAAGCAATGGATATTTTCAAAGAATTTTATGTACTACAAGAATGAAGTCTTTCGTGACTGTGCTGTTGTACAAAACATTCTCAGACTTCTTGCCACAACAGTTCTGGGTTGAACGTCCATCGTCTGGAGCGACTGACTGTCAAGAAGGTTTTTTTTCCTTTATTGTAATTTTATGCCCCTTCCCCATTTGGGCAAGGGAGGTTTGGCAGCAGCACAGTCCACTGTTCTTCAGCCAAGTGGCTTTACAAAAAAAAAATAGAAACAGGGGAACTCATACATAAAAAGGGCGAAAAAAGGGGGATATAGAGCAAAACTAGAGCAAAAGTCAACACACTGAATAGTGTAATTAGCAAACTTACCAACTCAAACTGGGGAGCAAATCCTGAAATTCTATGTGCATCATCCCTGACATTGTACTTTGCTCCAGCTGAATATGCATGCTCTGTATGGATAAGATCGACACATGCCCATAAGCTAGATGCAACAGTGAACGACTCATGTAGATTAAGTACGGGATGCCTGAAGCCTACAAACCATGATCTCCTTTATATGTGTTCTGGAATAGTCCCCCCACAGATCAGAGGGCAAAAATTGGCAATGGCCGAACGAAGCAGGCAGTTCAAAGACAGAAGACATTCCCTGTACGTACATCAGCCAGCAATGGCAAGACTTAAATCTAGGAAAGATTTCATAGAAGTTGAATGTCCCCTAAACGAAAGTCAAAATACAACAAGAGAATCAATGTGGAAACGTAAATTGGATAAAGGGAGCCTGAAAAGTTGAAACATTAAAGAAAAACTTCCTGCTGGATCACAATTCGAATGGAGAGTCTGGAAGAGCCTAAATAGACTTAGGTCTCAAATGGGAAGATCAAAGGATAATCTGTTGAAGTGGAGATACGCCAAAGAAGAGCCCTGCCAATGTAGAGGACAACAAACGATCACACACACCTGTTGACCGGTCCATCCTTGCTGGCCCCATGCACTTTCCAAGACCTGTGGTTGGCCAACGATGTTGCAGTGAAGTGTGCGGAACACTGGAGAGAGAGATATGAGCCTTGCTATAGACAATTATGACGATTTAAGATATGTGAAGATCATGGATGTGTATATGAATGTAACATTCGGCCCTAGGCTGTAGCATTTATGCTCTGATTTTTATTTGGTGGACAGTCTTGCTCAAAGTTGTGGCTGTTCCTTTGTGGTGTATGAAATCTGGTGCCTTGCGCCATACCTGGGTGTTACGGCGATTTGCCTTAATATGTAATATGCCCAACTTCCACGCATAATTATATCTGGAGCCTATGAATTATCTAGTTCTTTAAAATTTTGCGTTTTTGTTTTTAAATTGTTTTATGCGAGCGTAAAAACTGTTTCTGAATTTTAATATTTGTTTTCACTATATTTTAGATGTGGTGTGCTCTCTGGTATTATTATTATTATTATTATTATTATTATTATTATTATTATTATTATTATTATCTAGCCCTTTAAATTTTGTGTATTATGGCCTCCAGCTAATGATAAGACCTAATCGAGTTGTTATTTATTGTACTTCTTGAAAGAAGTTACAGCTCCTTTTCAATAGTTCTCTTTTACACCTCCCATTTTAGCAAGGCTTATTTCCTAGGATGTATGACCGTATTGGAAAGGTTCTGTAAGTGCATTCGTGGTTAAACAATAACTTTCAGTTTCAGTGTAATTCAGTAAGACATTTATGTTCGGAGTTTGTTGACAGCACCATCTAAACATCATGGAGAGCGACCATGTAGGCGGCTTCTTACCGCGTGGGTCTGGCTTGCTTGCGGCTGTGTTCTCGAGCATTTCCTAGGATGGCTTGCTATTTGTTTGCGGTCTCGTGACCTGATGTCTGTGCTGTAGCTGAGTACTTTATGTTATCTGACTTGTACGTGTGATGCCATGACTAATAACAAGATAGATTCTTTTTTCCTTTCTTTTACTACCTAGTATTTCGTAGACATATTTCTGATGACGTAGAATATTTTTCATTTGGTTATATAGTGTAGAACATGAATTGTGACTAGGTTTAGTTTGCTGTTTTATATACGAGTTCCTTATGTAAAGACTTAGATTTTTTCTGATCTTTCGAATAGTTACATTAAATATATTGTGTGAAACGGAAAGCAGTAGGCAGAAGTGTTGTAAGAACCGTGAAGCAAGAGAGGTATCGATAGTTGTCACGTCAGTGTGTGGCAGACAGTCGCGGATGGCCTGTGAGTGTGGCGTTACGAAAGCAAGTATTGTGTGTAGTAATAAGTGTAGGTTTAACCCGATATTAATGCCGGACTTTCTGTGTGTTAGACGCGATTTGAAATGTGACTTTATGATGGACATTCTAAACGGACGTTGTATTACGTGAGTACTGTTGATTTTTGCAGAATAATGCTTGTGGCAGTGACAATACACTCGTGAACAGACAGTATTGTCATCGGTTTGGAATTAAACTGCGAATTTAATATTGTCATTTTGTTGACAACAGCATATGACGTATGCTACAACACTAACCGCCAATGTGGAAACTGTGAACTGTGTTGCTACGTAAGTGACTGTTATCGCGGGAACAGTGTTATCGTGAACCATGAATATTAACAGCAGATGGAATGTGTAACTTCGCAATTGGCAAATTCCGACGTGTGGACTGTGCCAAGCTAAGAGATATATTAATGCCAAGGACACGACTGGATGAACTTACATGATTCACATCAACAACTTCAAACTGCTTCTACCTCCGTCGGCACATCATGCCGACCCAGAACAGATAAGACTCAAAACCATTCCTCTCTTCGAGAAACTCACAACTGCAACGAATTTAATTTCTTTCCGCTTTGTAAGAGACTACCTCTTAATGTTTCTCTCCGTAAAGAAGTGTAGTGTATTGTAAAGACTGTTCATCTTCAGTGATTGTTGGCCCCCACCACTAGAACTAGTTATTGCCATCCTTCCAATTGTTTTTACTTTTCAGTCTATTTGTACTAGTCGTTGCATGCGTTGTGTGTGTCTTTTGGAAGGGTGTGCTTCGACGTGTATATACAGTCGTCTAGGCAGAAGAATTTATGTGTCGTACTGTGAAATGTGGCCAGACATGTAAGTTGAGGCATCCGCCGTTGAAATTATTTACACCGACCAATTACAAAGAAGTAGCTTATTCACCATTGGTTCAGGTTAGCGTATTAGAGGGAACTTTGAATCTAACAGCTGTCAAAGAACACGATCTTTGTTTACATGCCACTTAACGTCATATTTCCATTCATGCGTGTTTATATGCAAATTTATCTGAGTTTAAAGTTACTGATAAGCAAAATTACAGAATACTGTGTCCTTATTTATCAAATTAACTTCAGTATGTTTTACTGGTTTCACTATCAAAGAATTTTATTCTCAGAATTTTAACAGAAAACTTCTCATATAGAGGCTTGGTTTTGAAGTTTCCGGAACTAAAACGGGTTCTTGGGGTGCATACAATAATAATTTACTTCGTGCAGTTTTTCTTTAAACATTTTCTGATTACAAATTCATGGTTATAGTAAATCTCCAGGAACCGTTTTCCTCACACACTGTAAATGAAATTTTGCTGTCTGTCATGAGGACTTTATTTGTTTAATTGGCTTTGCACAAGGAATTTTTCCCTTTAATGTTAGTGTTGTGTTCAACACATATTGTAACTTTGTTCTAAAGTTTATTTTAAATTATTTGGCATAAATCCTAGGGGTAAGCCATGAAGGCGAACTGTTATGTCTTGTTAACTAGCTAATATCTATCTTTGGGGGGTCTGCCTATGTCGTGGTTTTGAGCTTGCTTGCAGATATTTATCTAGAGCTAAGTTTTAATTATTTTGCTGGTTTATTTAAATTTTTTAAATGAAATTTTTTTTTAAGTGCCAATATTATTAAAGTCTTAACTTCTTGCATCTTTTTAAGGCTTTCAAAAGAGTATTATTGTGATTCAGTAACTGTGTTAGTCAACATTTTGAGCACTTTTCAAGTGTGTAAATTTGTCATAGCAAATCAACATGGAATTTTCCTACCTGTTTTTCTTAAAGGGTACCTGTTGTTATTTTGATAAATAAATTCTTGTTGTGAAATAGACAAATGATGTCAGTTAAAGGGGCCAAGTCCTTCCATGTCATTTTCCTGATCCTGGTAATTCCAATAACAACCTGGACATTACAAAAGCTGGGACGTGACTCTTAACAGGGTGTGTGATAAACGCGAACGACAATGCATGCTTTGCAATGTGCTCCCTTGTTTGCCGGAAAATTTTGTAAGTAGGTATTCTCATAGGACGTTCCATTCCCACACCAGCGCTGTTGACAACTGATGGGTGGGCGTTGATGCATGTGGACGTGCTGCAATACGTCTCCGCAATGCATCCTATGCGTGCTCGATGGGACTTAAAACGGTATTACGCTTGGACCACCATTATCATAGTAGTCGACAATGTTCCTGGCCTTCACTTAACGACTGAGAGCAGCCACGTTTGCATAGAGTTGTGGACAGTGCTGCGAAATTTGGCGTTTACGGACTCTGGCAGCAGACGACTGATGCGAGGCCTTTACTAGCAGCACGACATCGTGCCTCTCCTGCACTCGTAATCATATCGGTTGGACGCTAGACGATTGGGGAACCATGGCCTGGATGGATGAGTCCTGATTGCAGTTGGTAAGATCTGATGGCAGGGAATGTGACACAGAGCCCAGGAAGCCTTGGACTCAAGTTGTCAAGACACTGTGAAAGTTTAGTGGGCTGTGTTTACATGCAATGGACTAGGTCCTCTGGACCGACTCAACTCATCATTGACTAGAGATGATTGTTGGGAGACCATTTTCAGCCATTCATGGACTTGATGTTCCCCAAATAAAGACGGATTTTTATGTATGATAATGCACCATGTCATCAGACCATAATTGTTCACAGTTGGTTTGAAGAACCTTGAGGACGAGTGAACGATTTGGCTACCCATATTACCCGACATGAATCCCATGAACATTTATGGGACATAATCGAGAGGTTAGTTCGGGCTCGCCGGCCGCTGTGGTCGAGCGGTTCCAGGCGCTGAGCTCCCATAGTGCTCAGAGCTCAGACCCAGTTCGGGCACAAAATCCTGCACCGGCAATATTTCAATTATGAATGGCCGTAGAGGCAGCATAGCCTTTTTTTTCTACAGGGAACTTCCAATGACTTGTTAAGTCCATGTCACGTCGAGCTGCTGCACTACTCCGGGCAAAAGAGGGTATCCTGTAACTTTTGTCACCTCGTCACCTCAGCTTATTGCCTATTTATCGTTTTCAAAACCTCAACCAGTCGCCATAGATGCTCAATACTGTTTAACACAAACGGCCGAGCAGCTTCGCCACAGGCGCAGGGCAATAACCATCTGCCTTCTTGTCAAAGTAGCTTATGCCAGTGAATTTCGCATTTTGCGACTGGTTCGTTGCTAGAAGAATGGTTCACTGCTCGTCTCTGCCCTGCTTGTATATTTGCTTTCGCTCATCACGTGGAAGTAACGCCACTGGGCCCTATTTAGTCTCGCAGTAGACAGTTTAAAACTGCATTCCTGTACGTCTCCTTTGAGGCGGAAGACGAACTGGAGTGACGGAGCGCTTCTGGTTGGCAGGTACATGCTGGACGTGGACGACGAGTACCAGCTGTTCGCGAACGGCTCGCTGCGGCTGTGGGACGGCGAGTGGCTGGGGCCGGACGACTTCTGCGTGGACGCCTACTGGTCGCAGCTGCGACAGCTGGCCGTGGCGCTGCCTCTGCTGTGCTACGCGGGCGGCGCGCCCGACAGCGCCGGCGAGCACGCCATCCGCTACGTGCTGTACCCCCTCGGTAAGGGCGCAGGTCGGTCACCAAGCCTCCAGTAGAGGGTAGCTGGGCACCAGGTGAGTGCTCGCGTAACCTGTCCTTCCGCTGCTACTGCTTCCTGCTCTACATCTGGAACTGCTGAAGGTTAACAGTAGCTGGGGTTCCTTCTTTCACAGACGCTAACATAGTCAGTTAATCAAATGAAACTACATACACTACTGGCCATTAAAATTGCTACACCAAGAAGAAATGCAGATGATAAACGGCTATTCATTGGACAAATATATTATACTAGAACTGACATGTGATTACATTTTCACCCAATTTGGGTGCATAGATCCTGAGAAATCAGTACCCAGAACAACCACCTTTGGCCGTAATTACATCCTTGATACGCCTGGGCATTGAGTCAAACAGAGCTTGGATGGCGTGTACAGGTACAGCTGCCCATGCAGCTTCAACATGATACCACAGTTCATCAAGAGTAGTGACTGGCGTATTGTGACGAGCCAGTTGCACGGCCACCATTGATCAGACGTTTCAAATTGGTGAGAGATCTGGAGAATGTGCTGGCCAGGGCAGCAGTCGAACATTTTCTGTGTCCAAAAAGGCCCGTACAGGACCTGCAACATCCGGTCGTGCATTATCCTGCTGAAATGTAGGGCTTCGCAGGGATCGAATGAAGGGTAGAGCCACGGGTCGTAACACATCTGAAATGTAACGTCCAATGTTCAAAGTGCCGTCAATGCGAACAAGAGGTGACCGAGACGTGAAACCAATGGCACCCCCATACCATCACGCCGGGTTATATGCCAGTATGGCGATGACGAATACACGCTTCTAATCTGCGTTCACTGCGATGTCGCCAAACAGGGATGCGACCATCATGATGCTGTAAACAGAACCTGGATTCATCCGAAAAAATGACGTTTTACCATTCGTGCACCCAGGTTCGTCGTTGAGTACACCATCGCAGGCGCTCCTGTCTGTGATGCAGCGTGGTTACCGCAGCCATGGTCTCCGAGTCCATGCTGCTGCAATCGTCGTAGAACTGTTCGTGCAGATGGTTGTTGTCTTGCAAACGTCCCCATCTGTTGACTCAGGGATCGAGACGTGGCTGCGCGATCCGTTACAGCCATGCGGATAAGATGCCTTTCATCTCGACTGCTAATGATACGAGGCCGTTGGGATCCAGAACGGCGTTCCGTATTACCTTCCTGAACCCACCGATTCCATATTCTGCTAACAGTTATTCGATCTCGGCCAACGCGAGCAGCAATGTCGCGATACGATAAACCGCAATCGCGAAAGGCTACAATCCGACCTTTATCTAAGTCAGAAACATGATGGTACGCACTTCTCCTCCTTACACGAGGCATCACAACAATGTTTCACCAGGCAACTACGGTCAACTGCTGTTTGTGTATGAGAAATCGGTTGGAAACTTTCCTCATGTCAGCACGTTGTAGGTGTCGCCACCGGCGCCAAGCTTGTGTGAATGCTCTGAAAAGTATCACAGTATCTTCTTCCTGTCGGTTAAATTTCGCGTCTGTAGTACGTCATCTTCGTGGTGTAGCAATTTTAATGGCCAGTAGCATAGTTTCAGAGGCCTATTTTATTTCTGAACTATCTATAATGTGCAGAATGCGATTAATGAAAATTTGTACCAAGGATAGAATTCGAATCAGGCCTCCCACTCATTAGGCAGATGCACTAATCATTACACCATCTGGACACAATCGCTTTACATAACAGCATGGACTACCTTAGCATGCTTCCCTTCTCAATCCAGATTCTCATTCACACCTCAATTCTAATACCCCCCCCCCCCACACTCCCCCAAGGACTCACAGCACTGTTGTGAGCACGTGCTTGGCACATATGGGGCCCCTGTCCTTGCAGTGCTTCCTTTTCCTTGCTGCATGTCTATCCTCCTACTATTCTTTCTCCTCTCCCTAGCGGACGATGTCTTGTGTGCAATCGGGGAACCAAAACTTTTGAAACGATCGGAAGACTTAGACGGATTTCATTAGTGTCTTTTTCTTCTTTCTTGTTCCGACATCTCCTGTCCATCCTCCACTTTGGCGTTTGAGGTCTCCTTTTTTGTCTTTCTTCATCTCTCACGTGTTTAACATATACAAAGCGACTGTGTAATGCATAACTCCCAGCACGTGAGTCGACTGATAGGGCTCGAGCAAACCCCCTAGTAAAGGATGAACCCATGGTGGTGTGACTACCTGAGCTGTTACTTCTCAATTGCCAATTGGTCCCTCTGTCTGAAGCTGGGAAGGTGTCACCTGAGATGTGAACAATCACCTAAGATGGGTGGCTCCCATCTGCGGGTGGGGGATCCAGAAGGAAGAAGCACGCCAATGGAGAAACTGGCAATCGTGGGGCCATCTGCTCAAAAAGCATTTCCCTCAAACAGAAAGATGGAATCTCCGAGTCGCGCTAAAGAGTACATTGGAAGTTTCGCAGTATTTATGGTCCAAAGGTTTTAAGGACATAATGACAGGAAAATTCAATCAAAACGCTCTGGAACGTAATTTTAGAATTTTGGCGTGTATAAGTTGTGACGAACATCCACCAACTGTAGATTTTCTGCAATTACATATGTTACAGTGGATTTATATCCCCACTAAGATTGCTGTATCTGCATCCGGGAACTGTAAGCCGAATTCAGTACTGCCTCTTACGTCATTTTTTAATCAGATGCTTTTATGTGCTAAAGAAATGGAGATACGAAACAAACACGTTAACTTACCTGCTGAGGACAAAATTAAGACAAAATTATATCAGACTGGAAAAATGATCTCTCTATTCCGTATAAAGACAACATTCCTAAACAATGTTCAGTGCTCAAATGCTTGGGAGTGGAATGCCGTCTTAGAGAACAGGTGCAACCTCCACTGCCATAAAGCACTTCGGTTCAATAAATTAACTTCGTTATTTGACTTTCCCGTTCGAAAGCGTTTTCAACATCATTTTACAGGCTGAAGTAGTTCTTGAAAAGAAATTGTCTTCCATCTCAAATCTATGGAGTGATTTATTTTTTGATTGTTTAGACAACAATCATGAAATTGTTTTAGGAAATGGTGATTTAGGGTGTCGTCTGGAACATAAACTTGACCTTGCTGGTAAAGTAATTTTCCATTTCATGAAGTGCCACTTATTCCTTCGCACAAAAGAAATCAGCAAAGAGCTCTTGTCAGCAAGATTGCAAAATATTCACGCAAGTTTTCCAAAGTGTCTGACAATTAACAGCTACAAATTATACGGGTGAGTTTATATTATCTTTTATCTCGTATGATTTAGTCTGTATTATTGATTGGTATGTGCTCCTATAGATGATTTTTTGAATGTTATCCTACGTTTCGATCTTTGTCAGTATATGATTCCATAGTTCGCCTATCTCGTCCTTGTCTTGTTAAATGCAGAAAGAGATCTGGCTAGTACATATATTGAAACGTTTCTTGCCCAGTTCTAAGCGAGAGTAGAGCTACCTAGAGGCAAGCCTGCAGAAACTTGAGTGCCTATATTTCTTCTTCGGGAATCTATGTTAGAGCTAATAGTCTTAAAAACGTTGAAGATCAGAAAGTATTTTCTGAAAGAGATAAAAACATATAGTGAAAGCTCGCTGGGCTAGCCGTGCGGTCTAACGGGCTGCTTCTCAAGCGGGAAGGCCTCCCCGGCACGAATCCGCCCAGGGGATTAGTGTCGAGGTCTGGAGTGCAGGCTAGCCTGTGGATGGTGTTGAAGGCGGTTTTCCATCTGCCTCGGCGAATGCGGGCTGGTTCCCTTTTTTCCGCCTCAGTTACACTACATCGGCGATTGCTGTGCAAACACTATCTCCGCATACGCATACACCACGCAAACATTTGGGGTTACACTTGTCCGGTATGAAATGTTTAAGTGTCACTGCAGAACCTGTACCCGACTGAAGAGATGGTCCAGCTGACACATGACCAACTGTACTTGCTCCAACGGCGGGGTAAAGAGGTATCCTTCTGCTGGGTGCCTGGACATGTCGGCATATGGGGCAATGAACAGGCTGATCGGGCTGCCAAGGAGGCCTGCAGAGAGCAGGATGTGGTCCAGTGTCCCATCCCCTTGCAGTCAGTCATCGCTGCACTCCACAGGAAGTGCATGGAGTTGTGGGAGGACGAATGGCTGGCGGTGACGGCCAATAAACTGCGGTTGGTAAAGTCAACCACTCGGCCGTGGCGTTCCTCCTGCCGGCTGCTAAGGCGGGAAGAGGTGGCGCTCACACGTCTTTGGATCGGGCACTCTCCTCTGACACATAGCTATTTATTACGGAGGGAGGATCCTCCGTTTTGTGATGCTTGTGGTGTGCACATCTCTGTCCGGCACATTTTAACAGACTGCATTTTATACCGTGATGCAAGGGCAGAAGCACAAGTTGATGGGGATCTGCCCTATGTTTTAGCTAACGATGAGACGTGTGTGTCTAGGGTTTTTAAGTTTTGTGATGCGTCTGGACTCTGGCCTAAACTTTTAGGCTGGAGGTTTTAGTGTATTGCAGAGTGGCTGACTCCTCCCTTTTTCCTTGCGGTCAGCCAGCCACTTCCATCTGCTACATTGTTTTAGCACCCTCTACCTTTTTCTTCCCGTGTTGTTCATGTTTTACTGTTGACGCCCTGCTTCATCCCACGCTTCGGTGTGGGTGAGCACATGTTTTTCAATGATTGTCCCCCGTGTTTTCTGTTCCGTTATATGTAAATGTTCTGAGTTTTTTTCTTGACACCCGTCTCACTATGATACTGAACGGGCGCTGAAGACCTTGCTGTCGTGCGCCCACACAACCCTTCTACTACTACTACTATGAAATGTTACCGGGAGAGGGGGGGGGGGGGGGGCACTGGGAGCCGAACCGCACAATAACCCTGGGTTCGGGGGTTCGGTGTAGCCTGTTGTGCGGTTGTGAACCACTGTGGGCTACGGCGGGGACGAAGCCTCTCCATCGTTTCTACGTCCCTGGTTCAATACACACACACACACACACACACACACACACACACACACACACACAATAGTGAAATATTACACATAACTAACGCAAATAGGAAGGGCAGTCCCTCAAAAGGTTGAATGAGACCTCCAAAAAATGACACACAAAAGACTATAATTAAACCTGTGTTAGCAGCTGCACCTAGTGCGGGAAAGGGGATTGAAGTTCAGCATGAAAGAATGAACAATCTACCTCTGGAGTATGTATACGTATTAAAATAACCCAAATGACTACGTACTGCATCAACTGCCCAAGGGAACACAGGTCACACGAACAGGATTGTATGTTATGAAATGAGATAACTTTGAGAAAGACCCACAGAATAATAAGTGAGACAATTGTTCTTGAGCGCCGTAGTCCAGCATGCAAAAAATTCCCTTGCAAACATGTGATAATATGAGGACTCAATGATCTCATAGATAAGTGAGAATACTCATTAACAAATAACGGTTTCAAGTACATTCCAATGGTCATAGATATGTATTTCAAATTTACTTAGGCTCTAGGCAGGTAAATACAGGGAAGGTGGTTGCAGAGGTATCTGAACAACTGCTGCACCTGGAACAAATTACTGTCGTGACAAACAACCAACGAAACATACACAATTTTGCAACATACATTTCATAGTGTTAATGGAACGATATGGAAGAAACCACTACCCGTATTTCTCCAATCTGAAAACTAGTATCGTTGTGTGGTTGATGGAGGATCAGAAAGTTGACAAGGGTGCAATTTAATCTCAGAGGGTTACACAAACAGCTTAACATTCTTCCACAAACGACTGATGAGTATAATTGCGCTTCCCATCATACAGTTAAGATGAGACTTACAGATGCTCATAATAATGGGCTTCTAAATACAGCATACGATAGTATTAAGATGGTGGATCCACGAAAGCAGAAGTTTATTGTAGGTGATTTGGTATGTATTTGGAAATGTGCGTCCCTCGCTCCGTCGAGACCACCACTTCTCGTGTCCTGTGCCGTACTGTCCAGCACTGCCGCAGTCTCCAGAACTCCCTCGTGTCCTCTCCATCCCCACTTCCATACAGTCTCTCCACGCGTCCTTTTCCAACGATCGCTGTGACTGGCTAGAGCGCTCCCGCCCTGTCTTTAAGCCAACGTACACTCACAAGCATATTTAAACATATACGAAATATTGGAGTTACATTTAAATAACTTCAAATTAAATAAATATTCCTACAGCTGGACCATAAACACGCTCTGACACACATTATTAAATACATAAACAATTAAATAAACATATATCAAAAGAAAAGAAGCAAAAGATCGGCCAGGAGCCTAATGTCTCTGTGCTTTCTAACACACAATAAATATTTAACCAATTTCTTCTTGAATAGTATATATCGGATATGAACAAAGTCATAGATGAATAAATATATTCATAAGTATGCTGCTACCGTTTTTTCGTGTAACTGTGGAGTACTTATGGCCTGACGCAATCGATAGTAATCGGCCACTTTGACCTCCAATAACTCATGTAATATTCAAGTTACGTTCATGTAATTCATACTAATTTAGGTTTACACTAATAGCTTTCTAAAGACATGTAGATCGACGAAATCGGATAAACCGTTTAGATTTTGGAAATTCGTTGCTGGTTGTTACTTGTATAAATTATCGTCAAATACTAAACTTTAAACTAATAAATATATTGAAAATCTGATTACACCATCAGAATCGTCGTGCAAATAATAGTAATGCACATGTTTCTTTTTGAGGTATCATGATTCATCTGGCTACTATTAATTTCTATACGAACTGTGAGATGTCTGCCATTAAGGTTTCACAAAGTCCGCCATCTTTGGCACTGCCGGCACAGACATCTCCTTCATCGACACAAAGCACCGTCCTCGTCACAGCGGAATTCCCAGCCACGCGGCTGGACCATGCGCTGGGGCTATCCATCTGATCCATCTGGCTACTATTAATTTATATACGAACTGTGAAATGTCTGCCATTAAGGTTTCACAAAGTCCGCCATCTTTGGCACTGCCGGCACAGACATCTCCTTCATCGACACAAAGCACCGTCCTCGTCACAGCGGAATTCCCAGCCACGCGGCTGGACCATGCGCTGGGGCTATCCATCTGATCCATCTGGCTACTATTAATTTATATACGAACTGTGAAATGTCTGCCATTAAGGTTTCACAAAGTCCGCCATCTTTGGCACTCCCGGCATAGACATCTCCTTCATCGACACAAAGCACTGTCCTCGTCACAGCGGAATTCCCAGCCATGCGGGTGGACCATGTGCTGGGGCTACCCATCTGATCCATCTGGCTACCATTAATTTCTATACGAACTGTGAAATGCCTGCCATTAAGGTTTCACAAAGTCCGCCATCTTTGGCACTCCCGGCATAGACATCTCCTTCATCGACACAAAGCACTGTCCTCGTCACAGCGGAATTCCCAGCCACGCGGGTGGACCATGCGCTGGGGATATCCATCTGATCCATCTGGCTACTATTAATTTCTATACGAACTGTGAAATGTCTGCCACTAAGGTTTCGCAAAGTCCGCCATCTTTGGCACTCCTGGCATAGACATCTCCTTCATCGACACAAAGCACTGTCCTCGTCACAGCAGAATTCCCAGTCACGTTTGGCACCAAGTGTCTGCTAACGAGTTCGGCCCTGCCGCGCGGCCCGAGCGGTGGCCGCCAACTCTGAACTTAGAATATTTCCAGGGCGCCGCAACTCTCCCGTTGCCTCTCAGGGAAATCACAAAAAACCTAAGTCTGGATGGTTGGACACGGTGACACAATGACCTGTTGCACATCGCTTACTTCAAGGACAGCTCTGAGCCAGACACTCTGTAACTTGTGTTCGACAGACTCCAGACCACTGCCATTTGTGATTTCATTGATGTCAAGTGGAGGACAGAGTGGAGTTTATTGTGTTTTCTCATGAAATTTGGATCTGTCTCAGTGCCAGTGGTGGCCATGTGTTGGTTAGGAAGAAGCCATTTGAGGGCCCGCATTCAACCTGTCTGTGAGAGACACATGGGACCAACACTTGCAGTTCTGGTCTGACGTGCAATTTCGTATGACAGCAGAAGTACTCTCGTGATTATCCCACGCACATTTACTGCAAATTTGTTCGTCAGTCTGTTCCTTAGACCTGTTGTGCTGTCATTTGTGAATAGTGTTCCAGGGGGTGTTTTCCAACAGGATAACGTTCGCCCACATACCGCTGATGTAATCCAACATGCTATAAAGAACATTGACATGTTGACTTGGCCTACTTCATCACCAGACCTGTCTCCAATCGAGCACATATGGGATATCACTGGACGACAACTCCAGAGTCATCCATAACATCCATGTATTTACTGACCAAGTGCAACAGGCATGGAGCTCCATCCCACAAACTGACATCTGGTACCTATACAACACAACGTATGCACGTCTGCATGCTTGATTTCAACGTTCTGTCGGTTACACCGATTATTAATGTTCCAGCATTTCATATTTGCAATGGCTTACCTCGCACTTACTTTAACCTGTGATCTTGCAATGTTGATTGCTTAAACATTTTACCTAGACAAATGTATTCCCTAAATCTCATTACCCTACGTTAATTCTTTTTTTGTATTGCGATTTTTTCCGTCAGTATAGCATACCTTTGTTAGAGAGCAGTAAGCCATCAAGTAAGTTGATATCGTTGTTAACATCAACACGCACTATGTGAGAGATATTCTTTCTCATCGCCACATGGATCGTTCACTCGTTCATTGTGATCAACACAACTTTACATTGAAGTAAAAGATACACGTTTCAACAATAAATTTCTTGTAGCATACACTTCAAAGCTTGCAACAACACAGTCCGCAATAACGTTGCTTGCAATAATATCTCTGTTCCTTTTTTATTTGTTCCGTTACCAATCAGTACAAAGCTACAATGAAACAAAACAACGCAAAATATATTTCTTCCTTTCATTGCTTTGGCTCACTTGACAAACTGAGAGTGGCACTATATAATTGATGAAAACACGACGGAAGCGTATCTCTATGGTGAAAAGTTCTCAGTGCAGTCGAAACCGAATCTCCTCGTGATTTCCTTTCAGACTGCGTACACTTGTATTTTAGTACCCTAGTACCCATTCTCTTTTTCTTGAAGCATTACTACTGCTACTGACAGGAGGCTGTAGATAATTCCACGGGAATTTCTCTAGTATTGGGATGTCATGAACGCGTATCTGCCTTTGTAGTGTTTGAAACTGTAAGTGCACAGGGTCATCAGAGATGCTGTGTCGCCTGGAGCCTTATTTGGACGACCTCTTTGCAAGAAGCGTGGGAGATGATGCGCACTGTTAATCGTGAGATGAGCAGACAGTAGCCAGCAATGGTGTTTTCTGAGTAGTAGTATGGCAAAGGCCGAGTGGTACGGTTCCAGTTATGTTCTGTGGAAGCGGAACATGTTGATTTACTGATTAATTACACTGTTAGACAATGGTTCAAATGGCTCTGAACACTATGGGACTTAACATCTGAGGTCATCAGTCCCCTAGAACTTAGAACCACTTAAACCTAACTAACCTAAGGACATCACACACATCCATGCCCAAGGCAGGATTCGAACCTGCGACCATAGCGGTCACGCGGTTCCGGACTGAAGCGCCTAGAACCGCTCGGCCACAACGGCCGGCTGTTAGACAAGGGAAGGGGTCTATTTCTGATATTAAAATGTGTGCTTCTAAACCAGTTTACCATGGGAAATTCAAATGTATAAACAAAATATCGTTGTCAGGGATACTTTATATATAAATCTCTACAATTAGTGGCAAACACAAGGACGTTATAGAGAAATACGGGTATGCTGCTGCACCCAGTAGTGATGGAACGTGACAGTTTCTTGTTCAACAGCAGGTGGGAAGAATCAGACTTCATTGGGTTATCCCCCGCCATACCTATGTCATTAAGACAACCTGCAATAGCTCATTAACTCGAACTGCGACAGCCGGTCGCTGCCTCGGCAGTAAGCCTTCAGGCTTCCCAGAGGCAGGTGCATCGAGTTCACAACAGTGGTGTTAGCCGTAATTTGAGTCAATCTTAGCGAGTGGGTGTTTTGGCTGACAAGTAACCGTCTCTGTCATGTTTCCGAGCATAGTTGAACTTACAAGTTCCTGAGTTTAAACAGATTTAGCCTGGTGCTGAAGGTAAATTGACTGCTTGTTTTTACATATCAGCGTTTCTCTAGCTCTCTAGTATCTGTGTAGTACAGGTGTACTGCTGAAGACAAGCCAGACAACTCCTGCTATATCTGTGGGAAATTCGCCTTTGTCAGAAATAGGAAGAAAATTTCAGCAGTCATAAAGAAAGCATATAAACATCACTTTGGAGTAGAGATAGGAGACCGAGATAAAGAATGGGCACCTTATTTCTGTTGTGCTACATGTTACTGCAAACTAATTCAGTGCTGGAAAGTGACAGTGAAGTAAGCAGCAAAAAATGGTTCAAATGGCTCTGAGCACTATGGGACTTAACATCTGAAGTCATCAGTCCCCTAGAACTTAGAACTACTTAAACCTAACTAACCTAAGGACATCACACACATCCATGCCCGAGGGAGGATTCGAACCTGCGACCGTAGCGGTCGCGCGGTTGCAGACTAAAGCACCTTGTACCGCTCATCCATAAAGGCCGGCAAGTAAGCAGTATAAAAGAAATCACAGATGATCCTTTATATCGCTGCACAATTGAGTCATCGATACATATGATAGCACGAGAAGATTTAAATGGTTTAGTACGTGATCCGGACTAAGTAAACAAAAGGCGCAACTGCTTGGTTCAAGATTACAAGAGTATAATCTACTCCACCAAAGTACTAAAATCAGTGTGTTCAGGCATAGAGAGCATGCCTTTATTTCCTATTTTGCAACTGATGTAGCACTGACATTTTGCAATGACGTTGCTGGACTAATGAAAGTGCAAAACTTCACCTATATTTCACATGAGTGGAGACTTTTCATAGATGACGTCGAAAACAAGTCTCAAGGGTGTTTAGCTCCATAACGGAAATAAAATACTCTCTGTTCCGGTAGCTTATGCCAGCTTAACCAAAGAGAATTACGAATTCGTACAAAGGATGCTAAATTCATTACAATACAGTGAATACTAATGGAAAATGTGTGCAGATTTCGAAGTAATTGCTATGGTACTGGTAATGCAACAAAGCTACAAGAAGTACGCCTGTTTTCTTTGCGAGTGGGATAGCCAAGACAGAAATTGTCACTACGTGCAAAGAAATGGCCTAGGCGGAGATGGAAAGCGGGCGAAAAGAATGTACAACGTGAAAGTCTGATAGCTCCTGAAGATATACTACTTCCATCGCTTCACATCAAACTTGACCTAATAAAACAATTCTTAAAGGCCATGGATCCAACAGGCAGTGGGTTTGCATATCTAGCTACCAGATTCCCCTGTCTTTCAGCTGCAAAAATAAAGGAAGGTGTATTTGTGGACCCACAAATCAAGGAGCTGCAGAAATATGCAAATTTTGAAGTACATTTAACTGACAAGGAAAAGACAGCATGGGACTGTTTATAGATGGTGTCAGAAAATTTCGGAAGAAGAAGAGCTACTAACTACAAAGCAATGGTGAATGACATGATCAAAGCATACCAAGATCTGGGATGGAATATGTCTTTGAAGGTACATATGATGGACTCTCATCTGGACTATTTCACAAAGAGTTGTATTGACTTATCGGATGAACCATAGAAAGGCGTTTTGAAGGGAAGTGGGTACCTTCTGTGCTAGCAGATTATTGCTGGAATATCATTCGAGAGTAGAAAGATTCACAAGAGAAAAAAGTGATGTCCATTACTATACAGTGACTCATTATTTTGTCAATTTTCTGTAATTTCTCATGTCAAATAAATACTACAAAGCGTATACACAAAGATTACTGTGTTATATCTCACCCTCCTTTAATGCGATAAACTTACAACATCACAAAACGTGAATTTGTTTATCGAATTTCACCTCATGTTTGCTGCGCTATATCAGAAACAGAAATGCGAAATAAAATTGCGATTAGTCATAAACTACCCCACAGAAAAAAAAACGAAAAACAGTTTTGAATTCAGCACTCTAAGTACAACTAGGATCACAATGTTTTGTTTCTTTTTTTTTTTCAGAAAAAAGAAAACTTTTTTTTTTGTAGAACAGTGTTATTTGAGATGAGGAAAGAGACTGAGACTACAATTTTCGTTAGTAACAGAAAAGGTATTAATTTGAGGTAATTCATTTCAAAATTTATGCTTCATTGCGGCGGCTTGTAGTTACGTGTTCCTTGTTCAGACATCCAAAGACTTGAGCACAGCCGCGCGGGATTAGCCGAGCGGTCTATTCGCTGCATTCATGGACTGTGCGGCTGGCCCCGGTGGAGGTTCGAGTCCTCCCTCGGGCATGGGTGTGTGTGTGTGTGTGTTTGTCCTTAGGATAATTTAGGTTAAGTAGTGTGTAAGCTTAGGGACTGATGACCTTAGCAGTCAAGTCTCTTACGATTTCAAACTGATTTGAACATTTTGAACTTGAGCACAGGGAAAGATAAACAGCCATTCCTAATTTGAATTTAAATATTTGTCATTTTTACGAGCTGTATTTCTGAAAAAGCCACATTTTATGTTAAAGACTATTGAAGTTTGTCCACACAGGAATTGCGATTTTATTGTGTATTGATGTTCGTAAAACAAAGGAAGAGGATTTTTCAATACAGAACTCATCCAATCAGGAAACTAATAACTTTTGATGTTATAATTTATCAATTCATTGCGCACATCGAAAGCCCATGCCAAAATATTAGTTATCATTTTTACTTGTTCAAATATGTTATGAACCAACTATGCTTTGCATTTTTTAAAAGAAGAGAGCGCATTACACCAGGTCCAACTTAGCAATTATAAGTAGCTGTAGCTCATCAAATGCGACGCGCTTTCTAGACAAGAACAGTTTTTAGTTTTTGCAACACATTCTCGCAGTCGAATTCTTGTGTTCAAAGTTAACGAATTCCAATGTGAAAAGCTTACGTTAGCTTAGAATGCCACCAAGCAAAGCTTTTAATGAATAATATAGCTTTTATTACTACTGCCACCATTAGCACCACTACTACAACCCCCCCTTCCCCTCCGACACTTCCTCTCCCAATTTCCGTTGTTGTGACCAACAACGCTCCCACGGGAAAAATATCCATTGCCCGGGCTCCAACCTCCACACCCTATAGAATATCTCGTTAAAAATGCTTCCGGACACAACTACGTAATGCGGAATCGAACAGTAGATCCGACGAAAGACGGGCCCGCCAGCGTAAGAGGAGGGGGGAGTATTGTGTTGACAGCAGAGAGGCAATAAAAGCAGAATGGGTCGGTCAGAGAACTCAGTGACTTCGAACGTTGACTAGACATTGTGTGTCACTGACAATCTAACGCTTTTAAAGACACGCAAATGGACTGATGGTGTGATTCTGAACTGGAATCTCGAAGAAACAAACTCAGCTAAACCAAAGCAGGAAGAGCTTGTGTACTGACGAGCACGGACGTCGAGCTTTGCAGAGAGTGGTTGTAAAAAGTCACATGAGATCACTGGAAGGAATCACTGGTAAGTTCCAAAGTGCTACGAGCATTCCACCTACCACGATGACTGTACGTAAAGACTTACAAAAAATAAGGTCCAGTGGTCGAACAGGTCATTATTATCCACACAGTTCTGTAGTCAGTGCTGAGTGATGCTTGAGGTGGTGAGAAGAGAAAAAGTGGAGTTGGTGGACAGTGGATGAGCAGAAAAAAGTTATTCTGAATGGTGAATTACACTATATTCTGTGGAGAATCCGGTGGAAGGGTTTGCTTTGGTGAACGCCTGGAGCACATTACCTGTCGCCATGTGTAGTGCCAAAAGTGAAGTACAAATGGAAATGCCATGTGGCTAGGGTCTCCCGTCGGTTACACCGTTCGCCTGGTGCAATTCTTTCGAGTTGAAGCCACTTCGGCGACTTGCATGTCGATGGGGATGAAATGATGATGATAAAGACAACACAACACCCAGTCTCTGAGCGGAGAAAATCTCCGACCCATCCGGGAATCTAACCTGGACCGTTAGGTATGACATTCCGTCCCGCTGACCACTCAGCTACCAGGGGCGAACAGTGAAGTACATAGGAAGTGGTGTCACGGTATGGGGGTATTTTTTCGTGTTTAGGATGTGATCCCCTTATTGAGCTTAAGAAAATGCTAAATTCTGAAATATACAAACACGTTTTAAAGCAATGTTTGCTGCATGCGGTAGAAAAACTATTCGAAGACAAGGACTGGCTGTATCAATATGACAACGCACACCTCCTAAGGCAGCATCTGTGAGAGAATGGTTTACGGACAGTAATAATTCTTGAAATTGTCTGATCTGGCCTGAGTTTCGTCCCGACACCAACTGGATGAGTTAGGACGTCGACTTAGTCCCCGACTCCAGCGTACACCACCATGATGTTCCCCAGTTTCGACTATTGAGGTACAATGTGCTGCCATCCCTTCAGACGCCGACAACTCATTGAAGTTCTAGCATTCGCAAAAGTGTTGAGCGGACGCACATCACATTAATAGATGTCTGGATATTTTTAATCAGATACTGTTTACTTCCTATGACGAACGAAGAGCTCTGACGATTGGCAATGGCCGGCCGCAGTGGCCGAGCGGTTCTAGGCGCTTCAGTCTGGAACCGCGCGACCGCTACGGTCGCAGGTTCGAATCCTGCCTCGGGCATGGATGTGTGTGATGTCCTTAGGTTAGTTAGGTTTAAGTATCTCTAAGTTCTAGGGGACTGATGACCTCAGATGTTGAGTACCATAGTGCTCAGAGCCATTTTTTTGATTGGCAATTCTGCCACCTCTCCACTTCCAAGTGCGTAAGGTTGTTGGCGATACCGAAGCTACGTGGACGAAAACGGTAGACATCTATAAACAACGCCAAGACTGATGCTTTGACGTAGGGACGTATGCAAAATTACGTTAACTGACTGGTTCTTGAAGATGCGCGAAACAGCCACACCAGGTCCACTGCTATTACCGTCAGGTTTGTTCGTTCGCCGTAAGGACTAGAGTGAGCTCCGTGTCCCACAGGCCTGCTGGTGTCGGTGCCGTTCCTGGTGGCGACGGCGTGGGTGTACCTGCGCTTCCCGCAGCTGCGCGACCTGCACGGCCGGGCGCTGGCCAACCACGCGCTGTGCCTGGCCGCCGCCTACCTCAGCCTCTCCGTCACGCAGCTGGCCGGCCACCGCTTCTCCACCGGCGCCTGCATCGCCTTCGGTGAGTACACCGCGACCTCGTGCGCCCGGTTACGTGTTTACCCCAGCCTTGTGCCACAGAGAAAAGAGAGTAACGCCAGGGGGTCGTTTTGTACTATTTTTGCAGGTAACCAACCCTTTCATCGTAACCCACGTGTTGCTAAAGGGTTTTTATCCGAATATAATTTCTTTTTGAATACTGGGTGTTTATAAATTAGTTCTACAAAAATAATTACAATCATGAAAAAGGTATGTAACTCGCAGAAATGTTTGATACAGCACTGAATGCAGTCTATCTTCATGTTTCATTTACAAATGTTCAATGTGGCTACCTTTTGTAACACGACGAATGTCTCATCTGTAATAAATTTCCTGGCGGGTCCTACGAAACAAGTCTTGATGTATGATGGAAACTGCTTGTTTTATCAGTTGTCGCAGCTCGTCGACGTTTCCCAGAAGCGGAGGAGAAAACGCTCTGTCTCTAATATAACCCCCCACACAGAGGTCTGTTGGGATTAAACCAGGTGATCCTTGTAGCCAGGATATTGTTCCACCATGTCCAACTCAGGTCAACACATTCCTACGGAGATACCTGATAACTTAAGTACACTACTGGCCATTAAAATTGCTACACCACGAAAATGACGTGATACAGACCTGAAATTTAACCGGTGGTGGTTAGTGGATTAATGTCCCGTCGACAACGAGGTCATTAGAGACGGAGCGCAAGCTCGGGTTAGGGAAGGATTGGGAAGGAAATCGGCTGTGCCCTTTCAAAGGAACCATCCCGGCATTTGCCTGAAACGATTTAGGGAAATCACGGAAAACCTAAATCAGGATGGCCGGAGACGGGATTGAACCGTCGTCCTCCCGAATGCGAGTCCAGTGTGCTAAACACTGCGCCACCTCGCTCGGTGAAATTTAACCGACAGGAAGAAGATGCTGTAATACGCAAATGATAAGCTTTCCAGAGCATCCACACAGGGTTGGCGCCGGTGGCGACACCTACAACGTGCTGACATGAGGAAAGTTTCCAACCGATTTCTCATACACAAACAGCAGTTGACCGGAGTTGCCTGGTGAAACGTTGTTGTGATGCCTCCTGCAAGGAGGAGATATGCGTACCATCATGTTTCCGACTTTGATAAAGGTCGGATTGTAGCCTTTCGCTATTGCGGTTTATCGTATCGCGACATTGCTGCTCGATTGGTCGAGATCCAATGACTGTTAGCAGAATATGGAATCGGTGGGTTCAGGAGGGTAATACGGAACGCCGTGCTGAATCCCAACGGCCTCGTATCATTAGCAGTCGAGAAGACAGGCATCTTATCCGCATGGCTGTAACGGATCGTGCAGCCACGTCTCGAACCCTGAGTCAACAGATGGGGACGTTTGCAAGACGACAACCATCTGCACGAACAGTTCTACGACGTTTGCAGCAGCATGAACTATCAGCTCAGAGACCGTGGCTGCGGTTACCCTTGACGCTGCATCACAGACAGGAGCGCCTGCGATGATGTTCTCAACGACGAACCTGGGTGCACGAATGGCAAAACGTCATTTTTTTGGATGAATCCAGATTCTGTTTACAGCATCATAATGGTCGCATCCGTGTTTGGTGACATCGCGGTGAACGCACGTTGGAGCCGTGTATTCGTCATCGCCATACTGGCGTATCACACGGCGTGATGGTATGGGATGCCATTCGTTACACGTCTCGGTCACCTCTTGTTCGCATTGACGGCACTTTGAACAGTGGACGTTACATTTCAAATGTGTTACGACCCGTGGCTCTACCCTGCATTCGATCCCTGCGAAGCCCTACATTTCAGCAGGATAATGCACGACCGGATGTTGCAGGTCCTGTACGGGCTTTTCTGGATACAGAAAACGTTCGACTGCTGCCCTTGCCGCCACATTCTCCAGATCTCCCACAAATTGAAATCGTCTGGTCAATGGTGGCCGAGCAACTGGCTCGTCACAATACGCCAGTCACTACTCTTGATGAAATGTGATATCGTGTTGAAGCTGCATGGGCAGCTCTACCTGTACACGCCATCCGAGCTCTGTTTCACCCAATGCCCAGGCGTATCAAGGCCGTTATTACGGCCAGAGGTGGTTGTTCTGGGTACTGATTTCTCAGGATCTATGCACCCAAATTGCGTGAAAATGTAATCACATGTCAGTTCTAGTATAATATATTTGTCCAATGAATACCCGTTTATCATCTGCATTTCTTCTTGGTGTAGCAATTTTAATGGCCAGTAGTGTATGATGATGCGGTGGCGCATCATTTTTCTAGAAAATAAATTTGGCCTTTAACCTGTTGTAATTGAGGAATGTTAGAGGATAGTCAGATACGATATCCCAATTCCAATTGACTCAGCAAAAAAGAAAGTACATATCCGAACATGACGACTTACTTCACCGCAGGTATGGAAGGTGGCTTCGTCACAGCTCGTTTTCCTCTTCATGCTTCCAACAGTTCCAATTTGTAGGGCTTGAACGACGGCGTTTCCGTAATACCTTCGACAATGTAACACTAGGCATATTTAGTTCTAAGCTGGGACATCTCGTTGATCCGAACTTGTTGAATTGCTGCGTCAGAGATGGCCGACCCTGACCCGACGTTATGTGTCATAAACAGTCAGTTTCTGTGAAAAGATTGTACCAATTAATAACAGTTTGTCTCTGACGTGCTGGCTTGTGATATTTAGTCCTCAATTGTCTCTGAACTGTAGTAGCGGATTTGGATTGCACCGTTGTACGACACCATGATGACTGTTGGAATAGCTCGCGAATGCCATCTAACGGGAACTTCGAGAACTAACGGCGTTAGGTGGGAATAAGACTTCAAATATACTGCATTCAGCGCTGCATCAAACGTTTCTATAAGATATTTACCATTATCACAAGTAAATGTTACTTTAGTACAGCTAATTTATAAACACGCTGTACTAAGTCGCATCTGTAGGAGAACTTAGGAATGAATGGGATAGCGGGGCATTTTCTAAATTGAGGAATGCTGAAAGATATTGTAGTGGCATGTAACTACATCTCTGAATGGAAAGGAAGATGCAACAATCATTTTCACTTCGTTTGAATTGCAACTTGTAAGTGAACGGTTGTCTTTCACTTTTCCAGCTGTATTTTTATAACTTTGGTGAATTTAAATTCAATAGAAGACTTTCGTTTTTAATTGTACGCCCTTAGTCCGTACCATTCGCTATACATGAGTTACATAATATGTTGAAATGCGTCAGTTCTGATGTTTCATGATACTTGTTAAACTGAAATACGCTCTTGAGGTGGAATGCGATGAGGGATTTTTTGATTTAAGTACATTTGAAACTGAAAATTTCTGTCTTTCCCTCCTTGCTTCAGAAATTGGATATTAAATCAATGGAAATGGCAGTTTGAGCCGTTTTATCATCTAAAATTGGAGTATTTAAAACATCTAAAGAGTTTAACTTACCCAGACGAACATTGGAGAGATAGGTTCGTAAATAAAAATAGTCCCAACTCCAGAGTTGACAAATCAGAAGAGAAATTCAAGAATGTGTTCACTGCAGAGCCAAGAGACGAGCTGATATCACACCTGAAGTCCGTGGAGGGCAGACTTCTTAGTCCAACGATAAAACATCTAATTGTCGGCTCATTAGCCTATCAGCTAGAAGAAAGAAATGGTATACCATACCAGATCTGACAAAGAAACTTGTCTATCAGGGCAGGCCTGAAGCCTGGGGTATAGGATTTATTACTAGGCATTCTATGTTGCCAATGAGCGAGGCAGAAAATACACCTCGTGCATGAGCGACGGGATTCAACAAAGTGACAGTAACTTGGTATTAAGCACTAAAAATAGTGGTACATTTTTCAAAATTACATTTAAGTATTGACTTATTCTCGACGATTCTTTAAGATTTCATGCGCTTGAGTCTAAACCGTTCATTAAACATATTTGTCATAGTTTTAAGATGGTATTCCTAATAATACATAACATACAGTTTTAAGTAATTTTCAAACAAGGCACGATAGTTTGTACTACAAGATGATTTTTCATACATTGCGCCCGTTTATTTTACAAAAATTGTTAAACATTAAGGATCCCATTCCACCTAGAGTTCCCCTGTTACTAAACAGCTAAAACGGTCTCCCAGTCCTAATAGTCCTAATGACTACCAGGGCAACAAAAATGTAATTTCAAGTATTATATATATACACTCCTGGAAATTGAAATAAGAACACCGTGAATTCATTGTCCCAGGAAGGGGAAACTTTATTGACATATTCCTGGGGTCAGATACATCACATGATCACACTGACAGAACCACAGGCACATAGACACAGGCAACAGAGCATGCACAATGTCGGCACTAGTACAGTGTATATCCACCTTTCGCAGCAATGCAGGCTGCTATTCTCCCATGGAGACGATCGTAGAGATGCTGGATGTAGTCCTGTGGAACGGCTTGCCATGCCATTTCCACCTGGCGCCTCAGTTGGACCAGCGTTCGTGCTGGACGTGCAGACCGCGTGAGACGACGCTTCATCCAGTCCCAAACATGCTCAATGGGGGACAGATCCGGAGATCTTGCTGGCCAGGGTAGTTGACTTACACCTTCTAGAGCACGTTGGGTGGCACGGGATACATGCGGACGTGCATTGTCCTGTTGGAACAGCAAGTTTCCTTGCCGGTCTAGGAATGGTAGAACGATGGGTTCGATGACGGTTTGGATGTACCGTGCACTATTCAGTGTCCCCTCGACGATCACCAGTGGTGTACGGCCAGTGTAGGAGATCGCTCCCCACACCATGATGCCGGGTGTTGGCCCTGTGTGCCTCGGTCGTATGCAGTCCTGATTGTGGCGCTCACCTGCACGGCGCCAAACACGCATACGACCATCATTGGCACCAAGGCAGAAGCGACTCTCATCGCTGAAGACGACACGTCTCCATTCGTCCCTCCATTCACGCCTGTCGCGACACCACTGGAGGCGGGCTGCACGATGTTGGGGCGTGAGCGGAAGACGGTTGCGAATGGTCCTCGCCGATACCCCAGGAGCAACAGTGTCCCTAATTTGCTGGGAAGTGGCGGTGCGGTCCCCTACGGCACTGCGTAGGATCCTACGGTCTTGGAGTGCATCCGTGCGTCGCTGCGGTCCGGTCCCAGGTCGACGGGCACGTGCACCTTCCGCCGACCACTGGCGACAACATCGATGTACTGTGGAGACCTCACGCCCCACGTGTTGAGCAATTCGGCGGTACGTCCACCCGGCCTCCCGTATGCCCACTATACGTCCTCGCTCAAAGTCCGTCAACTGCACATACGGTTCACGTCCACGCTGTCGCGGCATGCTACCAGTGTTAAAGACTGCGATGGAGCTCCGTATGCCACGGCAAACTGGCTGACACTGACGGCGGTGGTGCACAAATGCTGCGCAGCTAGCGCCATTCGACGGCCAACACCGCGGTTCCTGGTGTGTCCGCTGTGCCGTGCGTGTGATCATTGCTTGTACAGCCCTCTCGCAGTGTCCGGAGCAAGTATGGTGGGTCTGACACACCGGTGTCAATGTGTTCTTTTTTCCATTTCCAGGAGTGTATATTGGTGGAATTTAAAAATTTTAAATGTAGTTATAATTAACACATTAAGAGATCTAATCCTCGGTAGAAAGGTTTAATATAACAAGACAGGTGTTAGTTAGGACATGCGTACATGTCTTGAGACAATATGACACTCAGTATACATAAATTACGAAGACCATATTCATTCAGTCAAAGTTAAATATAATTTTAGCCCTTTCTCGGACAAGGACTTTTCTCGGGCAAGGGTCTTACTCGGGCAAGGGCCTTACACACACACACACACACACACACACACACACACACACACACACACACATACACACGCGCGCACGCGCGCGCGCTGATCCAAGCTAGTTTGATGCTTATTAAATTTTCAGTGTTCATGCAGTAAAATGTTAGCATCAAATGACACATTCTAATTTTATTATGTATTGGTATTGTGTCTGTTTTTCGGACATACACGCCCAAAAGACACCATACCAAAGTAATATAAGCCCCTGACGGCGTGTCGAAGTTTCAGTGCGGATGCAGAATAGAGTCCGACCTGTCGTGGGAATACAGTAGGGCGGCAAGCAAAGAGGAAACATGTTCAGAGAAAGCTACGCTGTAGCGTGTGGCATATGACGATTCGGGTCAGACAGGAGACGTAGTCGGGTAGCCGAAGCGGGTAATAATGCAACAAAAGTCAAAAATTTCTTTCCTCAAGTACGTTGTAATTTATTACTTCTTTACTGCTGTCTCCATCTGCAAGACATCTCGCAGACGGTATCCACATACATTACCCAATCATATCTTTGTGCGGCACACTGTTCAGAAGATATAACGTCATAAACGCTGAGATGCGTGAAAAACTAGCTTTTCATAAGACGAAACTGTTTCATACGTGGGAGTTAGATTCCTATAAAAAATCGATCTTGGGAAGCGGGGGATACTGCCAATTGCCTGACCAGGTTGAGATAGTTCAAAATGTTCGAGTTATGCCTACTCGTCGATCCCCAATACCAGACATAGTACTTCTTTGGGGTGTCTTAGCCCCTTGATGATTAGCTTCTTGTACTAAGCCACACCTCTTCCAAATTAAGTTGAAATTGATGTACTTATATATACATATATGGTATTATCCTCGTCAAGGATTAGGCCTTGCCGGCCAGAGTGGCCGAGCGGTTCTAGGCACTACAGTCCGGAACCGCGGGACCGTTACGGTCGCAGGTTCGAATACTGCCTCGGGCATGGATGTGTGTGATGTCCTTTGGTTAGTTAGGTTTAAGTAGCTCTAAGTTCTAGAGGACTGATGACCTCAGAAGTTAAGTCCCATAGAGCTCAGAGCCATTTGAACCATTTTTTTATTAGGTCTTTAGGACTGTTTCGGCTCTGGCTCTGAGCACTATGGGACTTAACTTCTAAGGTCATCAGTCCCCTAGAACTTAGAACTACTTAAACCTAACTAACCTAAGGACATCACACACATCCATGCCCGAGGCAGGATTCGAACCTGCGACCGTAGCGGTCACGCGGTTCCAGACTGTAGCGCCTTTAACCGCTTGGCCACACCGGCCGGCAGGACTGTTTCGTCTCAAAATATTTCTCGTCGTGTCTTTAAAGGGATGTCAAACGGCCCTCTTGTCGGTTGAGTTATATAGTATTTCCGCTTTAGTTGTTCTGTCACTGGACGTGCATTGGACACGGTCTTTCCAGTTCAGACAGTACATTTCATTTAAGTCCAACAACAAATATCCTGTTAGGAAGAAGAGGACCTTCATCTCTGATGATTAGATTCGTCGTAATTGATCAGATGTTTAAGTCCAACATTCGCTACCACACAACAGCAAAGATAACGCCATTACTTTGTAAGGTTTAATTATTTCTTTCCCTGCGTTATGTTTTAATGAAAGGTATATAGTTCCCGAGAAACGTCCGATTCTGGCTTATTTTATCTCTACATCATCTGACTTTGGAAAATTAAAAATATTTCAAGTCTCTTAATTGTTCAATTATTTGTTCATCTATAACTATTGTGGCTGTTATGGGTTCCAAACCTTGAAATGCCATCAGTGTTGTTTTATCAGTCGATATCCTTATTCCGTATTTATCAGCAATTTTACTCGGTTTTTGTACTGAAATCTGAACCTTTTCTTCTGATTCATGTATAACATTTTGTGCGTGTAAGAACGCTATTATAGATGTCAACTCCAGGACACAAAAAGCTGACACAATGTAACACCGCCTCTAGGTTTGATAATGGCCTCAGACTTCTTCAGGCTTGAAGTATCTCATGCCTCATTTGGATTCCATATGGCTTTCAAACTACGGGGACGCCGATTGTTACCCGCTGTTGCGAACAGTCAGACATTTTCTGTGGAATTAAGACCGGATGATTAAGCGGGCCTCGAAAGATGCAGTAGGCTGCCTGAGTGTCACTCAATCGTGGAACGCATGCGTGCAGCGCTGCCAACAACTCTGTTATCAACCACCTGAGATGGGATTGTCCACAGCATACTCATCATGAAAATTTAAAGAAGGGCAAGAATGTTGACATAAACATCCCATTTCTTGTACAGAGTAACTTGAATGAGCAGGCCCAAGTCAAGGTACAAGCGACAGTCCAAAACATCAAGCAACCATCCCCGACCTGAATTACACCAACCACACAATAAAGGTTAAAAGCCTTAATAGGCTTTGGATGCATTAGACACCTTCCATCGTCTGAAAAACAGGCAAAATCGGGACTTCTCGGTCCTCACAACGCTCCCCCAGTCCGCCAATATGTGAGATTTGGCCCACTGAAGACGTGAACCTTTATGCGTCAAAGTGAGAAATAGCATTTTGTGAGGTACACCATCGTATATGCCCATTGCATGCTGTTCATATTTCAATGTTCGCTCGAAGAGTGGTTGAGAGGGACTTTAATTAAATAACAGCAGCAATTTCTGTCGTGATTGAGGTCGATAGGCAATGAGAAGGCGTGAAACTCATCTCCGGTTTGTGTAGATTTGGATCTTCTCATGACGACGGCACACAAGCTACAAGGCTATGAGTGATGGACCACACTTCGTAGGCAACTGGAGAGCCTGAGTTCGTACACTAACAAATCGGATGACCTCAGTCGCAATTGGTTATGAACCTGCCCACGCATGATGTCTCTCTTCTCCAATTCTGCTACGTCTCCACGTCGGCTCATTATGCTGCCCTGATTGCGTCCAACGATTGAGTCGTACGTCCCACTTCACTGCCGTGACTTGCGTCAGCTGGAATGCTGAAAATCCTGAGCAAAAATAGAGTAGCAAAGATAAGTACAAAATATTTGAGCAGCTGACTGTAATTAAGAAAATGCTGAGTGCTGTTTTATGGACTTCAGTTCAGACTGATGAAAGCTTACTACTCTAGTTTTCGAACATATCAAGCAGAAAAATTTCCCCGTTTGAATGGGAGCAAAAAATCAGATAGGATGTACAAAAGATAAAAGTCGAAGATCACGAAATTCTAAAAAGATAGGGCGTTCAGAATTCCAGTTTGAGAAAACGAAGAAAGAAAACAGGAGCAACATGGTGAATAGGTCGGAAAACAATACATTCTAATCGAATGAAATAATATTCGAAAAACCAGAAGCTGGATCAGAAATGGTTATTCGTACGATCCAAAGGAAAAACTTAAAAAGAGCTACTTGTAACCGACGAACTCAAGACTTTGCTTTTGCACACGGTTTAACTCGTGCTTACCTCTCATTATAAGAAATATGTCATCTATTGCCTCAATAACATCAGAGGGAACAGCATCTGGAATATACTATAATATTAAACGACATTTCTGTAGACTACATCACGTACGCAGTGCGACAAAAGGGATCATTAGTATTGACTCAAATGGCTCTGAGCACTATGGGACTTAACTTCTGAGGTCATCAGTCCCCTAGAACTTAGAACTTTTTAAACCTAACTAACCTAATGACATCACATACATCCATGCCCGAGGCAGGATTCGAACCTGCGACCGTAGCGGTCGCGCGGTTCCAGACTGTAGCGCCTAGAACCGCTCGGTCACCGCGGCCGGCGATCAGTAGTATTCTGCGACTGTTTCGTGCTGCAGTAAAGAAAAGTGGCTTGTAGTGAAACGCGCTGTAAATTGTGTGTCAGGCATCTGTGCATTTGGTCAAAGACAAACCCCTAATGGCAGACCACTCGGACACTCAACGGAGAGCAGACGTTTGCAGCGAGGTTGCAATAATTGCGTGGAAGGCTGCCATTGTCAAAGAAATACGGAATCGTCTGGTGGTAGTGTACACAAGTCAACGCAAGTCATCATCAGCAAAGAGTAGTGGTGGATAAAAACTATTCACTACTCAAGAGGAGAGTCAGAACTGTAGAGCTAACGAGACGCAAGAGACAGAGTCTGCAGTTCAGTTAGCATTGTGGAACACCCCATCGTGAACTGCACACATCTGAAGGTGGCGATCTGTCAGTGTTAGACGACTACTGCGCGGCTGTCTTTGGATGTTTCTTTGCATTCAAAGACTTATTGACTTCACGGTATAGGCAGAAAACGCTTCGAAACGGTCTGTGAAAAATATGAAGTGCGGTATGTAACAAGTACATAAAACTAGATTTCAAACTGTATCTCTTGCTGTTTGAAACATCCGCAGGAATAACAGGACGGTTCTGTGATGGAATGACCACAATAACATACAGCGTAAATGACCTCACTAACCTCACACTGTGCGTCAATACGAATTCTAGACACCGAAGCATTAGGAGATTTTCAAACAATCTGCGGGAATTCAGCCGGGTAATATTTATAGCGACCGCCGATATTTCGGCGGGAGTACGCCCTGCCATTTTCAAGGCACAAACTGCAACGGACAGGCGATGCACAAGCAAATTTAAAACCTCGGTTTTCGAGTAATACAGGAAAGATAACATACACACACTGATCACTAGTGCCACCAAAGATGACCAAAGTCAGAGGTATCGATAGTGAAAGACTACGAACGCGCATTGACTCCGTCCCTCTGTTTTTTGACAAGGGAGAGAGCCGGATTCCAAACAGAGTTTAAACAAAAACCTTCATCCCTGTTTACAAGGTTTCTCGCTAATTTAATCTCAACAGCCTCCTTAATAACACTGTCCCGATAGCTGGACTTCCATGCCAATATCTCGGTATTGTTACATAACATAGGGTGACCAGTATCCAAACAATGTTCAGCAATAGCAGATCTACTTGGCTGCTGTAACCGTATATGCCGTTTATGCTCAGTACATCGGTCCTTCGTGGTCCTGATAGTCTGACCAATGTATGCCATGCTACAGCTACAAGGAATGCGACACACACCCGCCTTATGCAAACCGAGATCATCCTTAACAGAACCCAAAAGCACTCTAATTTTAGATGGAAGTCGGAAAACACATTTCACATTGTATTTCCGTAAAATACGACCGATCCTGTAGGAAGTGCTTCCTGCGTGAGGCAATAAGGCTTAGGTGTCGACTCAGTGTTGTCATCAGTCACCCGATGCACAGTTGCTCGACAGCGCAACGCACGTTCAATCTGTCTTCACTATAACCATAGCTTCAAGATGGGACAGGTCAATTCGCAAAGTCTCAGTGTTGGAAGTTAACATGTGCCCTGTGCACCAAGGTACGAAGTACCACTTCGCGCTGAGCCGGATGGTGACAATTATCAACCTGTTAATACAAGTCAGTGTGAGTACGTTTCCGGTAAAATGCATCTCCCAATGATTCATCATTCTTCCTCCTAACCAAAACGTCAAGAAAGGGAAGGCAACCATCCTCTCCCACCTCCATTGTAAAACGTATGTTCGGCTGGACCGAGTTCAGATGTTCTAAAACGGCATTCAAATTCTTCCTACCATGAGGCCAAACAACAAAAGTATCATAAACATATCTCAAGAAACAGGCGTGTTTCAAAGGCGCCGACTCCAATTCACGTTCCTCGAAGTCTTCCATAAACAAATTAGCAATCACAGGAGAGAACGGAGGACCGATGTACAGAGAATAAAGGGCACACACAATTACAGCAACCAAATAGATCTGCTATTGCCGAACATTGTTTGGATACTGGTTACCCTGTGTTATATAACAATACCGAGATATTGGCATGCACGTCTAGCTATTGGGACAGTGTTATTAAGGAAGCTGTTGAGATTAAATTGGCGAGCAACCTTGTAAACAGGGATAGAGGTTTTTGTTTAAACTCTGCTTGGAATCCTGCACTCTCTCTTGTCGAAAAACAGAGGGACATGTTATCTCCCTGTTAGTTCGTAGTCTTTCACTATCGTTACCTCTGACTTTTTGGTCATCTCTGGTGACAGAAGTGTTCAGAGTGTGTGTGTGTGTGTGTGTGTGTGTGTGTGTGTGTGTGTGTGTGTGTGTGTGAGAGAGAGAGAGAGAGAGAGAGAGAGAGAGAGAGAGAGAGAAAGAGAGAGAGAGATCTTTCCTGCGTTACTCCAAGAACAGAGGTTTTAAATTTACTTATACATAGCCTGTCCGTTGCAGTTTGTGCCTTGAAAATGGCGGGGTGTACTCCCGCCGAAATATCGGCGGTCACTGTAAATATTACCTGGCTGAATTTCCGTAAGTTGTTTGAAAATTGTACACGCCAAGAGAAACTCAGGTCTCATATTAGAAGGTTATCTACACGAAAAACGTAAAGTTCTACTCGGACGTTTCTCATAGCCTTTTACGGTACATTACACAGCATTGGCGAAGTAGCTGTTCAAATACCCGCCAACTGCATGGGTAAACATTCGTAGGTTGCGCACACTTTTCTGCTGTGAACCGAACCGGAGGAGCACGTCGGCCCATTACATTGCAGGAGGCGAGACTGGAATTATTTAAGGCTAGTCCGTCTCGCGTTTCCTACGCGGAGCGGCTCAGCGTCTATTTCCGTTCCTCCACGCAACATTTTATATCTGCTGCACTTAATTTAGAACCAGTGCAGTCGAGACTCCATGCTGTACGAGACGTTTTTTCCAGGAAACCAGCGCTTCATTGCCGCCGAAAAAGTCGCCTTATCTGAGCGGCGACACCAATTCAGCTGAGGTAGTGCCAGTTGTAGAGAGATTGCCATTTGCCATAACATATGACTACGGGACCAACTGACAACATGATCTCTGACTTCAGTGAGCGTTTTTAATTCTGCTTAGCTTAACGTCGTTTCTTAGGTAAAATGGTGGAGGAGGGGGCGGTAGATCGTATTGGACGTAGCCTAAATCAACTCCTCGTGCAATCACACCCGTTTCAGTCTTCCACTGGTCTCTTTGAATGCAAAGTTTTAAATCTCCATCTAAATACATGCTCCGCAAACCACAGTACGGTATGTGGCGTAAGATGCCCTGTACCACTACCAGTCATTTATTTTCCTGTTCATCTCGCGAATAGAACAAGGAAAAAGACTGTCTATAAGCCTCCTTGTGAGCCCTAATTTCTCGCGTCTTCACTTCGGTGTCCTTAGGGAATATGTGTGTTCACGGCAGTAACATCGTTCCGGCAGTCGTCATCAAATGCCGATTCTCTAAATTTTCTCAATAGTGTGCCTCGAACGTACTCTTCCCCCCCCCCCCCCCCCCCCCCCCAGGGATTCCCGTTAGTTCCTGAAACATCTCCGTAACACTTACGTGTTGTTCTAACCTACCGGTAACAACTCTAGCAGTCCGCCTTTGGATTGCTTCGATGTTTACCTTTAATCCTACCTGTCATGGATCCCAAGTACTCAAGCAGTACTCGAGAACAGGTCGCACTAGCTTCCTATCTGCAGTCTCTTTGACAGATGAACCACACTTTCCCAAAATTCTTCCAATAAATCAAAGTCGGCCGTTCACCCGCCATCCCTACCACAAGCCTCACACTCTTGTTCTATTTCTTATCGCTTTGCAACGTTACTGTAAAATATTTAAACAGCTTGATTCTGTCAAATAGGACACTACTATTGCTGTATCGGAACATCAGTTTTCCTACAAATCCGCATTAACTTAAATTTTTCTACAAACAACCGCAGATTTCTGTCCACCCTGTCCGTCAGATCATTTATGTATACAGAAAATAATAACGATCCTGTCACACTTCACTGGGGCACTCCTGATGATACCCTTGTCTCTGATGAACACTTGGGTTCAAATGGCTCTGATCACTATGGGACTCAACATCTGAGGTCATCAGTCGCCTAGACTTAGAACTACTTAAACCTAAGGACATCACCCACATCCATGCCCGAGGCAGGATTCGAACCTGCGACCGTAGCAGCAGCGCGGGATAAACACTTGCCGGAGAGGACAACATACTGTATTTTACTACTTAAGAAGTCTTCGAGCCACTCACGTATCTGGGAACCTATTCCTTATGCTCGCACCTTCGTTAACAATCTGTAGTGGGGCATGATATCAAACGCTTTCCGGAAATCTAGAAATGTGGAATTTGGGTTCATAGTTCACAGTGAGAAATGGACAAGCGGAGTTTCGCACTTGTTTGTAGCCTTATATATTTCTTACTTCAGGCCTTTAAGGGCACAAATAAATTCAATTTTGCTTTATGAATAATGTATATATTTTCTGAGATATGAAAATATCTACCAATTTGCAACTATTGTTTCTCATAGATAGTATTCTTTATGAAACTCCAGAAAACAGTGCCTTTTCTACCCGATGCACAAATTAACATTACATATCTGGCAGATAACTGATAGGATTACTTTGCAGCTTAGCATCTTGAATGTACCTGTCTTCGCAGACATAGTCGGCCAATGTCCAACATTGTCCTTACGAGCAACCTTTTGGGGAATCGGCTTTGATGCATGTCCTATTCTCCATTTCTCTGCATATACGGTATCTACGCATGCGGTAGGTCTTCCACTCTTTCTCCCAATTACGTCCATGTTCATTTTATGCGCAACTCCGACTACTTCAGCTCTAAACTGACAAAGTGGCCTCTGCTTATTTTTCGGGACACCAAGACAGTCATAGTCCCTGTTCTACAGCCATGAATTTACAGTCATATCAAGGAAGTGAAAAAAAGTGAAAATGGCTCTGAGCACTATGGGACTTAACATCTATGGTCATCAGTCCCCTAGGACTTGGAACTACTTAAACCTAACTAACCTATGGACTGCACACAACACCCAGTCATCACGAGGCAGAGAAAATCCCTGACCCCGCCGCGAATCGAAACCGGGTGAAAAAAAGTAGCCGACGGTAGTACGTCTTCGATCTGATGTCGATTCTGTATAATGAAATTAGTGAATCTAAAAGATCCACTCTTTCCATAAACTCGTTGTAAAGAAGAATAATTGTGGGCAGTCACCTTCAAGCCTTTTTTTGACCTTCTTATCCAGTCGGTTCGCCTTACTTAGTGGTATCGCTAGAGGAGGCACTCGCGCAACACCCATCACTCTCTCCTCCAGCCTCACAAGCAACAACACTCCTCTTCTTTCCATTAAATACAGCAGGACTCAAATGGTGCAAATGGCTCTGAGCACTATGGGACTTAACATCTATGGTCATCAGTCCCCTAGGACTTGGAACTACTTAAACCTAACTAACCTAAGGACAACACACAACACCCAGCCATCACGAGGCAGAGAAAATCCCTGACCCCGCCGGGAATCGAACCCGGGAACCCGGGCGTGGGAAGCGAGAACGCTACCGCACGACCACGAGTTGCGGGCACAGCAGGACTCACTATCTAAAAAGTGAACGGCCTGGTTGCGAGTGCCAAAGTTGACAGATTTGTAACGTTTAAGAAATAGGCTCAAAAATTCTAGGAATGATGCCTACGATAGTCATAGACATACCCTGAAACTACCTCCATCACGTAATATTTATTTAAAGCTGACAACTTAAGTTTTTCAAAATGAGTAATAATAAATATCAATAACCGAAATGCACTAGTCCACGTTACACATAACCCGAACCGTTCAAGTGGTTGAAGAAGTTCTCAGGGTGCAGCGTAACATCCCATACTTTTAGTCTGGAGAGTTACGAATCTCTACGCAAGGCGACTGCGAGAAAATCTTTCTAGCTATGGTGATGCAGCAATGTACTGTAAGCGTTACAAATTTGTGTAGCTTGTCCTTAGAGGGTTCACTTGACTTCACTGTCATGCTTATCAAACCACTGTAGCACGATTCTGGCCTTACGACAATGACCGTTACCCTGTTGGAAGTGCCATCGCCGTTGGAGAATGAAGTGATCAGGTAGGCTGCGACAATGTTCACTTAGTCCACAACCGTCATGTTGCTTTCGATTACTCTCACAGGTCCCACGGAAGCAGAGGAGAATATCCCCCATGGAGCAATACTGCCCTATTCGAACTGTGTCCTGACGCGGTGAGCGTTGTTAGCTGTTCGCATGGTTCCATACTCCAACACCGACATGATGGTACGAGAAACCTGATTCATTCCAACAGGTGGCTCGTTTCCATTGATCCATGACCCACTGCAGTGGAAACTGATGTTTTCGTTCGTTCAACATGCGAACACGTAGGGATCGTCCGATGGGGATCTCCGTGTTCAACAATGTACGCAGAACGATGTGCTCCGGAAACACTTCTGCTAGCACGAGCATTGTACTCTGTCGTCAGATCTCACACACATCGCCGTCTATCCCGTTTTACATACTGGACAAGCTTCGACCACTCGTTCTGCAGTTAGGCGTGGACGCAAACACTTCGTCGCCTAGTCGTGGTTACATCTTCCTTCAACCTCTTCCCGTAGATGATCTCGAAGCGAAGTGCCGGCCGACCAGTTTCACTGTTTCCGAGTTGCCTGTTCGCAGGCGCCCGACCATAACAATGTGCCCTTTATCGAAGCCCAGTATGGTCGCTAGAATGATTCTCCGCTGGTCTTTGCTTCACTTATATACACACTTTTCTTATCGCTGACGTGCCAGAAACGCCACCAGAAGACAATTCAGTCTCGCTGTGGATGGTGGTCGCAATGTTCTCATGTGTGTGCGTGTGTGTGTGTGTGTGTGTGTGTGTGTGTGTGTGGTGTTCATTCCATATCACTTCAGCAGGCTGATAATTGAATGGGTACTTGCAGCGACCGTAAGGACTTTTGTGATATATTGAGCCAGTGCTGTGACTCGCTGCCGGCGGGCGTATCTCTCCGTAGAGAGCAGTTGTGACAAAAGGATACCAAAGCCGAACGACATTATCGTTTGGTGTTGCGACACACTGCGGATGTAAGCACTGATATACTTTAATGGCGAATCTCTTGATTAGTAGAATTCCCTGTGCGTTGCAGATTCGTTAGAATTAAGACAATGCACGGGGCTTCAGTTATACGTTATCTTATCGTCAAGTACGAGGGGCGTTCAATAATTTGCTATTTTTTCCGTCCAATTTCAGTTGAAAAAATGCGAAATTTGTTGTACGACATCACCCCTGCAGTTTTAAAGAGTTTTAAAGAGTTCCGATAGATGGCGGCGCTGTACGTACCCTTCAAAACGGCGTCTGTGACGGAGGTACGTTCCAAGCAGAGAGAGCTGTCACTGAGTTTTTTTGTCGGAAAACCAGAGCATCGCAGATATTCACAGACGATTGCAGAAGCTGCGCAGACCCGAAAGGGAACAAAAGCACTGTGAGTCGTTAACCATCATCGCCAGAAGGTAGCGCAAATTTATCGGACCTTCCGCGTGCCGGCCGACAGCAAAACAGCTGTGACTCCTGCAGTGTTGAAACGTGCGGACACTCTCATTCGAGGTGATGGACGAATCACAAACACCCACCTCGCTCCTCAACTGAACATCTGTTGGTAGTGCTGACACTCGTACATCAGGAGTACGTGGATGATGGGGATGTTTCTGATGCAGCAAGACGTTGACTCTGACGTCCACCACTTGAGTGGTATCATATAGACGTACAGGCTCTCTTACAAGGGAACCTCCTCATCGCACCCCCCTCAGATTTAGTTATAAGTTGGCACAGTGGATAGGCCTTGAAAAACTGAACACAGATCAATCGAGAAAACAGGAATAAGTTGTGTGGAACTATGAAAAAAATAAGCAAAATATACAAACTGAGTAGTCCATGCGCAAGATAGGCAACATCAAGGAGAATGTGAGCTCAGGAGCGCCATGGTCTCGTGGTTAGCGTGAGCAGCTGTAGAACGAGAGGTCCTTGGTTCAAGTCTTCCCTCGAGTGAAAAGTTTACTTTCTTTATTTTCGCAAAGTTATGATCTGTCAGTTTGATCATTGACGTCTCTGTTCACTGTAATAAGTTTACTGTCTGTGTTTTGCGACCGCACCGCAAAACCGTGCGATTGTCATTGAAGTTGCGAGCTATATTTGCTGGATTCATATTGTCCACGGAATACATCTCACGTATTTAATGCACTCTCGTCCAAAGTAGCGAACAGTGAACTGCCAGCCAGGGATCCTCGTAAGCAGGAATACTCTCTCATCCTTGCGCTGTAGTCTACTGACGTCGTGTGTTTCGATGTTTGTTTATGTGTAGCGTCCCCATACTACGCCGCAGTTACCTCGCATCGGAGAGATAATTATAACTGTCTGAAAATAAAAAATTAAACTAGTCACTCGAGGGAAGGCTTGAACCAAGGTCCTTTCGTTCCGCAGCTGCTCACGCTAACTACGGGACCACGGTGCTCTTCAGCTCAGACTATCCTTGATGTTGCCTATCTTGCACTTGGACTAGTCAATTTGTATAATTTTCTTATTTTTTCATAGTTCCACACAACTTCTTCCTGTTTTCTCGATTGATCTGTGTTCAGTTTTTCAAGGCCTATCCACTGTGCCAACTTATAACTAAATCTGAGGGGGGTGCGATGGGGAGGTTCCCTTGTTAGTAGGGTGGGGTAAGGCCGTCGCATTGAACGGAGACTATGCTCGAAAATAGGGTTTTGTAGCCAAAAGAATGGGAAATAATATGGTATATTGCCACCTGGAATAAAACCAATCTCACTCCATAAAAAATTTGTTGCATTGCTTACTGAACGCTATAAGTTTTCATTTTCCCCGTTATGTACTTTCGTAATATCGCCGCTACTGAATCTTCCAAAGTCGCGTAGAACTTATGTTCATTTCCTATTGACTTCGAGATAAAACAGTATCTCATAGATTTTCTAGTGAAATACAGCAGCGACACCGCCAAAGAATAGATATTATCATCTTTGATACAAAAGCAAAAACTGAACTGACGAAAAATCAGATTTTACGTATAGAGTCCATGCACCTTAATGTGATATTAGTTGACGCACGCGACTAATCGAATCAACGCTTGCTGTCTGCGAGCTTCATCACACAAGAAACATTTATCCGAATGAATACGTTACATGCAAGTCTGTTGATCCAATATTGTCAGTTTCGAATCAATATCGGATCGTACGGTAGAATACTTTCATCTAATCTAGTTTTTCTTGTACCTTAGTTTTAAGATTGTCCGAACACAGTAGATGGAGGTATAGTTGTCGGTATTGTATGAGGTTTATTGATTCACTTGCGTGAGTGATGAGCAGAAATTTATGTTTTTCCTCTCGGAGTTCGGAAAGGGAGCTGGTGGGTCGCGGACATGTTAGCTGCTGCGTGACCTGCTCCGAGCTTTAAAAACTCCACCAGTCCATCAGCGGAAGCGTGCCTGCTGCTCCACAAATAGCATTCAGCACCGCGACAAAGGCGCTGGGGCGCCACGCCCGCCGTAGCGGACTACCAGCAGTCAGCCGCTGTGGGGTACCGCGCTGGGTGTATCGAAAGCAGAGAACCAACACGTACGTAACTCAGTTGTAGGAAGCGTCGTACTTCCTATACGTGTTTCATCCATCAGTCTGCTAGCTTCATACAGCGTGATCTTCGGTCACGTTCCCAATAATACCATACAATTGTTTTTTCAAGTGTCCTGACGAGGGTTTGACTTCATTTCTCTGAACAATATTTAGACGTCTTCGGATGCTGTGAGCTATGTTGTTACGCGTACTCCTTGCCTGGATTCCACCCACCTTGTGGAGTACTGCTGGCGTCCCATCGCTAGCTATGCCACAGTTCGACGCCTGGAGCCTGCTGCGCCTTTGATATTCACTTGTTTCTTAGAGCCCACGCTGATATTTCGTGAGACGCGCATCCCCAGCGTTTTCCAGCTTTGGTGGATGATGTAGACGGCGATATCTTAACGGGTGGAGAATGCCAAACCTTGTGGAAGTTTTATGCTGTTCGCTTAGGCAGTTAATCGCTGACTTACATTATGCTATGTCGTAGCTATAAAATTATATTGCTTATTAGTCTGAGCAGCTCAGTGTACGGATTGTGCTAACACAGTCAGTGAAATTTAGGTTCTCCAAAAATCTGCACCAGACTATGCCAGGAGAAGACTGAGCACGAAACTTAGTGATCCGTCCTCAACTCTTTCGAAAAGCTCTACGAGTGGGGGGGGGAGGGGGGAGGAATAAATGCTGTTGCCGTTGTGAGGGTTGACAGTATATTTCATTTCAAGAAAAACAGGGGAACACAGCAGAAGCTTCAAACTCTCAGCATTTATAACGCAGGTTAACAAACAAGATGTTGATACCAGGCTGTAGTTGTCTTCTCGGTTGGTTGGCTTCTTCGTGCCAATCATCGTGGTGGGGCAACTCAGCTCGATTGGATGGCCAGAATTTCGGAGCTGAAGCTACCGTCTTTCCCATACATCTACATCTACATCCATACTTCGCAAGCCACCTGACGGTGTGTGGCGGAGGGTACCTTGAGTACCTCTATCGGTTCTCCCTTCTATTCCAGTCTCGTATTGTTCGTGGAAAGAAGGATTGTCGGTATGCCTCTGTGTGGGCTCTAATCTCTCTGATTTTATCCTCATGGTCTCTTCGCGACATATACGTAGGAGGGAGCAATATACTGCTTGACTCTTCGGTGAAGGTATGTTCTCGAAACTTTGACAAAAGCCTGTACCGAGCTACTGAGCGTCTCTCCTACAGAGTCTTCCACTGGAGTTTATCTATCATCTCCGTAACGCTTTCGCGATTACTGAATGATCCTGTAACGAAGCGCGCTGCTCTCCGTTGGATCTTCTCTATATCGTCTATCAACCCTATCTGGTACGGATCCCACACTGCTGAGCAGTATTCAAGCAGTGGGCGAACAAGCGTACTGTAACCTACTTCCTTTGTTTTCGGATTGCATTTCCTTAGGATTCTTCCAATGAATCTCAGTCTGGCATCTGCTTTACCGACGCTCAACGTTATATGATCATTCCATTTTAAATCACTCCTAATGCGTACTCCCAGATAATTTATGGTATTAACTGCTTCCAGTTGCTGACCTGCTATTTTGTAGCTAAATGATAAAGGATCTATCTTTCTGTATATTCGCAGCACATTACACTTGTCTACATTGAGATTCAGTTGCCATTCCCTGCACCATGCGTCAATTCGCTGCAGATCCTCCTGCATTTCAGTACAATTTTCCATTGTTACAACCTCTCGATACACCACAGCATCATCTGCAAAAAGCCTCAGTGAACTTCCGATGTCATCCACCAGGTCATTTATGTATAGTGTGAATAGCAACGGTCCTATGACACTCCCCTGCGGCACACCTGAAATCACTCTTACTTCGGAGAACTTCTCTCCATTGAGAATGACATGCTGCGTCCTGTTATCTAGGAACTCCTCAATCCAATCACACAATTGGTCTGATAGTCCATATGCTCCTACTTTGTTCATTAAACGACTGTGGGGAACTGTATCGAACGCCTTGCGGAAGTCAAGAAACACGGCATCTACCTGGGAACCCGTGTCTATGGCCCTCTGAGTCTCGTGGACGAATAGCGCGAGCTGGGTTTCACATGACCGTCTTTTTCGAAACCCATGCTGATTCCTACAGAGTAGATTTCTCGTCTCCAGAAAAGTCATCATACTCGAACACAATACGTGTTCCAAAATTCTACAACTGATCGACGTTAGAGATATAGGTCTATAGTTCTGCACATCTGTTCGACGTCCCTTCTTGAAAACGGGTATGACCTGTGCCCTTTTCCAATCCTTTGGAACGCTACGCTCTTCTAGAGACCTACGGTACACCGCTGCAAGAAAGGGGGCAAGTTCCTTCGCGTACTCTGTGTAAAATTGAACTGGTATCCCATCAGGTCCAGAGGCCTTTCCTCTTTTGAGCGATTTTAATTGTTTCTCTATCCCTCTGTCGTCTATTTCGATATCTACCATTTTGTCATCTGTGCGACAATCTAGAGAAGGAACTACAGTGTCGACCTTTGATGTTCACGCACAAAACGCAGAACTGTCGCACTCAATTATTCTCAGGGGACGGCAGGGGCAGTACAGCGATCGCTGCCCTCAGATAGGCCAGGCACCGGCTCGACCTACAAAAGCACAAAGCAGCCCACAATCGCACTTCCACGAAAACTGCCAGTCTCCTGAGGAGGCTCGACTGTCATAATGAGACACACTGACGGTCTTCTGCCCACAAAATCCTGTGAGACAACACCCTAAGTTCACCTCCCCTGCGTGGGAAATACAGAGCAGCCCTCCTAAGCCCAAATGTCTAGTACCGTTATTGAAATGACTATGGAACAGTGACAGAAAACGAAACAGTATCACTTAGTAATACGACGGCAATTTCACACTTGTATAAATTGAACCATCTGTCGTGGTTGCAGAATCTCTACTCCAAAAGCTGTGACTGTGTTTCTGATGGTAACAACTGGATAGCTCACGTTATGGATGCTGTGGGATGTGTGTGTGACGTATGCATAACAGTACTCTGTCCTCTCACCTCGGATCTTCTAAACTTGATGTCGCTCCCACAGAAGGTCATTGACTGTCATCGTTCAGTTCGTGATTTGGCACTGAAACTGTTACAGGAAAAATGCAGGTCTACTTTTCCCGTGGAGAGCACGTAAGTGCTTTTTATGGGAGGTTGTTAATTTACTCAGCATTGTAATTCTTGTTACAACAGTGTTCGGGCACAACACTTTTCAAAATATAATCACAAAAGCACTTCAGTGGCCGATTTGCTATGAGCATTAAACGATCTGTTAGGTTTTCGACAACCTTATTTTGTCACTTTAGTTATACTGTCTCAAACTGGATGTGTGATATCGGTCTCGTCCTATTTCATGAGAGAGGGACTGAGACTAATAAAGAAAAAGGAGAGCTTGTCTGCCTCATGCTTGTCCAATACTCGGGAAGGTACTCCTCACAGGAGCATAGTGTCCAGTCTATTTCACTCCTGTCATTAAGATAAAAATAGAATTTACAGTGTTTGCTTATACCAAATGGGAAATGGAGCGATGATGTGGTGTCAAAAGGCAAACCAACACTTTCAAACATTTATTAAACCTAAACACTAATTATTTTTTGTAAATTTTTACATGCCAATTTAAAAAGCATGAAATTAAAATCTTTCACAGGTACGATCACTTCCAGTCAGGCGAATTTAAAACCACAAAATTAGAAAACGTTCACAATAAGAAATTAGCTTGGCACTAAATCCCAGAAAAAATTCTAAATTCTTGCTACACGCTGGTAAAGACAAATATTTCGATTTCAAATCGTAGGGTAATTGTTAAAACAACCTCGATGAGTAATCGAAAGGTACGAAACGATAAAATTTTAAGACATCATTTACACACCTTGAAAAGAAGTAAACATTCAAAACTTATGGCACAATCAAATTCAATGGCAACTGTTTAAACCACTGTAGAATGCAAGGCTCCCATCCAGGTAAGGTTGTGTCCGGTGAGGGAAATTCGGTCAACACAACAAAGCGCCCAGTCGGCCGTGGGCCCAGTATTACCAGCAGCCGTGGCTCCCCAGTCAGTGCCAGTTGACATTGGATCATTTCAAAGCCAAACATTTACTGTGCCTCCAGTGCCCATGCAACACTTCATAAGTCAGACATTTCTTTGCACAATCTGAAAAGAACAATAATTAACTCTTGAAAAGTAAAAGGTGTACAACTGATAGTCCAAGTTACAAGATAATTACTATGAAATCATTAATAAGGATTTCCTCATTTTCGATTGCACTCATCATAGTAATCACACGACGGTGATCGTGATCAGTTAAACACTCGCACTGTTGTACTTTTAGGTATACCCGTACATACATATATAGTATAACATACGGTGTTGCATCAAACTCAACGGGTGCCCGCAGCAACCCTTTATAAATGTCTGTGTCCTTAGGCCAACAAACAGCACAATTTTTCGTACTCACAAAACCCTTCCCACAGTCGCAATAGCATCTGCCACATCAGACCACAAATTTAGGCAATCGTGTGAAATTCAAGAAGACTATGGTGAGATGAGAACAATATTAGGTGGCACAGAATAACATCACATACTGTCAATTATTCGGTACCACCATGTCCGTCCTCTTTAAATATTCATACAGAAAATTTGTGCACTTCTAATACACCAGTAACTAAACCCACTCAATGCCGGACGTTTATAAACACAGCAAAAGTACTCGATGAAGGAATGTTGAAGTTAATGGGCCAAATCAATCCTTTGCTGTCCACGAATACAGTATCGCGTTACTCCTATAAGAAAGCTCAATAATGTTTAGTCTCCTCTGTCTCGATTCACAATTATAAGACATCTCCACACGTACAACCAAGCGAATCATCTGTCACAGACAAGGACCAGTTTCTGGGCCCGCATAATGAGTCCACTGAAGCAAAGATGTCGGATGTCGGACGTGGATTTGAATTTATACAGGGCTTGGGATCGATCAGTATATTGTCATCGGCTTTCTCATCCCCCAGAGCTCGGAAAAGCTGCGAGAATGTTTGTCTCAATGCATAAGAGCGTGGGCTCTGGAAAGTAATCGAGCTTCATAGGGCATAGTGGGCGCTGCGAGTCGAATTAGGCTATAAACAGCGGGCGATAACAAAAGTACTCCGTCTGCAGTGGGTATGCACACTAACAATGATCGCAGCACGGCAAAAGACGACTGAGTCTGTCATCAGAATATTCTGCATAAAAATGGGATCAATATCCCGAAAGCACACCATTAACGAGTCACACCAAAAAAACCTGAGATATCTTAATAGACGTTGTCCCACTCTATGGATAATCATCACGACCATGGTACGATGCCAAACATATGGATGTGATAGAAACATGTTGTTCAGCACGGATGTAGTGTAATCGTATAGGGACATCCAAGTAACTTCTGTCAGCACAATGTAGCGGTGCCATACCAAAAGATAATGGGCGGCAGACTGCCAGACAACATAGACATCAATACTAGCCATGGAGATTGCTACGGTCCCAGAACAGTGCGTGTGTGGGAACTGTGAGTTGCGCACTGCAAATACCACAGTGTATGCTGTGTCAGGAAAGTTTATTCATAATCACATTCTTTATTCAGCGCGATTTTCATACAAGAGACCGATCCCAGCACACAGGCAGTTGGTTTGGTCATCAAGCCAGAGGCGTGCTTCCCCAGCACAACACACCAGCAGCACGCTTGGCGCCACCGCAGCTTGTGTGTGGCCAGGGGCACCGCTGGGTGCTGCCACAGTGAAATGGCCGTGGGTGGTGAAGCTTACACTGGACTGTAAACACCTCCCCAGGCCTGCAGACGCCCTGCGCCAAACTCAGGCGCACCCTGAGTGTTAGACGATCACAACCGGCAGGTGGCCACCATCCGAAGGCGCTGACTCGAGACTCGGAACCATCAGGTATATCTGGCGGCCCGTAGACCAGTAGCTGCTTCTAGCTTGGTGGGGTTGAGGCTGCACACTGGGCTGTTGGCTGGTGGGAACTGTCACGGCGTCGGTGGGAGTTGCGGACGAAGTGCTATTGATTGCTGAGTGGGTATAGTCAGTCGGCCTGCTATGTTGTGACAGTAGCAGTCACACTACGGGTGCACTGTGTTGAGCCACGGCATGGGAAGACCCAGTCCGCAGCTATGGCAGCCTGATGTGTTGCAGAAAGATATTCCAGTAACACTGTAGCATGAAGCGACAGGATTTCGAAAGCGATTCCCTTTCACGGCCCTTAACTAGTTACGAAAATCGGCCTGTTGCTGATGACTTAACAGAAGCTTTTTTTGAGTCATCAGTCGTCCGATTAGTTTGATGCTGCTCCTGTGCAATCTTCTCACTTCGGAGTAGCACTTGCACCCGCCGCCCTCATTTATTTGCTTGATGTATTTCAACCTCTGTCTTCCTCTACAGTGTTTATCCTCTGCAGCTCCCTCTTGTATTATGTAGTATTCCGTGATGTCTAAACCATATGTCCCCTTTTCTTATCAGTGTTTTCCATGCATTCCTTTCGTCGCTGATTCTGCAGGGAAGCTCTTCACTCCTTACTGTATAAGTCCACCTAATTTTCAACATTTTTCTGTAGCATCACATCTCAAATGCTTCGATTCTCTCCTGTTCCGGTTTACTCAGAGTCCATGCAATTCTGTGCTCCAAACGTACATTCTCATATAGTTCTTCCTCAAATTAAGGCCTATATTTGATATAGGCAAGCACAACGGAGGGGTATCTGTTGAGAGGCCAGACAAACGTGTGGTTCCTGAAGAGGGGCAGCAGCCTTTTCAGTAGTTGCAGGGGCAACTGTCTGGATGATTGACTGATCTGGCCTTGTAACACTAACTAAAACGGCCTTGCTGTGCTGGTACTGCGAACGGCTGAAAGCAAGGGGAAACTACGGCCGTAATTTTTGCCGAGGGCATGCAGCTTTACTTTATGGTTAAATGATGATGGCGACCTCTTGGGTAAAATATTCCGGAGGTAAAATAGTCCCCCATTCGGATCTCCGGGCGGGGACTACTCAAGAGGATGTCGTTATCAGGAGAAAGAAAATTGGCGTTCTACGGATCGGAGCGTGGAATGTCAGATCCCTTAATCGGGCAGGTAGGTTAGAAAATTTAAAAAGGGAAATGGATGGGTTAAAGTTAGATATAGTGGGAATTAGTGAAGTTCGGTGGCAGGAGGAACAAAACTTCTGGTCAGGTGAATACAGGGCTATAAACACAAAATCAAATAGGTGTAATGCAGGAGTAGGTTTAATAACGAATAGGAAAATAGGAATGCGGGTAAGCTACTACAAACAGCATAGTGAACGCATTATTGTGGCCAAGATAGATACGAAGCACACGCCTAGCACAGTAGAACAAGTTTATATGCCTACTAGCTCTGAAGATGATGAAGAAATTGAAGAAATGTATGATGAGATAAAAGAAATTATTCAGATAGTGAAGGGAGACGAAAATTTAATAGTCATGGGTGACTGGAATTCGTCAGTAGGAAAAGGGTGAGAAGGAAACGTAGTAGGTGAATATGGATTGGGGCTAAGAAATGAAAGAGGGAGCCGCCTGGCAGAATTTTGAACAGAGCACAACTTAATCATAGCTAACACTTGGTTTAAGAATCATGATAGAAGGTTGTATACATGGAAGAACCCTGGAGATACTAAAAGGTATCAGATAGATTATATAATGGTAAGACAGAGATTTAGGAACCAGGTTTTAAATTGTAAGACATTTCCAGGGGCAGATGTGGACTCTGACCACAATCTATTGGTTATGACCTGTAGATTAAAACTGAAGAAACTGCAAAAAGGCGGGAATTTAAGGAGATGGGACCTGGATAAACTGAAAGAACCAGAGGTTGTACAGAGTTTCAGGGAGAGCATAAGGGAACAATTGACAGGAATGGGGGAAAGAAATACAGTAGAAGAAGAATGGGTAGCTTTGAGGGATGAAGTAGTGAACGCAGCAGAGGATCAAGTAGGTAAAAAGACGAGGGCTAGTAGAAATCCTTGGGTAACAGAAGAAATACTGAATTTAATTGATGAAAGGAGAAAAATGCAGTAAATGAAGCAGGCAAAAAGGAATACAAACGTCTCAAAAATGAGATCGACAGGAAGTGCAAAATGGCTAAGCAGGGATGGCTAGAGGACAAATGTAAGGATGTAGAGGCTTATCTCACTAGGGGTAAGATAGATACTGCCTACAGGAAAATTAAAGAGACCTTTGGAGAAATGAGATCCACTTGTATGAATATCAAGAGCTCAGATGGAAACCCAGTTCTAAGCAAAGAAGGGAAAGCAGAAAGGTGGAAGGAGTATATAGATGGTCTATACAAGGGAGATGTACCTGAAGACAATATTATGGAAATGGAAGAGGATGTAGATGAAGATCAAATGGGAGATATGATACTGCGTGAAGAGTTTGACACAGCACTGAAAGACCTGAGTCGAAACAAAGCTCCGGGAGTAGACAACATTCCATTAGAACTACTGACAGCCTTGGGAGAGCCAGTCCTGACAAAACTGTACCATCTGGTGAGCAAGATGTATGAGACAGGCGAAATACCCTCAGACTTCAAGAAGAATATAATAATTCCAATCCCAAAGAAAGCAGGTGTTGATAAATGTGAAAATTACCGAACTATCAGTTTAATAAGTCACGGCTGCAACATACTGACGCGAATTCTTTACAGAAGAATGGAAAAACTAGTAGAAGCCGACCTCGGGGAAGATCAGTTTGGATTCCGTAGAAATATCGGAACACGTGAGGCAATACTGAACCTACGACTTATCTTAGAAGCTAGATTAAGGAAAGGCAAACCTACGTTTCTAGCATTTGTAGACTTAGAGAAAGCTTATGACAATGTTGACTGGAATACTCTCTTTCAAATTATGAAGGTGGCAGGGGTAAAATACAGGGAGCGAAAAGCAATTTACAATTTGTACAGAAACCAGATGGCAGTTATAAGAGTCGAGAGACATGAAAGGGAAGCAGTGGTTGGGAAGGGAGTGATACAGGGGTGTAGCCTCTCCCCGATGTTATTCAATCTCTATATTGAGCAAGCAGTGAAGGAAACAAAAGAAAAATTCGGAGTAGGTATTAAAATCCATGGAGAAGAAATAAAAACATTGAGGTTCGCCGATGACATTGTAATTCTGTCAGAGACAGCAAAGGACTTGGAAGAGCAGTTGAACGGAATGGATACTGTCTTGAAAGGAGGATATAAGATAAACATCAACAAAAGCAAAACAAGGATAATGGAATGTAGTCGAATTAAGTCGGGTGATGCTGAGGGAATTAGATTAGGAAATGAGACACTTAAAGTAGTAAAGGAGTTTTGCTATCTGGGGAGCAAAATAACTGATGATTGTCGAAGTAGAGAGGATATAAAATGTAGGCTGGCAATGGCAAGGAAAGCGTTTCTGAAGAAGAGAAATTTGTTAACATCGAGTATATGTTTAAGTGACAGGAAGTCGTTTCTGAAAATATTTGTATGGAGTGTAGCCATGTATGGAAGTGAAACATGGACGATAAATCGTTTGGACAAGAAGAGAATAGAAGCTTTCGAAATGTGGTGCTACAGAAGAATGCTGAAGATTAGATGGGTAGATCACATAACTAATGAGGAAGTATTGAAGAGGATTGGGGAGAAGAGAAGTTTGTGGCACAACTTGACTAGAAGAAGGGATCGGTTGGTAGAACATGTTCTGAGGCATCAAGGGATCACCAGTTTAGTATTGGAGGACAGCGTGGAGGGTAAAAATCGTAGAGGGAGACCAAGAGATGAATACACTAAGCACATTCAGAAGGATGTAGGTTGCAGTAGGTACTGGGAGATGAAGAAGCTTGCACAGGATAGAGTAGCGTGGAGAGCTGCATCAAACCAGTCTCAGGACTGAAGACCACAACAACAACATTTGATATTACGCCTGTGCTAATCTGGTTTTCATATCCTCCTTGCTACGTCCATCATGGGTTATTTTGCTGCCAAGGTAGCAGAATTCCTTAACTTCATCTCCTTCATGACCATCAGATCTGATGTGAAGTTTCTCACAGTTCACATTCTCATTTCTGCTACTTTTCATTTCTGCTCCTTTTCGTTGCTGCTACTTTTCGTTGCTGCTACTTTTCGTTGCTGCTACTTTTCGTTGCTGCTACTTTTCGTTGCTGCTACTTTTCGTTGCTGCTACTTTTCGTTGCTGCTACTTTTCGTTGCTGCTACTTTTCGTTGCTGCTACTTTTCGTTGCTGCTACTTTTCGTTGCTGCTACTTTTCGTTGCTGCTTCTTTTCGTTGCTGCTTCTTTTCGTTGCTGCTTCTTTTCGTTGCTGCTTCTTTTCGTTGCTGCTTCTTTTCGTTGCTCCTTCTTTTCGTTGCTCCTTCTTTTCATTTCTGCTACTTTTCATTTCTTTCGTTTTTCTTCAGTTTACTCTGTCCGTTTTCTGTACTCATCAGATTCTATCATTGATATCCTTTCAACTTGAATTTTAATCCCATTATTTAACCTTTCTTTACTCTCCACCACTGCTCCTCGGATGTATAGATTGAAGAGCAGGGGCGAACGGCTACGTCCCTGTCTTACACCCTTTTTAATCTGAGCACTTTGTATTTCGTCTTACAGTCGAATTGTTCCTCTTGCCTCTTGTATTTACTAGACGTCATCCGCCTTTTTCTACAGCTTATCCCTATTTTTCTCAGAATTTCGAACACCATGCACCATGTAGCACCTCTAACGCGTTCTCCAGGCTGTCAAATCTTGTGAACAGTCTTTATTTTTCTCCGTACTTGCTTCCACTATCAAACTTAACGTAAGAACTGTCTATCTGGTGCCTTTACCCTTCCTAAGGCCAAACCTATCAGTATGTAACATATCCTCAATTTTCTTGTCCATTGTCCTGTATATCATCGTTGTCAGCAGCTTGGATACATGAGCAGTTAAGCTGACTGTACGATAATTCTCACTTGTCGACTCGTGCAGTCTTCGGAACTGAGTGGATGATGTTTTTTTCTTTTCAGAAAGTCTGATGGTATATCGCCAGTCTCATACATTCTGCACACAACATGAATGGTCAATACGTTGCACGTCCCCCAATGATTTTATAAATTCAGGTGGAATATATCTATCCCTTTTGCTTTACTTGATCTTAAGTCTTCCGAAGCTGTTTTTAAAGTCTGATTCTAATAATGAATCCCCCACCTTCTCCCTGTCGATGCCTGTATCTTCTTCTACCACGTCATCAGACAGGTCGTCCTCATCATAGAGGCCTCAAGAGTATTCCTTCCACATATTCGCTCTCCTTTGCATTTGACAGTGTAACTACCATTGCACTCTTAATGTTACCGCCCTTGCTTTTAATTTCACCGAAGGTTATTTTTAGTTTTCTGTATGCTGAATTACTCCTTCAGACAGGCGATACATACACCTAAAGAGCACACTCCTAATAAACCACAAACGGTTCAGGATATAGCACAAGTTATCTGGTAAGTGGTAGTTAGCAAAGATGCGAGTGTTCCGGTGCATGGATAATACTTGCAACATTTTAATTTACAGCAATGTGAATGCAGCTATGGCTTTACGATGGAACTTCATACCTTTCATACGAGCATTCAGTGTGTCGTGAAAAGACAAGTGTAGCGATGCATCACTAGCTAGTATATGCAGTCTTTACATGTAGCAAACTTCGTGTTTCGTCTTGCATGTTGCAGTCTGTCTACAACAACGTACTTTCAGCCCTGTTGTGATGCGGTTATGGAGACTCCAGCTGACAGCAAATGTCGCTTACGATTTTGCGTAAAAAAAAAAAAAAAAAAAAAAAACTATTTTGACTTCTCGTGGCGACAATGTTCCCTAAACAGGAAATATCGTTCCTTATGATACTCGTCCCTCATCAGTACGCATTGATCTCATGTACCCGGCTTCAAATGTTTTCAAACAAACCAATACAGAAATTACACGCTCTGTGATTACCGAAAAAGCGACGTCTGTAGTGATTCTGTCCTGCATAGTGTTCGGGACAGCTGGGGCCACAAAGGAAATCGTTTGTCGTTTCCCTGAAAACACGCTTTTCCACTTATCTGGCAGATAATAATACCCATTACTTGCTTTCTGCGGCTGAATTCTCAGTTGCAAAACTTGGGTAATAGATATCGTGATCTAAAAGATAAAACAGAATTGCAATAAAAACACCATACTCTTTTTCTCATTCCAATGTTTCCACGCTTTTCGTAGCATTGCAATATAGTTTTTCTTTCTATTATACACTGAAGAGCCAAAGAAACTGGTGCATCTGCCTAATATCGTGTAGCGCCCCCGAGAGCACCCAGAAGTGCCGCAATACGACGTGGCGTGGACTCGACTATCAGAAGCAGTGCTGTATGGAATTGACACCATGAATCCTGCAGGGCTCTCAATAAATCCGTAGGTCTCTTCTGAGCAGCACGTTGCAAGGCACCCCAGATGTGCTCAATAATGTTCATGTCTGGGGAGTCTGGTGGGCAGCGGAAGAGTTTAAACTGAGAAGGGTGTTCCTGGAGCCACTCTGTAGCAGTTCTGGGTGTATGGAGTATCCAATTGTCCTGCAGGAATTGCCAAAGTCCGTCGGAAGGCACAATGGACACGAATAGATGCAGATGACCGGACAGGATGCATACGTACGTGTCACCTGCCAGAGTCATATTTAGACGTTTCAGTGGTCCCATATCAGTCCAACTGCACACCCCCCACACCATCACAGAGCCACCACCAGCTTGAACAGTCCCCTGCTGACATGCAGGGCCCATGGATTCATGAGGTTGTCTCCATACCCGCAAACGTACATCCGCTCGATAAAATTTGAAACGAGACTCGTCTGAACAGGCAACATGTTTCCAGCCATCAACAGTCCACTGTCGGTGTTGATGGGCCCAGGAGAGGCGTAAAGCTTTGTGTCGTGGAATCATCAAGGGTACACGAGTTGGCCTTCGGCTCCGAAAACCCATAACGATTATGTTTCGTTGAATGGTTCGCACGCTGACACTTGTTGATGGCCCAGCACTGAAATCTGCAGCAGTTTGTGGAAGGGTTGCACTTCTGTCACGTTGAACGATTCTCTTCAGTCGTCGTTGGTCCCGTTCTTGCAGGATCTTTATCCGGCCGCAGCGATGTTGGAGATTTGATGTTTTACCAGATTCCTGATATTCACGGTACACTCGTGAAATGGTCGTACGGGAAAAATTCCCACTTCATCGCTACCTCGGAGATACTGCGTCCTATCACTCGTGCACCGACTATAACACCACGTTCAAACTGACTTTTAATCTTGATAAGCTGTCATTCTAGCAGCAGTAACCCGTGTAACAACTGTGCCATACACTTATTGTCTTATACAGATGTTACCGACCGCAACGCCGTATTCTGCCTGTTTACACATCTCTGTATTTGAATAAGCATTGCCTATACCAGTTTCTTTGGCGCTACAGTGTATGTTCTCCATCCATGCACTACGAAGTCAACATTCTTCATAAAGGGGTTTAGTAGATAGTTTTGTCTTGTTCCTATCTTTCTACGACGATTCAGTCTTGTAAACACAAAGTTCAATAATTTCGTAATACCTTCAAGGTATTTTTCCACTTTCTTTAATAGTTTCGCCGGCAAAAGTCACAAAATAGTGGTACTGCGATAGCATGCTGTGATACAGTTCCATATCACCGGACAGCCCGCTATTCTTGAGAGCCCAATCCTAAACCAACTTTCTATAACTTTAAGGAATATCATACTGTTCTTGTTGTGGTCTTCAGTCCAGAGACTGGTTTGATGCACCTCTCCATGCTGCTCTATCCTGTGCAAGCTTATTCATCTCCCAGTACATACTGTAACCTACATCCTTCTGAATCTACATAGTAAATTCATCTCTTGATCTCCCTCTACGATTTTACCCTCCAAGCTGCCCTCGAGTACTAAATTGGTGATCCCTTGATGCCTCAGCACATGTCCTACCAACCGATCCCTTCTTCTAGTCAAGTTGTGCCACAAACTTCTCTTCTCTCCAATTCTATCCAATACCTCCTCATCAGTTATGTGATCTACCCACCTAATCTTCAATATTCTTCTGCAGCACCACGTTTCTAAAGCTTCTTGTCTAAATTATTTATCGTCCACATTTCACTTCCATACTTGTCTACACTCCATCCAAATACTTTCAGAAACGACTTCCTGACACTTAAATCTATACTAGATGTTAACAAATTTCTCTTCTTCAGAAACTCTTTCCTTGCCATTGCCAGTCTACATTTTATATCCTCTCTACTTCGACCATCATCAGTTATTTTGCTCCCCAAATAGCAAAACTCATTTACTACTTTGTCTCATTTCCTAATCTAATTCCCTCAGCATCGCTCGCATTAATTCGACTACAAATCATTATCCTCGTTTTGCTTTTGTTGATGTTCATCTTATATCCTCCTTTCAACACACTGTCCATTCCGTTCAACTGCTCTTCCAGGTCCTTTGCTGTCTCTGACAGAATTACAATGTCATCGGCGAACCTCAAAATTTTAGTTTAGGACTACGGGGCGGGTGTTCGAGCGCCTTCCACTGCGAAATGAGATTTCTGGTATGCGGAGGTGCATTATCATGAACTTGCTGCGCTTCTCCACAACGGTGGTTTTCGACAGACGTGCTCCCATACACATTCTTCATTCCGTGATGTGGTCAGCGCGACGGAATGTCATACCTAACCGGTCCGGGTTCGATTCCCGGCAGGTTCGGAGATTTTCTGCGCTCAGAGACTGGGTGTTGTACTGTCCTTATCATCATCACTTCATCCCTATCGACACGCAAGTTACCGAAGTGGCGTCATTCGAAAGACTTGCACCAGGCGAACGGTCTACCCGACGGGAGGCCCTAGCCACACGGCATTTACATTCCGTGGTGGATGTCTACTGATGTTGGTCCTTCGGCAGCCATGAAAAGCATGGCTCTGATTGGATGCAACGTCGCTATAGTTAGTTTCCGCATTTACTGCACGCACGCACCTCGGAAAAAGACGAATGACACACTAATACCTTGACGACATGTCGGTGCTTATACACCCGCATCGGAGTCAAGCTACGTTGCATATAAGCTGTAGCAACGTCCCCAAACGGGAACTGTTTGATTGCCCCTTACAGTATTGTACTGTTCAATCATTCAATCAATGTACAGGGTGTTTCAAAAATGACCGGTATATTTGAAACGGCAATACAAACTAAACGAGCAGCGATAGAAATACACCGTTTGTTGCAATATGCTTGGGACAACAGTACATTTTCAGGCAGACAAACTTTCGAAATTACAGTAGTTACAATTGTCAACAACAGATGGCGCTGCGGTCTGGGAAACTCGATAGTACGATATTTTCCACATATCCACCATGCGTAGCAATAATATGGCGTAGTCTCTGAATGAAATTACCCGAAACCTTTGACAACGTGTCTGGCGGAATGGCTTCACATGCAGATGAGATGTACTGCTTCAGCTGTTCAATTGTTTCTGGATTCTGGCGATACACCTGGTCTTTCAAGTGTCCCCACAGAAAGAAGTCACAGGGGTTCATGTCTGGCGAATAGGGAGGCCAATCCACGCCGCCTCCTGTATGTTTTGGATAGCCCAAAGCAATCACACGATCATCGAAATATTCATTCAGGAAATTAAAGACGTCGGCCGTGCGATGTGGCCGGGCACCATCTTGCATAAACCACGAGGTGTTCGCAGTGTCGTCTAAGGCAGTTTGTACCGCCACAAATTCACGAAGAATGTCCAGATAGCGTGATGCAGTAATCGTTTCGGATCTGAAAAATGGGCCAATGATTCCTTTGGAAGAAATGGCGGCCCAGACCAGTACTTTTTGAGGATGCAGGGACGATGGGACTGCAACATGGGGCTTTTCGGTTCCCCATATGCGCCAGTTCTGTTTATTGACGAAGCCGTCCAGGTAAAAATAAGCTTCGTCAGTAAACCAAATGCTGCCCACATGCATATCGCCGTCATCAATCCTGTGCACTATATCGTTAGCGAATGTCTCTCGTGCAGCAATGGTAGTGGCGCTGAGGGGTTGCCGCGTTTGAATTTTGTATGGATAGAGGTGTAAACTCTGGCGCATGAGACGATACGTGGACGTTGGCGTCATTTGGACCGCAGCTGCAACACGGCGAACGGAAACCCGAGGCCGCTGTTGGATCACCTGCTGCACTAGCTGCGCGTTGCCCTCTGTGGTTGCCGTACGCGGTCGCCCTACCTTTGCAGCACGTTCATCCGTCACGTTCCCAGTCCGTTGAAATTTTTCAAACAGATCCTTTATTGTATCGCTTTTCGGTCCTTTGGTTACATTAAACCTCCGTTGAAAACTTCGTCTTGTTGCAACAACTGTGTTCTAGGCGGTGGAATTCCAACACCAGAAAAATCCTCTGTTCTAAGGAATAAACCATGTTGTCCACAGCACACTTGCACGTTGTGAACACTACACGCTTACAGCAGAAAGACGACGTACAGAATGGAACACCCACAGACTGCGTTGTCTTCTATATCTTTCACATCACTTGCAGCGCCATCTGTTGTTGAAAATTGTAACTACTGTAATTTCGAAAGTTTGTCCGCCTGAAAATGTACTGTTGTCCCAAGCATATTGCAACAAACGGTGTATTTCTATCGCTGCTCGTTTAGTTTTTATTGCCGTTTCAAATATACCGGTCATTTTTGAAACACCCTGTAGTTGCCACAATCTCGTAAACACTGCAACTGAAATAATGTTAAGAACTGTTACATGGCAGTCCACAAGCAGAAATACCCCTTGAAATTGTTTTTATGTCTCTTCGGGACTATTCCATCAGACACAGGTTCACCCTTGCGTCTTTATCAAAGGTAAAAGTTGCCACATACGGCAGCAGCAGCAGCGACAACCTGGCCGGGCGGGGTCGAGCTGAGCTTGGAACACAGGTAGTGGAAAGTCATTCCATTCTGCTTCATCTGTCAGAGCACGTCTATCGTAGTAGCTGGTGGGTGGTTTCGTGACACTCTCTCGGTAATCTATGACCAAATGTTTTCTTTAGGTGGGATGTCTAGAGAAAGTGGTTGCAGTGGTGATGGTACACCACACTCTGTATCAAAATAGGTCAGGAGTGATGGACAACGCGCGATTTTACGTTATATGTTGAAACATAACGTCAGGGAGACCTCAAAGAAAGATCACAGCTACCGGCCTTAACAGGTCATAAATGTGATGACCGATTTCCAGAGTCCATGGTATGCGAACCAGAGGTGAACGTATTGTGTACACAACAGCACTCCATGTCGTCACGCCAGGTACTGCACCTGTGTGACGATGACGTCTGCAATCTGACAGCGTTCACACTCGGATGCGTCCATCGTGATGCTGTAGGCGCAACCGTGGAAATACGACCAGTGCTGTCGCTAGACGCAACATTGTCGACGTGTGCCTCTTACCGCGTCAAGGGAAGACGCGACAGTGGTCGCGTGCTGACAATCCGTGGTGGTTCACACATCGTACTGCGCCTGAGGATGCTTGTCTCACTGGAAACAAAATTTCCTGCCCCAAGGTACGTGATACAGCTGAACGAACCTGTGCAGCCGAGAGAACAATGACTATCCTCTTGGATGACAGTCGAGCAGGACGGCTGTGATCCGGCATGACGAGGAGAATGTCCCTCCTGAACCCACTGATTCGGTATTCACAAAACAGGTGTGGGAAGGAAGGAAGACTGGGTTTAACGTCCCGTCGACACAGAGGTGATTAGAGACGGAGCACAAGCTCGGACTGTCAGGGATTGGGAAGGAAATCGGCGGTGCCCTTTCAAAGGAACCATCCCGGAATTTTCCTGGAGCGATTTAGGGAAATCACGGGAAATCTAAATTTGGATGGCTGGACGTGGTTTGAACCGTCGTCCCCTCGAATGCGAAATGTGGTACCCCGACCAATGCGAGTAGAAATATCGCGAACGAATAACGCACAGTCTCTTCTTACACAAGGAATAACACGATACTCTTACTAGCATTCAACGTTTAAAACCTGCTACCTGCTGCGTAATCTTTCCTTTTATGGAGTATCCGGTTTACCTTGACAAACTACTTGGATATTTGTGGTAAGCTAATATGGGACCAAACCACTGAGGTCATCGGTCCCTATGCTTACATACTACTTTAACTTAAACTAACTTACGCTAAGGACAAAACACACACACACACACACACACACACACACACACACACACACACACACACACACACACACACCTGCCCGAGGGAGGACTCGACCTCCGTTGGGAGGAGCCGCGCGAACCGTGACAAGGCGCCCAAGACCGCGCGGATACCCAGCGCGGTGACAGACTATATTAACTTTTTGTCTAACAGCGAAATATAATAGTTCGTCAAGCAAATACGGTTTAGCTACCAGAGGGACATCGTCAGCACGACTGCCTTTCCTACACTTTGTTCGTTGCGAACATATGAACAGCAGTGCATCTTTTCGACATAGCACCCTGTATTCTTATCGTGCAGTGCACTACCCCCTCCCCCCAAGCCTCTTAGGAAAATAACAGAAAACCTAATTCCCGATGGTCGAACGGGGATTTGAATCCGCGTCTTCCTGAATGCGAATCCAGTGTCTTACCACAGCCCTACATCTTTCGTTATTCTATGAAAGACAAAAAAGATGCACCACGAAAGAATTATCCGAATTGGATGGAAATCTGCGTCTGTGACGTACATCTACAGTTTCAGAAAAATTGGATGATTGATTCAAGGAAAAGATCTTCACAAACTGAGCATATCAGTAACACGTTGCTCCACCTCTGCCCTTACGCAGTCCGTTATTCGGCTTGGCATTGACTGAGAGTTTTACAAGTATGAAGACAAGCAATAGAAATCTGTCCGCGTGCGGGATGGCAGTATCCGTGGACGGCTTGCCATCAAAGGCAACAAAACGGGTCGTAGAATATCATCGATGTACCGGTGTTCTGTAAGGGCGCCGCGGATGACAACCGAAGGAGTCCTGTTATGAAAGGAAATGGCACCCCAGGACACCACCACTGGTTGTCAGGCCGTGTGACGGGCGACGAGTTAGTATCGCATCGCTGTCTGGGGTGTCACCAGATACGTCTTGGGCCTGGAATCTCATTGACTGGAGCAGACTTGTCTTCAGTGATGAGTTCCACTTCCAATTGAGCATCGATGACCAGAGAACATTTGTCTGGAGAAGCCGCAGGGAGCGCTGGGGTACCAACCTGTCCTCACGCACACGGCAATGGTTTCTATTGTTTTTGCTTGCCAAATCCTACCTCGTCCACCAAGATCACTGGATCTCATCCCAACTAAGAACGTTTGGAGGATTACGGGCAGGGCCCTCGAACCAGCTCAGGATTTTGACGATCTAACGCGCCAATTGGACAGAATTTGGCTCGATATCCCTCAGGAGGATATCTAGTAACTATCAATCCATGCCAAGCCGAGTAACTGCTTGCACAAAGTGAATCATAAATTTTTTCTGAAACCGTAATTATTTATTTGTCCGTAGATTTACAACACAATTGCCGATTTCCGTCCCATTCGGATAATTCCTCAGTGGTACGTCGGTTTTTTAGTGCATGTCTCATCTCTAAGGTCATCCTTTGATTATCAGAGGCTGTTCTCTGTATTTTCGATGACGATAAGACATTTAGTGTTGTATCAGTACACCTGAACACCTCCTTAACTATTTAAACCGGAGGTTTTACTATAGGTTTCAGTCAATGTGTCTTCCTTCCGTTCTTGTATTTCCGTAGAGATCAGCAACTAAATTCATCTGCGTGTAATTTCGGTCCTTTTTCTCAGTTACCTCCCTTACCTCAGGGTAGTACTTAAAATCCCTGTCCGACCATCCAGATTTAGGTATTCCGTGGTTTCCCTAAATCGGTAGACGCTTACTCCGGAACTAAAAAACACGATCATCCTTTCCCAAACAGGGATACCTTCTCTGTTGACAACAGACCCTTAGAAACCTAGTCCTACTACCTTTTCCAATTCTTATTAATTTCTTTAGACAGACAAACAGAGAGAGAGAGAGGGATAATTATTACATTTCATTATTTATTTTGATCAGACTTCTCTCACACTCTGTAATAATCAAATAATAGTACAGTCAACGGACAAAAGTAGATTCCAATCAGATGTGTTCATCGCAACTGTGAAATAGGCTACGATAGTATTCCTTAAAACAAATAAATGTAAGATGCGCTTAGTATGTATTAAAAATCATCTATTTCTGAAAAAGGTTCAATCAATTTCCTTAAAACTGAAGCGAACTGATTTGATTTATTCCTCATTAAATAATTTTGTACAGTGTTCATTCTACTAGCATATTTGAAATACTTCCTCCGTGCCCTAACAGGCGGATATTTTTTTCGGGAGAAAAATAATCAGTTTCAATTTTTAATGTAATTGTTTTACTCCGGTGCTGTATGCGCTTAGAAAGCATAAGTAATGGGTAACTGAAAGCAGCCATCGTGATGCCGCGGTGAGTGACTGACTGGTCCGCGTCTGCCTTTTTCCAGCGTTCCTCATCCAGTTCTCGTTCCTCGCCGCCTTCTGCTGGCTCACCATCCTCGCTCTGGACACTACGTGGAAGGTGCTGTGAGTATTCCAGCTTTGTTAACTAACTGCATGTAACGTCATCACTGTTTCTAGCAGACCACATCAATATTGTTTGTTTTTATGGTGGCGGACTGGCACATCGAACTCGTATTCGTAAGGAGTGGGGTTCGGAATTCCATCTATAGCAGTTTTGGTTTCCCGCAATTGCTTCATGCAAAATTCGGGGTGATTTCGTGAATAAGGCGGCAGCCATTTCTCTCCCCAATACCTGTCTAACTCAGCTATTGGTGCATTTTGAGACGTTGCACTTCTGCCTGGCACTGTTAAAAAAAGTTAAAGGTTTCTCAAAGGTGCAGCGCAATTTAACAATTTGCAAATGGTGCAACTTAGTACAATATAACAGCCGCGACATGGAGGCAATCCGTGATGACTGAAAAGTTTACTAATATGCACACAAAGCTCCCCTAGTTTCATACAACCGTTTACCTTATACTAGTCCTACTCTTATTTTTTTACAAGTAGATCTGTATGGTATTCGGCCATGAGTAGGCTAGCAGCCACAACTGTTCGTAAACGGAAACCTATAAGACCCGCATATTTATGATTGCAAAATATTCCATACAGCCGAGAAATGATCGCATAAAATATCTAAACTGTTTCGGGTACTTAATTGAATAATAAATGACGGAATGGCGCCAATTGTGTCAGATAGTCCGTGTCCGAACAAACCACCGCCAACCTCGCCTGCTTTTTCCCAGAAGATATGTAAATTACAACGTAAATTGCATCAGTGGTAAGGATACAGGCTAATGGCTTAGCTTAATGAAGGTCTCTACACAGATATATAGGTATTAATAACATTTATATACAGCAAACAAGAGCTGCTTACACGCCTTAGTTCTGCACAGCTCAACAGGCTCGTAATAAGAGTGGAATGATTTTACAGGAAGCAAATAAAACAGCAGCGCTCCTATACTTACACTGTGACTTTGCATTCACCAACGTTACAGCTTCTGAAAGTTTCGCTATGTTAAATGCAATCTTTGAAAATACATAAAATACGTTTATCACAATCTGGATTCAACAAATTCTTCTCTTATTACACGTAATTACCTTATAAATTATAGAGTAAAAATTGTATAAAAAAAAGAAATAATTTGAAATGCTTTAGTCTCTAATAATTTCCATGATCGATCATGAGACTCCAACTAGCTTTCCATTCATGATGTTTCACCCTCTGAGAGAAAGGAGGTTCATTTTATTCGACGATAAATTATATCGTTAACTTATACAGTAAAAATATGTGATTTTCAGACAGTGTTTGCTACTCAATGCTCAGTATTGGCAAATAGGTGTCCCATACGACTTCGATGTGTAGTAATCTCCCCCCACCCGTCAAGTATCTCCAGGTTCCGCGGTTACACATTTTATAATACGCCATGTGGAAACAATAGCAGTAATCTTATCATTTGTCTAAAGCCGTTTGCACTTGGAATGCGAGGCCAAGTTATCTCACGATTACGGGTTCAACGGTCGGTGTTCATTAATTTAATGCAAAAACGTCACTGAGATCTGGTGCAATGTAAGAGCATATACTAAATGATAAATATTTGCCACTCATCCTGATGGTCCGGTAGAAGTGTGTGAACGTGCCAAATGCTGGGCGAGCGCTATTCAAGCGAGTGCATTGTTCTCGTAGTTTAATTAGTCGGAACGAGAATAGTGGTGTCGGAGATGTTACCACCAGACAGTAACGGAAATTACACTGGCGAGGAAAAGCCCGCAACATCAAAAAATAATTAATGTAGAGTAATGAAAATTCGGGAATGCATTAGTCTAGGTAGCATATTTACGTCATTAACATTGCAAGATCACAGGTTAATGAAAGTGTAAGATAAGGGATTACAAATATGAAATTCTGGTACATTAATAACTGGTGTAACCGCCAGAATGTTGACTTCAGTCATGCAAACCTGGTGCTGGATGTCAGTTAATGGGTTCGCGTTCCATGCCTATTGCACTTGTTCGGTCAATACTGGGACGATTAATGCTGTCTGTGGATAATGCTGAAGTTGTCGTCATATGATGTCCCACATGTGCTCAATTGGAGAGACGTATGGTGATCGAGCAGGCCGAGGCAACATGTCGACACTCTGTAGAGCACGTTGAGTTAGAACATCGGTATGTGGACGAGAATGATCGTGTTGGAAAACACCCCATTGCGTGCATGGCAGCACAGCAAGTCGAATCTGCATTCAGGGCGCGTGGGATAGCAACGAGGTTGCTTCTGTTGTGCTACGAAATCGTAACCCAGACCATAACTGCAGGTGTACGTTTAGTATGTCTAGCACTCAGACAAGTTGGTTGAAGACCCGTCACTGACGCCCAGGCAGCACTAGCTTTCATCGGAAAACACTAAGACCTCCACTCTGCCCTCGAATGCCGCGTGGGTTAGCCGCGCGGTCTTGGGCACCATGCCACGGTTCACGCGGCTTACCCCGTCGAAGGTTCGAGACCTCCCTCGGTTATGCCATGAGGCCGTCTGGAGCCCAGTCTTCTTGCGACCGTACATTTTCGTGACCACCACTATCAGCAATCACGTACAATATTTACATTCACGTCAAGTCTTCCTGCAATTTGCAGAAGAAATATCCAGATTCTCGTTGCCCCAACACATGACCTCGTTCTAACTGAGTGAAATGTTGATAATGACGTCTTAAAGGGATGCTTGACGAACATAAAGTCATCGCGTCCAATCCCAAAGGTAATTAACGTTCACGACCGTTGCAATATGTATTTAAAGCAAACCTGATCTGCATATTCATAGTGGCACTACTAGCACCTGGTGCGAAATTTAAATGGAAATCATCTTTGGAGTGCAGAAATACGCCTACCAGCTTTCGTTTATGTCGCACAACTCCTTGGTGTCGCGATTTTTTCCCTTCAATGTATTATCATCACTCATTGTACGACGACAGTCCATAAACACTCCTTTTAACCATCAGTGCGATAACATTTGATGCTTAATATTAAAGGTCACGTCCGACATAACTCAGGAAACGTAAATAATAGCTTTGCCAGTGGCCTTATCGTAAAACAGTGTATTGGCTCTGTGACACGGTACTGCACCCAATTGACTGCCAGACTAGTCCAACATAAAACAAATACGGAACAACTCAGTCGTAGAGTACGAGGTGACTAAAATACTTGTGAGTCGTTAAAGTAAAGCCAGACCAGACTGCAGAGACTTACTAGTTTAGGCGCTCCGCCCCATGGTGATAGGTGTTGTACATTAATGACGGATATAGTAATGTGTGTTGAAACCGACCTCATGAGTGAAATTTGTGGTACACACAAAACCGGTGGTAGGCAGAAAATATCTTCCGAGATTGTCCTAAATGCTTTCTCCAAAAATTATTTCGAGCAGTTAGTCCACGAACCCACGCGAATTGTAAATGGTTGCGAAAACACACTTGACCTCTTACCCATAAAACAATCCAGAGCTGATAGAGAGCATCATGACTGATACAGGGATTAGTGATCACAAATTCGTTGTAGCTAGGCTCAATACCGTTTCTTCCAAATCCACCAGAAACAAACGCAAAATAATTTTATTTAAAAAAGCGGATAAAGTGTCACTAGAAGCCTTCCTAAGAGACAATCTCCATTTCTTCCGAACTGACTATGCAAATGTAGACGAGATGTGGCTCAAATTCAAAGATATAGTAGCAACAGCAATTGAGAGATTCATACCTCATAAATTGGTAAGAGATGGAACTGATCCCCCATGGTACACAAAACAGGTTCGAACGCTGTTGCAGAGGCAACGGAAAAAGCATGCGAAGTTCAGAAGAACGCGAAATCCCGAAGATTGACTAAAATTTACAGACGCGCGAAATTTGGCACGGACTTCAATGCGAGATGCCTGTAATAGGTTCCACAACGAAACATTGTCTCGAAATTTGGTAAAAAATCCGAAGAAATTCTGGTCGTACGTAAAGTACTCAAGCGGTAAGACGCAGTCAATACCTTCGCTGCGCAGTGTCAAATGGTTCAAATGGCTCTGAGCACTATGGGACTCAACTTCTATTGATACGTAATCAGCATGGCTTCAGAAAACATCGTTCATGTGCAACGCAGCTAGCTCTTTATTCGCACGAAGTAATGGCCGCTATTGACAGGGGAGCGCAGGTTGATTCCGTATTTCTGGATTTCCGGAAAGCTTTTGACACCGTTCCTCACAAGCGACTTCTAATCAAGCTGCGGGCCTATGGGGTATCGTCTCAGTTGTGCGACTGGATTCGTGATTTCCTGTCAGGAAGGTCGCAGTTCGTAGTAATAGACGGCAAATCATCGAGTAAAACGGAAGAGATATCAGGTGTTCCCCAGGGAAGCGTCCTGGGACCTCTGCTGTTCCTGATCTATATAAATGACCTGGGTGACAATCTGAGCAGTTCTCTTAGGTTGTTCGCAGATGATGCTGTAATTTACCGTCTAGTAAGGTCATCCGAAGACCAGTATCAGTTGCAAAGCGATTTAGAAAAGATTGCTGTATGGTGTGGCAGGTGGCAGTTGACGCTAAATAACTAAAAGTGTGAGGTGATCCACATGAGTTCCAAAAGAAATCCATTGGAATTCGATTACTCGATAAATAGTACAATTCTCGAGGCTGTCAATTCAACTAAGTATTTGGGTGTTAAAATTACGAACAACTTCAGTTGGAAAGACCACATAGATAATATTGTGGGGAAGGCGAGCCAAAGGTTGCGTTTCATTGGCAGGACGCTTAGAAGATGCACCAAGTCCACTAAAGAGACAGCTTACACTACACTCGTTCGTCCTCTGTTAGAATATTGCTGCGCGGTGTGGGATCCTTACCAGGTGGGACTCACGGAGGACATCGAAAGGGTGCAAAAAAGGGCAGCTCGTTTTGTATTATCACGTAATAGAGGAGAGAGTGTGACAGATATGATACGCGAGTTGGGATGGAAGTCATTAAAGCAAAGACGTTTTTCGTCGCGGCGAGATCTATTTACGAAATTTCAGTCACCAACTTTCTCTTCCGAATGTGAAAATATTTTGTTAAGCCCAACCTACATAGGTAGGAATGATCATCTAAATAAAACAAGAGAAATCAGAGCTCGAACAGAAAGGTTTAGGTGTTTGTTTTTCCCGCGCGCTGTTTGGGTGTGGAATGGTAGAGAGATAGTATGATTCTGGTTCGATGAACACTCTGCCAAGCACTTAAATGTGAATTGCAGAGTAGTCATGTAGATGTAGATGGACGTTCACAGGTTTGGAAAAGTATGGTCGACTCAGTCCCTCGTAATACCAGAAGAAACGAAAAGGAAAGTACTCGAGTTTAAGATGCCGTCGACGTCGGAGTAGTTACAGAGTACTGGATAGATAGGCGAAGGAAACGGCCTTGAACTGATAAAGTAACTACTCTGATATTGTTGTTAAGTTTTACCGAGCGACCTCGTGAAACTGCAATCAGGCTGCCAAGACGCAGATTACCAGTGCGCCCTACACGAATCCAGCGCCTCAGCCGCTTCACTGGGCGTCCGTCGACTCTGGCCCAGTAGTCGATAAGCTTGTATAATGACAAAATTTATAGCATTTTCACAATTGCTTGAACGAATTTGTCCGTATATTATCCAAAAGCAGAACTGCAGTACGTGACCCTTCGACGACAATCTAAATTATCAGCATAAAATACACTACTGGCCATTAAAATTGCTACACCAAGAAGAAATGCAGATGATAAACGGGTATTCATTGGACAAATATATTATACTAGAACTGACATGTGATTACATTTTCACGCAATTTGGGTGCATAGATCCTGAGAAATCAGTACCCAGAACAAACGCCTCTGGCCGTAAAAACGGCATTGATACGTATCGGCATTGAGTCAAACAGAGCTTGGATGACGAGTACAGGTACAACTGCCCATGCAGCTTCAACACCATACCACAGTTCATCAAGAGTAGTGACTGACGTATTGTGACGAGCCAGTTGCCCGGTCACCATTGACCAGACGTTTTCAATTGGTGAGAGATCTGGAAAATGTGCTAGCCAGGACAACAGTAGAACATTTTCTGCATCCAGAAAGGCCCGTACAGGACCTGCAACATGCGGTCGTGCATTATCCTGCTGAAATGTAAGGTTTCGCAGGGATCGAATGAAGGGTAGAGCCACGGGTCGTAACACATCTGAAATGTAACGACCACTGTTCAAAGTGCCCCCAGTGGGAACAAGAGGTGACCGAGTCGTGTAACCAATGGCACCCCCATACCATTACGCTGGGTGATACGCCAGTATGGCGATAACAAATACACGCTTCCAATGTGCGTTCACCGCGATGTCGCCAAACACGGATGCGACCATCATGATGCTGTAAACAGAACCCGGATTCATCCAAAACAATGACATTTTGCCATTCGTGCACCCAGGGTCGTCGTCGAGTACACCATCGTAGGCGCTCCTGTCTGTGATGCAGCGTCAAGGGTAACCGCAGCCATGGTCTCCGAGCTGATAGTCCCTGCTGTTGCAGACGTCTTCGAACTGCTCGTGCAGATGGTTGTTGTGTTGCAAACGTCCCCATCTGTTGACTCAGGGTTCGAGACGTGGCTGCACGATCCGTTACAGCCATGCGGATAAGATGCTCTCATCTCGACTGCTAGTGTTACGAGGCCGTTGGGATCCAGGACGGCGTTCCGTATTACCCTCCTGAACCCACCGATTCCATATTCTGCTAACAGTCATTGGATCTCGACCAACGCGAGGAGCAATGTCGCGATACGCTAAACCGCAATCGCGATAGGCTACAATCGGACCTTTATCAAAGTCGGAAACGTGATGGTACGCATTTCTCCTCCTTACACGAGGCATCACAACAACGTTTCACCAGGCAACGCCGGTCAACTGCTGTTTGTGTATGAGAAATCGGTTGGAAACTTTCCTCATGTCAGCATGTTGTAGGTGTCGCCACCGGCGCCAACCTTGTGTAAATGCTCTGAAAAGCTAATCGTTTGCATATCACAGCATCTTCTTCCTGTCGGTTAAATTTCGCATCTGTAGCATGTCATCTTCCTGGTGTAGCAATTTTAATGGCCAGTAGTGTAAATTTTGCCGTGATAAGCCGAATTATTGGACGACAGACAGTTCGTACTGTAAATTAGTACAAATTAACGTTGCTGTACGCGTAGCAGTAATCAAATCCGTATTAATCAAAGGTTAATATTGATTGCCTATCACGCACGTGCTCGCTGTCGATGACCCTGCGCAAAATCTGAATATGATTCCTGTTACGTCGCAAGATATCAGGTTGGTTGGTCTTTAGCAAATGTTTCCACTGGGAAGTTATGACGCATGACAGGTTACTGGTAGCGTTTACGTAAGCCTACGTGAATGCCTGTTGGTAACACCCACTTGGTGTGTGTGAAGCTATAGAATTTCGTCAGTGTGAAAATTGCAGGATCGGTCCACACAGCCTCACAAGTGGTCTCAGGGTTGATTCAGATTGTGTGCTACTACGGTTGTGTGGCGATTTCATACACAACGGTAGGGAGAGGCTGGCGACAGAGTGGTGCGGCAACTGCCGTCGTAGGCAAGCTGGCGCGGATCAGAAATGATTCACGAACAAGTTAAGACGACAAACAGATCTACTGAACTTGTATTTATCCAGACATACGAAGACTCATTACAAATAACGCAACAAGAAACATTCCAGCTATCGCAAGGAAAGAGGCTCCAAGTGCGAGTGGGGTGGGCGACTGCTGCCAGCCAGCCTATATTACGGCGGCAGGGGTTGCTCCAGGTAGCTGCAGAGCTGCTGGAGGTATGGCACAGTGCACACACACCATCGGTTCCGCCAGATCCCACGTGACTCCTATCGGCGTCTAGTGGAAACTTGCCATACCAATGTAACGACGCCCATGGGGTGGTAATGATACGTGGTATCGCGTGTATGTCAACTAATTTCACATGACTTTCTCTGAATTTGAAAATGTAAAAAGTGACATTTGGATATGCGCTAAATATTCCTTTTCCAGTACGGAATGAAAAGTCTTCTGCTCTGTACGAAAGTTAGGCATATTCGAGACTCTAGTACGGTTGTATTGGCAATATCTTAGAAGACATGACTGTTCATTGTGTTGCTACAAACTAACGGTAATGAGTGGAACATGTTACTGTATAACAACAATGTCTAAGATGTGTGGTTCTACTGTGTGTGTTGTATCTGGATTGGCTATGGTGTGCACCGAAAGGAGGGAGTCGTGAAGACGAAAAATATTGTTTAGGTTGTTGGCATCCACTATGGATCGCTGTCCTACTGAATGATTTTTAGACATACTTTCGTGTTTAAGGAGATCAAACTATATGTAAGCACCTGGATTTTTTCTCGTCCTTCTCCCACTTCAGACTGAATTAAAGTATACACGTACACAACAGCTACATTCTCTTATTCACAGGCTGAACAACAAGAATTAAAACTGTATGCTGGACAGGGACTGGAACCTGAGACATTTACATTTCGCATGCTCTCCAGGCATAACTACGATCCACCCTCTCAGCTTTCTTCAACGAGTATTAGTCCCGCAAGGTATGCAAACAAACTGTTATGAAGTTTGGAAGGCATGAAACCAGGGACTGGCTGAAGTGAAGCTGTGAGGGCGTATCGTGAGTTGTGCTTGAGCAGCTTATTCGGTAGAGCACTTACTCACTAAAGGCGAAGGTTCCAGATTCGAGTCTCGGTCCAGTACGATTTTAATCTTCCAGGAAGCTTCAAATTAGCGCACACTCAGCTGCTGAGTGATCATTCAATAAATGGTTCAAATGGCTCTGAGCACTATGGGACTTAACTGCGGAGGGGGGGGGGGGGGCGGGCGGGGGGGGGGGGGGGGGATTGTGGGTTAAAATGTAGTGTGTTGACTATGAATGAAATAGCTGTTAGAGAGTGGTTGAAAGCTTTGTTGACAGTTGATTTTACTTTTGGTTTCAATGTTCTGTGTAGGGGTTCGTGGATAAGTGAGTTAAAAGGTGTTGGGTGGTATGCCGGCCGGAGTGGCCGAGCGGTTCTAGGCGATACAGTCTGGAACCGCGCGACGGCTGCAGTCGCAGGTTCGAATCCTGCTTCGGGCATGGATGTGTGTGATGTCCTTAGGTTAGTTAGGTTTAAGTAGTTCTAAGTTCTAGGGGACTCATGTCCACAGCATTTAAGTTCCATAGTGCTCAGAACCATTTTGTTGCGTGGTATATTATTATATTGGGCGGTATTATTATTATTATTATTATTATATTAATCCTATTTGGGAGCGTTATTCCATTATTTTATCTACTAGTGTAAACAATGAATTGTTTGGCATGTGTACTTGATCATTCAACAGGGTTTTCCTTTCTGCTTTGGTTACTGTATGTAATTTTCTTGCAGGATTAAGATGTGCTTTTTATTGCTGATTATAATTATTTTTATGTCTTCTTCTCTAATGTTTAGTTTGTGGTTACGTTCTATTAGATGTTCTATAAATGTGGAGTGATTTGTCCCATACTTCTAGGCTCTCATGTGTATTTTGTATCTGATGAAAAATATTATTTTAAAGGCAAGAAAACATTTTATTAACTTTATAATTACATCCTGAATACGAAAAAAAACACATTTGCTGAAAAAAACACAGAAGTTACACAAAAGCAAAGAATAAAGATATTGACAGCAGAGTCGTGGAGCAGCACATAAACATAGACCTCAGGGAATTTTTTTCTTTTCTTTTAACAGTATCTGACATCAAATGTTCTACCTGTTTGTCCTATGTATCTGCCTTTACAAGTGTTACACAGAATACCTGTTTTTTGGTACATGTCTCTCTTTTTTGTCAGTTTTGGGGATGTATTTTTGTACACAATTGTCTGTTGCTATGTGTATTCCCTATCTATTGAAAATGCTGGCCATTTTATATGTGAGTTCGTGTTCGTATGCCATTGTGTACCGTCTTGTGTCTTCTTTCACCTTTTTCTGATTATTCTGTGTAGTTGTTATGGTACTAAGTGGTTGTGTTTGGTTGTTTTGTGTTTCTGTCTGTGGGTTGGTGCTTTTTGCTTTTATTTTACTTTTAATTTTCTTGTTTAGCTTTGTGACTATGGTACTACTGTAACCATTGTTTTGTGCTATCTGCATTATTATGTCCAGTTCTTTTTGGTTGTTTTCTTTGGTGAGTGGCACTGTGTTGAGTCTCTGGAGCATGTCTGGAAGTGCTCCTTGCTTTTGTGGACGTGGGTGGTTCAAGGATTGGGGAATGATAATGTCCGTTGCTGAAGGTTTACAGTACATTTCAACCACATACTTATTCTTTTGTTTTTTGATTGTTAAACCCAGAAAGTTAATTTGGCTATTCTGTTCTCTTTCAATTATGGATTTTATATATTTATGTGCCTTGTTTATGTCAATATGTAGTTTTTCGAGTTTGGTTAGTGGTTCATCTATTAAGCAAATTGTGTTACCCATATAAAAAATATATAAAATGTCTTCCTGATGTACTCGTTAATGCACGATTATCAGTGGAACTTGATCCTCAGAAGTCACGGCACAGATGACATCTGTTCTTTATACAAGAGTTTTCTGGTACCTACATTCAGAAATATTTCTTACAAACATACTATGTATTTAAAATTAGTAACATAGTATTCGAACTGAGAACAAACCGTTGAGGTTTTCGTAGGTATGTTGGAAAGGAGTAGGTGCTTATACCAGTAAGCAGCGCCGGCGCGTCGATAGTAAATCCTCTGAGAATGTAGCTACTTATGAAATCTGCCATCATCTTATGACCTATAAAAGTGTGGCTATCATCACTGTCATTATAACAAAAATGGTTCAAATTGTTCTGAGCACTATGGGACTTAAGATCTGAGATCTTCAGTCCCCTAGAACTTAGAACTACTTAAACCTAACTAACCTAAGGACATCACACACATCCATGCCCAAAGCAGGATTCGAACCTGCGACCGTAGCGGTCACGCAGTTCCAGACTGTAGCGCCTAGAACCGCTCGGCCAACACTGTCATTATAACAAAGGGAGAATGGGGCCAGACGAGAAACATACTAGAGAGCTGAAAGATGCCATAGAGAGAGACGTAAAACTCCTCTCTGAGACTATCAGTGTGGTGCCCGTCCCACGGTGACTCACATCCCACGTGACTGCCCTAATTTGGCCACATTAAGGCAAAATCTTAAACTTACTGACACATTACAACACCAAAGCTGATCTGGTTTTACGTTTAGCTGTGAGAGTGGTGTTGACTCCTCTCCCTGAGGTAGCCGGCCGGAGTGGCCGAGCGGTTCTAGGCGCATCAGTCTGGAACCGCGTGACCTCTACGGTCGCAGGTTCGAATCCTGCCTCGGGCATGGATGTGCGTGATGTCCTTAGGTTAGTTAGGTTTAAGTAGTTCTAAGTTCTAGGGGTCTGATGACCTCAGATGTCAAGTCCCATAGTGCTCAGAGCCATTTGAACCATTTTTTTTTTTCTCCCTAAGGTAGGGCACATTAGCCTCGTCGGCCGATTCAGGGATTTGAGGGGTGCCCCGTTGCCCGCTCCCACCTGAGAGATGCACGGCTGCACTTACTCGCGGGCCGTCCTGGCTCCTGACGTTCCCACCTTTTTAATTCTTCTTATTTTTTTACATTTGTCGTCGGCTGACAGACTCGTCGTTATTGTTTACTTTCGTGATAATTTATCTCGTCCTTGTACCTACTTTTCTTGTGGTAATGGAGGATGTGAAAGCACTGGTCTGTTGCTGATGATGATTATGTTGCTGATGATGATTATGTTGCTGGTGATGATTATGTTGATGGTGATGATTGTTGTTGGTGATGATTATGTTGATGGTGATGATTATGTTGATGGTGATGATTATGTGGATGATGATTTATGTGGATGATGATGATTATGTGGATGATTATGATTATGTTGATGATGATGATTATGTTGATGATTATGATTATGTTGATGATGATGATTATGTTGATGATGATGATTATGATTATTATGATGATGATTATGGTGATGATTATGATGATGGCGGAGGGCACAAAACAGCAAGTTAACCAGTTCCCTTGCATTTATGATGTACCGATAAATGTTGTGAGAATCTATGGATAAGGTCAATAAAATGGAAAACCAAATTTCATCCCCTCACAAGAATTGTAAGACAACCCCACTAAGGTGAGCTTCAGAAAAGACCATAAGAAAATTCCGAATAACTAGATAAAATCATGTATAAAACACCTTTAATGACATGATTAAAAAAGGGACAGATAACCATGGCTGGAGGACTGCTTGTAGATAATAACTGACCCAGCTATTTGTGACACATTAAGATCTCACATCCAGTATTTTGGGAAGAATTTCGGACACCACACTAAATCTTGAAACAGAAACAAAATTCGCCTTGTTATTAGTTGACTACTCAGGAAGACGTCGTTATCAGGAGAAAGAAAGCTGGCATTCTACGGATCGGAGTGTGGAATGTCAGATCCCTTAACCAGGCAGGTAGGTTGGAAAATTTAAAAACGGAAATGAATAGGTTTAAGTTAGATATAGTGGGAATTAATGAAGTTCGGTGGCAGGAGGAACAAGACTTTTGGTCATGTGAATAAAGGGTAATAAATACAATATCAAACAGGGGTAATGCAGGAGTAGGTTTAATAAGGAATAAAAAAATATGGGGGGGGGGGGGGGAAGCTACTACAAACAGCATAGTGAACGCATTATTGTGCCCAAGATAGACACGAAGCCCACACCTACTACAACAGTACAAGTTTATATGCCAACTAGCTCTGCAGATGATGAAAAATTGATGAAATGTATGATGAGATAAAGAAATTATTCAGGTAGTGAAGGAAGACGAAAATTTAATAGTCATGGGTGATTGGAATTCGTCAGTAGGAAAAGGAAGAGAAGTAAACGTAGTAGGTGAATATGGATTGGGGCTAAGAAATGAAAGAGGAAGTCGCTTGGTAGAATTTTGCACAGAGCATAACTTAATCATACCTAACACTTGGTTCAAGAATCATGAAAGAAGGTTGTATACATGGAAGAAGCCTGGAGATACTAGAAGGCATCAGATAGATTATATAATGGTAAGACAGAGATTGAAAACCCGGTTTTAAATTGTAAGACATTTCCAGGGGCAGATGTGGACTCTGACCACTATCTATTGGTTATGAACTGTAGATTAAAACTGAAGAAACTGCAAAAAGGTGGGAATTCAAGGAGATGGGACCTGGTTAAACTGAAAGAACCAGAGGTTGTACAGAGTTTCAGGGAGAGCATAAGGGAACAATTGACAAGAATGGGGGAAAGAAATACAGTAGAAGAAGAATGGGTAGCTTTGAGGGATGAAGTAGTGAACGCAGCAGAGGATCAAGTAGGTAAAAAGACGAGGGCTACTAGAAATTCTTGAGTAACAGAAGAAATATTGAATTTAATTGATGAAAGGGGAAAATACACTCCTGGAAATTGAAATAAGAACACCGTGAATTCATTGTCCCAGGAAAGGGAAACTTTATTGACACATTCCTGGGGTCAGATACATCACATGATCACACTGACAGAACCACAGGCACATAGACACAGGCAACAGAGCATGCACAATGTCGGCACTAGTACAGTGTATATCCACCTTTCGCAGCAATGCAGGCTGCTATTCTCCCATGGAGACGATCGTAGAGATGCTGGATGTAGTCCTGTGGAACGGCTTGCCATGCCATTTCCACCTGGCGCCTCAGTTGGACCAGCGTTCGTGCTGGACGTGCAGACCGCGTGAGACGACGCTTCATCCAGTCCCAAACATGCTCAACTGGGGACAGATCCGGAGATCTTGCTGGCCAGGGTAGTTGACTTACACCTTCTAGAGCACGTTGGGTGGCACGGGATACATACGGACGTGCATTGTCCTGTTGGAACAGCAAGTTCCCTTTCCGGTCTAGGAATGGTAGAACGATGGGTTCGATGACGGTTTGGATGTACCGTGCACTATTCAGTGTCCCCTCGACGATCACCAGTGGTGTACGGCCAGTGTAGGAGATCGCTCCCCACACCATGATGCCGGGTGCTGGCCCTGTGTGCCTCGGTCGTATGCAGTCCTGATTGTGGCGCTCACCTGCACGGCGCCAAACACGCATACGACCATCATTGGCACCAAGGCAGAAGCGACTCTCATCGCTGAAGACGACACGTCTCCATTCGTCCCTCCATTCACGCCTGTCGCGACACCACTGGAGGCGGGCTGCACGATGTTGGGGCGTGAGCGGAAGACGGCCTAACGGTGTGCGGGACCGTAGCCCAGCTTCATGGAGACGGTTGCGAATGGTCCTCGCCGATACCCCAGAAGCAACAGTGTCCCTAATTTGCTGGGAAGTGGCGGTGTGGTCCCCTACGGCACTGCGTAGGATCCTACGGTCTTGGCGTGCATCCGTGCGTCGCTGCGGTCCGGTCCCAGGTCGACGGGCACGTGCACCTTCCGCCGACCACTGGCGACAACATTGATGTACTGTGGAGACCTCACGCCCCACGTGTTGAGCAATTCGGCGGTACGTCCACCCGGCCTCCCGCATGCCCACTATACGCCCTCGCTCAAAGTCCGTCAACTGCACATACGGTTCACGTCCACGCTGTCGCGGCATGCTACCAGTGTTAAAGACTGCGATGGAGCTCCGTATGCCACGGCAAACTGGCTGACACTGACGGCGGCGGTGCACAAATGCTGCGCAGCTAGCGCCATTCGACGGCCAACACCGCGGTTCCTGGTGTGTCCGCTGTGCCGTGCGTGTGATCATTGCTTGTACAGCCCTCTCGCAGTGTCCGGAGCAAGTATGGTGGGTCTGACACACCGGTGTCAATGTGTTCTTTTTTCCATTTACCGGAGTGTATAAAAATGCAGTAAATGAAGCAGGCAAAAAGCAATACAAACGTCTCAAAAATGAGATCGACAGCAAGTGCAAAATGGCTAAGCAGGGATGGCTAGAGGACAAATGTAGGGATGTAGAGGCTTATCTCACTAGGGGTAAGATAGATACTGCCTACAGGAAAATTAAATAGACCATTGGAGATAAGAGAACCACTTGTATGAATATCAAGAGCTCAGATGGAAACCCAGTTCTAAGCAAAGAAGGGAAAGCAGAAAGGTGGAAGGAGTATATAGAGGGTCTGTACAAGGGCGATGTACTTAAGGACAATATTATGGAAATGGAAGAGGATGTAGATGAAGATGAAATGGGAGATATGATACTGCGTGAAGAGTTTGACAGAGCACTGAAAGACCTAAGTCAAAACAAGGCCCCGGGAGTAGACAACGTTCCATTAGAACTACTGATAGCCTTGGGAGAGCCAGTCCTGACAACAATCTACCATCTGGTGAGCAAGATGTATGAGACAGGCGAAATTCCCTCAGGCTTCAAGAAGAAGATAATAATTCCAATCCCAAAGAAAGCAGGTGTTGACAGATGTGAAAATTACCGAACTATCAGTTTAATAAGTCACAGCTGCAAAATTCTAACGCGAATTCCTTACAGACGAATGGAAAACCTGGTAGAAGCCGACCTCGAGGAAGATCAGTTTGGATTCCGTAGAAATGTTGGAACAGGTGAGGCAGTACTGACCCTACGACTTATCTTAGAAAATAGATTAAGGAAAGGCAAACCTACGTTTCTATCATTTGTAGACTTGGAGAAAGCTTTTGACAATGTTGACTAGAATAATCTCTTTCAAATTCTGAAGGTGGCAGGCGTAAAATACAGGGAGCGAAAGGCTAGTTACAATTTGTACAGAAACCAGATGGCAGTTATAAGAGTCGAGGGACATGAAAGGGAGTGAGACAGGGTTGTAGCCTCTCCCCGATGCGTTTCAATGTGTATATTGAGCAAGCAGTAAAGGAAACGAAAGAAATGTTCGGAGTAGGTATTAAAATCCATGGAGAAGAAATAAAAACTTTGAGGTTCGCCGACGACATTGTAATCCTGTCAGAGACAGCGAAGGACTTGGAAGAACAGTTGAACGGAATGGACAGTGTCCTGAAAGGAGGATATAAGGTGAACATCAACGAAAGCAAAACGAGGATAATGGAATGTAGTCGATTTAAATCGGGTGATGTTGAGGGAATTAGATAAGGAAATGAGACACTTAAAGTAGTTAAGGAGTCTTGCTATTTGGGGAGCAAAATAACTGATGATGGTCGAAGTAGAGAGGATATAAAATGTAGACTGGCAATGGCAAGGAGAGCGTTTCTGAAGTAGAGGAATTTGTTAACATCGAGTATAGATATAAGTGTCAGGAAGTCGTTTCTGAAAGTATTTGTATGGAGTGTAGCCATTTATGGAAGTGAAACATGGACGATAAATAGTTTGGACAAGAAGAGAATAGAAGCTTTCGAAATGTGGTGCTACAGAAGAATGCTGAAGATTAAATGCGTAGATCACATAACTAATGAGGAGGTATTCAATAGGATTGGGGAGAGGAGGAGTTTGTGGCACAACTTAACCAGAAGAAGGGATCGGTTGGTAGAACATGTTCTGAGGCATCAAGGGATCACCAATTTGGTACTGGAGGGCAGCGTGGAGGGTAAAAATCGTAGAGGGAGACCAAGAGATGAATACACTAAGCAGATTCAGAAGGATGTAGGTTGCAGTAGGTACTGGGAGATGAAGCTTGCACGGGATAGAGTAGCATGGAGAGCTGCATCAAACCAGTCTTAGGACTGAAGATCACAGCAACAACATTAGTTGAAATACAGGGAGTTATTGTGGGAGACTCAGTTCAACCCTCAGGTCGTCACATAAAACACACTCAGTTAAAATATGTCGTACTGACAGCTGTGTACCGCATCTCTGACATACTGGGGGCTCGTCCCGACGTAAGACGAAACCATGTTTCAATGGGCAATGTCCCACTCCAAGCCGTGTAAAGGCCACTTCTTCAGACCGTCGCGAGCGGTGGGGGAGTGTTTCCGGTAGCATAACGTTTCCCCGGAGCCTGCAGCTGCTTTCTGTGCGATGCAGCTCTCGCACATTCACCCTCTTACTCTGTGTCACTTCTACTTGATTCTGTCACTTGACTTCCTTGATCGTCGGAAACGATGTTATCCATTGGGATTTGCCTTTTGTATACTTCCTCTCTAGAGACTATTCCCGGTTTTACACACTAAGGATTAAGAGACTGATGACCTCTTAGTTTGGTTTCTTTAACCCCATTCATCCATTCATTCATCCGTCCTGAGAACTGGGCACGCAGCGACAACATTGAGGGGTCACTATCGCAGTCGACATCCACTACGGGCCAACTGCAATGGCTGCCGCAGTGTGTTGTAGGACACAAAACTTTAGCACGGAACAGCATTTAATCACCTGTTCTCATTGCCGATAGTACCAGCATCCTCTTAGTGTTTCGTCGCACAAGATTCCGAATCAATAAGAGAAGTGCCTAAAGACTAGGACTAAAGACCAACTGTTAGCTCAGCAACCTGCCGTTCGTTATAGAGGTTAACTGATGAAAATAAGACACACTCTTTACTCTCCTCGACGCTTTAGAAGAAATAGGAACAAGTCAACTTCTTCAGAATCAGCTGCATCAATGATAATCTATCTTTGGAAAATTCTGTCTATCGATCTGACATAAAGTCCTAAGTTTTGGGTTTATGTTAAATCAGAGTAAAGAGATCGAAGCAATCTGCCCATAGCGGGCCGGTGTGGCCGTGAGGTTTCTAGGCGCTTCAGTCTGGAACCGCGCGACCGCTGCGGTCGCAGGTTCGAATCCTGCCTCGGGCATGGATGTGTGTGATGTCCTTAGGTTAGTAAGGTTTAAGTAGTTCTAAGTTCTAGGGGACTAATGACCACAGATGTTAAGTCTCATAGTGCTCAGAGCCATTTGAACCTTTTGAATCTACCCATTCCTGTGACACCATAATGGCATCCAAACAGAAGATGACAGAGACAAGGCCGGATACTAAATTCCTTTATCCAAAATTGTTTCACTGAGAAAGATCATACTAAGTTTGCTCCATTAAACTGTAGTAAGATCGTTAAAAATCACAGATATTGAAATAAGTGTCGTCTGGATAGAAAAGCAAAAGAAATCGAGCGACAAAGGAGAGGCGGGATCTGACGGGATACCTAAAGGATTCTACATAGGATACGCAAAATAACTTGCTCCAATGTTGGGTGCAATGTACCGCAGGTTGCTGATGGAGCAAAGCATTCTCAGTGACTGTAAAAAAAGCGCAGGTGATTCTTGTTTACGAGAAGTATCGTCCAACATAGGCCTATATAGCTGACTACAGCCTGTTGTAGAACTTTTGAAAATATTTGATGCCGGGCGGAGTGGCCGAGCGGTTCTGGGCGCTACAGCCGGGAACAGTGCGACCGCTACGGTCGCAGGTTCGAATCCTGCCTCGGGCATGTGTGTGTGTGTGTTGTCCTTAGGATAGTTAGGTTTAAGTAGTTCTAAGTTCTAGGGGACTGATGACCTCAGATGTGAAGTCCCATAGTGCTCAGAGCCATTTGAATCAAAATATTTCATGCTCACGTATTGACAGTTTTAGATATCTAATATCTGCCATGGGAAATATGGAGTCCGCAAACAACGGTCTTGTGAATCCCATCTCGCTATATTCGTCCAAGAGACCCAGAAGGTCTCCCCGGCTCCCACGTTGAAGGCGTGTTCGTTGGTTTCCACAAGCCGTTCTATGTAGGACCTCACTGTCGTCTATTGAATAAAATAGAAGCGTATGGAACATCAGACCATCTGTGCGACTGTACTGAAGACTGTCTAGCGAACAGAACACAGCATTTCATCTCAAAAGAGAGATATCTTCAGACGTAAGAGTAACTTCTGGAGTACCCGAAGGGTGAGTTATTGGACCACTACTTTCCACATTGTACATAAATGACGTAGTGGGTAACATCGGGAGTCCTATGAGGCTCTTGGACGATGATGCTGTTGTACACAGAGAAGTGAAAATGCTGGACAATTATAGCGAAATGCAGGAAGGCCTGAAGAGGACCGACGTTGGGTGCAGGCATTGGCAGTAGACCCTCAACATAAGGAAACGTAACGTTGCTCGCAAACAGGAAGAAGGACCCATTGTGTACGATTACACGATTGTATATAAGATACGAGGAGTGCTTTTAGAGTAAATATAGTTTCGAAATTCCGCCGCTGTAGCGCTGCCGTCGTTAATTGGCCCATACGACTGTCGGCATTTGGCGCAGGTGCACTGTCTACCTCACTGCGTACGCAAGCCACAGACGCCATTATAGAGTCATTCGGCGTGTTTACGTTTATGTCTGGGTATTTAAAATATCTCCTCCAATTGAGAATCCCGCCGACTGAAATACGCGCTGTTGTTCGTTTTCTTACTGAAAGCGGCTGAAATTCGTCAGATCAAAGTCTTAATCGCTCTTTCACCATAATTCTTGAAAAAACAAACAGAACAGTGCAGTACTCTGCACAAGCATCAGGACAGCTAGTTGTATGGCACAAACGTATGGAGTGAGATTTGGTTGAGAATTTCGCTTTTGTTTGTTTCTAAAATATAGCAGGATATGTTGGGTGGAAGATAGGCGACGCACTTCATTCAGAGATCAGTAGTTATTGAAATGCAGCCAATGCAAGATGGCAGATGCGTTGCGGGAGTGTACTCCAGTAGAGATGTGCGGCAATGTGCAATTTTTGTAGGCCGAGGGGCGGTCCCTAGAGGACGTTCATCGTGAAGTACATCCCGTATCAGGTGCAAACTGTCTTTCGTGGATAGTTGAGTTCAATTTAATACAGGATTTCAATAACGAAAGAGGAAAACAAAAATTATAATCCTGGTTGTTCTGTGCACGTTGTAAGGCGGCAAGAATTTTCAACCAAACATTTATTAATTATTTTAGACATATTTATATTAGATCACTGTTTATGATGCACAGCTGGATGATTAATCCTTTAATTGGCTTATATTGACTAGCACCATGTACCTGCAGTTCCTGTAGTATAGCATGTCTGGGAGTTAATTAAAGCTAAGCACTGACAGAAAGGGCGACATGGACCAGTTGTTCCTCAGAAGCCGCCATCGGCTAAAGAGTGGCTCGGAAGAGAGCTCTCGTGTTCCGCTAGGGTGGACATTTACTGCCCTGGGAGAGAGCAGAGTGAGGAGGCGGAGGTTTACAACGCTGGATGCTGCAGACCCCCCATAGTGCAGCAAGTGTGAGCAGGAGGTTGCACTCTGGTGAGACGAAAAAAAAATTCAGAATAGTGTATCTGGTGAAAGAGCATTGGGAGTGCGACAAGGCAAAAACACATGCTTTTAGTGCAAAAGAATGCGTGGTGTCACAAACGATGGTCACCAGCTAATCTCCGAGGAATCTTCTCGTGGAAAGTGCTGGGGAAAGCCTCATACCGAAAAGCAGAAATGCGTATTTGATTGGTGGAGTGCTAAGGATGTAGGACGGGAAATAGAAACTTCCAGAAAATCTTCTGGAGGTAGTATGAGTTTCAGGTGATTGGCTGGCAGATTCATGACCCCTGAAGAGCGAGGTAATATTTGTGTAACAGTCACTGGCATTCTTCACCTGAGTGCAAATGTAGACACTGTGTGTCCAAGAGGGAGCAGGGATATGGCGTGGAGAGGCACTTCTCTGCGGTGATTGACCTACAGTCTTCTCTGGCAAGACCCAACAGCTGAGAATCTGACAGGTTTTGAGAAGGGATGCTTCAACACAAGGAGCACGTGAAGTCGTTTCTCTGTGAACAGAATTCTTTTTCTTTTCCTCGAGTGACGATTCTTTTGCTCTCTGTGGCGTCTGACAGACACTGAACTGCTTCTTTATTGAAGAATACTTGAGTCGAATTTCTGTTCTTGGCTAGTGAGCAAACAGAAATCTTGACTCCTGTTTTATCTTGTACCGAGGTAATTTCAGCCCTAGGAGTTTGCGGACAGGATATTGCATCCACGGCATAGGCAGAATTGCAGGTACATCACGTACATCACTTGCACAGCGGCCAAAACGCTAAGAAAGGATTATTGGTTCAGTAGAACTGCTGTTCATACTTCAATAGGTAATATACGTATCCGGTTCGGCGGCTATGGAAACACTCGCTGTATGTGTGATGAGTTCCATTTGCTTGTCCACTGAGTTTTTTTCTGAAAGTGTCATTTAAGGTGTAGGTCTTTTGTCTCTCACCGCTAATTAGTATCAGTCACCTTTGCGTCCATCTAATAGAAGAGACGTGCAGTCTAAAGAAAGTCAAATGTATGTTGTGCCAACCACTAAATTACTCGCTCATTTAGGGCACTTCATATTTATACAATTTTTTGAGAATAAATCATTTTTGGTATTAAAGATGTGTTTCGTTTTAGTAGCATCCCGATCGGAATGATTGGTTTGATGTGGTAAACTGAAATTAAGTAAAACGACAAGACGATACTTGGTTTTATGAAAGTCGCTAGGTGTAGGACGTCAATGAAAGAGTAATTTTAATCATTTGCAGGCTATCATTTGTAAGGCAACCACACATACACGCGCTGTATGTTACAGACACGCGCTGTATATAGAGAGTTACCATTGATGCTACATTGTAATATGAGGAAGAACTAAAATAACGTCTGAAGTTCATCGTGTGACTATTGATGGCGTATCACGTGCACTAGGCTGTTCCCCCGGAAGTGCCTACATCGTCATTCGAACGCAGTTTATTGTAGCACGGTTTGTGCACGTTGCGTTCCCTACTGGTTGAATACAGAGTACAAATGAACCAAAATGGACCTTCTAATGTAGCACATGATTCTAAAGGTCATGATTCCTTAACTGGTATCTAGACAGGGGACAATTCATGAATTCGCCACAAACAGACTGAGTAATAGCGGTCTTCCGTGGAATGGAAGTACGACACCTACCCAAAAAATACGCTCAAAATGTCTCCGTTGGCGCGCAAGGTTATGGTGACTGTGTTTCGGTATACAGAGGGTGCGATATTGCTAAAAGTCCAGCCTCATGATGATACAGAGAGTGCAGCATCTTTGTGCTCTGTTGCGTGGGAAATGTGTTCTGCGCCGCAAATGACGTGGATGCTTGACAGGTCATGTGGTCTTCCAGACTACAATACCTAGTTACACATACACACACTGTCAAACAAAGGTGTTATTTCAGACATTTCTTTAGTAGCTTCACCGTAAGGTCCGTGACTCACAGGTAGCCCACCGTGATTCTTAGCAGTTTCGGCCACTTAAAAGCCATCTGTGTGACGATGAGACAAGAGGTTGGACGTTTTCACATTCACATCTTTCAACACTTAATTTCTTTCTTAAATCGCAGATACTCTTCAAAGATATATTCCGTACCGATTTCTGTAAGGATAGTTGTTTTTGACACATTCATTAATATGGAAGAAGGATACACTTTGAGGTACCAGCGTGCGGGAGCCAATGACAAACAAGCGCCGCACGTGGCCTGGGAGAGTTCAGGTTCTCTGAACTCAAGCGCGAGTCTTACAGGGAGAGTAGAGATGGGCTCAGCGACGTGAGGTGCACAGATGTGACAAGATGCTTCGTAGCCCCGTAGGATTTAAAAACAACTGTAGTTTGCTCTTGTGTCGCAGATAACGTCTTAATAATGAGTGCTTAATTTTTGGTTCGAATCACAATATTTTCAGAACTCCAGTGTGTGTTTTCTGTGTTAAAATGTAAATCTCGTGGCTTTGTATGGTGCAGGAGTTTCGAAGCAAGGTACAGAATAGGGTTTTCATTAACCCATCCGAATATTAAGGCACTTATTATTATTTTTTTCAATATTTCTTGAAGTATATAGACTTTCGTTGTGCAGATATTTCATGTATAGTAGGTGTTTGTACCACGTACTACATACATGTAAGTTGTATAGTCATTTGGGCTTAACGATGCGATACCTTAAAGGCAATTACATATTTTTCTATTCAGTCTACAGAATCACTTGTAATCCTTTAAGATTATTTTCGAATACTCGCCTTTACGGTAGAGTTGCGCATTACTGAGGGAATATCTTAACACCGAATAGAAAGATAGAAATTTCGATGAATTATCTTAAGATCAATATAGAGCAGTTTAGAAACTATGGTGAGGAATTTGCCCGTCCTTTTCTCTGCATGATTTTACAGAACTGTAGATAAATGGTCTACTTCGGTTGTTGAAGGTGCTGGAAGTTAGTCATTTACACATGTGTGGTTGCTTTACGAACTGTAAACAACTGTGTTAAAAGCATAGTTGTTTACACATTACTCATGTGAATTCGTGTTGATCACAGCCTAACAAGCTTATCGCAAATCAGTTAACTATTTACTTATATCCATTAGAAATACGTTGCGCAAAGTAAGTTGATCCTTCGTCATGTTTCCTTACTGGTGCAGTCAGATGGCATTATTATATGAATTAATGGGTCTAAAATTCGTACACGAAAGGGCATTTCAATAAAGTGCGTATTTCAGGATACATATTTAACATTTATCCGAATTTAATAAAATGACACGAGGTTTACAAGGCCACTAGTTGGGTGAGACAGCTGCCGTAAGAATTACTTGCTGTGGCCCTTAAAGGCCTCGTTAAACAACAAGATTTTAAATTTACAGGGTGGTGTATTTTGAAAAGTGTAATAAATTTCAGTTCTGAACTCAAGCCAGTAACGTCGCAACCTCTCAGAAAGGTCGCAGTTCGTACTAACAGACGGGAAGTCATGGAGTAAAGCAGAAGTGATATCTGGCGTTCCCCAGGAATAAGCCCTCTGCTGATCCTAATCTACAGGGCTATTAAAAATGATTGAAGCTATTTCATAAATTCACTGTAGCTCCATTCATTGACATATGGTCACGACACACTACAGATACGTATAAAAACTCATGAAGTTTTGTTCGGGTGAAGCCGCACTTCAGGTTTCTGCCGCCAGAGCGCTAGAGAGCGCAGTGAGACGAAATGGCGACAGGAGCCGAGAAAGCGTATGTCGTGCTTGAAATGCACTCACATCAGTCAGTCATAACAGTGCAACGACACTTCAGGACGAAGTTCAACAAAGATCCACCAACTGCTAACTCCATTCGGCGATGGTATGCGCAGTTTAAAGCTTCTGGATGCCTCTGTAAGGGGAAATCAACGGGTCGGCCTGCAGTGAGCGAAGAAACGGTTGAACACGTGTATCTGGACATGCTGGAAAATTGGCTCATGCCACAACTGGAGACCGACAGCGCCGACTTCATCTTTCAACAGGATGGTGCTCCACCGCACTTCCATCATGATGTTCGGCATTTCTTAAACAGGAGATTGCAAAACCGATGGATCGGTCGTGGTGGAGATCATGATCAGCAATTCATGTCATGGCCTCCACGCTCTCCCGACTTAACCCCATGCGATTTCTTTCTGTGGGGTTATGTGAAAGATTCAGTGTTTAAACCTCCTCTACCAAGAAACGTGCCAGAACTGCGAGCTCGCATCAACGATGCTTTCGAACTCATTGATGGGGACATGCTGCACCGAGAGTGGGAGGAACTTGATTATCGGCTTGATGTCTGCCGAATCACTAAAGGGGCACATATCGAACATTTGTGAATGCCTAAAAAAACTTTTTGAGTTTTTGTATGTGTGTGCAAAGCATTGTGAAAATATCTCAAATAATAAAGTTATTGTAGAGCTGTGAAATCGCTTCAATCATTTGTAATAACCCTGTACATAAACGATTTAGGAGACAATTTGAGGAACCCTCTTAGATTTTTTGCAGATGTTGCTGTCATTTACCGTCTCGTTAAGTCATCAGAAGTCAAATCAATTGCAAAATTACCTAGGCACGATATCTGTATGGTGCCCCAAAGTGGCAACATAATGTAAATAAACAATTTGAAGTCATACAAATGAGTACGAAAAGAAATCTGTTAAAGTTCGGTTACACGGTAAATCACACTAACTCTTAAAGGCTGTCAATTCAACTGAATACCTGGGAATTACAGTTCCTAACGACTTAAATTGTAACGCACACACAGAAAATGTGAGAAAGGCAAAACAAAGACTGCATTTTATTAGCAGAATAATTAGAATTGCAATAAGTCTATTGCTCTCTGTCCTCTGTTAGAGTACTGCTGCGCGGTGTGTGAACCTTACCAGACAGGGCTGACTGAGAACATAGCGAGTTGCGGTGGTAAACATTAAAACAAAGATGTTATTCGTTACGACGAGATCTTTAGGCGAAATGTCAGTCCCAAACTTTCCTACGAAAATACCTTATTGGCGTCAGCAGGCAGTCAGAAATGATGATCGTAGTAAAATAAGAGAAATCGGAGCTCGTATGGAAAGATTTACGTGTTCATTTTTCCCCACGCTCTGTTAGAGAGTAGAATGATAGAAAACTAGTCTGCAGGTGGGTCGATGAACCATCTGTCAGGCACTTAATTGTGAAGTAGAGTAATCATGTAGATGTAAGCGTAAGAGGGGCGTTCAATAAGCAATACAACACTTTTTTTTCTGAAAACTGGTTGGTTTTATTCAGTATTCCAATACACCATATTACTCCCCCTCCTTTGGCTAAAAAACCCTATTTTTGAGCATAATCTCTGTTCAATGCGACGGCATTACACCACCTTGCTGGGAGGGCTCGTATGACTGTGTGGTAGCACTCTACTGCTGAACGTCAGAGCCGACGTCTTGCTGCAGCAGAAACTTCCCCATCATCCATGCACTGCTTCACACGGAGTGAATCCTGAATTGGGCCAACTAGATGGAAGTTGGAAGGTGAGAGATTCGGGCTGTAGGGTGGATTAGGAAGAACATTGCAATGCAGTTTTGATAGCTGCTCTCGGTTGCGCAAACTTGGGTGAGGCCTCGCGTTGTCATGTAGAAGGAGAACGTGGTTTGCATTTTTGTGGCGACGAACACATTCTTCAGTTTCCTGGGGATCGCATAGCTGTGTGCGGCCGGCCGGCACGCGGGAAATCGGACAGGTTTGTGCGACCTAGTTGTGATGACGACAGACGCTTCGTCCAACGACTCACCGTGCTTTTGTTCACTGCCAGGAATCCGTACACATTCTGCAAGGGTGTATGAGTATCTGCGATTCTCTGTATTTTTTTTTTTTTTTGTTTTCGCCTAAAGGAAATCAATGACAGCTCCGCGAATCTCTTGCCCAACGTAATGTCCCGAGCGACTGGAAAAAAGCGCAGGTGACGCTTTTATTTAAGAAGGGTAGAAGGACGGATCCTCAAAATGACAGACCAATATCCTTAATATTGGTTTGTTGCAGGATTCTCGAACATATTCTCAGTTCGAATATAATGAATTTCCGTGAGACAGGGAAGTTGCTGTCCGTGCATCAGCACGGCATTAGAAAGCATCGCTCCTGTGAAACGCAACTCGCCCTCTTTTCACATGATATCTTGCGAACCATGGATGAAGGGAGTCAGACGGATGCCATATTCCTTGACTTCCGGAAAGCGTTTGACTCGGTGCCCCAATGCAGACTCCTAACTAAGGTACGAGCATATGCGATTCGTTCCCAAATATGTGAGTGGCTCGAAGACTTCTTAAGTAATAGAACCCAGTACGTTGTGCTCGATGGTGAGTGTTCATCGGAGGTGAGGGTATCATCTGGAGTGCCCTAGGGAAGTGTGGTAGGTCCGCTGTTGTTTTCTATCCACATAAACGATCTTTTGGATAGGGTGGATAGCAATTTGCGGCTGTTTGCTGATGATGCTGTGGTGTACGGGAAGGTGTCGTCGTTGAGTGACTGTAGGAGGATACAATATGCCTTGGACAGGATTTATGATTGGTGTAAAGAATGGCGCTAACTCTAAATATAGATAAATGTAAATTAATGCAGATGAATAGGAAAAAGAATCCTGTAATCTTTGAATACTCCATTTGTAGTGTAGCATTTGACACAGTCACGTCGATTAAGTATTTGGGCGTAACACTGCGGAGCGATATGAAGTGGGACAAGCATCTAATGGCAGTTGTGGGAAGGCGGATAGTCGTCTTCGGTTCATTGGTAGAATTTTGGGAAGATGTAGTTCATCTGTAAAGGAGACCGCTTATAAAACACTAATACGACCTATTCTTGAGTACTTCTCGAGCGTTTGGGATCCCTATGAGGTGGGATTGAGGGAGGACATAGAAGCAATTCAGAGGCGGGCTGCTGGACTTGTTACTGGTAGGTTTGATCATCACGCGAGTGTTACGGAAATGCTTCAGGGACTCGGATGGGAGTCTCTGGAGGAAAGGAGGCGTTCTTTTCGTGAATCGCTACTGAGGAAATTTAGAGAACCAGCGCTTGAGACTGACTGCAGTACAATTTTACTACCGCCAACTTACATTTCGCGCAAAGACTACAAAGATGAGATAAGAGAGATTAGGGCTCGTACAGAGGCATATAGGCAGTAATTTTTCCCTCGTTGTGTTTGGGAGTGGAACAGGAAGAGAAGATGCTAGTTGAGGTACGAGGTACCCTCTGCGACGCACCGTATGGTGGATTGCGGAGTATGTATGTAGATGGAAGGCATTTCCGTCAGAGACGCTATTTTGAAAGCTATGTGTAGTGCCGCCATCTGTCGGAACCTCATTAAACTATTGGGGCTGAAGAGGGAGTATTCGACGATGTCCTACAATAAGTTCCGCATTTTTTCAGCTGAAATTCAAGGAGATAAAAACATGTTGCACTAGTTATTGAACGCCCCTAGTATTTGGGAACCCCACTGGGGACTTGTGCATTGGTTCACCGTCGCCTTAGCTGTGCTGTCACAGCCTGCGTGTACGCGCCTACCTGCCAGCTGCGTGTTGTGTGTTGACAGGAGCGTGACGGGGCGCCACCCGTACCCCGAGGAGCGGTCGCGGCAGTGGCGCGCGTGGGCGGGCTACTCGGTGTTCGCGTGGCTGGCGCCCGCGCTCTGCCTCGTCGTGACGCTGCTGGCGGACATCCAGCCCAGCGTGCCGCCCTCCTTCGTCAGGCCCAGCCTCGGAACGGCCAGCTGCTGGTTCGGCAGTGAGTCACTCCACATCTCTCACTCACTGGTCAAAACGATTAGGGTTCGTGACATATATATTGAAGTGACGGATGAAAATTCGTAACAAGGCTGGGATTCGAACCAGGGTCCACCGTTTACTAGGTATGCGCTAACCACTGCTTCACCCTGGCACAGTGCCTTGGCATAGCTGCGTGGTGCTATTCCAGTACAGTTGGTGAGCCTCTCGAGTGCTGTTAGATTTTAGAATGAACTCCAAGTGGGATGAGGCGTGAATGGGTATTTGAACTCAGGAGGTACTGGTGCTAGGGTAGTCTATGCAGCTGTGCAAAGTCACTGTGGCAGAGTGGCGCAGTGGACAGGGAATCTGCCTAGTGAGCAGGAGACCCAGGTTCAAATCCTGACTTTGCTTCAGATTTCCATTCGTCACTTCAGTCTACATACACATGGTGGTTCACCTAAATCTTGCACCGCAAATATTGCGAAAACGGAAACTGCTATTGGTATGTGGTTCTCACAGAATGGATTGGTAGTCGCCGGCCGGGGTGGCCGAGCGGTTCTAGGAGCTACAGTCTGGAACCACGCGACCGCTACGGTCGCAGGTTCGAATCCTGCCTCGGGCATGGATGTGTGTGATGTCCTTAGGTTAGTTACGTTCAAGTGGTTCTAAGTTCTAGGTGACTGATGACCTCAGAAGTTAAGTCCCATAGTGCTCAGAGCCACTTGAACCATTTTTGATTGGTAGTCAGCGACTCGTATTGTTAGCCAATAAACAAGTTGTAATGATACTTTTTTGTGCAGACATACACTTTCTTAAATGGAACAATGCCTGTTGACATTAAGAAATTGAAATTAGGGAAAATTAGAACTTCAGTGGTGTTTGTGCATGATTCTAGTGCGAGTCGCTTACGAGATATCGTATTTTGAAAAGTTTCCACATCGACGCTAGTTTATGCGATTCAACCTGCCTAGTTACTAGGCACGATGCTGTTATGTTTGCTTACAGTGTGCTTGTGTGTTGCTTGAATGCATCGCGACGTGCTAGTCAGTTAGTGTGTGACAGTGCAAGTTGTAGGTTGTGGCTGGGCGATGGGATTTACCAAAGCAGAAAAAGCTGACATTTTCGTGGTGTGTAGAGAACGAGGGAAGAAGGCAATTAGTCATTTTACGGCGTATTAGACGTCAACCATCTCAGCAGTTACTTATCAACTTCTTCAACCAGTTACGTGGAAGAGGTAGCGTAACACCTACACAACGTAACAGGAGGAAACAAGTGACGACGGAAGAGGGGGAAATTAATGTTCTTGCTGCTGCTGTTGTAGTTAACCCGCAGGTGTTCTCCAGCGCAATCGTACGAGGAAGCAGCATGGGCCAGGCACGTGTCCAAGGTATTCTCCATCGACACGCACTGTTGGTCTGTTGGCGATCCCCTTGGCTTCGTCAGGTGGAGCTTCAGCGTCTTTGGATTGTAAACATGTTATGTGGGATAGTGAACCATCAGCTGTTAGGCTCGTTATTGATTGATGGGACACTGAACGCGCACAGCTATCGCAGCCTCCTAACAGACCATCTTCCACGTTTGCTGACTAGGTGGAGCCTTTGGTACCAACATGATAGCAGCCCAGCCTATAATACATGAAGTACTACAGTGTCTTCACGAATTGCTTCCAAATCGTTGAATTGGACACAGAGGACCCATTCGCAGGACTTGAAGCTGCCGGCACGGTAACTCAGCGTGTTGGGTCAGAGGGTTAGCTACCCTCTGTAATAAAAAAAACTGAGTTAATGGATCAAAGACGAACTGAAACGGGTGTCTTGCAACGCCCGCCCCGAGCAGATGTAACGAACAAAATTAGATTAAAAAAAAAAGTTGCCTGTAAACCTTTTTCTGTGGGGAAAGCTGAAAGACGCTGTCTACAAGGACGCACCCATGTTATGCAACGACGTATTATTATAGCCTTCCCGGACACCTCCGCTGAAATGCTAGCAATTGCACAGCGGTCGTTCCACACCAGGAAGCATGTATTGCCGCTACCGGTGGTCATTTTGCACAGACTTTGGAATGGTCAAATGTCTCGTTACTGGTCATAATCCACATAACTACTACAGGCATTTGTGTTGATCTCTAGTGTGTGCTACCACAGGTATTGTACGTACAAGTGTCAGTGTGGGAACTCTACAATATATCTTATACACGACTACCACTAGAATCCTACAGCAAACACACCTGACGTTCTCATTCACCCTACTTTTAGTCTGTTCATGTCAATAGCCATTGTCACTTTTAATAAATTGTATGTTTGCAAAATATAGTTTCTAAATATTATTACAATCTGTTTTTTGGCTAAGAATATAAGCGCCTGGCGGACAATCCATTCTGTTAAAACTGCACATCAATATATATAGTGTGTTATAGATATTTGAGACCTGAAAAGATCGCTGCTGGAACCATACAGTTTCAATTAAATTGGCTTCATTCGAAACAACATGACAGTTTATCTGGAGGATATTGGGCATGGACAGATATTACTACAAGGTGACACGAGTCAGAGATGAGGGCATGGGGTATGGGTGCTTTAGTATTTTACAGTCCAAATATCGGTTGGTGGAGAGAAGCCTTAACGGCACTAGTCGGCATCCTCGGATCACACCCATGCGAAATGCCAACATCAGACGAACTGGGTTCGACCACTAGCAAGCCGTGTTGTGACGGGGCAGCCTGTGCGTCACCTATAGGCCTGCAAGGTGTCAACACCTATCTGCTGTAAGATTAAGGCTGAGAACTGAGGTGTCCTATGGTAGGGACACCTCTACTAGACTCAGCTATTAGGGGAACTTTCGGAGAAGGAAAATCCTAAGGAACCAACACTCATGTTAAATAGTTGTATATTTTCTGTCCTTCAGTTGTTGTTGTAGTCTTCAGTCCTAAGACTGGTTTGATGCAGCTCTCCATGCTACTCTATCCTGTGCAAGCTTCTTCATCTCCCAGTACTTACTGCAGCCTACATCCTTCTGAATCTGCTTAGTGTATTCAACTCTTGGTCTCCCTCTACGATTTTTACCCTCCACGCTGCCCTCCAGTACTAAATTGGTGATCCCCTGATGCCTCAGAACATGTCCTACCAACCGATCCCTTCTTTTTGTCAGTTTGTGACACAAACTCCTCCCCAGTTCTGTTCAATACCTCCTCATTAATTATGTGATCTACCCATCTAATCTTCAGCATTCTTCTGTAGCACCACATTTCGAAAGCTTCTATTCCCTTCTTTTCCAATCTATTTACGGTCCACGTTTCACTTCCATACATAGCTACACTCCATACAAATACTTTCAGAAACGACTTCCTGAGACTTATATCTATACTCGATGTAAACAAATTTCTCTTCTTCAGAAACGCTTTCCTTGCCATTGCCAGTCTACATTTTATATACTCTCTACTTCAAACATCATAAGTTATTTTGCTCCCCAAATAGCAAAACTCCTTTACTACTTTAAGTACGTCATTTCCTAATCTAATTCCCTCAGCATCATCCGACTTAATTCGACTACATTCCATTATCCTCGTTTTGCTTTTGTTGTGTTCATCTTATATCCTCCTTTCAAGACACTGTCCACTCCTTTCAACTCCTCTTCCAAGTCCTTTGCTGTCTCTGACAGAATTACAATGTCATCGGCGAACTTCAAAGTTTTTATTTCTTCTCCATGGATGTTAATACCTACTCCGAATTTTTCTTTTGTTTCCTTTACTACTTGCTCTATATACAGATTGAATAACATCGGGGATAGGCTACAACCCTGTCTCACTCCCTTCCCAACCACTGCTTCCCTTTCATGCCCCTCGGCTCTTATAACTGCCATCTGGTTTCTGTACAAATTGTAAATAGCCTTTAGCTCCCTGTATTTTACCCCTGCCACCTTCAGAATTTGAAAGAGAGTATTCCAGTCAACACTCTCAAAAGCTTTCTCCAAGTCTACAAATGCTAGGAATGTAGGTTTGCCTTTACTTAATCTGTCTTCTAAGATAAGTCGTAAGGTCAGTATTGCCTCACGTGTTCCAATATTTCTAAGGAATCCAAACTGATCTTCCCCTAGGTCGGCTTCTACTAGTTTTTCCATTCGTCTGTAAGGAATTCGCGTTAGTATTTTGCAGCTGTGACTTATTAAACTGATAGTTCGGCAATTTTCACATCTGTCAACACCTGCTTTCTTTGGGGTTGGAATTATTATATTCTTCTTGAAGTCTGAGGGTATTTCATCTGTCACATACATCTTGCTCACCAGATAGTAGAGTTTTGTCAGGACTGGCTCTCCCAAGGCTGTCAGTAGTTCTAATGGAATGTTGTCTACTCCCAGGGCCTTTCAGTGCTCTGTCAAACTCTTCATGCAGTATTGTATCTCCCATTTCATCTTCATCTACATCCTCCTCCATTTCCATAATATTGTCCTCAAGTACAGCGCCCTTGTATAGACCCTCTATATACTCCTTCCACCTTTCTGCTTTCTCTTCTTTGCTTAGAACTGGGTTTCCATCTGAGCTCTTGATATTCATACAAGTGGTTTTCTTTTCTCCAAAGATCTCTTTAATTTTCCTGTACGCAGTATTTACCTTACCCCTAGTGAGATAAGCCTCTACGTCCTTACATTTGTCCTCTAACCTATTGTCCTTCAGTAACTACACAAAAAGTGCGTAGGTGGTGGAGAGGGACTCCACAAAATTCAAGGCCTACGAGAGTTGCAGCGCTACCAGCGTTAACTGCGGAGATGTGAGGAACGAAAATGAAAAGCTCTACGTCCTTGATCGGAGATGGACGGTCATCGACTTGGAGTTCATGTGACTGACGCCAGGTGAACTCATTGTTCGAAAAACATTAGGATTTTGTGGGATAGGGTCTGTTCTCAACTTACCCACCTACGAGGGGCATTCCGTAATTAATGCATCACATTTTATTTTTCTTGGGCAACTTCGGCTGAAAAAAATGCAGAATTTGTTTTTCGCACATTTTGTAATATTCTCACTTCAGCCCTTATAGTTTCGTGAAGTTGTGACTGGTAGCAGCACTATACGTAGCCTTCAAAATGGCGTCAGTAACAAAGGTGTGTTCCAAGCAGAGAGCTGTCACTTTCTTTTGATGGAAAACCAAAGAATCGCAGATATTCATAGGCTCTTACAGAGTGTCTACGGAGACCTTGCGCTGAACAAAAGCACGTGGAGTCATTGGGTGAGGAGGCTATTATCAAAACTTCATTGATCTGTTCTTCGTCATTCACTGTGCAGCTTGAGTTTCGCATCTTTCGACTTCTATCTGGTTGGGCCAACGAAGCATGCACTCCACGAGAAGCAGTACGTGGCTGATGTGGAGGTTTCTGCTGCAGCAAGACGTTGCCTCCGACGTCTAGCAGTAGAGTGCTACCATACAGTCATACAAGCCCTCCCAGCAAAGTGGTGTAATGCCGCCGCATTGAACGGACATTGTGTTGAACAATAGGAACAGTGGGGAATAAATAGTTCATTGGAATCTCGAGTAAAACCAACCTGCTTTCAGAAAGGACTGTGCTCACTACTTACTGAACGCCCCTTGTAGATGGGGCATTCAGCCAACTTCGCTTAACAGATTTCCGAGATCATCGCGGAACCATCCGAAGTGTGGTCGTCTCGCTTCGTGTCTGGTCGCATCGAAGTATTCCTTGTAATTATTTGTAAAAAAAATAATTATCGCCTTTAAAAGGTTTGGTGGAGGCTGAGTGTTTCCTTCTGCCCGAAGGTCTTTGCTCAGCGTTCCGAAGCACAGGAGACTGCTGAGCTAAGAATTCGTACTAGTACGAGTTAGCAACCACGTGTTCATAGTGAACCTGATGCACACAAACACACCACTGGAATCTTAGACGCGACCATCAGAGGTCCATCGGTGAAGCGTATACGTTGAACACAGCATGGGCGAAATGGACAGGGCTTGGTCCATTTGGTGGTGAATTCTCACTAGATGTGTCGGCCATGACACGTCCTGCTTTTTGCGCTTCTGACGAAAAGTGGAAGATGATGGCTGCTGCTGTCCGCCCCGATAGCTGAGTGGTCAGCGCGACCGATTGCCGTCCTACAGGTTCGATGCCCGGCTGGGTCGGAGATTTTCTCCGCTCAGGGACTGGGTGTTGTGCTGTCTTCATCATCATTTAATCCCCATCCGGCGCGCAGGTCGCGCAATGTGGCGTCGAATGTAATGAGACCTGCACCAAGGCAACTGGTTCTCCCCCGCAAGGGGCCTCCCGGCCAATGACGCCAAACGCTCATTTCCATTTGCATGGCTGCTGCTGTCTGATCGGGATATGAAAGTACAAGCGGCAGTTAAATGAAAAAGAGATAGATGGAAAAAGTAAGTAAATTGTTTATTATTTCAAAAGTAATCGCCACTAACTGTCAGTACATTCATCGCACTGTGAGAGAAGGCGGTCAATGCCTTCCCGGAAAAATGTTTGCCGTCGCCTACGGAGCCATGATTGCACCCAGGCTTGCACCTCTTTGTCTGGAGAAAATCGACGGCCACGACTGCCCTTCTTCAGGACTCCAGACATCTGTGAGGGCCCACTTGTTGCCTAGGTTGTTTAGAGTACGCTGCAGAAGTTTCGCTGGGAAGCTCGAGCCCGTACACAGCCTGTATACAGTACCAGTTTCTCTCAGTGCGATTTCGGTATTTTTCGAGCCCTGAAGAGACATTCGTGACTGTCAATTTAATTCGGACGAAGAGGTGCAGGGTTCCGTAGACAAACACAGACATTTTTCCATGAAGGCACTGGCCGTCTTATCTCACATCGGAATAAATGTATTAACAGTCATGTCGTTCACTTTTGAAACAGTAAACAGTTTACAAACTTTTTTTTCCGTTTGTCTCGATTTCATTTGACTGCCTCTTACAGCTAAGACTGTTTCGCCGATTATTGAAGTGTTCCAGTTGTGTCAAAATACCATTTCACACACTGAACAATATATGCGACAGTTATGTGGCACGCACGTCATTGCTGTCCAGTAGATTACACTGCATACAAGGATCTAAACTCTGTGTTCAGTACAACAGCGGAATGAGGTCTGATTTACGCCCGATTGTCATAACTGTTATGACCAGTGTAACTTCCATGCAAGTTTAGAAAAATACCTTCATATAACAACTGGATCCTTTTTTGTAAATGGCGAAACCCGGGCTTCACAGCAGTCGTGCGTGAATTGAGTCTGTAATAAATAAAAACGTTAAGAGTTAGACGACGATTTATCTTTCGAGCTCTTAACTATCAGAGCGCGGCGAGTGATAGGGACCATGGGTGGGAGCGTGGGAGTGAGGGGCAGGGGCGTAAGCAGTGCTCTCTCCTCCACGTGGAATGACGTCACCTTCTCTTTGCAGTGTTAGAAAATTCTTTGTTTAAGATCTACAGGTGTGATACGTATTACAGTGAATGTGTATCAGACTGCGATAAGTTTAATCTTCATAAGGCAACGTTAAGCACGTGCAACGAATAAACACAATCCGACAAACCTTATGTTTGGCACGTCATGTAGTACAAAGTGAATCATGCTAATACGTGCGAAAATAGCTTTCAGACAAACATCTGACACAGTTTCAGAACAATGCAGATACCAAAACGCAAAATTTAAATGCAGAAGTTTTTCATCAATATGCATAAAAACGTTAGCAATCCTACGGTATCTTTCATAACCTGAGAGGTTTTCTGCACATTATACTATTGGAGATGCACAGTTGTTGAGAAAAATTTTGGTAGAGATAAGCCTTTGTTAATCCTGGAATGCCACAAATATTTATGTATAAAATTACGCGTTTCAGATTACAGTGGAACCTTGCTTAACACAGGCCGCTGTGGCCTAGCGGTTCTAGGCGCTTCAGTCCGGAACCGCGCTGCTGCTACGGTCGCATGATCGAATCCTGCCTCGGGCATGGATGTGTGTGATGTCCTTAGGTTAGTTAGGTTTAAGTAGTTCAAAGTCTAGGGGACTGATGACCTCAGATGTTAAGTCCCATGGTGCTTAGAGCCATTTGAACCTTGCTTAGCGAGCACCTCCCATAAAGGGCAATTCGCATAACGGGCAAAACAAATTGTAACAAAATGACTCGCTTAACGAGCGATGTTTCGCATAATGAGTGACAACGATTTAGTGTGATGTCACCAACCGTTCGCACGCGGCAGGGGAAACGTTCAACAATATGAACACCTCTCATAGTCGACAGCGGCATACGAACAATGTCATTAGAACGTACTGCAGTCTGGGTTTGGCACTTTTTCTGCTGCCATCTTAGTGCAGCTTGTGATCACACATTTTTTTCTAAACTTGTGTTCACACATTGTTTTCCCACGTGCAAGTTCTAGTAATCTTCGTAGAAATGTCGCCGAAGATAAAGCCGCAAGAGAAAGAAAATGACCATAAAAATGAAAAGTAAAATCACAGAAAACGAGAACGTGGTGTGAGCGTTGACAATTTAGCACACACATACAATCGGTCTTCATCAACTATTTGCACTATCCTCAAGAACAAGGACAAGATTAACAAGGTAAATGCTTCAAAGGGAGTGACAAGAGTATCGAAACAACGATTTCGTATTCTGGACGATGTCGACAGGTTGCTCCTTACATGGACAAATGAAAAGCAATTGCAAGGCGACACTATTAACGAGAACATCATTTGTGAGAAGGCGTGAATGATCCTCACCGACCTCGCTAAGAAGACGCCAGGTTCTTCAGCGGCCGAATAAGTATTTAAGGGAAGCCGTGGGTGGTTCGAGAAGTGTAAGTGAATAACCGGCGTCCACAGCGTTGTCAGACACGGCGAAGCATCCAGCTCCGACACAAAGGCAGCAGAGAACTTCATCAGCAATTTCAAGATGCTCGTAGATTCTGTGTGTTATCTGCCTAAACAGGTTTCGAATTCTGACGAGACGGGCCTATTCTGGAAAAAGATGCCGTAGCGTATCTTTACAACAACAGAGGAGAATGCATTGCCCAGTAACAAAGCAACGAAAGGCCGTCTCACACTGCTATTCTGTACCAATGCAAGCGGCGATTTGAAAATTAAACTGCTGCTTGCTTACCACTCGGAAAAACGACGAGCCTTCAAGAAGTGTAAAGTCCAGAAGAGCAGGTTAAATGTGATGTGTAAGTCCAACAACAGCGCTTGGGTGACAAGTGATCTTTTTTGTGATTGGCTCAATGAAGTGTTTGGTCTTTCAGTGAAAAAATATTTGCTTGAGATGAATCTGCCACTCCATGTCTTGCTTGTCATGGACAATGCTGCTATTCATTCCCCAGGCCTGCAAGAACACCTTCTTGAAGAATTTCAATTCATCAAGAACCATTTTCTGCCTCCCAATACCGCTCTGTTACTTTAGCCTATGGACCAGCAGATTATTTCTAACTTTAAGGTTCAAATGGCTCTGAGCACTATGGGACTTAACTTCTGAGGTCATCAGTCCCCTAGAACTTAGAACTACTTAAACCTAACTAACCTAAGGATATCACGCACATCCATGCCCGAGGCAGGATTCGAACCTGCGACCGTAGCGGTCGCGCGGTTCCAGACTGTAGCGCCTAGAACCGCTCGGCCACTCCTAACTTTAAGGAACTCTACACTAAAACACTCTTCGAGTATTACTTTGTGTTGACTGAAGCTACCAATCTCACTCTCAGAGCACTTTAGAGATGACTTCAACATCATTGCCTGCGTCAAGATGATCGAAAAGGCGTGGGAATAGGTTACCAAGAGAACTCTCACTTCTGCTTGGAAGAAGCTTAGAGTGCATTGTCGAATGTGCAGTACCTGTGCGGCCCGCAGTCAACGAGATTGTGTCTTTGGCCAAGAGCATAGGGCTAGAAGTGGATAACAATGATATCGATGAGCTTGTGGAAGATCACAGCCAAGAAATGACCAAGGAAGAGCTTATGGAGTTGCAGTGTGTTTCACAACGGGAAGTTGTGGAGGGGAGTTCTTCAGACGACGAGGAGGATGCGGTAACAGAAAAGCAGCAATCTTCTGACGCTATAAGAGAAATGCTGAAAACATGGGAATCTGTTGCATCGTACACTGAAAATCATCACCCCAATAAAGAGGTGGATATGTGCTCTGCACAATTATTTGAGGATAATGCTGTGTCGCATTTTCGTCAAGTGTTGAAGCGTCGGCAGTGACAAATGACTATAGACAGCTCCCTATTAAAAAGAATTAGTTATGTATCATGAAACATAAAATTCATAATACTGTACGTATAATTCTCTTTGAATAAGATAAAACTTTTGGTACTTTCTCTGCATAGATTGCTTTATCGTATTTTATTAATTTATATGGGATAAATTTTTTCGCTTTACAAGGTTCCACTGTAAGTGATTTTTTATAGGTTTACAGCTGTAATTAGACGGTTATGCCATGAAGTCTACGCAGTAAGTCAGTCAATATGGCCATTACTAATACATAGATTTTTGTACTAAAGGCAGGGCTAATCTTACTGATAGTGAAGACGACCAGCTGTTGCTGTGTCAGAAAGACTTAGCGGTAATAGAACATTTAATGTAAACTGTACAAAAGATACCTTACTTACTTCCTGTTTGTATCAATAAGCAACGCATGAGAACATTATCCTTCTAGTCAGTTACCAATAGAAACCACATCCCCATGCATGGTAACCCTGGTATCTTTTTCTATTAGAGAGATCTGTGACAGGAACCGTAAACTAGTAGCTGTGTTATCTTGACGTCACATCCAGGTAACTGGAATGTACTACTGCTGTCCAATTTCAGAAAGTTCGAAGAGGCTTTCAAAAATGGTTCAAATGGCTCTGAGCACTATGCGGCTTAACTTCTGAGGTCATTAGTCGCATATAACTTAGAACTAATTAAACCTAACTAACCTAAGGACATCAGACACATCCATGCCCGAGGCAGGATTCGAACCTGCGACCGTAGCGGTCGGTCGGCTCCAGACTGTAGCGCCTAGAACCGCACGGCCACTCCGGCCGGCTAAGAGGCTTTAACCTATGCTTGGATATGAATAGTCGCGTAATGGCGGTACCTCAGTTAGTGACCCCATAAATGACGTCATAGGGTTTCCCCAGCCGGCACATGAGTCTCTGCCTCTCCCCTTCCCTCTCCTCCCCCTTCCCCACCTGCCCTATTGGCGGGAATTTCGAATTTTGGTGGGAATTTCGACTTTTGCTGGGAATTTCGACTTTTGCTGGGAATTTCAAATTTTGGCGGGAAATTCAAACATGCTCGGAATTTCTTTGTCCCAAGACTTTGCTGAAGCCCCACTCATCCCCACACCCAGGAGTTGGCGTGAAATTCAAAATAGCTGGGACTCAAAACCCAGTCCGTTTGGGTGGAAAGCCCAGGGCACTCCCCTACACAAGGAAGCAGTCCAGCTGCAGGAGAGGTACTTAAGGTAAATGTACGCTATTTATTTTGCGCGGGAAACTGAAGCAAATATCGGTCTTAATTTCGCAATTAACGATAAGGATTGAGCCTAATTACACATCTGTTTGCATAGCGCTACACAAGGAGCGCCTAAAATAGCAATACAGCTCAAAAATTGACGATATCATACAACTGGTGTCATCCCACTGAGGAAAAAAATTCACAATACTCATTAGAACCAGTGGCAGACGTACTCAAGCTCAACATAGGGTGATCCCTTCGCCTACAAGTCGAAATAAATCTCTCTGTTCCACTTGTGAACTGGCGGTAAATTATTTGGCAGGAAATGTGCTCATCTGACGAGATGTTGGTGCGGAACAGAGAAGAGTTTAGTAAGTGCGTTTTCTGCAGCGTGTAGCTCAGCACTATGCCTATCGCTGTTTGGCGTCTGAGTTCGCTACAGACGACTCCCACTGCATTGCTCGACAAACACCATGCGGTCATGGGGCTTGAAATACTCATAAATAGTGCTCTCCTTATTTCTCAACAACTTCATTCTATTTCACTGCCCCCTCGAGGTCGCCTTGGTATAGATGCTGAGCAACTTGTACACTGATGCATAGTAAGAAGGGATAGGGCAGCAAACCGTCACAGAAGTCTATGAAGGCCAATACAGCCTACCACAACTGATGGAAAATGCTTCACTGTTCTAATTACTCATAGAAACTGTCATTAAAAAAAACCAGCACTCATATACAATGGGTCATAAAGCGCTGATGTACTGGGAATTGAGAAAAATCATTGTAATGACACAACTACCGTAAAACCAACCCCAGAAGTTCACGCCAGGCAGCAGATGCCTGTGTGTCCACCTCATTGTGCGGTCATGGACTAAATATCTTAGAGTCCATCTTACCTTCCCTCCTACCACCTCTCATCCCTCAGTCTCCTCACTATAGGTAGGAATACAGGCCACTTCTATTCTGTTGCTGATGGTAGACAAAGACATCCATCTGGTGATATACTGTCTCCTGTCTGTGGACATCAGTCACAGATGGACAAAGGACTCGAGAGCAGGACACTTCTGCAAGCTGTTAAACATATTCCTCACAAACATGCCTCCCCCCCCCCCCCCCCCTGGAACAACAACGAAATTCCAGAGAACTCTCCAGAATGCTTTTTCTAACATCTGCTGGTGGCCGCACAGGAAGTTGTGGCTGCACAGCCTACCACCACGCATCCTGTCCCAGCAAGCAGTCTTCGGCCAGCTGCGGTCGGAGCAGCCAGCAGCCTCCCGGTGACGCACATGGCCGGGGGTGGTCAGTGGGCCACACAACACAGCTAGATAGATGAAGGCTATCCCGAACATGTGTTATTTGTCTAAAAGTGAAGCTGCGGCAGCACGGCAGCCACAACCGATTGCTTCCAAGGGCCCCCACTTCTGAGAGTGAAGACATTTCAGTGCAACAGTTAGAAATCAGGCACAGGTGGATGGTTGGGCTATTCTATACCGTCTGACTAATGTGGTGTTATATCTCGTACATAAGAACAATAGACATTGAGGACTGTCTCCCTCCATCCAAAGCACATCTAGCACACAAAATAGTGGAACTGGGATCATCATGTGCCATCATCGCAGATCTTTAAGAGTATACAAGGAGGTGTGATAGGCGCAGCAGGGTGCCTTCGTTTGTTATTACTGGAGAATCTAGAAAATATTGTTACGATATATTGCATATATTGCATCTAAGATGTTATGCTCACTAGCAGGAGGAATTTAAATGAGCTTACAGAACCGTTTGGCAAAGTTTTTCCCTATTTACAGGGCTGTAGCACTGTCAAAAATGACGTACAAGTCGAAATCGAGACTTCGCGATTGGAAATATGCTTGCAGAATGTCTATGTGTATGTGTGTATTGCGGTTCAAATTCATAACTTGCTAACTGTTCGTCTATAAATTATGTTGCTAAGGAGACACACTCTGAAGGTAGGGAGAAGGGAAACACTTATGGTCCAGGATGCAGTTGACACTTCGTCAACTAACAAATGACTTATTACTAGCGTAAAAAATACCCAAAATCTACAGTTTGTAGATGTTCTGACAGGGTTGTGGTAACATATCAGAGTTTTAAGGTAAAAGCAGAATTAGCGAAGCTCATCTGGTAAGCAATAAGCGAATATACTTGTGGGTAAAATATCCGAGAAGCACCAGAAATAAGCTCTGTACACAAGTAAACTCCCTGGTGCAGATCCCTACACAACTGAGTGGAAGTCAAATGAACATGTGAACTACTTCCAAACTTTGAATTTCCATCAAGTGCATCACTACACGAGTCCGCAGACAAGCTCCCTGACGTATCATAGCAGTACGCAGAACTGTTTCCAGACTTCGAGTTTCCAATGTATCCGTCATTTTCATCACTCGATGAGCCTCATCTAGGAGTGAAGCGAGTGTTACCATATTTTTCATGATCGTGCTATCCAAAACGCATGCATGTAGATCATTGGGAAGAGGGGAATTCTTAAGATTTTTGTAGGATGGAGTAAAAGACACGCAAATATCCTCGTGTAAAATCGAATAACGCATGGGTATGTCAGCAATATGAGCATATGCATATGGAAAACTACAGAAAAAATATGAAAAATTACATAAAATCGGTAAAATCGAGGAAAACCTGGCGTAATTACTTCAGTTTGATGGGAAACGCGTAAAATTGAGGGGAATACGATGAAATATGTAAAATCGCGAAAACCTAGGAAAATTACGTCAACTGACTGTGAATACATAAAATTAGAGAAAAAATACCATGAAATTCGGGGAATTGAGGTGGGTTTGGTGTAACCGGACACTAAAGACCATGAAAAGCTTAATAATTATGCTCTGTCTGCATTCAGTTTCAACCCTCCCTGTCCCCTTGTAAACTACGTGGGTTTTCGTAACACATACTTCAACAAAGGCGATGTAAGTATTACACAGAAGCGCTCTGTTAAAGCAGGTGAAACATACGTATCTCAATCCAGGACAATATCCTCAGACATGCAGTCAAATATAGATATTACCGAACTAGGGCTGATTCTCACAAGCAATGTTATTCCATATCTATTAAGGATATGAATCAGTGTGCTTAACAAATGGTTCAAATGGCTCTGAGCACTATGGGACTCAACATCTATGGTCATCAATCCCCTAGAACTTAGAACTACTTAAACCTAACTAACCTAAGGACATCACACAACACCCAGTCATCACGAGGCAGAGAAAGTGTGTGCTTAACAGACTTAAGCCATTCCCTAGCGTAGTCTGTTGGAGAGTAGCCTGATGCCACGTGTATCTGCCTTAATAGTGTGAGGAGGGTGTGCTATAGAGACATGGTATTAGGATGAAGTTGCTGTATTGTTCTACACACGAGCAAAACTACCTAACTTCAGATCAGAACTTCCGCGTACAAGAGGAAGGCTGCCAGGGGGCCGTGGCTGTGCTAGTGTAAACAACAATAAAACTGTTACATCTGCTTTGGCTACTGATCGTGGTGTTGACTCCCTAGCATGAGATCGCTGTTTCCTTGTGTGCATTTTCATACAACATGGCGTGTGTGGTAACTCAATGTATCAACTAACGCTCTAGTTCCTAGTGAGGCATGGCCGCATTCCTCAGAACAGCATGACTGACACGGGAAATATGATTGATGGTACGTATGTTTCTGAGTTAAAAAGATGTATAAAGTCCATCAATTTCCTAAGAGGCGGAACAGCAGTCTCCCGACTTCGTTCGAGTTGGTTTATAAGCAGTTCGAGTGGGGAATACACATTGGAGATACCTTCGTAGTGAGGACAGCTCGGTCACTTCCTAGGACCCCAGAATAGCGTAGAAGAAAGTAGTTTTATCATCATAAAGTTTGTCACCATAGTGATTGGGGTAAAAAACTTGCAGGGTCGTTGCATGTCAGATGTTGGACATGTGTGTTCTGCATTAGAGTATTAAGAGCGTTGCATTCCACACGACTAATACTTCGGAAACCACATGGCTTTAACATTATAGCGTTCTTAAGTGCACAATCACGTAGCCTTAGGAGTGTTTGTGTTTATGCTTTACAATCATTTCTCTCTTGCTTGTACTTTCTTAGTACTGACTCCACACACTGGAATAATACTCTAGAATTGATAGCATAGTTGATTTAAGTAAAATTTTTCAAACTCTATCAGTCTGGAGCTCCATCATACACAAACCACATGTTTCTTCTTAACCGTCTGCTATATCACCACAACATTTTCAGGTCTAGTATACACCGATAAAGGGTGCTAACCTCCTCAACATGCACACATCTGGAGAGATTCCGTGAGTAAGATTGTGTGAAACAGCCTTTGCTGAACAGCAGATACAGACTCAGCTCATTATGTTCCTTCATGAGACGTGGAATGTAGCAGGTACAGTAACCTCCGACTTCTGGTCAGTTGCAAATTAAATCAGCGACACTGTTGCAGGGACGGTTGTTCAAGGACAATGCGAGATCTTTCGATCTCCAACTTTATCCTATGAATGTGAGAAAACTCTGTGACCCGCATACACGTAGGGAATGCTGACCGGTCGTAATCGGAAATTCCGCACTATGGTCGACGTGCTAGAAATATGTACATAACGTAACTGCATCGGTATAGGACATTGTCTGATATATTTTAGTGTATATGAGCGAATGGAGGTACTGCACAGTCCTCTAGCTGCATTCGCAGCTTAGTATATGGTACTCACAAAGTAGTGGAGGGGTGGTTTAGTGATGATGGAGAAACTGGAAACCATTCTGCTGTGTCATTGGCCGGCGTTGAAATTACAGAGAAACTGGTAAAATTGCTAAAATTGATCGCGCTACCAACTGCAGTTCTTCTTGCATTACATCGTCCAAAATCGTCAGTGTCTTTTGCATCCAGTTCATCCACTGGTACAACTGTTTATTACCACATAATGATTGACTGACAACACTTGTTTGAGATGGAGAGAGGCTTGGCGGGACACTGGACATATACTACTTGTCATTGTGGAACGTGGGATTAAGTGTAGAGGTCATCGCATTCAGACAACTGTTTGGAGACGTTCCTCACTGCTGCAGACTCTTCCTATTTCCATATGCTGCACTGCCAACCACATTTTTTTTTATTTTTGCCAACGAAATAACAGTACCCATTTTTATTTCTACTACTCCTTGTGTGTTGTGAACAGCAACTTCCAGGGATAGTCAACAACAAAAAAGTGATCATGTACCTGTCTAATATAAGGATGTAGCGCACTTGCACTCTTCGAGACGAAACACCTGGATATCTGCTGCCTGTCGCTGTAACACGAGAATCATCTATTGCGAGTGATAGCCTGCTGTATATGGTCTTCTTTCCTGCACGGGTGACAAAACTTTACACACACACACACACACACACACACACACACACACACACACGTGAAAGTGAGCTGTGGAGCAATTATAGTTGATGACAGCCCACTGACGTATTTGTTTTTCGATATATCGGAAGAAAGATGTGGTAACATGTTATAGGGTGACATCAGGAGATTCTACGAAGGTTGCCCATCAAGTAATGCACCGCATTTTTTCTTCAACAATTCTTTATTGAACATCATGAGAATTACACACACGAAAGAATGGTGTTTTATCTTCACACCTTATTTTTCCACGTAATCTGTCCGTACCATTCTATGGCCTTCCTCCAGCACGAAACATGGGTGTGTATGCCCTGTCGGTACCAATCCTTGTCCTGGTGGCGGAGCCAGTGTTTCATTGTATGAATCACCTCCTCAGTGCACTCAAAATGTCTTCCCGAATGGCATCCTTTAATGGCCCAAACAAGTGGGAGTCCGAGGGGGCTAGGTCAGGGCTGTCAGGTTGCACATCCGTGGATGTCTTCCCGACCGTTGCAAATCGTGAAGATCCACCGAACCGCCTTCTGATGACCTCACCCTCCATGCCCAGCGACTGACTGTTCTTCTGTCGATAGCAAATGTTCCACAGACTTTGCATAAGTTTCTTTCTCTGCAATGAGAAATTCAATAACGGCACGTTGCTTGTAACGTACATCACTCACAGACGCCATTTTCAAACTACGCTATCTGCCAGAAGTGACGGAAACTTGGCGCGATCACTCAGGAGATTCCAGATAATACACTCCTGGAAATGGAAAAAAGAACACATTGGCACCGGTGTGTCAGACCCACCATACTTGCTCCGGACACTGCGAGAGGGCTGTACAAGCAATGATCACACGCACGGCACAGCGGACACACCAGGAACCGCGGTGTTGGCCGTCGAATGGCGCTAGCTGCGCAGCATTTGTGCACCGCCACCGTCAGTGTCAGCCAGTTTGCCGTGGCATACGGAGCTCCATCGCAGTCTTTAACACTGGTAGCATGCCGCGACAGCGTGGACGTGAACCGTATGTGCAGTTGACGGACTTTGAGCGAGGGCGTATAGTGGGCATGCGGGAGGCCGGGTGGACGTACCGCCGAATTGCTCAACACGTGGGGCGTGAGGTCTCCACAGTACATCGATGTTGTCGCCAGTGGTCGGCGGAAGGTGCACGTGCCCGTCGACCTGGGACCGGACCGCAGCGACGCACGGATGCACGCCAAGACCGTAGGATCCTATGCAGTGCCGTAGGGGACCGCACCGCCACTTCCCAGCAAATTAGGGACACTGTTGCTCCTGGGGTATCGGCGAGGACCATTCGCAACCGTCTCCATGAAGCTGGGCTACGGTCCCGCACACCGTTAGGCCGTCTTCCGCTCACGCCCCAACATCGTGCAGCCCGCCTCCAGTGGTGGCCCGACAGGCGTGAATGGAGGGACGAATGGAGACGTGTCGTCTTCAGCGATGAGAGTCGCTTCTGCCTTGGTGCCAATGATGGTCGTATGCGTGTTTGGCGCCGTGCAGGTGAGCGCCACAATCAGGACTGCATACGACCGAGGCACACAGGGCCAACACCCGGCATCATGGTGTGGGGAGCGATCTCCTATACTGGCCGTACACCACTGGTGATCGTCGAGGGGACACTGAATAGTGCACGGTACATCCAAACCGTCATCGAACCCATCGTTCTACCATTCCTAGACCGGCAAGGGAACTTGCTGTTCCAACAGGACAATGCACGTCCGCATGTATCCCGTGCCACCCAACGTGCTCTAGAAGCTGTAAGTCAACTACCCTGGCCACCAAGATCTCCGGATCTGTCCCCCATTGAGCATGTTTGGGACTGGATGAAGCGTCGTCTCACGCGGTCTGCACGTCCAGCACGAACGCTGGTCCAACTGAGGCGCCAGGTGGAAATGGCATGGCAAGCCGTTCCACAGGACTACATCCAGCATCTCTACGATCGTCTCCATGGGAGAATAGCAGCCTGCATTGCTGCGAAAGGTGGATATACACTGTACTAGTGCCGACATTGTGCATGCTCTGTTGCCTATGTCTATGTGCCTGTGGTTCTGTCAGTGTGATCATGTGATGTATCTGACCCCAGGAATGTGTCAATAAAGTTTCCCCTTCCTGGGACAATGAATTCACGGTGTTCTTATTTCAATTTCCAGGAGTGTATTACAAGGAGAGGTATGGCAGGTTAAAGTTTGGATTCAGATAGTTCATAGTTTCTTTTACTTACTTTAGATGTTACCAAATAACGAGGAGGAGTGCTCTTGAACGTAATAAATGACTGTATAGATGCAGATCTGTATCGGTATTTCATATGTCTTAAATGAATGTCATGCCCTTGTAGAAATCGACTGTGTCTGTTCTTGTGGAATCATGACTGTTTTTATTATTATCGTAACGATTGTGTGTTTAAAAATACTAGCATGTTACCAGAAGTCCCACGTTATTTCATACTTCATGACCTCTAATTATAAAGAAGACACCACATGAATTATAGATCATTGTGGAACTTTGAATGATAGTATTTTTCCTGACATGTGAGTAGATAGCATGAAACAGGCTGTTCTGTGATTATCAAATTGTTTACGACACTATAATGCAAGAATGTGCTGCTATTTCGAATTATGGTCTGCTGGATTGGGACTACTTCTTCAACTACAGGGGACAGAAACTTTACACACAGCTCGGTAGAGGCAAGTTATGGAGTAAGTATGTCAGATGTCAGCCTGCATATGGTATTTTCTGCTATAACGGTAGAATCTCACAGGGTTGTCTACTAGGTGATGTTAGAAGGTTCTGTTACAAGGCATGCTCTCATGATTTGTTTTTTACATTTTGTAAACACCAGTGTTGTAAAATGATTGTGTTTTTTCCAACAAGTGAACAGGTAGCATGAAAGACTGTATTCCGTAATAGTTATTTCACGTGTCTGAAACCCATGTAATTTTCTCCATCAAACTGAAAGAAGCTGGTTAACATAGCTGTTTCGTTAGACTGAACGGTTTTTTTTTTTCTTCAGATTTTAAAATCTCGTGTGACAGCTGAGGAGAGCCCATGATGCAATCCATGGAGTAATTAACTGATCAATTTGATATCAAAATAGGGATGGTACCGCCATTACCCCACTAGCGATATGTTCAAGGCCTGTAATGTCTTGCAAAGGTTTATGGCTTTGCTTCGCCATCACTCGTGATACGATTAGTAACTGAAAAAGGTGGGGTACGATTGTTTCACGAGACAACTCTAGGTTAATGTGGATATAGGTTTATAAATTCCTACCGATGGTCACAAGCGTACCTGCAACTCTGCCACTCCTTCCTACAATTTCTCAGATAAACTGGGGTCTAGGTAACGTACGTGCTCTCTCATTGACCGTTCAACATCGGATCTTACGTTCTACAGCAGGGGATTAAATAGTGGCGTATTGAGTTTTTAGGGACAGGGGGAGGCTATAGACGTGTAACAGAGATGCTGTAGTTGAATCAAAAAATCGTATATTGACTATAGGTATTGTTGAAAGGAAAGTGCGAGTATTAGTTGAGGACCAATTGGATGAAAATCAGTGTGGGTTTAGGCCTCTTAGAGGTTGTCAGGACCAGATCTTCAGCTTACTGCAAATAATGGAGAAGTGTTATGAGTGGAACAGGGAATTGTATCTATGCTTTATAGATCTAGAAAAGGCATATGACCTGGTTCCTAGGAGGAAGTTATTGTCTGTTCTACAAGATTATGGAATAGGAGGCAAACTTTTGCAAGCAATTAAAGTTCTTTACATGGATAGTCAGGCAGCAGTTAGAGTTGACGGTAAGTTGAGTTCATGGTTCAGAGTAATTTCAGGGGTAAGACAAGGCTGCAACCTGTCTCCACTGTTGTTTATATTATTTATGGATCATATGTTGAAAACAATAGACTGGCTGGGTGAGATTAAGATATGTGAACACAAAATAAGCAGTCTTGCATATGCGGATGACTTAGTTGTGATGGCAGATTCAATTGAAAGTTTGCAAAGTAATATTTCAGAGCTAAATCAGAAATGTAAGGACTATGGTATGAAGATTAGCATCTCCAAAACGAAAGTAATGTCAGTGGGAAAGAAATATAAATGGATTGAGTGCCAAATAGGAGGAACAAAGTTAGAACAGGTGGACAGTTTCAAGTACTTAGGATGCATATTCTCACAGGATGGCAACATAGTGAAAGAACTGGAAGCGAGGTGTAGCAAAGCTAATGCAGTGAGCGCTCAGCTACGATCTACTCTCTTCTGCAAGAAGGAAGTCAGTACCAAGACTAAGTTATCTGTGCACCGTTCAATCTTTCGACCAACTTTGTTGTATGGGAGCGAAAGCTTGGTGGATTCAGTTTACCTTATCAACAAGGTTGAGGTTACGGATATGAAAGTAGCTAGGATGATTGCAGGTACTAGTAGATGGGAACAATGGCAGGAGGGTGTCCACAATGAGGAAATCAAAGAAAAACTGGGAATGAACTCTATAGATGTAGCAGTCAGGGCGAACAGGCTTAGATGGTGGGGTCATGTTACACGCATGGGAGAAGCAAGGTTACCCAAGAGACTCATGGATTCAGCAGTAGAGGGTAGGAGGAGTCGGGGCAGACCGAGGAGAAGGTACCTGGATTCGGTTAAGAATGATTTTGAAGTAATAGGTTTAACATCAGAAGAGGCACCAATGTTAGCACTGAATAGGGGATCATGGAGGAATTGTATAAGGGGGGCTATGCTCCAGACTGAACGCTGAAAGGCATAATCAGTCTTAAATGATGATGATGATGATGACTACAAACACATTGGAAAAGATGAGGCACCCTTCATAGTATGAGAGGCCATGAACCAACAATTTCGGACTGCTATCACACAAGAGCACTGTCCACTGGGAATCACCTGCCTCGAGATGACTGGGTGTTTGTGTTGTCCTCATAATTTCATCATCATTCATGAAAGTGGCGAGACTGGACTGGGCTGACAAAAGGTTGGGAATTTGCACGGATGCTGATAATCGCGCAGTTGAGCGCCCCACAAACCAATCATCATCATCATCATCATCATCATCATCATCATCATATCCACTGGGAAGGAATACATAGACGGCCCAATAACATGAACATGACCGCCGCCTATGTTCGACTTCAAGGTGCAATAACGACTCACAGACGTCAGGTGGGAGCACCAGCAGCTTGGCGGGAGAACGCCTAAAACAGTGAAGTCGTTGTTGTAATGCGGAAACGGAGCGATTTATCTGATGTGCAAAAGGACATGACCATTAGCTATCGGGGAAGCACTTCTGAAACGGCTAAGTTTGTAAACTGTTCGCGTTCCGCCGTTCTTACAGTATACCGTGGATGGTAAAACGACGCTGTCCAAAACCAGTTCAAAGGCAACTGTGGTGCACCACGCGCCATATATGACAGTAGTGAACGACGGCTCAGGAGATGGGTTCGGGCGAATAAACGTGCAACTGCTGAGCTGCTGACCGCCAAGACGAGCCAAAGGACTACCAACAGTCTGTCCTCAGTGGCAGTTCAAGAACTGTTGCTGAATATGGCCCACGCTGACTGCTGTTCACCGAAATCTGCACGGCAGTACCCCAACCGGACGACCCCTGACTGGAGACAGGTGGCCTTTTCAGATTAATCACATTTTATGCTCCATCGGACAGATGGCCGTTGGCGTGTACGGCGTGAAAAGTCCGAAACCAAGCACCCTGCGTACTTTATAGTCTGGAGGATGTTTTCGTGGCATTGCCTGGTGGTCCTGCCAGTGTAGAAGGTACAATGGATCAATTCAAGTATGCATGTATCCTCAGGGACCATGTCAACCCCTACGTGCAGCTTGTCTTTCCTCGACACATTGGCATCTGCTAGCAGGACATTCCAGTGTGTGACACGGCTCACAGTCTACGTGTGTGGTTCGAAGAGCACCAGGATGAATTTACAGTACTGTCCTGGCTATCAAACTCCCAGGGTAAAAACCCAATCGACAATCTGTGAGACCACCTCGATGTTTGCGTCATGGATCCGCGACCGAGAGACCTAGCGAAGATGGCCACGGCACTCGATACGGCATGGCTCCACATCGCTGTTAATACATTCCAGAACCTCGTTGAGTCTGTTCTCACAGTGCTCCGCGGCGTAAAAAGTGATTACATAGGCCAACGAAAATTTTTTTGAAAAACGTTTTTTACTTTGACAGCTGATCCTTATAGATTTTTATGAGCTAATCGAAACCTAGCCTTACTTTCTTTTATATCGCCCATAGTTTTCGAGCAATATACTTTAGTATAAAAATCCTATGCTATACGGTAAATGGGGAAAGTAATGAAACGCTTTGTTACAACATAAGCATGGTTTATATTCACAGTAAGCTACTTAAAACAATGATATGTGTTAATAGAGGTTTCACTTGTCACCTGAAATTGGTTTGTATTTGTTTGTATTTTCTTTCTCTTTTTTGTTTGAAGCTTCTTGTGTAGCTTTTTCTACCATGAGTCTCTTACTGAACTTCTCGGTGAAGTGACCAACAGTAGTGCCCCATCATGTTGGTGTTCTAGCAGCCTTGTTAGCGTTTTTCCATCACTAATTTCGGATGAATCAATAAACAGCCTCCAGTCTTCCTTTTTGTATTCAATACCAAACTCATTCATCAGACTGGGAATGTCTGAGCAGTACACTAAATCACCCTTCCTGTTGAAAAAACTTGGAAAATTGCTCCTCTCTCTTTCTATACATTTATGCTCGTTCCAACTGCCAATAAGTTATTTTCTTTTAATCTAGAGCCGAGCAATGCAGCTTTTTCTTTCGTTAAACCCAGATCCCTAACCAAATCGTTAAGCTACTTCTGCGTAAACAATTTGGGCTCTAGACTTTCTGTATTACAATGGAATTCATCATCATCTGGTTCATCTAAATCAAATTGTACATCAGAAAATACTTCTGTTGGAATATAATTTAAATCATCTGGTTGTTCAGGAACCAGCAAATCTATACCATGCCCTACTGGCTGTATGGCGGACGGAAGGCTAAGATAGCTTATTACATTCTTGTTTTTCGAATTATGATCAGTAATATCAACACTGCAAAAGTAGCTATCATTGGAATGATTTCTTGGCTCGCTCCATCTCCTTTTTGGACCATTTTCTCAGATCATCAGCCGGCCGATGTGGCCGAGCGGTTCTAGGTGCTACAGTCTGGAACCGCGCGACCACTACGGTCGTAGGTTCGAATCCTGCCTCGGGCATGGATGTGTGTGATGTCCTTAGGTTTGTTAGGTTTCAGTAGTTCTAAGTTCTAGTGGACTGATGACCTCAGCAGTTAAGGCCCATAGTGCTCAGAGCCATTTCAGATCATCAACACACGCATAACATACCTTATGCGGCGCTCAAGATTTGTCTTGATCACGAAGTTTAGATCCAAAGTATGATAGATAAAACTTTTTCACAAGTCTGTAATCGTTCTTTGGTGGTTTTTAATCACAAATTCACCACAAATATAACAAAAACTGTCAGCAGAGTTTTTACAACGAAGATTAGACATTGTACTGAGTACATGTACAGGAAACAGGAAAATGAGGTTAAGTTGACAGTAAACAAAACACCATCTGTTAACCCAACAATAGAATCGACCTTTTTTTGCCAGAATGTTTCTCAGCAGTTGTGCCAACGTCATCTACATTCATTACACCTCCTTTTTAAATTATTTTAACTATACAAAAGTTGTTAAACTGTTTAAAAATCGCTTAATGTAATAAATTTAACTGTAAAATGTGAAGAAATGGTGGGTGATTCAGTTTTTTAAGTATCATATTTGTAATTCCCACCCTAAAAAAACATAAAGAACAAGGTAGTTTCAGCAAAAATGTTTTCCCATCATTGGCCTGTGTTATTGACGCTTGTAACAGGTGGTCACATTTATGTGAGTGGACTGTGAATAACCATACAAAGAAAATAGCGGTTGGAGCTCGTTTTGGGCCTTAAGGAAAATTACTTGATAACGAGAGAGAATTAGTCTGAAGAAAGTAGGTCTGAAGTTAACGACCCATGAGAGTAATAGAAACGAGAACAGGGGTGCGAGCGCATGTTGTCAAAAGGATAGCAGAGGTCACATACGCTTTCTTGAGGACTTTGTACTGCTGCGGTTAGTTTCCAATACAGTTCTGGCTCCCAGGTAATGAAGTTAGGCACACATTGCAACTAAGATGGCGACAAGTTTGCCGACAATCATCACGATGAAGCGAAACCAACCGACATAGCCGGCCGCGGTGGTCTAGCGGTTCTAGGCGCTCAGTCCGGAACCGCGAGGCCGCAGGTTCGAATCCTGCCTCTGGCATGGATGTGTGTGATGTCCTTAGGTTAGTTAGGTTTAAGTAGTTCTAAGTAGTAAGGGACTGATGACCACAGATGTTAAGTCCCATAGTGCTCAGAGCCATTTGAACCAACCGACATAGACTAGATACTGCTTCAGAGTGGGCTGGAGAATATGTCTCCGTTGCTTTTAATTATTTACTCAGCGACTTCCCCACGCAAAATACAGTCCGCGCCGACAATCTTACCGGAGGTAGCAGCTGTGGTGACCTCTCGGGCAGTTTATTGCTGAGTGACAGTGGGTAGGGTGGGGCTGTAGTTTCTTACTTTGGTTAACCAGAGTGGCGCCAATCTAGAGACAGTAAAATAATAGGTATTATGCTGCGACGGCGTGGCTGGGAACCAAGTTGGACGAACACACCGTTTTGGGATCGTTTTAATAAATTGATTTCCAGTAATCTCAAAATTATCCGAACCTTTTCATCCTGTCCCCCGTTCGCTTGGCAACACCTCAGTCAGTTCTGAATAGCGTGGGCAACTACTTATGTGCGGGAAATTAGCATATCTCATTTACCAGTTCACTGAGTATGCATACAGCTGACTGCCGTCGTTTGGATTGTAATCTTTTCTACAGTTAGAATCTGTGATAAGATTCTATTCTAAATAAACATTTCGTAGTTCCTCCTTTGTCTGGGCTGGAGTAAACGGTTGTTGGAACCTGTGTGTGCGTAAGGTATAATATTATTCGGTTCATAGGGCCATCTGGGGCCATTTCGAACGTGGAAGATGTCGCAGAAACAGCAGTGTGGTTCTCCAAGCAATTTATATCGACGGAGATAGCACCGATCAGCATATTAACTGAAGAAAAGTGAAATATCAGCACCTTATAAGTCTTAATTCTGTTTGAGTTCGTGTATACCAGATGTAAAGTAATTCTACTCCCGAGATGACTCCTTATTTGCTCTTTCCCCATCCTCATCCTACTGAGGTGTGATAACCATCACGCCAAAATGCCAACAAACTCTGTCCTTCCTTCTTATATTCGCTTGAGGGAGGACTACTATAGCTTCGTGCAACTTCTGAATTCATACCACAACTGTTGTAAAACGTGCGAGTCATATTCGTTGTCACAAAGTAAACCTTGTGGTGAATGAAAACGAAAGCACCTGGGCCCTTTATTGCTGCTCTGTCACGTTACCATCCCGACTTCGACTCGCTAGCAAACATTCGCATACAATAGCGCCATTGCGTTTATGCGAAGTCTCAAACAGTGCAACTGCAGATATCCATAACAACACGAAACTATGGCCTATTTTCAAATAAGTAGTGATTTTCTACAAGTCATAAAAATAAACTGCAAAGGGTTTTACTGTTACAAGTACTGTGTCTCAACGAAACACGAATGTCACATTCACGCACCACTTTCGTGAAGTCAACATCATGTGCCGCACCCCTACCCACTCCCACTGAACTTATTTCCTTCCTTTCCTTAAGATTTTGTTTCTCATCAGCGACATTCTTCTAGATGCAGTACCTGGTCAGTGGTGGAGAAAAGGAATCCCTAGACACTTTCTTCGAATAATTTCATCGACCCGGACACTCTACGTTACGACAGGCAAGGACATGAACCAGACTTTTCTTGTTTAGCAAACCAGCGATTCATTATCATCTCAATCTAGCTTTATTATAATGTTAAAATCGATTTGATGACGTAGATATTTACACAATCAAAAAGGTGAAGCCGAGTACCTGTCACATGAATCTCTTCTATCATCAGCGATTTTTTGGTCCAACATGTGCTTAAGGCTGCGAAATAAATAAATCAAAAAAACGTAAGTAAACGTGTCCGGTGAATAATTGTTTTGTATCGCATTTTAATAAATATTTGCTCAGTTCTGTTTCACAGGTCCACGATGGCCGTGACGTGCAACATAAAGATATTAATCTGGACCACAATGCTTGATACCTATAATGATGAACATCACTGTCAATTCAATCTTAGCTGTCAGCATACTCTGACTCAACTCACGATTATTATGTTTATTTTTTATGATGAGAGCGGTGTGGATATCAGTTGATAGTCCCGCCTCGCGGCTTCCTGAAGCCTTCACATATCTACTAAGTCACAGAGTATGCTTCGAGAGGAAGTAATTACACGTTAAGTGGGCCATTCTGAAGAGCAGATACCATGTTTATAAACCAAACGAATTTAAGGAGCCTTGGGAACCAGCATAAGCACGTCAGCGACTTGTGCACTAACAAGTGCGCTGGCAACATTGTGCTCAGTGACACAGTAATATGGACGTAGGATATTATGCAGAAGTGGCCACTGGTCGGGGCAGAGGCCCTGTGTTGCTGGCAGGGTGAACGGCTTGTTGTGCCTTCGCATGGCAATACAGAATGCACGGCGTCTTATAACGGTAGGGACCTTTAGTTTAAGCTTAACTGTTCTACATTTTATCCGAAGGCCGTCTACAATGGATGACCCATTCACGTTATGCACTCTATTCACAAAAATCTGTTCTGTAACGAAGCGCATACGTTGTAGGCTCAATGTAGAAGTTAGTCAGACTGCGTTAAAACAGGAAATCGGGCAGGAAAATTCCAATTCAGATTACACTGGCGGATCGCGTCTTCAGATCTACGCAGGGGAAAAAAGATGTTGTCCACTAACGAAAGTAATACCAAATAAGTTTAACAAATGTGTAGTAAATAATTTGTCACACGCTTCGTTGTCGCACTTAGGTAAGCGCAGTATACATACCTACAACAAACAGCAACCTATTTCACAGTGCACATGGTTGTGATTAATCTCATGGAAACAGATTCCAGAGGTAAAATGCTCCTATCGACGCACAAGAAAGGTTATTATGCTCCTGTTTCAAATCATTCAGTCCGAAAAGCACGATACCATCTGCCTCATTCTACCTTCCTCAGCCCCTATAGAGATTTTCCCAAAAATTCCTGCATGCGAACATACCCGCGCTCTTTTTAACGTGCAACTCACCTGTCACTCCCACAGAGTTCTTTGTTATTCACTCACACCCACCAGTGTGCTGTAAGTCTCTCATACCCATTCACTCCCATTTGCCCATTCTCTCTTATGCGTCCAGCCCACTTCATCGTCATTATCTCTTCGTGTCTCTCTCTCATTGCAGCTGAGAGACAGTCCCTTTTGCACTACTAATACTACTACTACTACTACTACTAACTAACTTCTCTCACTGTCACTGTCTCCCTCTTGCTCTCCCTTACTAGCTCTATCTCATTCATCCATTCCTTTCCTCTGCTGCTGTCTCTTCTCACTGTTACCCTCCCTCTCTCTCTTGTTTACCTTGACGTACACTCCGTCTCTCACTGGCTCCCACCCACTTCCACTTTCTCCTTCTCTTTATTCCTGTCTCGCTAGCACTGTCTCCTTCACTCTTTCCCTAGCACTGTTCTGCCACTGTCAATTATGTTTCACTACCAATGTATCCCTCGTTCCCATCCTTCTTTCTCTACCACTGTCTACTATCTTCCACTGTTTATTACTTTTCCGTCTTTCCCAATGTCACATTCTCCGTTACCATAAAAAATAGCGAATATGTTCGCATTTTAAGGGTGCTGAGAAGGTAGAATGAGGCAACTGGTACGCCACTTTCCAGTCTGTCTTCTAAACAGGATCATATTCGCCTTTTCTCTGCATTCTTCCTCTGGTTCCCTGCTTTTTGCTCCACAACAGGGCATGTCACTCTTATAAAAAGAACTTTATGGATCAGTAAAATTTTGGTAGTTTCTGTACGTGAAACTGAAATGACGCAGACCAGATTTCACATGCACATAAATTTTGAACGTACTCAAGTACAAGATGGGGCTTCCAGAATCATTCTGCTGATAACGGAGACGCTTTACAGCATAATTCTCCGCGCTACGTCAGTTTATAAATTACGTTTACACAGCTGTATCTCGGAAACTAATAAAGATATCAAGGAAATTTTCGAAGATGTTTGAAATCGGGATCTTAGGAATGTAGAATAAAAATTTCAGCCATTTTCTGTACATTGTCGTCTTGGAACCCGAGGCTCAGTTTTAGTACGAAAAATGGTAAAAAAAACATTTTGAGATTTTCTAAGGAACCGACTAATAAGTAATGGTGCCGCCATAAACCCACTAAGCCCCACCGTAGACCACATAAAATGCAAAAAGAATCAAACGATTTTCTCCATTTGCTAAACAAGAGGAAGTGTCTAACATTCAACCTTTGACCCTGAGCTGTGTAGGATCGTGACACTAAGACGATCCTTTTTTTTGGGTATACAAATGGTCTCTACCTATTCCTTCACCAATAGAACGCGATGTAGGAACCCCGTGTTTTGGAACATATTAGGTAGCATATGCTGTCTCATGCGTACCGATACAAAACTTGGTCACATTCATGTCAATAGTTCCATACGCACACTCACACTCCATGACGACTCGGAGGTCCAAGAAGAAGTGCATTGAATTAACGACGTGCAACAAAATATTAAAGCTAATATCAAATCATGTTAATTGATTCTTCCGTCCGTTCTTGGTAGAACAATATTACAGTACACGAAAAGCACTATAGTGCTTATGTGCCACAGAATTAAGGAATTATGATTTGTTGAATTTAAATATTAACAGTCACAATACATAAAGTCATCAATAACAGAACTGCTATCAACGGTCATTAGGACAGTTAGCAAGAACCGCTATAATAACTGGAGTCGTTTAATGTACTTACATTGTAAATTGAACAGCTCTGAAATAATCATCCTAGTAACAAGCAAGCAAAAGTTCATCATGTGGAAATGTGGAAACTACTGCTAATGATTTGTGCCGGGACGTTATGACCTTGTTAAAATATGTAGAGCTCCTGTTATGTTGAGCACACTAAATGAGCGTAGAGGTCCATGTTTAGAAAACAGGCAAGGCAAATTGTATTTTGTATGTCGGCGAGCAGCTGGATGGTACTGAACATAGACGTACCGGTGAATGAATCTTCATGTAAAGCATGTTGTCAGCTGGTCCGGTCCTGAAGCACCACCTTATCGCCTCGACTGAGATACGACCATGGTCTGGCTTGTTTGGACAAGATACACTTGTCACTCTAGTGTTTGCTCACCTCCCTAACGTCAGACTGGTGTCTGTGGAAGTGGCTGGTTGTAGAGTTTAGTTTTAGCAGTCTTATTTAATACTCTTTACAATAGTAAAGCTGTAACTATTGCATATGAAACGACGAAGAAAAAATATAATTTTGTGCTTAAGTAGCATCTAATAAACTATTATAACAGCTAACAAAACAGCAACTATATGGACTTTTCCTTAACTTTGTGGACCTAAATGCTGTGTTTGGAGGTCCTGGGGACTGGTATCGGCAGTATTAGCACGTAATTTTTCTCTTCGGAGTAATTCCTTTTTGTTCATATACACACACCAAAAAAAGTTTTTCATCACCCCGGTTCTCAGAAGTCCTGAAGATAGACCTTGACTGTGGATATTGTATCACAGACACAGTCTCTTTGGCTGTTCAGAGATGACACTAAACCGGCCAAAGATGCAAACAACCATGCATGAGCAGCGCCTTTTAGACAGAGGGAGTCAGACAGCCGATCAGTTCCAGTCATTCCACCAGGAAGGAGGTACACGGCTCGTGTTGTCTGTAGTTCAACCACGTCTAGACGGTCAATACCGCGGTTCGATCGCGTCCGCATTGTTACTTTGTGCCAGGAAGGGCTCTCGACAAGGGAAGTGTTGAGTGAACCAAAGCGATGTTGTTCGGACATGGAGGAGATAAAGAGAGACAGGAACTGTCGATGACATGTCTCGGGCAGGCCGCCCAAGAGCTACTACTGCAGAGAATGACCGCTACCTACGGATCATGGCCCGGAGGAACCCTGACAGCAACGCCACCATGTTGAATAATGCTTTTCGTGCAGTCACAGGATGTCGTGTTACGACTCAAACTGTGCGCAGTAGGATGCATGGTGCGCAACTTCACTCCCGACGTCCATGGCGAGGTCCATCTTTGGAATCACGACACAATGCAGCGCGGTACAGATTGTCCCAACAACATGCTGAATGGACCGCTCAGAATTGGCATCACGTTCTCTTCACCGATGAGTGTCGCATATGCCTTCATCCAGACAATCGTCAGAGACGTGTTTGGAGGCAACCTGGTCAGGCTGAACGCCTTACACACACTATCCAGCGAGTGCAGCAAGGTGGAGGTTCCCTGCTGTTTTGGTGTGTCATTATGTGGGGCCGACGTACGCCGCTGGTGGTCAATGAAGGCACCGTAACGGTTATACGATACGTGAATGCCATCCTCCGACCGATAGTGCAAACATATCGGCAGCGTATTGGCAAGGCATTCGTCTTCATAGACGACAGTTCGCGCCCCCATCGTGTACATCTTGTGTATGGCTTCCTTCAGGATAACGGCATCGCTCGACTAGAGTGGCCAGCATGTTCTAACCCTATCGAACATGCCTGGGTTGGATTGAAAAGGGCTGTTTATAAACGACGTGACCCACAAACCACTCTGCGGGATCTACGCGGAATCGCCGTTGAGGAGTGGGACAATCTGGACCAACAGTGCCATGATGAACTTGTGGATAGTATGCCACGACGAATACAGGCATGCATCAATGCAAGAGGACGTGCTACTGGGTATTAGAGGTACGGGTGTGTACAGCAATATGGACCACCACCTCTGAAGGTCTCGCTGTATAGTGGCATAACATGCCATGTGTGGTTTTCATGAGCAATAAAAAGGGCGGAAGTGATATTTATGTTGATCTCTACTCCAATTTTTTGTGGAGGTTCCGGAGCTCTCGGAATCGAGGTGATGCAAAACTTTTTTTTTATTTGTGTATAAATTTAATACTCTGAAATTGAAGAATCATACAATGGACTATTTTGTTATCTTAATAATGCGCATTTCATAAATAAATTAAAGGAAGACAAACTTTTACATAAGTGTGTCCCAAACAACGCAAGATAATTGTGCTACTGGATAAGACATCATGAAAGTGAAAGAGTGAAATAGTGAAATCCTCTACAGAAAATCTAAAATATTGGTAGGAAATTTATACTTTTTTATTGTGGTAAGTTTATTCGTGCAACATGTTAACACGCCTTTGTCCTAACCGCGGCCCGCCGCTGTGTTCTGTGTCGCCAGATAAAGACGCGGCTCTGCACTACTTCTACGGGCCGATCGGCCTGCTGTTCCTGCTGAACGCCGGCATGTTCGCCGTCAGCATCTACCGGACGTGCACCTACCCGCCGGCCTTCAGGCACAGGTCGCCCACAGAGAGGTGCGTACACAACACAACACTACACTTACACTACGCTCACGCTACTCCCACCTGTGCGCAGCCCACACCTCAACCGCGTCGTAAAATTCTGTTACGTCATATTTATGCGTGGTACCGCGTCTCTAAAATGAAACATCCTTCCCAGTGAACAACTAATCGTCGATACAGAATCAAACAAGACCCTCCAGGTCCACTAAAGCTCCATACCGGGTGTCCATAAATTATCTTTACAACTTAAAACTTCAATACCTTTAAAAACTATTTAACAAATGGTTTTCAACATGTGATACGTCAAAGTTTTGTTTCCTGATTCACACACATCAATGTGTGCACTTTTAGTGACGCGGATAATGTCTAGTCGGGATTCCATTTCTCTCCACGTACGATACAAGATGTCCACTGCGACGTGTTCAAATGCATTGCTAATGCGCGCCTTAAAGTCCTTTAGGTCTCTAATCTCGTTTCGGTACACCAGATCCTTTACAAAACGCCACAGGAAGAGGCCAGTGGCGGCCATCGAATTGGACCATATCCAATCAATCTATCCGGAAACTTTTCGTGTGTAAATTGAATCCGCAGCTCGTGGTCGTGCGGTAGCGTTCTCGCTTCCCGCGCCCGGGTTCCCGGGTTCGATTCCCGGCGGGGTCAGGGATTTTCTCTGCCTCGTGATGACTGGGTGTTGTGTGATGTCCTTAGGTTAGTTAGGTTAAGTAGTTCTCTAAGTTCTAGGGGACTTATGACCACAGCAGTTGAGTCCCATAGTGCTCAGAGCCATTTGAACCATTTGTAAATTGAAGGATGTGTACCGACCAGTGTGTGGCGCCCCATACTGCTGGAATATGACGTCACGTTGAAGGCATTCCGACTGTGGCGCAGCAAACTCTTGTTACATGTCCAGGTAAACCCTACCGTTGACGGAGGACTCGCTGAAAAAGAATGGATCAATGATGCAATTTTACGTGTAAGTCCGCACCAAACATTAACCTTGGGACTGTCTCCATTTCACGTGTAACATAAGGATGCTGTGAACACAATATACGGACGTCATGACGATTCAATTTGCCAGATATATAAACGTTGCCTCATCGGAGAAGAAAAATCTTTCCCAAAAAGTCAATCTTGCCTAACATATCCAACGCAAAGTGTTCGGTCTGAGGCTTGTCCGTAGGCTATAATTCCTCAAGCAGCTGCACCTTATACGGATATAGGCGGGCAGGACTTTGTGCACTGTTGATGGTCTCTGTTCCATCCCTATGGCCGCTGTACGCACCGATCTTGGCGGAGTCCTTGCAAAGCCTGCCGTACCTTGTCCACGTTGGCGTCTGAAACAGATGAGCTACCCGACCCACTTTTATAGACAACACTACCTGTTTCCACAAACGACGTATGCCAACCCCGAGTAGTTGTTTTGGAAGGTGGCTTCCTTCCATACCGTGTTCGAAACATTCGTTGCACTTGGGAATCGGACGCTGTCTGTACGAACCACGCCGCACACTGAGCTTCTCCCTGTGGCGTCCGCATTTTATCAGGTTTTCAAGTTCAGTTTTGCGTAAAAATTGCATCATAAAAATAAAAAACTTTGATTTATGACATACTAAAAACCATTTCTTAATATCTAGTATAGTTTGATAGTTATTAAATTCTTAAGTTATAAAGATAATTAACGGACATCCTGTATTTTTCTCAAGATAAAATTCAGTCTTCGACTGCAGAACTGGCATGTTTTACGGCATTTCACCAGTTTCGACGTACTTATATCACCTTCGGAAGTCTACAGCAATTAGGAAAAAATAAGTCTTTAGAACATAGCCATACAAGTATGTTAACAAAAAATGTATTACAAAATATTTTCTCAGTAGTGGCTTATAACAAGGGTAACCACACCAACAATATCTTCCACAGTACAGGATAATGACATGTCATATACTATGATGACAATGTACAAACGAGTTCCAAATGGACCTTTGTGTTGCACCCACTCCATGGGTAAAGGCAAAACATCACACGCCACATCTATGATGTCACAAACCAAGATGGCGCTTCTCCTGTAATCACATTGCGGTACACTATAGTGAAACAGCCAATAGCAGCCTGGTATTTCACTGGTCATTAAAATAAAGCAGGTCAATTAGTATGTTGCCTAACTGTTCAAAACTGTCTGAACGACCTTCATTATCTATCAAGCATACTCGTCAAACATTCTACCTTTCAGCTCACATGAGAGCGTACAGTATCAAAAATTATATAAACGGTGTAACTTGCAGTATTCGCACCTCTAAAACGTGTAAGCTCCATTAGCAACATGCGTGCAGCAATATATTGCTCCATAAAAACATCAGTAGCTGACAGTCTGTATGTGCGGTGGGTATCAGCTATCAGCTAATGGGGGTGCCGTTCCGTTCCGGTTTAACCCCAGTAATACCAAGGTATTTTCCATAAAGCCCATTACCAGGGAGGGGGAGGGCGGAAGGAGAGGAGGGTACATTATGGCCACCCAAAAAAGTGCTCGTTATTTGTTGTTGGAGTAATTAACAACATACTTTTTAAGGAGATGCTGATGTGTAAGTAGGATCCACAACGTGAAAATACATGTTAGAACACACTTGGCAATATCAATGCACTTTCAGTAACGTGTACTACTGAGTTTATTACCACCACCAAAAAATTTAAAAAAATGCGAATTTCATTGCTTATAGTTGACCCTTACTCAAAAATAATTTTTTAAGAGATGCTGATGTGTAATTAAGTCTCTGATCCTAGAAATACTGCATACGACACTCATTAAGGAAAGTGACATCTACTGCTGATATATAAAATTTTGCGTTAAGTTTAACTGAAAAATTTAAAGTATAAAATGTAGTTGAAGAATTAATTAGAAACATATTTTTTTTTCAAAATTTAATAATATAAAGTGACTAGATTACAATTCGTTCAAAAGCTAGGCATAAAGTACCCCCCTCCCTCCCCTGCCCTTGGTACTGCGAGGGGTAGTGGTCTACGAGGGTTAGTGGTCTTTGTGAATGAAATGCACTGTTCATTTTACGATCCGTTCTGTAATACATACAATTTTCTAAGTTATAAACTGACAAATTACCATCCAAGTTACAGCAAAAGTAACTTTGACATAAACGTTGCATGTTTTCTAATACTGTCATTTTTTCAGGCATTTTAGACAATGAATGAATTATTTGGACTTTTCTGCTCCGAGTCACTTTTATTTCATGTTCATTTTAACACATTGCAATGTGTTTCAAGTTTGTTTTCCTCATCATCAGGCATTTATGCATACACACATAATTTAAAGATAACTGTCTTTGAAACTTCCTGGGAGATTAAAACTGTGTGCCCGACCGAGACTCGAACTCGGGATCTTTGCCTTTCGCGGGCAAGTGCTCTACCATCTGAGCTACCGAAGCACGATTCACGCCCGGTACTCACAGCTTTACTTCTGCCAGTACCTCGTCTCCTACCTTCCAAACTTTACAGAAGCTCTCCTGCGAACCTTGCAGAACTAGCACTCCTGAAAGAAAGGATATTGCGGAGACATGGCTTAGCCACAGCCTGGGGGATGTTTCCAGAATGAGATTTTCACTCTGCAGCGGAGTGTGCGGTGATATGAAACTTGAGTCGTGAGTCGTGCTTCGGTAGCTCAGATGGCGGCCCGCATCTCGTGGTCGTGCGGTAGCGTTCTCGCTTCCCACGCTCGGGTTCCCGGGTTCGATTCCCGGCGGGGTCAGTGATTTTCTCTGCCTCGTGATGGCTGGGTGTTGTGTACTGTCCTTAGGTTAGTTAGGTTTAAGTGGTTCTGAGTTCTAGGGGACTGATGACCATAGATGTTAAGTCCCATAGTGCTCAGAGCCATTTGAACAAATTAATAAAACAGTCTGCCTTCGGCAGTGACACAGTGCGGACCGTGTTGCCTGCCGGCCGCGCTGTGGTGCGCGTGCCTGTTTGTTTACGCCGGAGCAGCTTCGCGTGTGCGGTGTTGTGAGTATAGAACGAGATGGCACACTCGTACAGAAAAACGACTTTGAAGTTCAGTTTTGCGAACGACTATACACGACCAAAGGCACACGAGGTTGAACGTTTCTTCAGAGAAGAGGTGAAAATCGATCCACAGGAAATCGTGGGAATCAATTTATCGCTCGTTTCAAGCGTCGTCTATGTCAAGCTTGTTGACGAGGCTGCTTGCGAAAGACTTCTACAACGATCACCGAACGGGTATCGTTTCTGTCATGCCGACGGGAATGTTGGTGCAGTTACAGTCGATCACGCGGGAATGGGGATCCGCACTATACGAGTCTTCGAACTTCCGTTTGAGGTCCCGTCTGAACTTGTTACCGACGCCTTTCGACCATACGGTACAGTTCTATCCCATGTGGCCGAAAAATGGACGAGTTTTACCACGTACCCCGTTTTAAATGGGGTGAGACAAATACGGATAGAGCTGCGCAAGCACGTCCCCTCTTATTTGTACATAGGAGGTTGTCGAGCAATTATAATCTACGATGGGCAACCTCGCACTTGCTCGGGGTGCGGGAAAGAAGGTCACGTCCGCTCGGAATGCCTCCAGCGACGTTTAGTGCAAACTCCACGGGCTGACGTTCAGGCGCCACAACCGACGACTGTCTTACCGTTGACCTTTGTGGAAGCCCTGAGAAGCGACGCGAGGGAGACTTCCGATGGGCACCAGCAGCTGCCCCCTATAGAGAACATGGACACTAACGGACTGGAACTCCGACCACCGGTTCCACCACAGCAGACACAAGACACCACAGAAGAGATGCAGCTGACGGCGGCTCCAGGATCATCCGTGGTGGCTGCCAGTGCTTCCACCGAGAGCGTGATAGGCCAGGCCCAAGACGGAGGATACGCAACCCCAACAGCCGATGCGGAAGCACGGCAACGGAAACAGCGTTCGCCGAAGAGAAGAAAGAAACGTCGACTGACTTCTGCTGACGATAGCCATAGTCCCGAGGGGACAGTGGACGACAACGACAGTATCGACCTGAGACCAGTGGATTCAACAGATACCGAGATGACGATGCAGGAACTACACAGCGACGATAACTTGAACTCGCCTTCTGGTGACCGGAAGGCGGCAGTGGAGATGACAACTGTCCAACATCAGAGCGATGACAACGTTACCTCCCATCTTTCGACCAGTTCCGGAAATATTCTGGGGGACTGGGCGCAAGAAATGGACCAACAGGAACGGGATGAAAATACGAACGCGACGATTGAGGACAGTCCTGGCCGGAGGCCGGGAGGGGTCGGGAAATGTTGACCAACTTAGTGTGTTGAGGAGCGCCGGGGGTGCAGATGGACGCTTAATGACACCGCCCTACAACTGATGAACACAAGCCAGGCGTACCGCGTTGCCACGATAAACATTAATGGCATACGGTCACCGCTTAAAATTCAAATGCTGAAAGATATGTTACGCGCTGCGGACGTGGATATTGTCCTCTTACAAGAAGTGCGTTTCACATCGCCGCCAGAGTTCTACGGTTACGAGGCACATTATTCAGTGCACGATGAAAGTGGATGCGGTGTGGCGATTCTCACCAGGGAAGGAATAGGAGTGGAGGACGTCAGGTCTCTCCCTTCGGCACGCGGCATAGCGATCACTGTCGACGGCGTTCGTTTCATCAATTTATACGCACCATCTGGCTCCACAAAACGAAGAGAAAGGGCGACTTTTTACACCGAAGAGATAGCACCGTTGTTCGCTGGACGCTTTGATAACTATGTAGTGGGCGGCGACTTTAATTGTGTCGTCGACAAAAAGGACCAAGTACCTCATTATGTGCCATGCATGGAACTGCGTGCGTTGATTACCGAAATGGCACTCCTGGATACCTGGGAATTGCAGCATGGTGACAGACCGGGTTATACGTTTGTCACGGGACACTCGGCGAGTAGACTTGATAGAGTGTACGTGACGCGAGCTCTACGGACGACGATACTGGATGCCGAAATCTGGCCAACGGCTTTTACGGATCATATGGCGTACGTCTGTACGATTTCACTAACGCGTCAGAAGATATGGCGGAGTAAAGGTCACTGGAAAATGAATTGTGCACTTTTACGTGACACTGAATGTCACCGGTCGATAGAGGCGGCCTGGGAGACCTGCGTTCGTCGCCAACGAGCATACACCTCGGTTCTCCAGTGGTGGATTAAATGCGCAAAACCAACGTTACGGAGAACGTTGATACGATACGGGCAGGACAAATCGCAGTGGAACCGCACAACGGCTGATTTTTATTTTACAGCCCTGAGGGAGCTGATGACCCAACAACCATCGCCGGAAAGGCACACGGCCATGCGCAGGATAAAAGCCAAGTTATTACAGCTGACGAGACTAAGAATGGAAGGTATAATGGTCCGGGCGAGATTGGCGGACACAGTTGCTGCCGAAACCCCCTCCATGCACCACGTGGTACGTGAACGCCAACGACGACGCAGGACATTGATCAGGGAACTAATCTCTGAAACTGGCCAGCCAGTCGTGCACCAGCGTGATATTGCGCATGTGTTTACCGACTATTTCCGCCAGTTATATGGACCTGTACATGTGAACCACGAGACACTACATGATGTCATCTCGGAAATGCCAGATAGAGGACCACCGCTGGATGCAGAGACCTTCATCACAGCGATAACAGAGGATGAGCTGACAGACGCAATTGCCAGGGGGGCTCCGAACAAGTCCCCTGGACAGGACGGCTTCCCAATTGAATTTTACCGCGCCTTTGCATACCTCATGGGATGGACCTGGATTCAGATGTACAACGAACTCCTGTTACCGCAGACTGAGATACCTGCCGAGTTCACGGAGGGTATCATCATCCCCATACCCAAACCACGCGGTGGCAGAAATCCAGGAGATTATAGACCACTCACTCTCTTGAACTGCGACTACAAGATTTTCGCGCGCATACTTGGGGCTCGCCTGCGGTCTTCACTATCTGATAGACTCCTCATAGATCAAACTTGCCTCGGCGGTAAGAGCAACGTACATACGGCGCTCAGTGACTACCGAGATATCATCGCATTAGCAGCGGCATGCCGAGTGCGTGCGGCACTCGTCGCTATTGACTTCGATCATGCATTCGACAGAGTGGATCATACCTTTTTGCATGCGGTGATGGACAGATTGGGAATCCCACAGGCCTTCATCCTAGTGATCATGCGACTGTTACACGGCGTACGATCAAGGGTCTCGGTGACTGGACGGGGCACTGACTACATTGTTATTTCAAGGTCAGTTCGTCAAGGTTGCCCCCTGTCGATATTTTTGTATGCAATGGCTTTGGAACCCTGTTTATATGGTCTCCGAAGACGGTTGGAGGGAGTGCCGTTGCCACAACTGACCTTTCATTGCCGAGCTTATGCTGACGATGTGATGCTGGTGGCACGGACAGGCGAAGAAGTACGTACGGCGTTGGCATGGATACAGCGATACGGGATGGCGGCAGGAAGCGTGCTTAATCTACAAAAATCACGCTGCATGAATGTCGGTCGAGGATTACAACCGGGGGAGGAAGGGCCGCTCATCTTAGTTAAGACCGTAAAATGCCTAGGTATTACGTTCCACGCGGATGTGCAGCGGACAGCAGCGGATAACTACCGACGCATATTAAAGCTGATGCGGACAATGGTGCTGTTACAGAAACTAAGAGCGTTGGATATGATTCAGAGGGTGACCTATGTTAACGTATACCTAGCACCGAGACTCACTCACGTAGCGCATGTCCTGCCTTTAACGCGCACAATGGCATCACGCATACAAGCAACTTTCGGAACCTACGTGAGTGTGGGACACCTGTTTAAGATCCGATACACAACGCTTACGCTACCACCTGGAGAGGGTGGACTTGGTCTAGTGAACGTATATGAAAAGGCACGGGCGTTATTCGTCAGTACGATTTTCCGACAGTGGCGCGGCCAATTTCGCAATAGCTCGGGTGCGTTGGCCGATGTACTAGCGCCCACTTCAATGCTGCCACCAGTCGATGTGGGCCATATTTCACCGAAGCTGTCACACTTCAAGTCTTTTTTTTTGGAGCTTAGCTATGTCAGAGATTCCTTCCCAACAACACGACTACCGACGACGCGAGACGTATACCATCTCTTACTGCGCCGGTGTCCCAGGAATACCCTGGAAAAGAAGTACCCAGACAAGAACTGGCGACAGATCTGGCGCGTTATACGGAACGTTTACCTCCCAACGTCGGTACGCTCAACATGGTATGTGGTGATAAATAGGAAGTTCGCAACGAATCAACGGCGGCACGCGATTCATTTGGCAGACACTCCACTATGTTTAGGCTGCGCAACAGTGGACACTGATGAACATCGTTTAGAATGTAGTGGGACGGCTCCAGTGTGGCAGTTGACACAACAGATATTGGCGTTCCTGTTACGCTCCGCCCCTCACACAATTTCATCAGACACACTTTTTTTCCCCCAAGAATCTTATTTCCCGGTCCAAAAAACCAATGCAGTGACATGGGTGCGGGGAATGGTGGTGGGCTACGTGTATAACGAATCGGAAAAGGACAAAATTGATTTTTGGCATTTTCTCTTGGATGGGCACACGAAGCTGCAACAGCATAAGAAATGTAGGCAAGACTTCGCTAATTACTTGCGACTTACATTTACCGACCCGCCGGCCAGATGGGGTGTGACGGGTGAGAGATGAGATAGCCGAAGAAGCCGAGATTGACATCGATCACACTTACGGACCCTTAGTTAATTTCGAGAAGACGACCCAGTCTTACACCAACGTCTGGAGAACGAGTCGATAGATGGCTCTCTTGCTCTATCGAACGTCGGGTCGTGAGCAGGTGTCGCCCCCGACACGAATTTCATTTCATTGCTACAGGAGCATGTTTCTTTTGTATTTGTACTATCCGCAATGTCTTCATGTCTTTCATTTGAGCATTTTCAGTTTTATTTATTTCCTTAATTAATTAATTTTCTAATTAGCCACTTTTGTCAACATATGGAATTTGTAGACACTATTTATGCGATAGTACAACAACATGTATGTCAGCAAAGGTGGTAAGCCTGACATAAAAAAAAAAAAAAAAAACTGTTGTGTTCTACAATTTTTTGTTCGGTTTGAGTACCTAAAGCATATAAAAAAAAATAAAAAAAAAAGTGATCAGCGTGACAGAATGTCAATCCTAAGGGCCCGGGTTCGATTCCCGGCTGGATCAGAGATTTAAAAAAAAAAAAAAAAAGAAAAAAAAGAAAAAAAAAAAAGATGGTAGAATACTTGCCCGCGAAAGGCGAAGGTCCCGAGTTCGAGTCTCGGTCGGGCACACAGTTTTAATCTGCCAGGAAGTTTCATATCAGCGCACACTCCACTGCAGAGTGATAATCTCATTCTGGATAACTGTCTTTGTCAAAATTAACCTGGAACTGTTCTGCTGCTGGAGTCTCGGATCGATAAGAGCTGCACGGCTCATCCATAAATGCTGTAAACATAAGTTTGGCAATCTTCTCGAGTGTGTTGTACGGTCGAAACTGCTTTCTGTGTTCCTATAATTCTTCGCAACTAAAACTGATCGTCTCCATACCATCACTGATTACACCACTGATGAGTAGTTGGCATTGGTTAAGACACGAAGTGATTAGACATTCGGCAGCATACTTAACTGCGCTTCGTACTGTAGCTGTGTATACCAGACGTATTGCATACTCCAAATGCATTTCGACAGTACTAAATCAACGACACAAAAGTTATAAATTACTCCAAGGAGATAAGACCAGGAAATGAAGCACTTCTGCAGAACAGAAGTATCATAGCTGTCTGTTTCTGAAATCTCACCTCGTGTCGGAAAAGTGAAGAGGACGTCACCGATGGATCAATACGTTATCCGCTCTCAGGTTTCTGAAAACCGTGTTGCATCAGATGAAATGTTGCAAAAGCACAGTCAATGGTTTAAAACTTCTAGGTATCGCGAGATTACTCGTGAAGAACCAATCACTGGTGAAGATATCACCCGCTGCGATAAGAGCTTCTACATGTCGAGCTATCATGTCAAGCATGTAACGTATCTGTTCTTGCTGTGTTCGCTATACGACTTCACTTGTCCTCTCATTTGATTGATAATTACTCTGAAGTGTGCTGACACGCCTATTGTAGGCTAAGTTGTAGATGAGATGGTTCACAAACAATTGAAATCGTCAGGAAAGTAATTTTCAGTCTAGCGTCTGCAGTCAGATCGTCGGATAAGGATCATAAGTGCAGAAACATTCAATAGCAGAATGACTAACCGAAAAGAGGCTGTACGGACTTCACTGAAATGCAAAATACACTGGTGTGCAAAACTTAAGAAATGGAAATTTGTGGTAAGATCTTATGGGACCAAACTGCTGAGGTCATCGGTCCCTAAGCCTACACACTACTTAATCTATATGAAGATAGTAACTGTTCCGAAAGAACAGATACCAGTGATGACCATGCAGCTTCTCTAGAAAGGAATGATAATTAATCGAAACCATCAGCTGCCAACAGGTGTTGTTGATATATCTCAAAGGGGACAGCTGAATATGTGTGCTCCAAATGGAACTCGAACCCGGGATCTCCTGCTTACATGGCAGAGGCTCTATCCATCTGAGCCACCAAGAGCACAGAGGATAGCGCGACTGCAGGGACTTATCCCTTGCACGCTTCCCGTGAGACTCACATTTCCAACTGTCCACAACCTACATTCGTAATGATCCTAAAGGATATTTGCCCATCCACTCATTATTCGCGCACATTAAGGTGACGATTCCCGTAAGAGTTAGGGCAACCTGTGCGCATTTGCTGAGCCTGAAAACGTACAAGATCGGACAGCGAAACCTGTTCCTGTGGCGAAGCCGTGGTTTACACAAATGGAAGTCTTATACTGAGGCTAGCACGAAAAGAAAGCAGTACCAAGCAAAGAAAGAAAATGATAGGAAGGGAAAGGGGAGTCCTCGTCGCCAACTTTTGTATCCCGCCTGGAAGGCGACGCGTGGGTAGGAGAGTGCCAACCTAATAACGTTAATACGCCGTGGCATCGTTGCTATCGATACCATACTTCCAGTGGCAATAAACAGCGCTGCTCAATCGCTGCTGAAGTACTTTTCATTCATCGTGTTTTACCATGCCTGTGAACACATACCAATAACAAATATTGTGCTAGAGTAATTTTGGACCCCTCTGTCGACTGTACACTCCCCTTTGGGTCCTGGGGTTGGAATAGGCCCAAGGTATTCCTGCCTGTCGTAAGAGGCAACTAAAAGGAGTCTCTCACGTTTCGGCCTTAATGTGATGGTCCACTGTAGGGTTTGACCTCCATTTTTCAAAATTTTCCCGAAGAGCGAGCCAACTGGGGAAGGGCGCCTTACATGGTGCATATTTCACAGGGACCATCTTTTGCAGTCTGAAGATTAGCTGCTCGCCAATTTAGAGCGGCAAGGTGTCCATTTCGTCCAGCGCGTCCACCAGGATCTGAGGGATAATCAGGTAGCCACCAGTGCCTTCATCTTGGCCTTCGACGGTAACACACTACCCGAGAAAGTCAAGGTGATGGTCTACCGTTGTGACATATAGCCATATATCCCTCCCCAAACGCGGTGCTTTAAGTGCTGGAAGTTCGCCCATATGTCTTCTCGCTGTACTTCCAGCGTCACCTGTCGGGATTGTGGACGTCCTTCGCATCCCAATACTCCATGTGCCCTGCCTCCCATCTGTTCCAACTGCGGAGAGAACCATTCGCCTTGCCCGTCAGACTGCAGGACTCTCCAGAAAGAAAGAAAAGTAATGGAACATGAGACCCTGGAACGTCTGACCTACACTGAGGCTAAGAAAAAATAAGAGGCTACGTCCTGTGCATATGTAGTCAACCTACGCCACCACTACGTCAACGATTCTACCATCTTCCTTTCTGCCGCATACAGTTGGCTCTCATAGCTGTCAGACTCCACCTGCTCCCTAGAAGGTGGGAGCAACCTCCCTCACTGTTGCTCCTGCACCACATACTTCTGGAGCAACACCCCCCCCCTCCCCAACCATCGCGGACGGTAGTATCCACTTCTCAGCTGAAGAAGCATAAGTCTTCTTCGGCTACTCTCGCGAGGAAAGGATCCCTTGGGTCACTCTCTTCCCAGGTTCATACCAGTGGCAAACCTGACACTCGTCAGTGGCTGAAGCAACCCCAGGTAGCTGGTCATAGGGCTTCACAGTCTTCCTCAGTTCCTGACACTGAATCAGTGAAGCCCTCCCATCTGAACAAACCTAAGGAGCAGCGAGAGAAACCTAAAAAGGAAAAGACCCCAATAACCAAGGCACTCGTTCACTACACGCCACAGTGAACCATAGAACGCCCCATTTACAGACTAGGAGCTCCTCAGTGCCCTTCTACATTGCTCCGACACAGCTCCTGGGCCGGATTGAATCCACAGTTAGATGATCAAACATCTCTCGTCTGACTACAAGCGACATCTTATCATCTTCGACTGGATCTGGTGCAATAGCGTCTTTCCATCACAATGGCGGGAGAGAACCATCATTCTGGTACTCAAACCCGGTCAAATCCCGCTTGATGTGGATAGCTACCAGCCCATCAGCCTCACCTCTTTGTGAGTTGCTGGAATGTATGGTGTGTTGGCAGTTGGGTTGGGTCCTGGAGTCACGTGGCCTACTGGCTCCATGTCAGTGGGCTTCCGCCAGGGCCGCTCTACCACTGATAATCTTGTGTCCATCACGTCTGCCATCTGAACAGCCTTTTCGAGACGCCAACATCTGGTTGCCATCTTTTTTGACTTACGTAAAGCATGCGACACGACTTGGCGACGTTATATCCTTGCCACATTGTATGAGTGGGGTCTCCCGGGCCCACTCCCGATTTTTATCCAAAACTTCCCGTCTCTCCGTACTCTCCACGTCCAAATCGGTGCCTCCCTTAGTTCCCCCCATATTCAGGAGAATGTCGTTCCGCAGGTCTCCGTATTGAGCGTATTTCTATTTTTAGTGGCTATTAAGGATCTACCAGCAGCTGTAGGGCCATCAGTCACACCTTCTCTATATGCAGATGACTTCTGCATTTTGTACTGCTCCTCCAGCACTGGTGTTGCTGAGCAGTGCCTACAGGGAGCCAGCTGCAAAGTCATGTGTCTTGCATTTCTGTCGGCGTCGCACCATTCATCCAGAACCAGAACTTTACCTTAATGACGATCCACTCACTGTAGTGGAGACATCGCTTCTTAGGACTGGTTTTCGACGCCCAATTGACTTGGCTACCTCACCTTTGTCAGTTTAAGCGGAAGTGCTGGCAGCACCTCAATAACCCTCCACTGCCTAAGCAACACCAACTGGCGTGCTGATCGCTGCAGCTCTACGGAGCCCTTGTTCAATCCCATCTAGACTAGAGGAGTCTGGTTTTATGGTTCAGTGGCGCCCTCAGCGTTGAGTTTACTCGAACCAGTACACCACTGTGGCGTTTGTATAGCGACGGGAGGTTTTAGAACGAGTCCAGTGACCAGTGTCCTGGTGTAGGCTGGAGTCCCTCCATTGAAGATTAGGCATGCACAACTGCTTGCCATTTACGTTGCACATGTTTGTAGTTCTCCTACACATCCGAATTACGGTCTCCTTTTCCCAAACATGGCGGTTCATCTCATGCATCGGCGGCCCACGTCAGGGCTTATGATTGTGGTTCGCGTCCAGTCCCTTCTGTCTAAACTGGAGTCCTTCCCGTTACCACCTCTCCTGGAGGTCCATTCACAAACACCTCCATGGTGTACACCTAGACCGCCAGACCGCAGATTCCTCTGGACCGTTTGCATGGCCCTAAGGACTCCGTTAACCCTGCGGCTTTGTGCTATCACTTCCTCTCGCTTCTCAACATGTACCAGGCCATGAAGTGGTTGACACCAACGGCTCGATGGCTGATGGTCACGTAGGCTTTGTGTATGTCCATGGAGGACATATTGAACAGCACTCCTTGCCAGATGGCTGCAATGTTTTTGTTGCAGAGCTGGCGGCCATATCTCGTGCTCTTAAGCACATCCGCTCATGACCTGGCGAGTCACTTCTCCTGTGTACTGACTCCTTGAGCAACCTACAAGCTATCGACCAGTGCTACCCCCGCCAACCTTTGGTAGCGTCCATTCAGGAGCCCCTCTACGTGCTGGAACGGTCCCGTCGATCAGTGGTATTTGTGTGGACCCCAGGACACGTCGGAATCCCAGGCAACGAACTTGCTGACATTCTGGCCAAACAGGCTACGCGGAAACCACTTCTGGAGATGGGCATATCCAAAACTGGCCTGCGTATCGTCATACGCCGCAGGGGATTTCTGCTTTGGGAGACGGAATGACATAACAGTAGCACAACAAACTGTGTGTCATTAAGTAGACTACGAATGCGTGGGAGTCTTCCATGCCCCCCCTCCCCTAGAAGATATTCGCAGTTTTTCACTAGTTTACTGTTTTATTTAATAAGAAATGCTGCATGTTTTCTCGGATTGTACAAGTGCATTCTTGTATTTAAAATGTTTATTAAAAGCAGTTTTTGACTGGTTTACTGTTTTATTTAATAAGAAGTGCTGTATGTTGTCTCGAGTCCTTGTTTCCTGAGACTAGTATGACCTGCCCCCCCCTAGTTCAGATACTGGGTACGCCCTTCTCCATATGCACAGGCTATGCCTCCTAAGAGGCGTCAGGCACATTTTCTCTGGTATTTAGGCAGATATTTGCAATTTCATTTTTGCAGTGTGTAGCTCTAGTCACCCCAGAGAGATTCTGTTCATTACTTCTTTCGTGCGACGTCCACTGTCGCCGGGAAGAGTGAGTTTGTTTCCCGTTACGAACAAAAATGATACAGAAAGCGAAATTTTACGTGCAGAATCGATTGGTTGGTTGGTTTAAAAGGTGGGGGGAAAGACCAAACTGCTAGGTCATTGGTCCCTCGTTCCAATTAAAATAATTCCAAAAGGGTGGGAGTAAAATAATTGAGACATACAAAACACAGCTGGAAGAAAGGAGATAACCACAAGAATGACAGAAGGGCAACAAATACTAAAATGGACAAAATCAGTGAAGAAATCCACAGAGAGACGCAAGAAACATGTAGAAGAGATCGAAACAAGAGAACAGGTTACCATTGCTGGCTGACCACGAGAGTAAAAAGGGGAAGCCAGCCACTCTGCAACACATTAAAACCTCCGCCCTAAAAGCACTAGGGTGGAGGACACAGAGGTACAAAGGACATGCACTAAAACTTAGTAGACCAAATGATAAAAACCGCCCTCACGAATAAAACGTAAAACTAAAGCTGCTATTGAGGCATTGTCGCCCAACGCCGAAGGTAGAATGCTGGCAAAGTTGAAAGTTCGTCACAGAGCGTCTAAAAGTGGGCAGTCCAGCAAGAGGTGGACGACCGTCATTTGTGAGCCACAGCAACACCGAGGTGGTTCCTTGTGACTGAGGAGGTAACCATGCATTAGCCATACGTGGCCAATGCGGAGCCGGCAGAGGACGACTGACTCCCTGAGAGAGGAGTGCATGGAAGACTCCCACGAATTCGTAGTCTACTTAATGACACACAGCTTGTTGTGCTTACTGTTATGCCATTCCGTCTCCCAAAGCAGAAAAACCCTGCGGCGTAAGACGAAACGCAGGCCAGTTTCGGATATGCCCATCTCCAGAAGTGGTTTCCGCGTAGCCTGTTTGGCCAGAATGTCAGCAAGTTTAAACGGACTGTTAAAACCGCTCAAAATAACCGGTTTCTGAAATATTCGATTTTCGGTCTTGTATTCCTATTATTTCCTTTGATTAACGGAGAACTCGAATAATTATTGAAAAATTTTGCCTCTCTCGGTTTCAAGAGACATAGAATCAAAATATTAAATTATATAGCCAAGTACACTGAAGAGCCAAAGAAATTTGTACACCTGCCTAATATCGTGTAGGGCCCCATGAGCAAGCAGAACTGCCGCAACACGAAGTCGCATGGATTCAACTAATGTCTGAAGTAGTGCTGGAGGGAACTGAAACCATGAATCCTGCTGGGGTGTACATAAATCCGTAAGAGTTCGATGGGGTAGAGTTCTCTTCTGAACAGCACGTTGCAAGGCATCTCATATATGCTCACTAATCTTCATTTCTGGGGCGTGTGGTGACCATCAGATGTATTCAAACTCATAAGTGTGTTCCTGGAGCCACTCTGTAGCAATTCTGGACGTGTGTGGAGGCGCATTGTTCCGCTGAAATTGCCCAGTCCGTCGGAATGCACAATGGACATGAATGGACGCAGGTGATCAGACTGGTTGCTTACGTACGTACCATCTGTCACAGTCGTATCTAGACGTATCAGGGTTTCCATATCACTACAACAGCACATGCCTTAGCTGGCCGCAGTGGCCATGCGGTTCTAGGCGCTACAGTCTGGAACCGCGCGACCGCTACGGTCGCAGGTTCGAATCCTGCCTCGGGCATGGATGTGTGTGATGTCCTTAGGTTAGTTAGGTTTAAGTAGTTCTAAGTGCTAGGGGACTGATGACCAAAGAAGTTAAGTCCCATAGTGCCATTTGAACCATTTGAAGCACATGCCCCACACCATTACAGAGCCTCTACCAGCTTCAACAGTCCTCTGATGAGATGCAGGGTCCATGGATTCAGAGGTTGTCTCCATACCCGTACACGTCCATCCACTCGACACAATTTGAAACGAGACTCGTCCGACCAAGCAACATGTTTCCAGTCGTCAACACCGACATTGGGCTGTTGACGAGCCCGGGCGAGGCGTACAACTTTGTGTCGTGCAGTCATCGAGGATACGCGAATGGGCCGTCAGCTCCGAAAGCCCATATCAATGATCTTTCGTTGAATGGTTCGCACGCTGACATTTGTTGGTGGCCCAACACTGAAATCTGCAACAATTTGCAGAAGAGTTGCGCTTCTGTAACGCTGAACAATTCTCTTCAGTCGTCGTCCGTCCCTTTCATGCAGGATCTTTTTCCGGCCGCAACGATGTCGGAGATTTGATGTTTTACCGATGCCTGATATTCACGGTACATTCGTGAAGTGGTCGCACGGCTAAATCCCCATTTCGTCGCTTCCTCGGAGATGCTATGTCCCACTGCTCTTGCGTCAGCTATAACACCACGTTCAATCTCTCTTAAATCTTGATAATCTGCCATTGTAGCAGCAGTAACCGACCAAACAACTGGGTCAGACACTTGTTAGGCGTTGCTTACCGCGGCGCCGTATTCTGCCTGTTTACATATCTGTGATTTGAATACGCATCCCTATACCAGTTTCTGTGGCGCTTCAGTGTAAAACTACTTAGTCCGTACTCCATTCGCTGCTTTTCTCGAAAAGTGATACATGGTTGTCTACTACAAAAAATCGGTGTTATCCTATTGAGTCCCATTTTTTGCAACTTTGCTCAAAAATCATGTTGTAATCAGGGATCATACTACATTTGGACATTACGAATAGTTCGTGCTAAAGGGTGAAAACTAAGGCCGAAGAACTCTATTTGGGCATGTTGTGCAGACACAGCTGCAGATTACGTGCTTTCTATTTTTGTTGTAAACTGCAAGAACTGTTACTTACATTATGTCGAATGTTTCGTGTGGCGCCTCTCGTTTTTAATCCTTTAAAGCAAATGGAGCACTGTTCTTCACTGACACAACACTTCGTAAAATACTTTCAGACGAGAAATGGTTAATTCTTTAACACAGTTGATGTCCGACGGCTACAGTTTGAAACTACCATATAGATCAGATGGATCAAGTATTCCACACTGCATGTACACGCATACCATTTAACAGGCCACGCCACATGTTATCACACATTATTGTTTGTCTCAACAATGCAGTACCAATTGTTATACCATGTGTTGTTGCTCGCTTTTGTGGGCATTGTTATTAAAATAGCAGCGATCGCTCTTCCTCAATTCTATAACAATTCAAAACAATGCAAATTTTACGAGTAATTTTACTCGTTAATTTAAAACGTTTATTTAAAAACAAATATTTTAACACTGCTGCTATGGTTAACTGATATTTCGTTTTTTTAAATTTTTTGGAAAAAATAAACGCTTGTTATAACAGATACCTACAAAGTACCGAAAAATACCGGTTATTCAGAACTAAAATAACAATATCGGTTTTAACCGGTCGTTTTTCCTGTTCCTAATGTCTTTTAAAGTGTACCATAACTGCAAACGAACGCAAAGTAATAATTACGTGACTTTATTTCTTCGAGGCGATAATTAAAGTTTTGGTAGATCTTTAGAAGAGACCAAGTCTGCTCTTCCACAAGATCCTCTCCATATGAGCTACTGGTCTACCGTTATCATCTCGACTTGTGGGACGTTGAAGTCGTCACTCTCGTCCTCTTCAGATGTCGGTCGCTGCTGGATTCCCGCAGAACCTCCGCCACGCGCAGAGTCGGAAGCAGAACTCTACACGCAGTGCGGTCACGTGTTCCAGGGTGCGGATGGTGGTGACGCTGTTCGTGTCGATGGGCGTCAGCTGGACGATGGAGCTGGTGTCGTGGGCGGTGGGGGGCCCGGTGTACGCGTGGCTGGTGCCCGACCTCATCAACATCCTGCAGGGCGCCATCCTGTTCGTCATCTTCGTGCTGGAGCCCAGCGTGAAGCGCGTCGTCTTCGCCGACAGCGACGCCAGGCGGCCGCGGCTGGTGCCCACCTCTCTGGAGTCCTCGCGGCTGCAGCCCGTCTGACCGGGCCTCGCGCTCTCCTGCATTGGCTGGTCAGCGCCTGTCCTATACAGAGGGGCAGCCAGCTACAAGGCACTACAAGTTTCCAGCATTTGGCTGGACTGAAATATCTTCGGCCACGTGATTCACTGTTGAGTCAGACAAAATGTTGATGCACTTCAGTAAGTAGTCTCAGTTCGAAAATGAAACATTGTTAGAAGAAAGTATGGAGTTAGCTTTCCAGCATTCCGACATGAGCGCTTCAGAGCAGTTCTGAAACTGTGGCCCAGGAAAATCTAGTAGTTATTGAAAACACCACAGAGGTTCCGGTGAAAAATCACGGACCAAATTAAATATTCAGTGTGTAAAGCATTGAACTAATCTTATCTCTCAGGATGAAAACGATTCCGTTTTACCGTGTTCATTCGTCATACTCATCAGCTTTCTTCGTTAAGAAAAAGATTCATGACTGTTTAACAAGATTGCAGTTTCATCGAAATGTGCGTTATTGATTCCTGATTGTTTTTGGAGGCGAAATATTTTTGTAATTTACAGAGATCTCAAAGACAAAAAGACTTGGCTGGCAGATTAACATTGTGTACCAAAGTGGAACTCGAACCTGCAACCTTTGCCATTCATGCGCAGGTGCTCTACCGAAGTTGTATTTCAATCAAATCAAGTCTACGATCCAGTAAATCACTTATTTCTATAGACTACATCTATAAACAGCTTTTATATCATGACCTTCAAGACGTTGAAACAATACTTCACTGAAGTAATAAAAATACAGACAAATTTATCCCCCATTAACCAATAATTCACTGTTTTCGAAATTGGATGGATAATGTACAGATAAAAATTTCTAAAATGATTATCGGCGAAAAGTCACTAATTCTACTACTTTACAAACTATAACGGTTTTCGTGTGTCCCATCACTTCTGTTTGTCATTCTGAAGGCGACTGGGGTAAGCGACTCAGGGTCGTCATCTTCTGAATGATATCCTGAGATTCTTTTTTCAGTTTTTAGCAGACCATCACCTTGTTTTTCTTGCTCCTTAGCAATCCTGTTTTCATATTAAAGTTCTTTTGCAGTATCTTGCATTGTAACCGTAGTGTCTCCCATAGTTTTAACTTGTCCTGCAAACTTCTTGTCAAGTTCTATCGTTTGTCTGAGCTTCCTCCTTTTTATCAACTAAATTCTCTCTCGAAGATTTAATTGTTTGCTAATGTCGCAGTTAAGTATGATTTATCTGTTACATTATTCCTTTTTTAACACTTACTTCTTCATTCAACCTTCCCTTCCTCTTTTTCGCTCCTCATTTCTAATTTCATAAGTCAATTTATTTCTGTCTTAACTGCGTTTTTAAAGGGGGATTTCATCTGTTGAAATCATTCACGGATTCTTTGCTCTTCTTCCTTACCGGCTCATCTACCTAATGAAGACTCACGACCCGCCCTCACAGCTTTACTTCTGGCAGTACATCTCTTATCTTCTAAACTAGCGCTACTGGAAGGAAGGATATCGCGGAGACAGTGCTTACCCTTAGGTTAGAGGATTGTTTTCACTGCAGAATGAAAATTCATTCTAGAAGCAATCCTCAAGGCCGTCGTTAAGCCACGTCTCCACAACACACGAGGGGCGTTTGAAAAGTCCGTGCAAAAATAAAAACTACTTATGTTTTGAGGTAAACCTTTTTTATTTTTCGACATAGTCTCCTTTTAGACTTGTACACTTCATCCAACGTTGTTCTAATTTGTTGATCCCTTCCGAATAACAGGAATTGTCCAAGTCTGCAAAATAGCTATTAGTTACTGCAATCACCTCCTCGTTTGAATAAAATCTTTGTCCCGCCAGCCATTTCTTCAAATTGGGGAACAAATAGTAGTCTGTGGGAGCCAAGTCTGGAGAATAGGAGAGGATGTGAAACGAGTTGGAATCCTATTTCCAATAATTCTGCGAACACAACTGCTCAGGTGTGTGCTGGTGCATTGTCGTGATGGAAAAAGACTTTTTTGCGGTGCAATCGCCGGCGTTTTTCTTGCAGCTAGGTTTTCAAACGGTCGAATAACGATGAATAATATGCACCTGTAATAGTTTAACCCTTTTCCAGATAGTCGATGAGGATTATCCCTTGCGAATCCCAAAAGACAGTCGCCATAACCGTTCTGGCCGAAGGAATGGTCTTCGCCTTTTTCGGTGCAGATTCTCCCTTGGTAACCCATTGTTTAGATTGTTGTTTGGTCTCAGGAGTATAGTAATGTATCCATGTTTCATCCACAGTGACGAAACGTCGCTTAAAGTCCTGCGGATTCTTCCTGCACAGCTGCAAACCATCCTTCCAACACTTCGCATGATTCCATTTTTGGTCAAGCGTGAGAAATCACGGAACCCATCTTGTGGATAGCTTTCTCATGTCCAAATGTTTATGCAAAATATTATGTACCTGTTCATTCGAGATGCTCACAGTACTAGCAGTCTCACTCAGCTTAACGTTCAGCATCACTTGTGCCCGTATGGGTACTCCGCAAATTTTGAAACCACTTATAAACTGTTCTAATCGAAGGTGCAGACTCACCATAATGTTTATCAAGCTTATCTTTAGTCTCCTGAGGCGTTTTGCCTCTCATACAGTAATGTCTAATCACCACACAAAATTCTTTTTCGTCCATTTTTTGACAATCACGCGACTTCCTTCATTCACACGAATGCCAAACACAAAGAAATATACCAATATGGCTGCAACTTGGTGCGCGTTCTTTCCAAAGATGCTGCTAACTAAACATGACCTCGATACGAGCCGGTGGTGCCATCTCTCGGACTTTGCACGGACTTTTCAAACGCCCCTCGTACTTCCTGACAGAAATGCTAATCCAGAGAGATATTGAGGTGAACTTGTGTGATGTTTGGAAGGTTGGAAGTGAGGTACTGGCGGAAGCAAGGCCGAGAGGATGGGTCGAGAGTTGATTGGATACCTCAGTCGGTAGAGCAACGGCCCGCGAAAAGAAAAGGTTCCAGATTCAAGTCTCAAGCCGGCACATAGTTTCAATTCACCATGAAGTTTTAAATCAGCGTACACTTCACTGCAAAGTGAGGATTCATTTTGGAAATACAGTTACTTTTTCCAGCGTCATTTTTTCGTGGACCCCGGCAGTAAAAGAATAGTAACGCGTTTGGCAGAAGAGTTTTAAGTTCGATTTCTAAAAAGCAGTTTATACCAACAGACAACTGCTTCCTCTTATGTTAAATATCAAAAGTTGAGCCGGCCGCGGTGGTCTAGCGGCTCTAGGCGCTCAGTCCGGAATCGCGCGACTGCTGCGGTCGCAGGTTCGAATCCTGCCTCGGACATGGATGTGTGTGATGTCCTTAGGTTAGTTAGGTTTAAGTAGTTCTAAGTTCTAGGGGACTGATGACCACAGATCTCAAGTCCCATAGTGCTCAGAGCCATTTGAACCATTTGAATCAAAAGTTGAAAGGTCCTCTACTGAACAATTCTCTCCATGTAGTAAAACCATAAGGTCGACCCTGTTTGTATGTGGCAAACAACTTAACAAAAGCGTCTCAAACCGAAAATTTGTAACAGCATTGTTCAATACCGATTTGTCAGTTGCTGGAAAATTTTTGTTTTAAAAAATGGCTCTGAGCACTATGGGACTTAACTTCTTTGGTCATTAGTCCCCTAGAATTTAGAACTAATTAAACCTAACTAACCTAAGGACGTCACACACATCCACGCCCGAGGCGAGATTCGAACCTGCGACCGTAGCGGTCGCGCGGTTCCAGACTGTAGCGCCTAGAACCGCTCGGCCACTCCGGCCGGCAATTTTTGTTTTAGGCACTTGGCCTAAATGTACCTGATAAACCTAATTACCATTTCATGTTCCAGAAGTCTCGGTAATTAATTATAGCTAAACTAGTTATACAGTGGATAATTTATACAGTACACGCCTATTCCAAATGCATCTAGTAGCTATCAAGATCATACGTTTGAATATCGCTTATGAATGGAGGTGGTATAAATCTTAGACAGGGGAATAGCTACAATGATGTTAGAGAAGCGAAAATTACCATAATATGAGAGCTTGCTTTCGAACAGGTAAACGGCAATCCAACGATACAACTTGTCTTCCTGAAGTGCGACGAAGCACCAGACAGCGTTATACGGGACCTGGTAAAAACAAATCACTATTTACATCAGTAAACAATTAACTGTCGTAGCGCACTATTATTGCTTGAGAATTTTTCGACCTTGAACGGTGTCCTTGCTCAGTGACAAGTTCCACTAAAGTTACCAAAGTCATTGCAAGTGGAAGAGGAAGAAAGGCGGGCCCACTGCGCGGCATCACGGGAAACTATATGCAGAGAAGTTTTTATCCGTCAAACGAACGAATGGAGACGTTTGTGGAATAAAATCGGTCCTATTTTAAATGCTACTATCACTTTCTGGAAAATCTGCTAAGTACACAAATTTTATCGCATCAGACTAGATGGTTCAAATGGCTCTGAGCACTATGGGACTTAACATCTTAGGTCATCAGTCCCCTAGAACTTAGAACTACTTAAACCTAACTAACCTAAGGACATCACACACATCCATGCCCGAGGCAGGATTCGAACCTGCGACCGTAGCAGTCGCGCGGGTCCGGACTGAGCGCCTAGAACCGCTAGACCACCGCGGCCGGCGCATCAGACTAGATTCTTTCGTGTCAGACTTGTACGAGAGATTTTCCGGTAGAACTTAAGAACTTGTCTGTAGCAAACTGCTCATCTGCTTTCAGTGAGAATATTGGTCAGAATGGAGCTTCAGTTAAAGGCCGGAGAGTGGCGCACTAGTAAGCCATGAAAAATAGTGCCGCAGTAACGCGAGCAGTACCGTTTCCTTTCTGAGAGATCTCGTCTAATGATGTGCTGCGTATGAGGTAATAGCATTTAGTACTCACATCATATGTCGCACGCTGTCATATTTATGAGATTCCTACGGCACAGTACTTCATCTTGGGTGACAAGCGTACTTGAACTGATATATTTTTTGCAGGGGTCAAACAATACAGGCAACCTACTCCAGTTCTACAATTGTGTTAAGACTTTTATACATTTACTGCTAATTTATTTGTGGATAACTATTAGTGACGTTTGTATTACTTATTAAATAAATGTTATTTTTAATGAAATTTGTGTTTATTTTATAATTTCTTGTATTGTTTTTCTCCTTAGCTTAGATCAGTATTTACGACAACTTCGTAATAATTCCCGTCCTTATATCGTATTAAAACAATTCAGTGTTTTTTTAATGGTTGCCAGTCCATCTTATCGAACGCTCCAGAAACATTTTTAAACGACATTTTCGTATACTGACGATGAAAGTCTTTAAAATAGAAGTCTCCGGAAAGATTCATTGACTCGTTATAAAAAGAAACTAAAACTTCACTTGATTCATCATGAATAATGTTAAAAGTTCGCAACTTTGTAACTGATGTTTTCAACGAAATTACAAAGTGTTGCTCACAGTTACTTTTTTGAGATGCATTTAAATCAATCATATTCATCGTTTTTCCTTTTTTTAATAAAATTATTCTGTTACTTATCACGGCTCCTGTTACAGAGGCAAACGCGATCCAGTCATGCTGGAACGTGGAGTTCCTGGCGAAGTTATTTTCACACACGCAGAACGAATGCGAATACAGATTAAAGTTGGGTTCCTGTTAAAAAACGAGAGCAGAAGTAAATTTGTTTCACCGTTAACTCTCTTGTCTGGACCAGCTTGACGTAGCGTACCGCAAAGTGACAAGTCACCACATGATTTATTCACAGGCAACCCGGAGCGTGCTAGTCATGAGAGAAGCAGATGCCGTCGACTTGGCGAGGCCCCGGAGTTGTAAACATGTCGTTAATTCTTCTCACGCGTTCGTGAAAGATTATGCCAAGAAATGTTCGGTGTCACGTTGTTACACTGATAACAGAATACTTAAAACACTGTCCATCCATTCAGAGAAATCATCAAAGCACTGCAGCATATATCCTAACACACATAAAAAAAGGAACACAGATTACGTAGATGTCAATATACTAACATTAGGATTATGGTATTACACAGGATTTTTCGCTTTGAGATTCAGTATTTCGTGAAACTTGCGCATACTAAAATTAGAGTATGCAAATGTCGTGGAATTAGTCGAGGAGGTCTGGAGAAGTTTCCCCAGAGTCATCCGCCATTCAGATTTCTTTTTTTTTTCCCCGAATGCGTGAAGTGTTGATAGTGGCTGCTGGAGGACCACGACGAACGAGTACGTGACCAGCCATATTCCAGACGAGCTCGATGGATTTTAAAATCAAGCAATCGTCCAGGTTAGGAAAGCGCTGGTAACTGTTCATATTCGCAGAAGACTTGCGCCAATCCCACACATCACTGAGCAAATTTGTGTCGAACTATGGTATGGTCCGTTGTCTGTTGGAGGAGGAATCTCTAAACATCTCAAATCTCCTTGACGTTGTGTCTGCTGTTGTGTTTGTCAGTCAATATCGCGTGTTATACACTACGTGATCAAAAGTATCCGGACACCTGGTTGAAAATTACTTAAAAGTTCGTGGTGCCCTCCATCAGTAATGCTGGCATTCAGTATGGTGTTGGCCCAACCTGAGCCTTGATGACAGCTTCCACTCTCGCAGCCATACGTTCAATCAGGTGCTGGAAGGTTTCTTAGGGGAATGGCAGCCCATTCCTCACTGAGTGCTGCACTGAAGAGAAGTATCGATGTCAGTCGGCGAGGCCTGACACGAAGTCGGCGTTCCAAAACATCCCAAAGGTGTTCTATAGGATTCAGGTCAGGACTCTGTGCAAGCCAGTCCATTACAGGGATGTTATTGTCGTGTAACCACTCCGCCGCAGGCCGTGCATTATGAGCCGGTGCTCGACGTGTTGAAAGATGTAATCGCCATCCCCGAATTGCTATTCAACAATGGGAAGCAAGAAGGTGCTTAAAACATCAACGTAGGCCTGTGCTGTGATAGTGCCACGCAAAACAACAAGGGGTGCAAGCCCACTCTATGAAAAACACGACCACACCATAACACCACCGCCTCCGAATTTTACTGTTGGCACTACACACGCTGGCAGATAGCGTTAACCGGGCACCCGCCATACCCACACCCTGACATCGGATGGCCACATTGTGTACCGTGATTCGTCACTCCACACAACGTTTTTCCACTCTTCAATCGTCCAGTCTTTATGCTCCTTACACCAAGCGAGGCGTCGTTTGGCATTTACCGGTTTGATGAGCAGCCACTCGGCCATGAAATGTACGTTTTCTCACCTCCCACCTAACCGTCATAGTACTTTCAGTGGATCCTGATGCAGTTTGGAATTCCTGTGTGATGGTCTGGATAGATGTCTGCCTATTACACGTTACAATCCTGTCAGTCAACAGACGAGGTCGGCCTGTACGTTTCGTGCTGTACGTGTCCCTTCACGTTTCCACTGCACTATCACGTCGGAAACGGTGGACTTAGGGATGTTTAGAAGTATGAAAATCTCGCGTACAGACGCATAGGACAAGTTACACTCAATCACCTGACCACGATCGAAGTCCGTGAATTCCGCGGAGCGCGCCATTCTGCTCTCTCACGATGTCTAATGATTACTGAGGTCGCTGATATGGAGTACCTGGCAGTATGTGGCAGCATAATGCACATAATATGAAAAACGTATGTTTTTGGGGGTGTCCGTATACTTTTGATCACATAGTGTGTGTAAAGGCATTCCAAACCATTGCTCTTCGTTTCTGAAACACCATTAAGGTCACTTTGTGTTTGCTATGTCGTTCAACAATGCAGGTTGCCAAACTGCGCTCACAGCAGTAGCATCTAACACATACGCTTGAATACTCAGTGAAATGTGTGCTATAGGCTCTTTTCCAAACACGTAGGAAGCATAAATCATTTTGCCACATTTAAACAGTAAAACGTCAGTTACGCCGCGTCTTAGAAGCTATTGTCAGGTAGCTCATCCGTCTGCAAAACACCATTGAATTACTTGTCTCCAAGCACTGAATAAGGGCCTCGGGAAAGAAAGGAGCACGATAATTAAATGTTAATGACTTATATCATCTTAGCCATCTGATCAGAAGTATCCGGACAGCCCTATTTACACTGAATTAACCACCAGATGTCACGAGAGGCGGACACGTCGGTATAAAAGGAGGCAGTAAGTATTGTGTTGTCAGTAGACAAGCGGTAACAGCGGAATGGATCTGTCAGGAGAACGTGGTCTAGCCTTTTGATGAAACGACTTAACATTGCAAAAGATGATTGTAGTAGAGTGTTAACGTTGGGTACGAAATAACCTAAAACAATAATTTTTAAGAGTTACTGTGCAGGTACTGTTCAATGGAGTAAACGGAGTTGAGCTATAGAAAGATTCCTTTATACAGTCTCCTACTACAACAAATTACCCACAAACCATTTAATGTGCTCTAGCAGGCTGTTGAATAAAGTGCCCCAATGCTGGCAGGCTGTTGAATAATGTGCCCCAATGCACCTGATTTCTTCCTGTACTAATATTATCTACTTTAACAACCCTGTATATGTTGTTCTTGACCCTAGTGCTATACCCATGCTTTTTCACTGTTGTCTGAGGAAAGAGGGATATTGGTAATGACACAGGAATCAAAGAAGAGTTCTAGGAACTGTCAAAATACCGATTTCTGTGAACAGGTATCTGGAGTATGTTCTGGAACTAACACTAGATTCAATTACTATAACGTATTTATATATTACTAGCGAATCAAGCAATGATTTGCATTTGCTAAAAATGTAAGGGAATTGGATATACATCCTAAACTCCCTCGCCTCTTCCCTCTGGCCATCTCTTGCTCCCCTCTCTCTTTGTGCAACTCCTCCATTCCTCTCTCTCTCTATGCATCTTCTCCTCCCCATCCTCTTTCTGGCCGGCCAGGGTGGCCGAGCGGCTCTAGGCACTACAGTCTGGAACCGTGCGACCGCTACGGTCGCAGGTTCGAATCCTGCCTCGGGCATGGATGTGTGTGATGTCCTTAGGTTAGTTAGGTTTAAGTAGTTCTAAGTTCTAGGAGACTGATGACCTCAGAAGTTAAGTCCCATAGTGCTCAGAGCCATTTGAACCATCCTCTTTCTCTTTTCATTTCCTCCTCTCCCTCTCTGTCCACATCCTCACCCCCTCCATCCTCACTGTGCTGTCTGACCTTCAGCATTGCATATTGTTATTACAAACGAAACTTTGTTTGGAATTTGAAGTCGCTTAAAATAAACGGATAAGTCGGCTAAGATTACTGGTATACGGGTAATGAGACACCTTTCCAGGCAGCTGGCTCTGTGACGCTAGTAGCTACGATAACAATATTTCACATAGGGGTAAGGAGGGGCAAGATTACAAAATTACAAAATTTTGGACGATTCTGATTCCAAAGCAGTATTCAAATCATAAGCCGATCAGCACGACTTCTCTGTTTTTTGTTAAACCGATGGCGAAGAAGATAAACAACACCGTTTAGTGTACAAAATTTTTGTTTCGGATTGCGCATATGGAGAAAGAATATGTATATGAGAGAGAGAATTTGTCTGATGGTTTACATGCTCTCCTAAGATAGCTGAAACTGACTGCAAGAAAGAAATCTAAACGGCACTTTTTCGCACCACAGTATTTTATTTCCCGCTGTCTGTTTTATCGGTAAACTTATACATTGTCGTTTAAAAAATATATAGCGTATGTTAAACTGGATATTCAGAGTATGATGTAAAATTTTTAACAAATCAGTAAATTTTCGAGATAATTGGTATCAACGTTTCCTCTTCATATATTACTATGTATTTACATATTATGCAGATTAAAAACATATACAGCCTATGTTCGTCGGAATGTTTGTTACAGCATAGTGTAAAATATTGAAGTAAATCTGTCAAGCACTCTTCGAGATTTTTGGCAACAACGTAAAACAACGATTTGTCTTTATACAGTAGTATGGATGAAAATACTATCTCTGTAATTTTTTATTTTAAGTGAATCTGAATTCAGCGAAATGTTTTGGTATGAAGTTATTAGGTGAATAATCACAATAATTTACTTTAAATTGTTCTGACAATTTTAAGTAAGAATTTACAATGAAAAACTAAATCACCGCAAACAAAACTTTGTCAGCGTTCACTATTTTATGTCTGATACATTATATTTTAAAAATAACAGCTTATACTCTATTTTCACGAAACAAATCTGTTACTAATTTCATCTGTATCAGATGATTCGCCACATCGAAATTTATCGCCTAGTATTTATCATTCGCCAAAGTTGTGTCAGGGCAACGACTTCGCTGGATACTGACAAGGGGATAGTCCAATCAGATTTGTCTAAACATGCCCTGAAATTTTTTATACAGAAAGAATACACCGAAAGAAACATCCTATCAGAATTTTAGCTGCTAAGAAGCACTGCAAGTTATAACACTCCAAACTGCCACTGCTATACCATAACCTCAAAACTGGAGGCAATTTGCAAATCAGAATTATTTTGTTAGAGTAATAATGGTATAAAGCAACAGAACAGTGTTACCCTCTGAGAGGAATTTTGCTAGGTTGACCGTGTTGTACCTAACGGAGGTGGCTTATCGGAAATGAAAGTCAGAATTACGTAAATATTTGAACAGTAACAAACAAAATTTTGCCTATCTGCACTGTTTAATTGATAAAGAAAACGGTCGCCAGCCTAACTAGGCAAGAGAATGATTAACATTCTCGTTCAAGAAAATAGTTATGAGTAACTTTAATGGATAAACACAACCTAGACTTGGCCACACGCGAGTGCAATGAACTCTGACACATACATATGTTTTAAGATTGAAGCTAACAACTGGGGGCAGCACAAACAATTTGCAAAACTATAACAGATATCGAAACACACTATTACTTTCAGGGCTTACACAAACTGAATGGTCTTTATAACATTACTATTAACATTCCCTCCAGGATCATAAATTGGACATAGGTTAAGTCTCTCTCAATCAAATACTTTACTATTTGAAATGGAAGTTAATTGGAATCCACTAACAGGTTGCTTCTCACTATCATTTGAATGAAGAAATTATGGTTTTCATAATTAGTGGTCTTCCCATTATTCGTTACCTAGCATCAACACAATAGACAAACTGTGGATCCTGTTATATTATTAATATGAACTTCCAGTACACAAGAGAGACAAACACTTAGCAAACATGGGTATATAACGTTTCACAACTGTTGCAGTTTTCCACTTTTACTACATAGAGAGACAAAATTAACATATATGTAAGATACTGACTCACCTTCTGCGATTTACAACAGGCAGTAATGTGATCGTTTACTAAGTAAAACTTACGTAAGCCTCAGTCTTAAGAACTCTTAATTTGAAATTGGCAACAACACATTAATAAGCAGTTTTACTAGGAAAATCGTTTTCAGCAAGCATCATTAACTTTAACTCACTTTCTTGCCACATTAACTTTAACTTTCTTTTTACTATGTTCAAAAGACATTAATTAGCAAAAACACTGGTCTTTTAACTTTCTTTCAGTAGGGACACTCGGTAATCACTTTAGCTCAAACGGAGAGGAACCTGAGAGGTGTTATGATGAGGAGAAAAATCAGGGTAGGTACATAAATTCAGATATAAATTACCTTATATTTGAGCACACTAACACATCCATTAAGCTGATCCTTCACTGTACATCATTGTAGTATTCCGATGCAATGATTGCGCAATGTGGTGGCAACTGCATGTTGGTAGGTGGAATTGCAGGTAGAATTACTGGACTCTGTCATTTCTTAGTGGCGATGATAGATACAAATTCCAGAATAGTTCCAGTTGTTTATCCATCCATCCGAGGCATTGGAAAGTAGCAGGAAAAGCCTCTCTCGGAACCAGCACAATATGCAACATTTACATGGCAGTGCACAGTTTGGTAGCTCGTCCCCGACTCGTAGCTTGTCCCCGACTGACATCAGTTCCACCTTTTCTACATAGGCCAACCACAATTTGCGCGCGCTACACAGTTCCGTTCCCGAGGGGAACCACTACACGTTTTACATACAAACTAACTAAGAACCCTAAGTGAGGATCAGCAGTTTACATAACAGTAACCAAATACATTAAATACAACAGAACATTTGCACATATTGACATTTCTAAAAAAAATTATTCACACAGAAATTACAATTACATACAGTAAGTTTTGTTCCCTCCAAATGGGACAAAGCATTTAAACGACAGATACACTACTTTACATTGAACCAAACCATGACATCAAAGTTTTAACAAATAAAGGAGTATACAATTTTGTGTCATCGAGTCATACATTTACAGATACTCAGTGATGTAACATTGAATCAAACAAAAGCAAAATAAATCAGTAGAGTATTAGAGATATGGTGTTACAAAGTGTTTTCAAAAAATGTTGAAAATTGGCAAATTAGTAGGTGGCCAGGAGGCTGGAGCAATGTACAGCCCCACCGAAGCTCTGTAGTGGACTGCACATTCGCAACATGACTGGCGCATATCCTTGGCTGACGGCGCATCGGTAGACAGATAAGACGACGCGACGCTATCGTACTTTGTAATGCGAATTTTATTTTTCGTTGGTAGTTTCTCTGAAACAATTGTCCACAGTTACTATGGTATTCACTCAAATTTTCAACTCATTTAATATCCATAATACTTACCAGTCGCTTTTTGCAGTAGTTTAAGTGTTAACAACGGCGACAAAACTGAAGTAATATTCGTTGTGTTTAACGCTTCATGTTAAGCAGTGTGCAAAGCCGCTTTTGCTTCGTAAAATATGACCGTGAGCTGTAAAAATGCAAGAAAGACTTATGCAAAGTTATAAATATGCGCCAAAATAAAACTCGCAAAACTGTGAAAGAAAAGCTATCCAAAAAATTTACCATACAGGGTGACCACAAAGTCCTGTTAACCTCATTAGTAACCGACAGAGCACCTATATTTCAATAAATAACATGAACAACAGTACTTGAGAGGAATTTTCTTACCATATCAACCATTCAGAGCTGCTCGTGAGTGGCAATCCACTGTTGCCAATGCAAATGTAAGAGACTTGGCCCTCTGAATGGCAATTGAGGTGAACATTGCTGACGTCAACTCTTGTTCGATCTGTGTATGCAGATTCAAAAAATCACACACTATAGAAAGTCGCAAAACAACGAAGTAAAAGTGTAGAGGAAATGCCATTAGTGCGTAGCTGACATGAAGATGAAACTTGTTATCTCCACATCTGCAGTGTCTATCGCCGATCCGTCACCCTGTTGTGCAATCGATTAATGCTATGGCACGTTCTTATACAACAATGACAGTGATAAGTGGATTACTGATTCCGCAGATTTATATATGTCTTCAGGGACCTCAAGACAGGACCAGAAGTAAAGACGGACTGCTTAATGGCTAAAATCTTATCAGCCTCTCAGAATGTGGAAAAATACGAGAGAATAATTTTCAACGTTCCATTCGAACGATTTCTAACCACGTGCAAAAATTAATTAGGTGTTTTGTTGGCCTCTTGGCCTAGACTTAACGATACCTCTGTCTACCAGGAGGACAACGAAAATGTTGTTGATATAATTCAGATTCCACCCAGAACAAACATTGTGACTCCCGTACAGAATTTTTTCGGCTGTGGAAAATATTTTAGAGGAAATTGTCCGATAATATAATTTAAGACAGTTCCGTGTCATTTGAGGTTTATTAGGAAAACATTATTCTTAAATTTCAGTCATTTGTTCGTTATCAGTTTGCATCAGCGCATTTTACTAATTGCTTTTAGTATGCAAGGTTCACAGCACAATAAGGAGAGAAACGGCCAGGACCATTCCCTATTCCAGTCCATTTCTGTCAAATGAAACTACTAATTACTGCGAAGTGCCTGAAAGCATTAATTTTTCGTTAGTCAGTTGTGCCTGGTGTAAGGAAAATGTTTGTTTTCGTCATTCAAATGACACTTCGCTTTACGTGATGACTATGAAGAACAAACAAGGAAATCATTGTTACTATAAGTATACATTATTCAAAAATTATCATAAGAACAGTGCTACAGGAATTGTTATAAAATCATGTGTGTGTAAGAAATAAGAGGGGCGAAAAATAAGAGATGCAACACTTTTTTCTGAAAGTAAGGGTTTTTTTTAATCAGGATTCCAGTACACCTTGCCATTGCCCCCCTCTTTTGGCTACAGAACCCTATTTTACAACGTAATCTCCGTACTATGCGACACCTTTACTTCACGTTACTGGGAGAGCCTGTCTTCCCACATTGTGTCACTCTACTGGTCGACGTCGAAGCCAACGTCTTGCTGCATGAATAACCTCCCCATCGTTCAGGCACCGCTTCCCGCGGAGGGCATCCTTCATTGGACCAAACGGATGAAAGTGGAAGGTACGAGATGCGGGCTGTACGGTGGAGGAGAAAGAAGTCCAATTGATTTTTGTGGGAACGCATTCTTGTGTAAGGTCCTACATTGTCACGGAGAAGTTCGTCTGCTTCTTTTGTGGAGAGCAACACTCTGTCCGTACGTTCTGTCATTGCAGGAATCACAGCCGTGTACGGCCGGCTGACCGGCCGTACACGTCTGTGATTCCTGCAATGGCCGGCCGGCACAATGGAGATCGGACAGGTTTGCGCGAACTTGTTGCAAAGCTGACAGACGCTTCGACCAACGACTTACCGTGCTTTTGTTCACTACCAGGCCTCCGTAGACATTTTGCAAGCGCCTATGAACATCTGCGATGCTGTGGGTTCCTGCCAAAAGAATTTCAATGAAAGGTGTCTGCCTGGAACGCATCTGCCTTGCAGGTGCCATTTTATGTTTAGCACCTCAACCGTTCGGAACTTCATGAAACTACGGTATGATGGCTGAAGCGGGAATATTCCACTATGTCCTACAACAAATTTCGCAGTTTTTCAATCTAAATTATGCCGCGGAAAAACGTGTTGCACTATTTACTGAACGCCCCTCGCATTTCATTTCGATAAATGGTCAGGACTGGTGAAATGTAACATTAATCACTGCCTTGATTTATTTTTCTTTGCTAGTTACCTTCGTAAGAATTTCATGAGTAACAGTTTCGCTGTCGATATGGACAGCCTTTTATTCATACCATTCACTTTGATAGTACATTTATTTCGTTCTATTCTTCCTGCGTAAAAAATTCTGGGAGGGTTTTGACGTGTTGGATTGGACTATTCCCTTGTTAGTCACCGATAGCGGTATAGCCTGAAGTGAGTAACGTCATACCCAAGTTGGACGACATTGTTCTCTATATGGCGTACATTTCTGTAACCGCTCCAGGCAAGCTGATGCTTCATAGTGATCACCTTAGAGGTTTTTCACTGAAGTACAAACAGGTCTGTAACGTCCCACGCAGTTCTGATGCTATTGACTCGCCTACAGAACACTAGGACCGAGAGCAGAACGACCACCGCACCTTTATCTCTTCTCTACGCCATCTGGCACAGCCGCTTATCTACTGTTTTGATGCCACAGCCAATTTCCCATATCGATCAATCTGCTCTGTATAGCCGCAGCATCAGATAGGAATAGCTAGGGAATACGAGTTTCGTCGTTTACGCCTGTTGTGCTTCGCTCATCAAGCGTGAGCTTGGTCTGATGTAGCTGCCACCTGTCCTCTAAATTTCAGCACAACTGCTGCGTCCCTTACCGTCAACTATCGGCCATATCTAGGCCTGGCCCCGTGACTCTTTCCACCTATCATCATTTCAACTAAAATTTTCAGTTAAGACTCACGTCAAACATTTTACCTCTTAAGCATTTTTTTCTAGTTGACGTACTGCATCACGTTTTCATTCCTTATTCGATCAGTCCAGATGATATTCAACTCCTGTGGGCTGTGACAGCACATTTCAAAGACTTCTTACAGTTCTGGTATTGTCTTCTATTTTGTCCACTTTCGCACCGACAAAGAGCTGTAAACCATACACAGTTTTCCAGGAATATTTCCTTGGCTCCGAGCGTTGTATTTTTAGATATTAGCAGCAGTTTCGTTTTATAGAAAGCTTTTGTGCAGTCCCTGATATTATGTTCCCTTGCACCTTCGTTCTTCATCTGCCGTACTTCTCCGTCATTGTGTTCTCAGGCAGACAGACTGGGACCGACAGATCGCCATGTCATCCTCAAAATGGTTCAAATGGCTCTGAGTACTATGGGACTTAACATCTGAGGCCATCACCCCCTAGAACTTAGAACTACTTAAACCTAACTAACCTAAGGACATCACACGCATCCATGCCCGAGGCAGGATTCGAACCTGCGACCGTAGCGGTCGCGCGGTTCCAGACTGTAGCACCCAGAACCGCTCGGCCACATCGTCCGACTGTCATACTCAACCTGTAGTGTAATTCTGATGCGGTATGGAGGTGTGTGGGGTCAGCACGTGGCTCTCCGGTATGTTGTCGGCTTTGCAGACCTTCTAGCCGCTACTTTCCATTCAAGGAGCTCCTCAGTTGACATTACGAGGTCGAGTGGAGCACGTTCCAATCCAGCCACCAATGAGAAACCCGTGACAGTACCGAGATGAACCCGGATACTCCGCATGGCATTCAGCCGCACTAACCACTTTTCCTTGATCACCCTTGTATAGAGGCGTTGTACTCCTAGTATAACAAAATTCATTCACCCCTTAAAACTCTCCAAGTGTAACTTTTAGCTATCCAGCACATCACTGCGCAAATTTCATCTTTGTTCATGTACATTTTTCAGCCACCTCCAGTGACCAACGCTGTGACATTAGCGAACGTAATCGAGCAAGCTGATTTTCTGTCCGTGACGTACAACTCACAAAGAGAGAATGCTTTACTTCCGTCGTTGCTTCGAATCAGAACATGTATCAGTGGTGGCTGTGAGCAACCCCACCTCACACTTTTTCTAGTTTTGACGCCTTTACGAGTCCACTTCGCATGAAGAGGGAGAATTTATCCTTCTGCCTCCCTTGTTTTTACTACACTAAATGAGGAAAATATTTTATTCCATTACGCTTATCAAACGCCTTCTCCAAATCTATGAATGAGATATATGTTCATTCTTTTTTCATAAAACTAGCATCTCTTATTAGCAGGAGTGCCAAAATTGCTTCTCGAGTGCCCCATCTTCAACTAAAACTAAAGTTATACCCTCCGAAATTAATTTCAATTTTCTTCCCCACTCTTCAGTAGATTATGACTGAAACCGGTCATCGTCTAAAGAATTGATATTGAGATCAAAGACTGGAATAAAAAAGATTTGATTATGACTGTGATTATTCTCGGCGTATTTGATACTAGACTTATTGTCTTTAATCCACACTATCCTATCTTGCTTTCTTGGAAGTGTAATAATCACATTCTTTTCAAAACGTGATGGAACTTTCACAGTGCAACAAATTTCATTCGAGAACTGTTATATTTCTTGTTCCGCCGTTTGGCCTGATGCCAGCAAGAATTCTACTGGCATTACATCATTAAGTTTACCTCCGCAAAAGATTAAAACTAAAAATAACAGAAAAACTACATTTTTACTCGTATCCCACCGTGACCATAAACTGTAGCCGTTTGAGAGCACTACTGAGAGTGAGCAGTCAGGAACATGTAATCGACAGCAGGCAACTGCAAAATGGTATCGTTCGATATTATAATTAGTGATTCTGACAATTACGCTGCGCTGAAAAAACGTTGTATCAGTCGCAGACAATGTAGTTTAGTCAACTGAACAAGACTAGCGTGAATTTAATAGACAGTTCCAGAGCTATTTCAGCTGTTGATAATACAACCATAATTACGCAAATTCAGGCCAGCAAGATGTATTGAAGGAATTCGGTTCTCTGCCCATACTTAATAAGCTGCTGGTGACACAAATAAATATCTCGAGATTTTCACGTGTAATTCCATTGGAGTTGGCATTACAAAAGTTTCGTGACCAATGAAGCGGAGGACATCAGATTTCTGAGAGTGAGGGTAGGTAGGAAACACTGATGTTCAACGCCAAGTCCTGCGGAAGTAATATGAACTTAACTCTCCCATTAGAATACTGCGTGAAAAGCAAACAAATTGTATTTTTCACCTAAAAATCAGTTTCTTTGCTTTTAAGCCACTTATTTCAAATCATTCTACGAAGAAGTTACCGAACAGTCAATTAACATGAGAGACTAAATGATTTTATATACTCTCAAAACTGAAGTCTCGTTACAAATTACCTAATATTGCTATTCAGTACATCAGCGTAAAATTTTGTTGGCTAACTTAAGCTGGCTCCAAGCGCAACCAAGGCAGTACCGGCCGACTTTTACCGATATCTCCACTCCCATCACAAGCGTGGAAAATACCAAGTTTTATTGCAATTTATTCTTCGTGTGTTGGTGCACAGTCTATAACGTTTCCGTCTTTCTGTGTATGTCTTTATCTCTAGATTTTTGTTAATCAGTTAGAGTGAAGCTTTTTCAAGTGTCTTTCGTCGACATGCCATAACATTTTTTTTAAAAACGTGCATTATTTAATCGGTGACTACATTCTGACTGAATACGATCAGATGTATTACGATGTAAGAGTATACGAAACGGTAACGTGGTTGGTAGCAAGTAGCGACACACCTGACTACCAGACGGACTCCTAAATGCATGCAGCCCACAATACACCGCGACGTTCCTGGTGTTCTGAGAAGGCACGCAGGCGGTGTCTACTAACGTTTGGTTAGAAAGCTGTGCCAGTGGATGCAGTTTCACACAAACACAAGTGGGGACGTATTTACATGTGCTGTCAAAATAGGATCAGAAATAGCAGTATCACGCCAACCAGACAGACCACAGTACATGTTGACAACCATGATATTTTACATCGCATCAGTGGAAAGTTAGTTTGTAGTACGCACCTCTAAAAAGCTGCGCTCATCGTTTTCGCGATTTTAATTCCCTAGGTTCACTGAAACTTTCCAGATGATAATGGTACATATGGTTAAATTAAATGATAACTGAAATAATAATTCATGTGATATGCCTTTCTGTGTAGCAGGATATATGCTGTGTCGATTTTATGTGACACATATTCAACTCAAAATATAGCACACAAAGAGAAGAACAGTCTGTTAGCAACAACTCTGCGTTAGAAGGCGGCACAGAATCCAAACTTATTGTGGATATTGTTTGTACTAAGCAGGACTAAACTGTCTCTGTTAGCTGAAGCTCTACTTGTTACAACAAAAGCACTAAGAAAACTTGACAGGAGGGATCAACTTAGTTGCAATATGAAAGTTTCAACTGGCCCCATAATATAATGAACCGACACCAGACCCGCAAACATGTACTCGCATACATTATTCTAACGTTTTACATGTAATTCATTATAGTAAAAAAACCTGTCTGCATAAGTTATTAATCTAACATTACTAATAATGAACAGGGAATGGTGAATTTAAAACCAGTTGGAAATGCAAACAGGCCTGTAAAACTAAAAGATCGTATCGTAAACAGCATGAAGAAGAGACTAAAAGGTTCCACGCAAAAAGCAATGCGTTTTAGACTTTATGTGCTTTAATTCTTCACTATTTAAGACTGAAATAAAACAACATTGCAAAGAAGTAGTATAACCTTATTTTTCTCTCACTTTCTGTTTCAGTAATTTGGATTATTAGTTCATCCGATGTTTGGCAGCTGTCAGCACCTTACATTGATCCTATTGGACCATAATTTTATATATACAGCAATAAATTTGAAATATCATTTATCTGAGTGGTTTCGACGAATATATTTTTTTTTCTTCAAATTGTGAAATCTGCAGCCAATGACATTAATGGGCTTCCAGAATGTTAAATTCCTGTACTTGAGATTACAAAAAGGTAGTTTCTCAGAACGAAATTGTCGTCATGTGCATAAAGCTCGTGATAATATGCGGCTCCAAAGCAAATTACAGTTTAGCAGCCAAACATTTCGACTGTGTAGCATCTTTTCATACACCAAGGGAAGTCCAAATTACGTACTTGAAGCTGTAAATAAAAAAATTTCCAAAAATTCCTTCCAATGCATCCTACTCTTCTTGACACCCGACTCAAGCCATAATTTTCAATGAACTTTTTCTGATGAATTCAGGTCACTTGTAGGAATTGTATCTGACAATTCAATCAATTCATTGATTGCTCTGTATGGTCTAAATTGTGCGTAACACTCATTATTTATGTTATTAAATATAAAGTGTTTCCTGCAGTTTTATATTCTCATGGGCATGAAGACTAGTTCTTGACTTAATACACGACTGAACTAATTCTTATAGGTATATAGTGAGGTTTTCTGAAAAACTCCACATGCGATTTTTTATTTTTTGTTTCGCTGTCACTTCAAATTGTACACATCAATGCACGATCGATCATACTAATGTCAGATACCTATCCAGTCGTTCAGCTAATTAACGACCTGTAACAACTTCTTCCATAAACAGTATTGCAATAAAAATTCCAGCAATTGTTTTTAACTGTTCATAAAAGATCACAATACATCAATAAATTTTTATACTCACTTTTGGCCTCAAGTTCTCGTACTTTTTAACTAACACAGTTTCGGAGTTTTGCAGTTACTACAACATTGTTTTTAAAAAGCTTTATAGAGCTCACGAGCACATTTACGTAATGCCGAAGATTTAATTAATTTACCCAAATTACGTGTTACTGTGTTGAGATATGACGTCCGGTACCTCAGGATGCTGAAACTATTTCAGAAATGCGATATCGCTATAAAATAAAGATAGGTTTTTCCAGTGAAACTTTTCTTTCGGTTCTTTCGTTAAATTTTTAAGATTTTTGTGCCATCCTATGATATGTATCGAATGCATGCATGGATGAATCTGAAAGATGTGAGACAATGCAAACAGAAGACACTGATTGAGGATTTGATTCATAGACACCTATTTTTCGGTCATCATATTGGCAGTAAGCTGTGTCCAGTGCGTCGACTTTATGCAAGTAATCAGAGAAAGATCTGTGACTGGGACACATTCGTACTGTGGGCGCTACTGCCATCCTCGATTTTTGACTATGCAAACCAAATTTCTTCCGGTTTGCACAGCTCTAAATCTGCACAGACGTTACCTCTTCGTCCTTTTTCTTAATTCCTTCCTGCTACAAAAATGTTGCCCAGTGTCTGATTTTGAGGAGGTATGTGTATGTCATAAATCGTTCGCTCCTAATTGCATCTTTTACTAACTGATTTTTATTTTATTGTATTTAATGTTAAAATGTAATAATCCTAAGTGAATAATGTAAGTAAAAACAAACATTAAATAATATTTTCCCTCTCGTCTTATATCTCTTAATATAAAAAATCTCGTAAGAGCGTTTACTCTCAAACACAAATTATTGCGTGCGTATCTTCTACATACATTGAATGGGAATTGCAATTTTGTACCCCTACAAGGTCTTGTTCAAACCGATGAATTTTTCTAGTGTATATCCGGTGATTAAATAAGACCAATCAGGAGACTTGAAAACTCATCCCTACGAGATATTTTATCGATGTTACCCTGTTCAGAGATGTCCCTTTCCGCAAAATAGGGAAGCGCTGGTGGTTCCCTGCGTCCTCCACTGTGAAAGATAGTGCTCACTTTAAGTCTTTGGTTGAAGTGCTAAGTTGTATCACTTTCCAAAATGTTTCTTCATTGTCAAGTCAAATACCAGTTCTTTTATCTAACTTCAGTTCCGTGAACTACACTGACGGAAAAAAATCGCAGCACCAAATAGGAGTTGCGCGACACAAACGAAAGTTGTTAGGCGTGCTTCAACATCTGAAAGATGACGTATACTCAGATCTTACGCCAATCGCATAAGACTGGCGTTAGTAGCGCACTATGAGGATGTAAATCAGGTTTGCTTTAAATACACGCTGTAAGAGTGGTGCGCATTAGTTACCCTTGTGATTGAACGTGGTGAGTTGACGTTAGTCAAGAATGTGTTTAAAGCGACAAAGACGCCATTACCAGCGCCTCACTGAGTCTGAACGAGGTCTTGTAATAGGGCTACGAGAAGCTGGATGTTCCTTCTTAGCTACTGTCACTGTAAATGACTGCTGGCAGCGGTGATCACGAGAATGCACCCTGACTGCAAAACCATACGTCAATCTGGTGATTCGACTTGTGCTCTCATTCATGAACAACATCCCAGAGGGTTTTTTCTGATGGAATAACGTTCGACCGCATACCGCTGTTGTAACCCAATATGCTCTACACAGTGTCGACATGATTCCTTCGCCTGCTCGATCACAAGATCTGTCTCCAATACAGCACATATGGAACACTGATTGATTTATGTTTGATATATGACGAAGGGCGCTAAACAGCAAGGTTATCAGCGCCCTTGCATTAATGATATATCTATGAATGTTGTGAAAATTTATGGATGGAGACCATTAAACTGGAAAACTACGGTTCATCCCACCATAGGAATCGTAAAGCTACCCCAAGAAGGTGAGCTTCAGAAAAGCCCATAATAAAATCCCAACCAGACGCATCGGAATAACTAAATAAAATCATGGATAAAATACCTGTAAGGATGCTTTTAAAAAAGGGACAAATAACCGTGGCTGGATGACGATTTATAAATAATAAGTGACCCAGCCACTCAGTCAAACATTATGATCTCACACCCAGTATTTTGGGAAGAATTCCGGACACGACAAAAAATCTGAAAACACGAACAACACTCGCCTCGTTATCAGTTAAAATAGAGGGAAGATCCTGTGGGAGACCCAGTTCAACCCTCAGGTCGTCATATAAAACACACTCAGTTAAAATATGTCGTACTGACAGCTGTGTCCCGCATCTATTACACACTGGTGGCTCCTCCCGACGTAAGAGGAAGCCATGTGTCAATGGACAATGCCCCACTCTAAGCCGTGTAAGGGCTACTTCTTCACACCATCGCGAGCGGAAGGAGATATTCCATGGTCGCACTCAAGTCTTAATGGAACGTAGTTTATTATTCCTCACTTCCAGCCACTGAGACACCAACATGTGACCGTCCTGATCACAAATGAAGTGACAGCCCGCAGAGGGACTGAACAGCGAGCAGGGGGAGGAAGGGAGCAAGCCTCCTTGCCAGCCGCGTCAGCGAGTTCGTTTCCCTGAACCTCTTCGTGACCTGGAACCCAGCAAAAAATGATTTCCTTGTTTCGCTTTTGCAAGAGAAGGAGAGCGTTCTGCACCTTTTGCACCATCCGATCTGCTGCATACATCTGTCCAATAGCGAGAAGGGCACTTTGAGGATGAGAGCAGATGAATAATTTTTTTTCACGACGCCGTCTCATATGCTCCATTGCCCTCAGGATAGCAATAAACTGAAAACTGCTCTGAGAGCCCCATCCTGAGGACAATGTCGGGGAATACGACAGAACAACCGAAAAAATCTCCCTGATTAGAACTATCCGTGTAAATAGTAATAAAATCTGGGTGACTACGAAAAATCTCGTTAAATTTAATTTTAAAAACGTAGTCTGGGGTACAATGCTTCTTGTAAAAATTCAGTTCTAAAAGCAATCTGGGCCTTGGTAGTAGCCAGGGGGATGCCCTAATCCACCCCTAGCTTTGGACCTAAAGGGGGGATGTAACGGAAAATGTAAACATTTATTTAAAAAAACCATTACGGCCATTTTTATTAATGTACAAATCTAAAACTTTAAATGTGTAAAGAAAAGGAGCTATTTTAATGGAAAAGTATGATAAAATATTTAGGGTTAATATTTTGCCAGAAATTTTAATTTTTAACTTTTTTTATTGTCTTTTTATAAAAAGCCATAATTCAAATTCTAATCATGCTATTAAACTGAAAATTTTATTGTAGTGCCCTGAGGAGGTTATAAGACCACTGAACTACAGTTATTAATGTATGGTACAAATTGTATCATTAACAGAGATTTTAATTTTTCACACCTAAAATTATCTTTATTTCCTACATACAACCATCTAAAAATCAGAATTTAATTCCAGGATCTCGTATTTTTTAGTTCCAGAGAGACAGCAACACGTTGTGAACAGTTCGTGAAAATTTCAAAGCATTATCGCATATGTTTTTTCGAGAAAATATTTCTAATAACGTAAAAAATGTAAAACAGAGAAAATGAGATTCAAAGATTTTCTTCTCATACTTTAAAGCTTATCTCAATTTTAAAATCCTCCATACTGATACCCCTTACCCTCCAGGTGTCTCTTCTCTCCTCTTAGAATCTGCCTGGCCTGTATTTGCAGGTAAGACACTGATCTGTTAGCTTTCTTGACACTGCTATCGTCGATGGTTAAAATTATTTTCTTGTAAACACACCAGGATCTATACCAACTCTCTTCAGCACTTCAGTTCTCCCATTATTTCCGTTATTCTAACATTAAATTGCATCATAGACACCTGTTTTGAATACTTCAGGTCAACAGAATATCCTTTTTGAGCATCTAATCCAAATTAAATTATTGAGGCTTTCATGTACATTTTGTGTCTTTTCATGAAGACACTTCCTCAATAAATCAGGGTTTGCAAGAAACCTGAATATGGAATTAATTGCATTCATAACAGGTTCTGGTAATGAGCGTTTATGTGAATACGTCTTTCTGTTGTTGAACTTATACCAATCGTCTTTCGGGCACAGGTTGTGCATTGGTGTTTGGTCAGTAGACAGTTTGTGGAAAAAAATTGCCTCCAAATTATGTGTTTTTCCTGATAGCTCACCCATAAAATACCTGAAGAGAATCAATTTCTTTCAGAGCAAGCCTGCCTTTTCCTCCTAGCGGTTTTCCATACTTTCTTCTCTTTCAGCAAGCGACGAAGGCTGCTGCCAAGCCTCTTTTAGATGTAGCCAACACATTCCAACTTTTCTATTGTAGTATTGCACAGATTTTTATCTGTTACGGTTTTGAACGAAGATTAGTCCTCATCACTAAGGTATTTAGTATATCTAACACTATGATGGTTCTCAGATCTGGAGAACATCCTCACAACTGCAGCAGCCTCCAAGCTCCCACTTGAGCGGCTATAATTTTTAGAGCATCCTACTGCATGCTTTTCTTGCCACAGTTTCTCACTGTCTTCATTGTTGGACATTTCAAATGGTTCAAATGGCTCTGAGCACTATGGGACTCAACATCTGTGGTCATAAGTCCCCTAGAACTTAGAACTACTTAAACCTAACTAACCTAAGGACATCACACACATCCATGCCCGAGGCAGGATTCGAACCTGCGACCGTAGCGGTCGCGCGGTTCCGGACTGAGCGCCTAGAACCGCTAGACCACCGCGGCCGGCTGTTGGACATTTACTGGTGGCAGTATTTAGACATAATTTCTGCATCTAAAACTTTAGCTGAGTCAATACCAATAACAGATGCAACACCATACAGAGATGTGTGACCCCTTTTCATCCAGGTCTCATCTACGGACACATTCAGGTCAGTACATTTGTAGGAGATTTACTGTCATGAATATCTACCCCAAGATCTATTTCTTTTTGGTTTATTTCCACCATTTCCTCCACTTCTTTCATCATAGAAACATTGGCAGTATCGCATACAGCATCAGAAATTTCTTTGTTTATTTTTTCAAACTTTGCACAAGGTGGGGGCATGTTCAGAAAACCACACAATAAATTACCTCCTTCAGTGCCTGTCCAAGGCATCTCAGAGCATATGATAACCTAAAATTGCTTTCATAGGTACCAATGTCAGATTTTTTGGAGGAGGAAAATGAAAATTCATAGCCACACGAATTACAAATTAATTTAAAATCACAAGCTATTCCCATTCTTCTTTCTTCAACAACAATCATGCATTCCGTATTTTTACAGCTAACAAATGAACATGAAAACTTTATAGCCAGGCAGAGGAGCTCTAAATCAATAAGTCTGAATCCAGTGGAATCCATATCAACATCATCCACGCACTTGTACAATTCTCCTGTCCGAAGTATCGATGCTGAAGGTGAGAGCTTATGTTCTTCATTACGAGCGGCTTCCTCTTTTCTGTTGGTAAACCGATTTCCATGAAACCTCCGTTTACTAAACACAGTTTTTCCACCATCCATTATGCATAAATCTTGACTTCCACGCAAAGGTTTGCGAATTCAACCTTCCACCTACTAAACCTACTAATATATGTTAGCATTGTCAAAATGTAAATAAACCACATGCAAGAAAGTTTTCAGGCAAAGATATAGATGTCATCCAGAGATATAGAGGGTTGGGTTGGCTTGATGGAAGACGTCAAAAAGCGAGGTCGTCGGATTAGGGAAGGATGGGGAGAAAGTCGGCCGTGCCCTTTCAAAGGAACCATCCCGGCATTTGCCCGAAGAGATTTAGGGAAATCACGGGGAACCTAAATCAGGATGGCCGGACGCGGGACTGAACCGTCGTCCTCCGGAATGCGAGCCCAGTGTGCTAACCGCTGCGCCACCTCGCTCGGTATGGAGATATAGATGTCATCCAAATATATTGAAAGAAAATGGAATTCACACTGACAAAAATTCTGCTGAAGCAAGCAGTTTCCCAAATGTCGGAAAAGGTGGAAGTGGCAGCCAGTGCAGAGTTAATCAGTTTAACAATTTAAAGGAATTTCTAAAGCTGCTATCACGATAAAATTCACATACAACATACATTAAACTGTGTACATCAAGAAAATAATATTTTTGAAAAATCCATTTTTTGGACCAAAATCCATTACACCCCTCCTTAAGAACACAGCATGTTGTTCTCAATGGAGAGACATCTACAGACGTTAAAGTAACCTCTGGCGTGCCACAGGGGAGTGTTATGGGACCATTGCTTTTCACAATATATACACTCCTGGAAATGGAAAACAGAACACATTGACACCGGTGTGTCAGACCCACCATACTTGCTCCGGACACTGCGAGAGGGCTGTACAAGCAATGATCACACGCACGGCACAGCGGACACACCAGGAACCGCGGTGTTGGCCGTCGAATGGCGCTAGCTGCGCAGCATTTGTGCACCGCCGCCGTCAGTATCAGCCAGTTTGCCGTGGCATACGGAGCTCCATCGCAGTCTTTAACACTGGTAGCATGCCGCGACAGCGTGGACGTGAACCGTATGTGCAGTTGACGGACTTTGAGCGAGGGCGTATAGTGGGCATGCGGGAGGCCGGGTGGACGTACCGCCGAATTGCTCAACACGTGGGGCGTGAGGTCTCCACAGTACATCGATGTTGTCGCCAGTGGTCGGCGGAAGGTCCACGTGCCCGTCGACCTGGGACCGGACCGCAGCGACGCACGGATGCACGCCAAGACCGTAGGATCCTACGCAGTGCCGTAGGGGACCGCACCGCCACTTCCCAGCAAATTAGGGACACTGTTGCTCCTGGGGTATCGGCGAGGACCATTCGCAACCGTCTCCATGAAGCTGGGCTACGGTCCCGCACACCGTTAGGCCGTCTTCCGCTCACGCCCCAACATCGTGCAGCTCGCCTCCAGTGGTGTCGCGACAGGCGTGAATGGAGGGACGAATGGAGACGTGTCGTCTTCAGCGATGAGAGTCGCTTCTGCCTTGGTGCCAATGATGGTCGTATGCGTGTTTGGCGCCGTGCAGGTGAGCGCCACAATCAGGACTGCATACGACCGGGGCACACAGGGCCAACACCCGGCATCATGGTGTGGGGAGCGATCTCCTACACTGGCCGTACACCACTGGTGATCGTCGAGGGGACACTGAATAGTGCACGGTACATCGAAACCGTCATCGAACCCATCGTTCTACCATTCCTAGACCGGCAAGGGAACTTGCTGTTCCAACAGGACAATGCACGTCCGCATGTATCCCGGGCCACCCAACGTGCTCTAGAAGGTGTAAGTCAACTACCCTGGCCAGCAAGATCTCCGGATCTGTCCCCCATTGAGCATGTTTGGGACTGGATGAAGCGTCGTCTCACGCGGTCTGCACGTCCAGCACGAACGCTGGTCCAACTGAGGCGCCAGGTGGAAATGGCATGGCAAGCCGTTCCACAGGACTACATCCAGCATCTCTACGATCGTCTCCATGGGAGAATAGCAGCCTGCATTGCTGCGAAAGGTGGATATACACTGTACTAGTGCCGACATTGTGCATGCTCTGTTGCCTGTGTCTATGTGCCTGTGGTTCTGTCAGTGTGATCATGTGATGTATCTGACCCCAGGAATGTGTCAATAAAGTTTCCCCTTCCTGGGACAATGAATTCACGGTGTTCTTATTTCAATTTCCAGGAGTGTATAAATGACCTAGTAGATAGTGTCGGAAGTTCCATGCGGCTTTTCGCGGATGATGCTGTAGTATACAGAGAAGTTGCAGCATTAGAAAATTGTAGCGAAATGCAGGAAGATCTGCAGCGGATAGGCACTTGGTGCAGGGAGTGGCAACTGACCCTTAACATAGACAAATGTAATGTATTGCGAATACATAGAAAGAAGGATCCTTTATTGTAACTGGTAGCAGTTACTTCTGTAAAATATCTGGGAGTATGCGTGCGGAACGATTTGAAGTGGAATGATCATATAAAATTAATTGTTGGTAAGGCGGGTACCAGGTTGAGATTCATTGGGAGAGTCCTTAGAAAATGTAGTCCATCAACAAAGGAGGTGGCTTACAAAACACTCGTTCGACCTATACTTGAGTATTGCTCATCAGTGTGGGATCCGTACCAGATCGGGTTGACGGAGGAGATAGAGAAGATCCAAAGAAGAGCGGCGCGTTTCGTCACAGGGTTATTTGGTAACCGTGATAGCGTTACTGAGATGTTTAACAAACTCAAGTGGCAGACTCTGCAAGAGAGGCGCTCTGCATCGCGGTGTAGCTTGCTGTCCAGGTTTCGAGAGGGTGCGTTTCTGGATGAGGTATCGAATATATTGCTTCCCCCTACTTATACCTCCCGAGGAGATCACGAATGTAAAATTAGAGAGATTAGAGCGCGCACAGAGGCTTTCAGACAGTCGTTCTTCCCGCGAACCATACGCGACTGGAATAGGAAAGGGAGATAATGACAGTGGCACGTAAAGTGCCCTCCGCCACACACCGTTGGGTGGCTTGCGGAGTATAAATGTAGATGTAGATGTAGATGTAATGTCCCCCACCTGTAATAACTCAAAGCTCTCCCTTGCACGTATCCCAAACGGCCTTGTTGCTTGTGGCCGATGATCGAACAGCCGTTCCAGTGGCAGCTGAACAACGTAACTGAATGCTGGTGATGTAGGAACGGACAATGCCCTATATGCTTGGCGTACCACTAGTAGAAGACTTCGAATAGACAGTGGAGAGTCACCAGCCTCCGCGCACAAACTACCAACAGGGCTCGTGTGATAGGCCCCTGTTGACAGCCTAATACCCTCGTGGTGAACTGCATCCAGCATTTTAAGGTATGAAGGCCTTGCTGACCCATAAATCTGGCAACTGTATTCGAGTCAGAGTCGCTCAAAGACCTTATAACGTCGGAACAGATGCGCCCTGACCGCTCCCCAAGACCTATGACCGACACATTTAAGGATGGTTAAGGCCTTGAGACATCTCAGTTTCAGTTCTTTAAGATGTGGCAACCATGTTAACTTCGCACCAAAAGTAAGACCCAGATACTTCACCTTTTCCTTGAAGGTGAGAACGGTGTCCCGCAGTTTTATAACGGGTAAATTAAACAAACTGCGGGAACGATTAAAATCATCACAAACTGTTTTCTCCAATAAGAATTTAAAACCTGTGGCGCAAGACTATTCCTCCAACAGCCTGATCATCAGTTGCAATTGCCGAGTAGCCATGGCGAGGCCGGAGGATGCACAAAAGATGGAGAAGTCGTCACAAACAAGGAACACAGTACTGGACGTCGCACTGTGGATGTAATACTGTTGATTGCAATGGCGAAAGCCGTGACGCTTAAAATACTCCCTTGAGGGACACCATTCTCCTGCTGGAACACCATCGGACGACAACTCCAGCGCCATCCACCACCTGCAGTAACTGTCCCTGTATTGACCGACCAAGTGCAACACGCATGGAGCTCCATCCCACAAACTGACATCCGGCACATGTACGACACAATGTATGCACGTTTACATGCTTGCATTCAACTTTCTGGCGCTTGCACCGGTTATTAATTTACCGTCATTTCTCACTTGCAATGGCTTGTCTGGCGCTTCCCTTGATCTGCGATCTTGGAATGTTAATCACTAAAATATGTTGCCTAGATAAATGTATTCCCGAAATTTCGTTATGCACTCCGTTTTCAGGACACAAGTGGCCCATCGGGACAATCCTCATCTGAGGATACGGATAGGACCGCTCTCCCGGTCGTTATGATGGGTTTCTGTGACCGGAGCCGCTACTATCCGGCCGAGGAGCTCCTCAATTGGCATCACGAGGCTGAGTGCACCCCGAAAAATGGCAACAGCGCATAGCGGCCTGGACGGTCACCCATCCCATTGCCGGCCACGCCCAACAGCGCTTAACCTCGGTCATCTGACGGGAACCGGTGTATGCACTACGGCAAGGCCGTTGCCGAAATTTCGTAACTCATTGTTAATTATTTTCCAGTGTTGCGATGTTTTTCGTCAGTTGTTTACGAACAATTATCATTTAAAACAAAGAGAAGTAAAAGGAGCATTCACAGATCTGTAATATCTTCGATAATAAGCGAAAATACCATTGTTTTTACTCGTTACCATTAACGTGCATGTATAGAAAATTAGTTTTCACGAATGTACGCTCATTCTGCATAGAGGGACAACACCGGTTACATTAGCGTTGTATGAGAGATTTTTCGTAATTTTTTTCTTCAACCGCGAGCACTCTGCAGCTGAGATTATTGATAGTTCCGTTGGACAAAAATTAAGTGCACGAGATCAAAACTTTCGCATTACATTACGAATGGTTCAAATGGCTCTGAGCACTATGGGACTCAACTGCTGTGATCATAAGTCCCCTAGAACTTAGAACTACTTAAACCTAACTAACCTAAGGACATCACACACATCCATGCCCGAGGCAGGATTCGAACCTGCGACCGTAGCGGTCGTGCGGTTCCAGACTGTAGCGCCTTTAACCGCTCGGCCACTCCGGCCGGCCATTACATTACGGTTGCAGTGCACTTTTTACTAGGGCGTGCTAAAAAGTAATGCCTCCGAATGTTTTAAGTGAAAACTCTTAAAGTTTTTTAAATAAAACAAAAGTTATCAAAATTCTACATCTTTATTATTCATTTCTACGTATTTGCAGCCCTCTGTCACTAGAAGGCTCCGAGTTGTAGCGCGAAACATGGAGGTGTGTAACGTAACTATGTCGGTGCGTGACAAACAGCGTGCTGTAATCGACTTTAGAATACCAGACCACACACGAGCCCTGCGACACCTGCAGCAATCCGACACCTTGGGTTTTCTGTCATCCGCCGTCCTCCATACAGTCCCCGCTTGGCCCCATTCGATTTTCATCTGTTTCCAAAACCCGAAGAACGTCTTTGAGGGTATCACTTTTATAATGACGGAGCGGTGCAGTCAGAGGTGAGGTTGTGGCTCCGTCAACAATCTCAAAACAATGTGCAGTGACTATATAATGAAAATTCTCTCTCTTTGGAAGAAATGTGCGAGTCGCTATACTGAGAAATAAATATGTCGATTTGAAGAATAAAGATGTAGAACTTTAATGACGTTTGTTTTATTTAACAAGTTTTGAGAGTTCCCACATAAAAATTCGGAGGTATTACTTTTGAGCACACACGCGTCCTCTGCTTCTCGCTACATACTGGTATAGTGCACCGTTTAAGCGTAAGACGCTTGCTGTAGGCTGGTGTTCAAAATTTGGAATTCATCCCAGAGAATTCTAAAAGATCCGTTAAATGAGAAAGGAAACCAAATAACAATATTTTAACTTTTACTTTTATAAAGTATAAAATGTGCTGTAAGTGCCCCGAGCATAAATTAACCGTGTCAAGGAATAATTATTGCGAGAGAATACAGCACATTACATTATAGAATGTTGCACATTAAAGATGTGTTCTTACACAAAGTATCATGAATTCTATATTCCATTAACTGAGCTTTTTTCCGTGGGCACTAGTAAAGTTGCAACACCAAAAGATATTTCTGGATAATAAACAAAAATTATTGTATCACGCGGGTGACAAAAACCTCAACTGTAATATATCACGGCTTTACTTATAACAAGAATACAGTTGCAAATGAAAGAAAATTAAATTTGGTCCCTCTCTCTAAGCAACGCTGAGAAGAATAGTTCATTATTTTAAAGGCTAGGTGATACGGTCAAGAAAGAAGATATACAACATCGTGGCTACAAAAATATGTCAGAAGAATTTTCCTCATGCGCGAAAGTAAAATCACTGCGGAAGAGCTTTGTACGAAAACACAAGAAACTTTACAGACCTTTAATGAAAAATGCGGGTTCCAAAATTAACTCAGGGATCACCTCTACCGATTTTTGTAACATACATCTAACTTTCCGAGGTCAGTCACACCGTTGTATCATTACCTATACCGATAGTACAGTACACATATTCTGACACCAGTACTGTAATACCTTGATAGGAAGCATTACTAGGGAACATACAGCCAAACATTATGTAAGGAATGAAATACTCCCGTGTATAAAGTCATACGTGCAGATTCCTTACAGCAGCCACTCGAAACGTCGATCTCTGGGATCGCGACAGACGGGAAGCCACAAGCAGCGTCACGAACTGCCACGGACCCTCTAACACAGCCGGCACACAGTGCACCGGCTGTAAACAGGTTCGCGGACTCGAGACTGGAATCCCGCGAGCCGACTTGACAAGAACGCAGACGCAAGCGTTCACAATCCACAGCACTAAGATTGTGTGGCTAAATAACTTTTTTCCCGGTATTTGTCACTATCTCTACGCAACACGGACTCATGTGGAAAAAAATGGCTAACGTAACACAATGTGATCTAGCCTCGTAGCAATATTGAGAAAACAGACGTCTTTATACTTTCTTAGTATACAGTCAGACACTCTTAATCTCTAAACTTTTGTTTGTGTGCAGGAGTGAAGGGGTATTTGTAGCTGTAGAAGCCTAAAACACTCGGAGAACCGAGTAAAGTAACAAGGGGTCGTGAAAGATACGCGAACACTTAGATGAAATCCTAAGGCCACAACAGAAAATCTAATTCTTCTTAACAGTTGTAGACAAGTCCAAAATAGTTATTATATAAAACGAATGATAAAATTAGAAGTCTGGATATAATAATTTGACTAACGGAGAAAATAACTACGAACAAATGGCAATATTAAATCCAAAAATACACACGCATCTGTTCAGGATCACCATCCATATAGTTCACTGAATTTATTTGGATGAACTATCTCTCACGCCAGATACTAATCTGCTGGTTAGTGAAGCGCAGATTTTAACGTTCTGTCGGCGACTACGTCACTGTAAACGCAACGCTAGCACGGAACGGACTAGGAGGGAGAAGGAAATTTGACTGCAGGATGGTAGTGAGTACAGGACTTGGCGTGTCAACTGACCAGCACTTTTTTAGTTTCTCAAAATTGGTACCACTGTATGTCGTACCATGACGACCGCTACAATGTCTGACACGTTCGGGGTTAACATCATTTAACTCCTGGAAGAGTTAGCGTTCACAAGCATTATGCCGGTCCTAGCGTGTGCGCGATGATTTCGGTAGTTGGTGGGTGTCACTTGTCAGCCTGTTTATTGACATGTCTGTGAGTAAATGTCAGAACTGTTGTAGTATTCTACCATCGACCCTCACCTAAGATTTTTTAATGGCCCGTTCCTCTTACGTTAATTCTTTCGAATGTGCCTGTACGGCTCGTTGAAATACGTTGAAAACAAGCGGTCACCATATTCTTATTCGATGATTCCTCAGGAACAATAGCCCTGTACATTACTCGAAATAGCTCCTACAGACATGGTCTGGATCAAGGAACATCATTTTGATCCTAAATGCAAGGTTCAACAGCAACACTGTGACCACATATCAGTTCCAGACTTGCATATTCGGTAGTGACAGCAGCACACAATTTATTAAGCCGGGTGGTTCTAATAAATTCTTCACACAGGATACACCATGGAATGCTACACCGACGGAAAACAATCGTAGTACCAAGAAAGAGTTGTACGACATACGTTGGTAAGAGTGTTTCTACATCTGAAAGACGATGTCTACTCATATTTCACATTAGTCGCGTAAGAGGAACGTTAATAGCGCTACTACGAGAAGTTGGATATTCCTTCTGCGATACTGTAGAAACACTTGGCAGGAATGTAGCTACTGTACATGACAGCTGGCAGCGGCGATCACGAGAATGTACGGTCGCAGGAAGACCGGGCTACGCACGACCACGTGTCACTGCTCAAAGGGGAGACCATCATGTTCGGCTTATGGGTCTGACGCACCATACAGCACCTGCAGTAGCAATCTGAGCATCAGTTTGCACAACAGTGATACAACGAACTGTTACAAATCTGTTACTTCGAGAACGGCTCCGAGCCAAACGCCTTCTATGGCGCATTCCACTGACCCCAAACCACAGCTATTAGCGACTTCAGTGGTGCAAGCAAGAGCTCTTTGGAGGGCACGGTGCAGGTCTGTTGTGTTTTCTGATGAAAGCCGGTTCTGCCTCGGTGCCAGTGATCGGCGTGTGTTGTTTAGAAGGCGTCCAGTTGTGGGTCTGCAAACAACCTGTCTGCTTGAACCTATATCTGGAGTTATGGTCTGGTATTCGATTTCGTATAACAGCAGGAGCACTCTCGTGGTTATCCCAAGAATTCTGACTTCAAAACTGTAAGTCAGTCTAGTAATTCGACCTGTTGTGCTGTCATTGAGGAACAACATCTCAGGAGGTGTTTTCCAACAGTGCAGCGCTAGTCGACATGTCGCTGTTGTAACCCGACATGACACAGAGTGTCGACATGTTGCCATGGGCTGTTCGATCACCAGAGCTGTTTTCGGTCAAGTACATATGGTATAGACACGGCCCCCTCATAGAAACAACAAAACGATTAGATACAACAGAGGCATAGAGACACGTAATGAGAGGATAACGTCGCACAGCAGAAATCAACACTGTACTCAAGAAGGACAACACAAGAATCGGCTGTGTTAGCTGCATCGTGGAATTATGTCACTCGACTTCACAGGTAAGATTACGCCCAAGATAACCAGTGGGCGTCAATTTCTATGTTGGAAATATCGTCTGTCCAGATCACAACGTAGATACTTTCACTTGTGAGTTGAAATTCTCTAGATACAGCCCACACTACTTATTAATAAGGCATCTATCAAAAGATCTACAAGATTCATACGAATGACTACCATCAAAGACTATCTCAGTGTCAATGAAAAATGCTATGCACTGTAGTATACGCTGGATATAAAATCAGATACTCGACCTCACCACTCACAGCCACAAACTCCAGAGGTACAATTTCCCCTCTTTTTTAATTGACAGTATTAATCAGAGATAATTTCTGTATGTAACAACCTTAATCAGAGATCATTTCTGTACGTAGCAACCACGCTACAACAATATCGTTGCATAACTTTCGTTTTAAAACTTTTCGTTTCAAAATTCTCACCCTCTCAGCAATCAGTAAATTATCTTTCTTTCGAGAATTAATTATCTTTCCCTTCAAATAAAATCCTTGAGATACTTTCTCTCTTTATAAATTAACAATTATGAACTATTTTTCCTATTTCTTTGGGAATTAATATCTTTACTTTTTATAACATTGCAGACTTTTCTTTATCTAATCTTTGACTTCCTTTTACCATTTTACGATATTTTCAAATTATTCGTTTGTTATAAAATTGAAGTTTACTTTAAAAATATCCTTGTGTAATACATATACGACAAATGAGACTTAGGACACTATTCTTATTTTTAAGACACAAACTGTCCTGCCTTTCTTGTCTGTTTTCTTTCAAGTACAGGTACAAGTCAGCTTTGATTTTACGAGTGCTGGCCAACCACATAAACCCCTCTAAGCGGTAAAGTAAAAAAATGAAATAAAAACCTGGGTGGTATCGCCACTTTTCAACCGCTTGAACTTTATACACAAAACTAATCCCACCTCAGGCGTTGACCTTCTGTGGACCCACTACTATTGAAATTATTTCAAAGGTAGCACTCGCACGACAGGAGAGACAGTCAGCGTGTCCTCAATAAAAATGGTTCTTGCTTTGTCGTTTAGGGTTTTATGGGAAACGCTACTAAATTCGAAACCGTGCGTGCAAATCTCCTGCTAACTACTTTGGTTCTCACTATATCACGTACAACCGCAGGACGTCAGTTCTCCTAATTACATAGATAACACAGTCCCCGTATCTACACAGACAATTCCAAATCTTAAGTAAAATACATCGAGTCTCACGCTGAAATCGCCAAATAATCCATAACACAATATCGCAAAATTACCATTTCCCAAGTGCTTGCTTTCACCTTCAAATTTACTGGAACAACGCAGAGTCACTGTTTCCTTAGTGTGTGCTTCCTCTACCTGCAAATTTAAAAAAAAAAAAAAGACTTCACATGATAACGTCACTTATCCCCCACTACAAATGTAAAATCTCCAGTCGTTCAGAAACTGCTTTGCCATAAAATCACCAACCACTAGAAACCAATCCGAAACTACAACATACTGTAGCCAATCCGCTACAAAATTCTAAAGTTCCGACACAAATCAATCACTTGGCGCTTTTCGCCCCACAAAGTAGATCAAAATTATCACAGATCGACGTAAATATCTTTCAAACAAGCCGATAACAATCTCACGTAATTTTCCTAAACGACGGTATCGTTTGACTCAACCACTTCCGAGTCTAACCCTGATTCGGATTGATCTCAGTCCGACTATCAACCAACAATGACTAACTGAATTTCTGATACGACAAACCAAGAACCATTTACGATGAACAAACATAGCAAGTTAATTCTCCCTTTTAACAGTAGTTGGTTTTTCTTTGAGGCTGTCGTTGGAATCTTGCGGTGGCCAGCTGCGCCATAGATGTTATCTTTGCCGCAAGCCGCAACTCTGCAGTCGTCCGTGCGTAGTAAACTCGCTGACTTTGACCGGATTCTGCTGTTCAGATATTTTCAGGCGACAATCTCTATAACATTTTACAAAAGTACATACAAGAACACTTTCCAAACAACTCAATACACCCTCGTTTCTTCTTATAACAGCATATTTTGACAATAATGACATAAGACATTTTTTGGCGCACAACAAACTGCAGCGTCATCCGCAAACAGCATTAATCGTCCCTGTATTGATCTACCAAGTGCAACAGGCATAGAATTCCATCCCACAAACTTACATCCGGCACCCGCGCGACACCATGTACGCACGTTTGCGTGCTTGCATTCAACATTCTTGCGGCTACGCCGGTTATTAATGTACCAGCATTTCACATTTGCAATGGTTTATCTCGTTTTCCATTAACCTGTGATTCTGTAATGTTACTCACTTAAATATGTTACCTAAACAAATTACTCTACATTAGTTATTTTTGGGGATGTGATTTTTTTCCCATCAGTGTATTTGACAACCAGTCATTTTTACTAGCTTAGTTTGCTGAAGAGTAAGAACTCATCGGCACAGTACCGAAGAGATGTGAACTCAAATTGGCTATCGGAAATAAGACTTAGAAATGGTGGCTGGCCACACAACTCTAAAACAGAAGCTTTGGGTTGACTCACTCCATTGTATCTGTTTAACTTGAGCGAAATCAGAGGAGCAGTCGTTGGAGCGTTTGGTTGCGCGCCAGGAGTATACCCCCAGGCCGCGGTGGCGGCAGCGACCCGGTGCGGCATCTTCAGCACCAGCACTGGCGCGAACGTTCTCACGACGTAAGCAAGCGCATACACGATTTTCACAAGCCGTCACGAAATAATGATTGGACAGTAATTACTACACATTTGAAGTTGCAATTACTTTAAGTAATTTTCAAACAAGGACTTATCTTTCATGACCGTTGCACGCGTTTACTGGATCACTATTAGTCTAGAAGTCATCTCTTGTTCGGGCATAAAATCCTTGGCCTCTTTCCAGAGGTTGGCTTTATAGTGTCTCCTGCACTAGGCTGCTCCCATGTTGCCTACGCAGTTCGTCTCTGTACGAACGCTCCTCCCTAGCTCCTAAACTAGGAAGGAGAGAAAAATTTGTCTGTGCTTGGTTTTTTAATAAGGTAGAATTCTGCACGAAAGCTATGACTGACGTAATCCTGTCATCTTGGCAGAGTTTGAACCTAACAGTGGCCCTCTCACTGTCCGTCCCAACAGGCGGCCGTTGCGCATCTGTCCACATGTCATGCGTCTCCAACTACACACCATAAGGTTCCTCTGCACTGCAAGATTTTTTTCATACTTTTCCTCCGTCGTCTTTCTCGCTCATATGATTGTCTTAAAACTTTGGGTAATGCAATATGTAATTAAATTTGGATGTAGAGGCTCAATCAGAACTCCACCGACAAGCTATCAGAGCTGGTAGCATGCAACAAAACAAGAAAAATATGTCCAGTAAACATGGGCTTACGAGCTCGGAGCACTTGTTCATATTCGATACTGCGAAACGCATCTCTTCTACTGAAAAATGCTCATAGCCCTTAAGGGACACATTTTAGAGCACACATTTACTAGACTTTTTTCTTGCTTTGGTCCATACTACCACCATTGAAAGTTTATCGATGGACCTTTGGATCACCCTGTATATGCAATTTACTTATTTACCTCTTGATTATGAAATTACTCTAATGAATTTAGCTATAAATGTATAATATTCCCAAATTAACACATGTACAGTTGGATGTTAACAGATCAAAACATCCGTTTCACTAAAAGCATCTAATATTAGTAGTGTATGAGCAGTGGGTGTGTAGGGATGCCTTCAGCTATGGGTCCACCCTAACTTCATGGAAGTAGTAGGGAGATGGGGTTCGTAGTACACTTTTGATATCAAGTTGATATGCAAATTAATTAAATTGATCAATAAATCACTCAAGACCACGCCCAACCCCGCCCACCACCACGCCCAACCGTGGATGACATCACGTGTTTTTGTCAGCCTGCACGTGTGCCCCAACCTCCTCTTCTCCCTCGCCCATCCCCACCCTCCCCCTCACCACAACCTACCGTATCGGCTGAAATTTTTGAATTTTGACGGGACTTTCGAATAATAATAATAATTATTATTATTATTATTATTTAGTAAAAGTTTTTAAATTTTTACATATGTCAGTTTCCAGATGTTAGTTACTTTAGCAGAATAAAGTAACATGAAGACTACGAATCCCTAAAACGGCTAGAAATTCTAGTAGTTAGAAGCTACGTGTAACACAAGATACTTCTCACTAGATTGGCTGTGGGCGTACCCACGTGGATGCTCTTGCAACCGAACGGGTAGCATTGCAGCCTAAAAGGTGGCCATTCACAGACTGACGGACCGGCTGTCGATAACAAGTCCAACACGGTTCGTAAGTCCACAAGCAGATCTAGCAAAGTACAGTAAGCTGAGTAAGGCAAGGCAGACGGGAAAAGAACATCCACCAGAGAAAAAAATTCGGTCAGGTGCGAGTAGGACTCGAGCTCTGACGGTTCCGTTCAAATTTAATTGCGTATACAGGCTGTTCGAAAATTACCCTTAAAAGTTTCTACGACTTGTAAAGGAGAGGACTACATAATATTCTGAATAGGATGCCATGTCCGGAATCGTACCGTGTCCGTTCTACGACGGTTTCAATTCATGCGTGTAACGCATCCACCTCTCCGTCCAGTCAGGTCTCGGAAGAGTTTTAGCCCTGACCGGGGGCGCATAACTTCGGTGCTCTGACGGGAACCGGCTTTACCACTGCGGGAAGGCCAGTGGCAACGTGTCCACGTCTTCTGAGGGAAAGAGAAAAATCTCGGAGTTGCTTGTCCAGGCATGCAGTAGGGTAGACAGGAAGGCGTGATCTACGTCAGACGGTCACCTGACGTCACTCAACGTATGCAGTTTAATTTACGAGACCCCTGCAGCGACAAAGCAAGATCTGATGGCACGAGTTCTGGCCGCTACACTAGAAAACTGAAGAGACGTCGGGATGGAGAGTGTACCAGAACATGCTTCGTAGGTACAGTATCTGTTGTAATAATGTTAGTGGTCGCCACATCCAGTCGCTGTTGTAGTGCATCACTACTGTTCTGTACGTACAGTACAGTACAGTTTTTTCGCCGCGAGTCGGTGCCGCAGAGCAGTTTAGGCACGCTCGCCGCGGATGGCCTACAAGGCCATGACGGCGGAGCTCTGGAAGCACAGGTCGGTCTTGAAGTCCTGGGCGCTGGAAGGGCAGCTTGCGGATGAGCAGCTCTGAGCTCTTTTGGTAGCGGCGGATTTCTCGCAGTGCGACGTTGCCCGGCCTGTAGCGGAGGGGCTTTCTGAGACCGCCGGTGGAGGGTGCGCTCTTCCTCCCCGCCTTGGTGGTGAGCTGTTTGCGCGACGCCTTTTGTTTTCCGCTTGGAATAATGTAAACAAATAATGTTTAAGTGTCAATGCAAACAAACGTGCTTAAGTGATAAATGGATGTTTCGGTATGTTTCCTTTCTAATTATTATCTAATAACCGTGCTGCGTCACGCCTAATTACCGAGCGAGGTGGCGCAGTGGTTAGACACTGGACTCGCATTCGGGAGGACGGCGGTTCAATCCCGCCTCCGGCCATCCTGATTTAGGTTTTCCGTGATTTCCCTGAATCGCTCCAGGCAAATGCCGGGATGGTTCCTTTCAAAAGGGCACAGCCGACTTCCGTCCCCATCCTTCCCTCATCCGATGAGACCGATGACCTCGCTGTCTGGTCTCCTTCCCCAAACCAACCAACCACGCCTAATTCATTTCCTCATCCAAAAGTGGATGAGTTAAAAATATTAACTGTAACAGTTGTAGAAGAGAAGCGGTACGTTTCCTCACATGAGTTCCTATTCAAAATATTACGTCCTTCTTCCCCCCTACAAGTCCTAGATGTTTGTAACGGGCGTTCATTCATCCCGGAAATCAAGAATCTCGACGATTTTTGCCTGTTATCGGCAACGATACTCGCGACATAGTATTCCCGGGAATTCCGAGACTTTCCAGAATGTTTCAATATTATGTGTGAAGTCGGATTCTAACATTCTGCGTATTGTCTGTCTGTTCTAAGTCGTGTCTCCCTACCACTTTCGGGCAACGACGCTCTGAGCGTGTTTTTTAGGGATTGACTAGTTTGAACCTGGGACCTGTTGCTGGTAAGGAGACGCCAGACCACACATGACATGTAGAGTTCAGAAGAGTTCAGTGAGACTAGCGATGATATAATCAAATACTTAATGATTTCAGCGTCAGCTCCACTGCACTCCCTGTAAAAGAATCTTAATACTAACTAAATTTAGTGGCAGGGGTTCAACGCTTTCCTATTTTTAGTTAGCTGGTATAATAACGTCGAAAAAGCAGTTAAGTTTACCATTGGAAATTTTAAAAAGCAGTTAAGTTTACCATTGGAAATTTTATTCTACTCACAAAACATTGTTTATAAATTGCACTATTGATAAAAGGAAATATTTTAATACAGGATGATAAAAACCAACTGCGTTCAACAAAAATGTGAACGAATATTCCCTGAATGGGTTTCCAAGTTCTACAATGGATCGAAGGATGACCTATGCTATATCAAATCTATAATCTAGATTTAAGTTAAGTTTCATAAAAGAGAAAACCATCCAAATGGTCTACAGTGACCCTCAATTATCTTTAATTACTTATTTAACTTGTCGTAAGTTTCAGATTTTAACTTCAAGTAGCAAATGTGAATACCATGAGCTTTAATTGACGATCGACACTAGTATTACGTAAAAAGGGGATGTAACAGATGAGACTTCTGCAGTTCTGAGTGTAGCGTTATGCGCTGTTATGCAGCATCGCGTGCGTTCATTACCTTGAGGGTGTTTAGGCAGCGCCAGGGGGCGGCGGGCGGCGCAGCTCCACACCTCGCCGTCTCAGAAGCAACTCCCTCCTAACTTCTCCTTACTACAATTTACCGAAGTTGGTTTAAAAAAAAACTATCTGGCTGTGTTTTGAACAGACCAATCAGGGTCTCAATGTTAACCTTAAGCTACGCCTACAAAAATTCTGTCTATCCAATGAGAAACGTCTACTTTTCGTGGTGGGGCAATGTTTTTAACGTTTGCAACGTAACAGAGACGCGAAAAAGTCTCACGCTAAAACTTGCAGCTTGTGTGACCCTTTTAGTGTTATCGTAAGATCTATACTGTTCTTCTGGAGGGCTCTATCTTTTAACATGGGCTTGGGGGTGGTCCTGGCGGTCAGCCAGAAATTTGGGTTTCCGTCCCTTATCGTAGGGCCTTCTAGCTTAACACGGTTCTGCTCTCGGCTTCTGCACTCGTTTCTTCCCTCGGAACTGCGTCTGTTTCACGGTGGGAAGGTATGACATGCATTTAGGCGTTCTTGTATTAGTCTGTGGTATTCCATTTGCTCACTAGTTGATCGTATTACTTTGGTTAATTTAATGTCAGGATTTATTCGGAGCTATGTGACATACTGCCGGATTTGCTATCATGTCAGGGTTTCCATGGAAGATGTTGGATTTGCCTGACACCTTACAAGTTAACAAATTACAAAACATACATTTTTTCCGTGATATAATTAAAAAATAATTTTAAGCTATTTTCCTTTAAGTGTACTGTGAAACCTTGCTTCTTACCGGATTTCATTATTCTAGGTCAACCGGAAGTACCATACAGGCTTTTATCAGTGAGTCTGCGAGTATCATAATGTTGTTGTTGTTGTGGTCTTCAGTCCTGAGACTGGTTTGATGCAGCTCTCCATGCTACTCTATCCTGTGCAAGTTTCTTCATCTCCCAGTACCTACTGCAGCCTACATCCTTCTGAATCGGCTTAGTGTATTCATCTCTTGGTCTCCCTCTACGATTTTTGCCCTCCACGCTGCCCTCCAGTACCAAATTGGTGATCCCTTGATGCCTCAGAACATGTCCTACCAACCGATCCCTCCTTCTAGTCAAGTTGTGCCACAAACTCCTCTTCTCCCCAATTCTGTTCAATACCTCCTCATTAGTTATGTGATCTACCCATCTAATCTTCAGCATTCTTCTGTAGCACCACATTTCGAAAGCTTCTGTTCTCTTCTTGTCTAAACTATTTATCGTCCATGCTTCACTTCCATACATGGCTACACTCCATACAAATACTTTCAGAAACGACTTCCTGACAATTAAATCAATACTCGATGTTAACAAATTTCTCTTCTTCAGAAACACTTTCCTTGCCATTGCCAGTCTACATTTTATATCCTCTCTACTTCGACCATCATCAGTTATTTTGCTCCCCAAATAGCAAAACTCCTTTACTACATTAAGTGTCTCATTTCCTAATCTAATTCCCTCAGCATCATCCGACTTAATTCGACTACATTCCATTATCCTCGTTTTGCTTTTGTTGATGTTCATCTTATACCCTCCTTTCAAGATACTGTCCATTCCGTTCAACTGCTCTTCCAACTCCTTTGCTGTCTCTGACAGAATTACAATGTCATCGGCAAACCTCAAAGTTTTTATTTCTTCTCCATGGATTTTAATACCTACTCCGAACTTTTCTTTTGTTTCCTTTACTGCTTGATCAATATACAGATTGAATAGCATCGGGGAGAGGCTAAAACCCTGTCTCACTCCCTTCCCAACCACTGCTTCCCTTTCATGCCCCTCGACTCTTATAACTGCCATCTGGTTTCTGTACAAATTGTAAATAGCATTTCGCTCCCTGTATTTTACCCCTGCCACCTTCAGAATTTGAAAGAGAGTATTCTAGTCAACATTATCAAACGCTTTCTCTAAGTCTACAAATGCTAGGAACGTAGGTTTGCCTTTCCTTAATCTAGCTTCTAAGATAAGTCGTAGGGTCAGTATTGCCTCACGTGTTCCAAATTTTCTACGAAATCCAAACTGATCTTCCCCGAGGCCAGCTTCTACCAGTTTTTCCATTCGTCTGTAAAGAATTCATGTTAGTATTTTGCAGCTGTGACTTATTAAACTGATAGTTCGGTAATTTTCACATCTGTCAACACCTGCTTTCTTTGGGATTGGAATTACTACATTCTTCTTGAAGTCTGAGGGAATTTCGCCTGTCTCATACATCTTACTCACCAGATGGTAGAGTTTTGTTAGGCCTGGATCCCCCAAGGCTGTCAGTAGTTCTAATGGAATGTTGTCTACTCCCGGGGCCTTGTTTCGACTTAGGTCTTTCAGTGCTCTGTCAAACTCTTCACGCAGTATCGTATCTCCCATTTCATCTTCATCTACCTCCTCTTCCATTTCCATAATATTGTCTTCAAGAACATCGCCCCTGTATAGACCCTCTATATACTCCTTCCACCTTTCTGCTTTCCCTTCTTTGCTTAGAACTTGATATTCATACAAGTGGTTCTCTTTTCTCCAAAGGTCTCTTTAATTTTCCTGTAGGCAGTATCTATCTTACCCCTCTTGAGATAAGCCTCTACATTCTTACATTTGTCCTGTAGCCATCCCTGCTTAGCCATTTTGCACTTCCTGTCGATCTCATTTTTGAGACGTTTGTATTTCTTTTTGCCTGCTTCACTTACTGCATTTTTGTATTTTCTCCTTTCATCAAGCAAATTCAGTATCTCTTCTGTCACCCAAGGATTTCTACTAGCCCTCGTCTTTTTACCTACTTGATCCTCTGCTGCCTTCACTATTTCATTCCTCAAAGCTACCCAAAATTCATATGGTTCAAATGGCTCTGAGCACTATGGGACTTAACATCTATGGTCATCAGTCCCCTAGAACTTAGAACTACTTAAACCTAACTAACCTAAGGACATCACACACATCCATGCCCGAGGCAGGATTCGAACCTGCGACCGTAGCAGTCGCGCGGTTCCGGACTGCGCGCCTAGAACCGCTAGACCACCGCGGCCGGCCAAAGCTACCCATTCTTCTTCTACTGTATTTCTTTCCTCCATTCCTGTCAATTGTTCCCTTATGTTCTCCCTGAAACTCTGTACAACCTCTGGTTTACTCAGTTTATCCAGGTCCCATCTCCTTAAATTCCCACCTTTTTGCATATCATAATATGTGATATAAATGCCCAAGTGTTTTGATTGCAGTGATATAGAAGCTTCAATATTTTATACCACCAAGGGTCCGTAGACATTAATATGTGACATAAATTTCGCCTTGTTATGTCTATCCCTCTTCACAAAAAAGATTTTTAACAGTAGGATAGAGAGAGACAGACAAACAGACGGACAACAAAGTGATCTTATAAGGGTTCCGTTTTTACCGACTGAGGTACAGAACCCTAAAAGTAGCAAAGAGACTGAGTTTCCGAAACCAGGCGGAACTAACACGCTCGGATAGCCACAGTACGCTGACCTGTGTCCACAGTCGTAGTGGTAAGTGAAATACTGGTAATAGTAAGTGCACACTTCGATTTCCTACTGTGTAAATCACGACGTTACTAAAGTTGTGATATTTCGTTGCCACTGCAGATCTGATATTAACTGTGCAACACATTTACTTTTCGTATTTTCGGACTTATGCTTTTCAAGTAATATATTTCACTGAATTTAATTTCTTTGGCGCTATGCAAAATTCCTGTACTTTTGTAAATAAATTATGATTATTATGTTAAAACATTTTACATAATTTATTGTAACTATATGTTAAAAGGGTGGTGCCAGCATGGGGACGGGGGAAGTGGGAGACAAAATGTGATCCCCTCCAGGATCGGTCCCTGGATCCAGTCAGAGACAAATTCACATGCCATTACTTTAGCTTCTAATGCATTGACTTTCAGTCCATGATTGTTATATAATTCGTGGATGTGATTGCACTTTCTTCCAGCTGCTCTCCAGTATATGCACTTCTGGCTGGCTGTATCATTGGTTAACGTTGTCGCTCCTATTACACCGAGGTGAAATGTTTTTCAGCTTCAGAGCACTTGCAGATTAGAGTCTCGTGTCAAGTCTGTACGTTAAGTCTGCGCTGCCAGCATATTTGAGCACATCATGTGTTACAGAAGTGGAACTGTTTGAAAGTAGTCTTAGGGAGAGAACACAACACAAGACACCAACACTCTCTCGCTTACGCCACAGCTGGTCTTAAAAGCGTCCGACAAAGCCCTATGACGTCAGACAATGCATTCATATCTTCGTGGACACTTCTCATTATCGACAGAAACGTCAGGCGTCAGACGACAAATGACGTTCAGTAGTACAGATGACACTTTATCACGTGGCAGAACGTAGCAAGTCGTTTAAAGGCCAATAAACGAAATATATCCAGCGCATGACTGTTCAATACTTTTGTGTTGCACTTGACACCATGATAATTCAGTACAACCAGCGTCACACTTCTTCCGAACCCATAATTTAGGCCGGCCGCGGTGGTCTAGCGGTTCTAGGCGCTCAGTCCGGAACCGCGGGACTGCTACGGTCGCAGGTTCGAATCCTGCCTCGGGCATGGATGTGTGTGATGTCCTTAGGTTAGTTAGGTTTAAGTAGTTCTAAGTTCTAGGGGACTGATGACCACAGACGTTAAGTCCCATAGTGCTCAGAGCCATTTGAACCGTTTTTGAACCTTAATTTAGGTCGACTGAGTAGCACCTACAAAAACAATTTCCGAACACACATAGCAAACACACAGCCCATTCACAATAATGTGACCGCCGCCTATGCTAGAAGTCAACGTACAGTAACCACTCGTAGACGGCAGGTGACAGCACTAACAATGGAGGGTATACGTAGCGTGTCGAGGGGAAGAAAAAAAAAATCAGTGCAGTCGCTGTAACGTGGAAACGGAGCGGTTTATCTGACGTTCAAAAGGACATGATCATTGACTTTCGGGCCCAGAGTGAAAGCATTTCCGAAACGGCGAAGTCTGTAGTGTAAACTGTTCGCGGGCCGCCGTGGTTAAAGCATATCGTGCATGGCAGAATGGCGCTCTCCAAAACCGGTGTCGATGTAACTGTGGAGTACCACGGGCCATAGATGACAGTATGAAGATGGTATCTGTTCTTTCGGACATGTCCGAAAGAATAGATACCATCTTCATATAGTTAAGGCTAACAGGCCATTGAACTTCTTCTTCTGTGCGGATGCGCACGCATTGCCCTAACTCTTAAGGGACTCGGTAAGATTGTCTGCCGCGAGTAATGAGTGTAATGGGCAGGGGCACTAGGAATGTAGTGTGTGGACATTAAGTTGGGAATGTGAGTCTCACGAGGAGCGTACAAGGAATAAGTCCCTGCAGTGGCTCTATCCTCTGTGCCCTCGGTGGTTCAGATGGATAGAGCGTCTGCCATGTAAGCAGGAGATCCCGGGTTCGAGTCCCGGTCGAGGCACACATATATCAACGCCTGGCGACAGCTTAAGGTCTTGATTTAATTATCATTTCATAGATGACAGTGGTCAAAGACGGCTGCGGAGATGTGTACAGGCGAATAGATGTGCAACTGTTAAGGAACTGACCACCCAGATGAACCTAGTGGCTACCAACAGTGTCTCCTCAACGACCGTTCAGCCTCCACAGCAGGCGCCTGATTCATACGCGCATACCAACTGCTGCTCACCGACGACGAAGGCTGGAATTTGCTCGCCACACGCCAATACAGCAACTGGGCGTCCATTGAATGGCGACAGGTAGCCTTTCCAGATGAATCACCTTTCCAGATGATACACCTTTTATGCTCCATCGGACAGATAGCCGTTGGCCTGTACGGGGTGAAACGTCTAAAAACAAACATTCTGCAACAACCTGGAAACGGTCCAGGCTGGAGGATGGAGCGTCCCTGGGTGGTCATTCTGCAACACACAATGGATCAACACAAGTATGCATCTGTCCTTGGGGACCATGTCCAACCTACATGCAGATTGTTTGTTTCTCGGCACAATGACATCTACCAGAAGGACAATACGACGTGTCACACAGCTCGCAGTGGACGTGGATGATTCGAAGAGTACCAGGATGAGTTTTTGGCACTCGCACAGCCACCAAACTCCCCGGATTCAAACCCAGTCGAGAATCTGTGGGACCACCTCGACCGGGCTGTTGGCGCCACGGATGCTCGACAGAGGAACCTAGTGCCGCTGGCCACGGCATTGGAGTCGTCATGGCTCCACATCCTTGTCGGTACCTTCCAGAAGCTCACTGACTCTCTTCCTGCACGTCTCGCAGCGGTCCCTGCTCCAGTAGTTGGTTATTCACGCTTTTCACGTTTGGTCGCATTAATGTATTCAAGCAGTGGACGAACAAGTGTACTGTAACCTACTTCCTTTGTTTTCGGATTGCATTTCCTTAGGATTCTTCCAATTAATCTCAGTCTGGCATCTGCTTTACCGACGATTAATTTTATATGGTCATTCCATTTTAAATCACTCCTAATGCCTACTCTCAGGTAATTTATGGAATTAACTGCTTACAGTTGCTGACCTGCTATATTGTACCTAAATGATAAAGGATCTTTCTTTCTATGTATTCGCAGCACATGACACTTGTCTACATTGAGATTCAATTGCCATTCCCTGCACCATGCGTCCATTCCTTGCAGATCCTCCTGCATTTCAGTACAAATGTCCATTGTTACAACCTCTCAATATACTACAGCATCATCCGCAAAAAGCCTCAGTGAACATCCGATGTTATCCACAAGGTCATTTATGTATATTGTGAATAGCAACGGTCCTACGACACTCCCCTGCGGCACACCTGAAATCACTTCGGAAGACTTCTCTCCATTGAGAATGACATGCTGCGTTCTGTTATCTAGAAACTCTTCAATCCAATCACACAATTGGTCTGATAGTCTATGTGCTCTTACTTCGTTCATTAAACGACTGTGGGGAACTGTATCGAACGCCTTGCGGAAGTCACGAAACACGGCATCTACCTGGTAAACCGTGTCTATGGCCCTCTGAGTCTCGTGGACGAATAGCGCGCGCGAGCTGGGTTTCACACGATCGTCTTTTTCGAAACGCATGCTGATTCCTACGGAGTAGATTTCTAGTCTCCAGAAAAGTCATTATACTCGAACATAACACGTGTTCCAAAATTCTACAACTGATTGACGTTAGAGATATAGGTCTATAGTTCTGCACATCTGTTCGACGTCCCTTCTTGAAAAGGAGGATAGCCTGTGCCGTTTTCCTATCTTTTGGAACGCTACGCTCTTCTAGAGACCTACGGTACACCGCTGCAAGTTCCTTCGCGTACTCTGTGTAAAATCGAACTGGTATCCCACCAGGACCAGCGGCCTTTCCCGTTTTGAGCGACTTTAATTGTTTTTCTATCCCTTTGTCATCTATTTCGATATCTACCATTCTGTCATCTGTGCGACAATCTAGAGCAGGAACTACAGTGCAGTCTTCCTCTGTGAAACAGCTTTGGAAAAAGAAATTTAGTATTTCGGCCTTTAGTCTGTCATCCTCTGTTTCGGCACCATTTTGGTCACAGAGTGTCCGGACATTTTGTTTTGGTCCACCTACCGCTTTGACATAAGACCAAAATTTCTTAGGATTTTCTGCCAAGTCAGTACAAAGAACTGCACACTGTATAATACTCGTAAAAATTGGACAGCGAAGCAGTTTACTTCTGTTGCAAATAGAAAGTCAGTGACGATCTGTAGTAATGTTACTTTCCTGCTACGTATATTCTGAAGAGCCGGCCGAAGTGGCCGCGCGGTTCTGGCGCTGCAGTCTGGAACCGCGAGACCGCTACGGTCGCAGGTTCGAATCCTGCCTCGGGCATGGATGTGTGTGATGTCCTTAGGTTAGTTAGGTTTAACTAGTTCTAAGTTCTAGGGGACTAATGACCTCAGCAGTTGAGTCCCATAGTGCTCAGAGCCATTTGAACCATATTCTGAAGAAAGAGTAGGTTTAACGTCCCATGAAAGACGAATCATGATAGAGGGAGCACAAACACGGATTGAGGAAAGAAATTTGCCGAATCTTTTTCAAAGAAACAATTTAACAAGTAATAGAAACCACCCAAAACGTAAACCTGGATGATCGAAAAGAGATCTGAACTGCTGTTTCCCCTGGTGCGCTAACCACCGCGCCTCCTCGCTCGGTGCTATATTCCAAGAGGCCCTTAATCAGCCGGTATGCATACCATACCCGTCATATTTCAAGATTCCTCCTGGAGTTTCATTTTCACCACGAGCTTGTCTTACAATTTATTTTACTACTGAATATTCAATTTCTTGTAATACTGGCGACCCATCCAAGTAGCGAAAACTTCGAGTTCAGCCAGAGATACAACGAAGAATAGGTCTCCGCAGCAGTCCGGGGTAAGCAGCACAGCCAAGTGCTCTGCTCACCTGTCCAAGTCTACTTTTGGTACACATAGTTCCGACGTTCCATGATTTAACTTGCGATGCGTTGCTTTGACAAAACAGAACACAATCGGAACACCAGTTAGTAACAGAACAGAATACTTGGGCAGGCTCAAACTTTTCGGTGCACGGCGTTTCTTCGCACGTTGCTTTAAATGCGACTCCTCTGCAGACGATTAACACACGGGCTATTTTGATACTTCGACGCGGTCAGTTTCGAGTGCAGTTGGCACGGACACATTGTGACTCAAGGAAGAAGCAATCAGTGGAAAAATACTCCTACCTTAGTATAAAAAGGCGAATATGTTCCTGTTTAAAAGATTCTGACTGAAAAGTGGGACACCAACTGCCTACCTCTACTTTCCTCAGTATCGTTAAAAATTTTCTCAAAAATTTTGGCATGCTAACGTATATGCGCTCTTTTTAACATATAACTCACCTCTCACTCCCACAACTCACCCCAACTGTATCTTGCCCACACCCACTAGTCGACCGCAGTAAGGCGCTCGTACCAGTACATTCCCACTTGCCGATTTCACTCACTCAATCAGCGCAGCTCATTGTCGTTATCTCTTTGTGCCTTTATAACCATCACTGTCTTCTGTCTCATACACTTTCCATCGTTCGGCCCTGCTACTAATCTCTCCTCCCACTGTCGTTATCTCCCTCTCACTCTCACTTGCTGCTACTTTCTCATTCATTCATTCCCACTGCCGCTGTCTCTTCTCACTGTCACTATCTATCTCTTCCTCGTTGTCACTGTTACTGACTCTCTCACTCATTATCATAGGCTCTCACCCACTTTTTTGTGATTGCAATTTCTTCCAGCTGCTCTCCAGTATATGCACTTCTGGCTGTATCATTGGTTAACGTTGACGCTCCTATTACACCGAGGTGAAATGTTTTTCAGCTTCAGAGCACTTGCAGATTAGAGTCTCGTGTCAAGTCTGTACATTAAGTCTGCGCTGCCAGCATATCTGAGCACATCATGTGTTACAGAAGTGGAACTGTTTGAAAGTAGTCTTAGAGAGAGAACACAACACAAGACACCAACACTCTCTTGCTTACGCCACAGCTGGCCTTAAAAGCGTCCGACAAAGTCCTACTGACGTTAGACAATGCATTCATATCTTCGTGGACACTTCTCATTATCGACAGAAACGTCAGGCGTCAGACGACAAATGACCTTCAGTAGTACAGATGACAGTTTATCACGCGGCAGAACGTAGCAAGTCGTTTAAAGGCCGATAAACGAAATATATCCAGCGAATCACTGTTCAATACTTTTGTGTTGCACTTGACACCATGATAATGCAGTACAACCAGCGTCACACTTCTTCCGAACCCTTAATTTAGGTCGACTGAGTAGCATCTAAAAAAAACAATTGCCGAACACACAGAGCAAACACACAGCCCAGTCACAATAATGTGACCGCCACCTATGCTAGAAGTCAACGTACAGTAACCACTCATACACGGCAGGTGACAGCACTGACAAATGTAGGGTATATGTAGCGTGTCGAGGGGAAGAAAGAAAACAGTGCAGTCGCTGTAACGTGGAAACGGAGCGGTTTATCTGACGTTCAAAAGGACATGATCACTGACTTTCGAGCCCAGAGTGGAAGCATTTCCGAAACGGCGAAGTCTGTAGTGTAAACTGTTCGCGCGCCGCTGTGGTTAAAGCATATCGTGCATGGCAGAATGGCGCTCTCCAAAACCGGCGTCGATGTAACTGTGGAGTACCACGGGCCATAGACGACAGTATGAAGATGGTATCTGTTCTTTCGGACATGTCCGAAAGAATAGATACCATCATCATATAGTTAAGTCTAACAGGCCATTGACCTTCTTCTTGTATGCGGATGCACACGCATTGCCCGAACTCTTAAGGGACTCGGTAAGATTGTCTGCCGCGAGTAATGAGTGTAATGGGCAGGGGCACTACGAATGTAGTGTGATGATGATGTTTGGTTTGTGGGGCGCTCAACTGCGTGGTTATCAGCGCCCGTACAATTATCCAATCTTTGCTCAGTCCAATTTCGCCACTTTCCTGGATGATGATGAAATGATGAGGACAACACAAACACCCAGTCATCTCGAGGCAGGTGAAAATCCCTGACCCCGCCGGGAATCGAAACCGGGACCCCGTGCTCGGGAAGCAAACGAATGTAGTGTGTGGACATTAAGTTGGGAATGTGAGTCACACGGGAGCGTGCAAAGGATAAGTCCCTGCAGTCGCTCTATCCTCTGTGCCCTCGGTGGTTCAGATGGATAGAGCGTCTGCATGTAAGCAGGAGATCCCGGGTTCGAGTCCCGGTCGGGGCACACATTTCCAACTGTCCCCGTTGATGTATATCAACGCCTGGCGACAGCTTAAGGTCTTGATTTAATTATCATTTCATAGATGACAGTGGTCAAAGACGGCTGCGGAGATGTGTACAGGCGAATAGATGTGCAACTGTTAAGGAACTGACCACCCAGATGAACCTAGTGGCTACCAACAGTGTCTCCTCAACGACCGTTCAGCCTCCACAGCAGGCGCCTGATTCATACGCGCATACCAACTGCTGCTCACCGACGACGAAGGCTGGAATTTGCTCGCCACACGCCAATACAGCAACTGGGCGTCCATTGAATGGTGACAGGTAGCCTTTCCACATGAATCACCTTTCCAGATGAATCACCTTTCCAGATGAATCACCTTTTATGCTCCATCGGACAGATGGCCATTGGCCTGCACGGGGTGAAACGTCTAAAAGCAAACATTCTGCAACAACCTGGGAAAGGTCCAGGCTGGAGGGTGGAGCGACCCTGGGTGGTCATTCTGCAACACACAATGGATCAATACAAGTATGCATTTGACCTTGGGGACCATGTCCAACCTACATGCAGTTTGTTTGTTTCTCGGCACAATGACATCTACCAGAAGGACAATACAACGTGTCACACAGTTCGCAGTGTACGTGCGTGATTCGAAGAGTACCAGGGTGAGTTTATGGCACTCGCACAGCCACCAAACTCCCTGGATTCAAAGCCAGTCGAGAATCTGTGGGACCACCTCGACCGGGCTGTTGGCGCCACGGATGCTCGACAGAGGAACCTAGTGCCGCTGGCCACGGCACTGGTGTCGGCATGGCTCCACATCCTTGTCGGTACCTTCCAGAAGCTCACTGACTCTCTTCCTGCACGTCTCGCAGCGGTCCCTGCTCCAACAGTTGGTTATTCACGCTTTTCACGTTTGGTCGCATTAATGTATTCAAGCAGTGGACGAACAAGTGTACTGTAACCTACTTCCTTTGTTTTCGGATTGCATTTCCTTAGGATTCTTCCAATTAATCTCAGTCTGGCATCTGCTTTACCGACGATTAATTTTATATGGTCATTCCATTTTAAATCACTCCTAATGCCTACTCTCAGGTAATTTATGGAATTAACTGCTTACAGTTGCTGACCTGCTATATTGTACCTAAATGATAAAGGATCTTTCTTTCTATGTATTCGCAGCACATGACACTTGTCTACATTGAGATTCAATTGCCATTCCCTGCACCATGCGTCCATTCCTTGCAGATCCTCCTGCATTTCAGTACAAATGTCCATTGTTACAACCTCTCAATATACTACAGCATCATCCGCAAAAAGCCTCAGTGAACATCCGATGTTATCCACAAGGTCATTTATGTATATTGTGAATAGCAACGGTCCTACGACACTCCCCTGCGGCACACCTGAAATCACTTCGGAAGACTTCTCTCCATTGAGAATGACATGCTGCGTTCTGTTATCTAGAAACTCTTCAATCCAATCACACAATTGGTCTGATAGTCTATGTGCTCTTACTTCGTTCATTAAACGACTGTGGGGAACTGTATCGAACGCCTTGCGGAAGTCACGAAACACGGCATCTACCTGGTAAACCGTGTCTATGGCCCTCTGAGTCTCGTGGACGAATAGCGCGCGCGAGCTGGGTTTCACACGATCGTCTTTTTCGAAACGCATGCTGATTCCTACGGAGTAGATTTCTAGTCTCCAGAAAAGTCATTATACTCGAACATAACACGTGTTCCAAAATTCTACAACTGATTGACGTTAGAGATATAGGTCTATAGTTCTGCACATCTGTTCGACGTCCCTTCTTGAAAAGGAGGATAGCCTGTGCCGTTTTCCTATCTTTTGGAACGCTACGCTCTTCTAGAGACCTACGGTACACCGCTGCAAGTTCCTTCGCGTACTCTGTGTAAAATCGAACTGGTATCCCACCAGGACCAGCGGCCTTTCCCGTTTTGAGCGACTTTAATTGTTTTTCTATCCCTTTGTCATCTATTTCGATATCTACCATTCTGTCATCTGTGCGACAATCTAGAGCAGGAACTACAGTGCAGTCTTCCTCTGTGAAACAGCTTTGGAAAAAGAAATTTAGTATTTCGGCCTTTAGTCTGTCATCCTCTGTTTCGGCACCATTTTGGTCACAGAGTGTCCGGACATTTTGTTTTGGTCCACCTACCGCTTTGACATAAGACCAAAATTTCTTAGGATTTTCTGCCAAGTCAGTACAAAGAACTGCACACTGTATAATACTCGTAAAAATTGGACAGCGAAGCAGTTTACTTCTGTTGCAAATAGAAAGTCAGTGACGATCTGTAGTAATGTTACTTTCCTGCTACGTATATTCTGAAGAGCCGGCCGAAGTGGCCGCGCGGTTCTGGCGCTGCAGTCTGGAACCGCGAGACCGCTACGGTCGCAGGTTCGAATCCTGCCTCGGGCATGGATGTGTGTGATGTCCTTAGGTTAGTTAGGTTTAACTAGTTCTAAGTTCTAGGGGACTAATGACCTCAGCAGTTGAGTCCCATAGTGCTCAGAGCCATTTGAACCATATTCTGAAGAAAGAGTAGGTTTAACGTCCCATGAAAGACGAATCATGATAGAGGGAGCACAAACACGGATTGAGGAAAGAAATTTGCCGAATCTTTTTCAAAGAAACAATTTAACAAGTAATAGAAACCACCCAAAACGTAAACCTGGATGATCGAAAAGAGATCTGAACTGCTGTTTCCCCTGGTGCGCTAACCACCGCGCCTCCTCGCTCGGTGCTATATTCCAAGAGGCCCTTAATCAGCCGGTATGCATACCATACCCGTCATATTTCAAGATTCCTCCTGGAGTTTCATTTTCACCACGAGCTTGTCTTACAATTTATTTTACTACTGAATATTCAATTTCTTGTAATACTGGCGACCCATCCAAGTAGCGAAAACTTCGAGTTCAGCCAGAGATACAACGAAGAATAGGTCTCCGCAGCAGTCCGGGGTAAGCAGCACAGCCAAGTGCTCTGCTCACCTGTCCAAGTCTACTTTTGGTACACATAGTTCCGACGTTCCATGATTTAACTTGCGATGCGTTGCTTTGACAAAACAGAACACAATCGGAACACCAGTTAGTAACAGAACAGAATACTTGGGAAGGCTCAAACTTTTCGGTGCACGGCGTTTCTTCGCACGTTGCTTTAAATGCGACTCCTCTGCAGACGATTAACACACGGGCTATTTTGATACTTCGACGCGGTCAGTTTCGAGTGCAGTTGGCACGGACACATTGTGACTCAAGGAAGAAGCAATCAGTGGAAAAATACTCCTACCTTAGTATAAAAAGGCGAATATGTTCCTGTTTAAAAGATTCTGACTGAAAAGTGGGACACCAACTGCCTACCTCTACTTTCCTCAGTATCGTTAAAAATTTTCTCAAAAATTTTGGCATGCTAACGTATATGCGCTCTTTTTAACATATAACTCACCTCTCACTCCCACAACTCACCCCAACTGTATCTTGCCCACACCCACTAGTCGACCGCAGTAAGGCGCTCGTACCAGTACATTCCCACTTGCCGATTTCACTCACTCAATCAGCGCAGCTCATTGTCGTTATCTCTTTGTGCCTTTATAACCATCACTGTCTTCTGTCTCATACACTTTCCATCGTTCGGCCCTGCTACTAATCTCTCCTCCCACTGTCGTTATCTCCCTCTCACTCTCACTTGCTGCTACTTTCTCATTCATTCATTCCCACTGCCGCTGTCTCTTCTCACTGTCACTATCTATCTCTTCCTCGTTGTCACTGTTACTGACTCTCTCACTCATTATCATAGGCTCTCACCCACTTTTTTGTGATTGCAATTTCTTCCAGCTGCTCTCCAGTATATGCACTTCTGGCTGTATCATTGGTTAACGTTGACGCTCCTATTACACCGAGGTGAAATGTTTTTCAGCTTCAGAGCACTTGCAGATTAGAGTCTCGTGTCAAGTCTGTACATTAAGTCTGCGCTGCCAGCATATCTGAGCACATCATGTGTTACAGAAGTGGAACTGTTTGAAAGTAGTCTTAGAGAGAGAACACAACACAAGACACCAACACTCTCTTGCTTACGCCACAGCTGGCCTTAAAAGCGTCCGACAAAGTCCTACTGACGTTAGACAATGCATTCATATCTTCGTGGACACTTCTCATTATCGACAGAAACGTCAGGCGTCAGACGACAAATGACCTTCAGTAGTACAGATGACAGTTTATCACGCGGCAGAACGTAGCAAGTCGTTTAAAGGCCGATAAACGAAATATATCCAGCGAATCACTGTTCAATACTTTTGTGTTGCACTTGACACCATGATAATGCAGTACAACCAGCGTCACACTTCTTCCGAACCCTTAATTTAGGTCGACTGAGTAGCATCTAAAAAAAACAATTGCCGAACACACAGAGCAAACACACAGCCCAGTCACAATAATGTGACCGCCACCTATGCTAGAAGTCAACGTACAGTAACCACTCATACACGGCAGGTGACAGCACTGACAAATGTAGGGTATATGTAGCGTGTCGAGGGGAAGAAAGAAAACAGTGCAGTCGCTGTAACGTGGAAACGGAGCGGTTTATCTGACGTTCAAAAGGACATGATCACTGACTTTCGAGCCCAGAGTGGAAGCATTTCCGAAACGGCGAAGTCTGTAGTGTAAACTGTTCGCGCGCCGCTGTGGTTAAAGCATATCGTGCATGGCAGAATGGCGCTCTCCAAAACCGGCGTCGATGTAACTGTGGAGTACCACGGGCCATAGACGACAGTATGAAGATGGTATCTGTTCTTTCGGACATGTCCGAAAGAATAGATACCATCATCATATAGTTAAGTCTAACAGGCCATTGACCTTCTTCTTGTATGCGGATGCACACGCATTGCCCGAACTCTTAAGGGACTCGGTAAGATTGTCTGCCGCGAGTAATGAGTGTAATGGGCAGGGGCACTACGAATGTAGTGTGATGATGATGTTTGGTTTGTGGGGCGCTCAACTGCGTGGTTATCAGCGCCCGTACAATTATCCAATCTTTGCTCAGTCCAATTTCGCCACTTTCCTGGATGATGATGAAATGATGAGGACAACACAAACACCCAGTCATCTCGAGGCAGGTGAAAATCCCTGACCCCGCCGGGAATCGAAACCGGGACCCCGTGCTCGGGAAGCAAACGAATGTAGTGTGTGGACATTAAGTTGGGAATGTGAGTCACACGGGAGCGTGCAAAGGATAAGTCCCTGCAGTCGCTCTATCCTCTGTGCCCTCGGTGGTTCAGATGGATAGAGCGTCTGCATGTAAGCAGGAGATCCCGGGTTCGAGTCCCGGTCGGGGCACACATTTCCAACTGTCCCCGTTGATGTATATCAACGCCTGGCGACAGCTTAAGGTCTTGATTTAATTATCATTTCATAGATGACAGTGGTCAAAGACGGCTGCGGAGATGTGTACAGGCGAATAGATGTGCAACTGTTAAGGAACTGACCACCCAGATGAACCTAGTGGCTACCAACAGTGTCTCCTCAACGACCGTTCAGCCTCCACAGCAGGCGCCTGATTCATACGCGCATACCAACTGCTGCTCACCGACGACGAAGGCTGGAATTTGCTCGCCACACGCCAATACAGCAACTGGGCGTCCATTGAATGGTGACAGGTAGCCTTTCCACATGAATCACCTTTCCAGATGAATCACCTTTCCAGATGAATCACCTTTTATGCTCCATCGGACAGATGGCCATTGGCCTGCACGGGGTGAAACGTCTAAAAGCAAACATTCTGCAACAACCTGGGAAAGGTCCAGGCTGGAGGGTGGAGCGACCCTGGGTGGTCATTCTGCAACACACAATGGATCAATACAAGTATGCATTTGACCTTGGGGACCATGTCCAACCTACATGCAGTTTGTTTGTTTCTCGGCACAATGACATCTACCAGAAGGACAATACAACGTGTCACACAGTTCGCAGTGTACGTGCGTGATTCGAAGAGTACCAGGGTGAGTTTATGGCACTCGCACAGCCACCAAACTCCCTGGATTCAAAGCCAGTCGAGAATCTGTGGGACCACCTCGACCGGGCTGTTGGCGCCACGGATGCTCGACAGAGGAACCTAGTGCCGCTGGCCACGGCACTGGTGTCGGCATGGCTCCACATCCTTGTCGGTACCTTCCAGAAGCTCACTGACTCTCTTCCTGCACGTCTCGCAGCGGTCCCTGCTCCAACAGTTGGTTATTCACGCTTTTCACGTTTGGTCGCATTAATGTATTCAAGCAGTGGACGAACAAGTGTACTGTAACCTACTTCCTTTGTTTTCGGATTGCATTTCCTTAGGATTCTTCCAATTAATCTCAGTCTGGCATCTGCTTTACCGACGATTAATTTTATATGGTCATTCCATTTTAAATCACTCCTAATGCCTACTCTCAGGTAATTTATGGAATTAACTGCTTACAGTTGCTGACCTGCTATATTGTACCTAAATGATAAAGGATCTTTCTTTCTATGTATTCGCAGCACATGACACTTGTCTACATTGAGATTCAATTGCCATTCCCTGCACCATGCGTCCATTCCTTGCAGATCCTCCTGCATTTCAGTACAAATGTCCATTGTTACAACCTCTCAATATACTACAGCATCATCCGCAAAAAGCCTCAGTGAACATCCGATGTTATCCACAAGGTCATTTATGTATATTGTGAATAGCAACGGTCCTACGACACTCCCCTGCGGCACACCTGAAATCACTTCGGAAGACTTCTCTCCATTGAGAATGACATGCTGCGTTCTGTTATCTAGAAACTCTTCAATCCAATCACACAATTGGTCTGATAGTCTATGTGCTCTTACTTCGTTCATTAAACGACTGTGGGGAACTGTATCGAACGCCTTGCGGAAGTCACGAAACACGGCATCTACCTGGTAAACCGTGTCTATGGCCCTCTGAGTCTCGTGGACGAATAGCGCGCGCGAGCTGGGTTTCACACGATCGTCTTTTTCGAAACGCATGCTGATTCCTACGGAGTAGATTTCTAGTCTCCAGAAAAGTCATTATACTCGAACATAACACGTGTTCCAAAATTCTACAACTGATTGACGTTAGAGATATAGGTCTATAGTTCTGCACATCTGTTCGACGTCCCTTCTTGAAAAGGAGGATAGCCTGTGCCGTTTTCCTATCTTTTGGAACGCTACGCTCTTCTAGAGACCTACGGTACACCGCTGCAAGTTCCTTCGCGTACTCTGTGTAAAATCGAACTGGTATCCCACCAGGACCAGCGGCCTTTCCCGTTTTGAGCGACTTTAATTGTTTTTCTATCCCTTTGTCATCTATTTCGATATCTACCATTCTGTCATCTGTGCGACAATCTAGAGCAGGAACTACAGTGCAGTCTTCCTCTGTGAAACAGCTTTGGAAAAAGAAATTTAGTATTTCGGCCTTTAGTCTGTCATCCTCTGTTTCGGCACCATTTTGGTCACAGAGTGTCCGGACATTTTGTTTTGGTCCACCTACCGCTTTGACATAAGACCAAAATTTCTTAGGATTTTCTGCCAAGTCAGTACAAAGAACTGCACACTGTATAATACTCGTAAAAATTGGACAGCGAAGCAGTTTACTTCTGTTGCAAATAGAAAGTCAGTGACGATCTGTAGTAATGTTACTTTCCTGCTACGTATATTCTGAAGAGCAGGCCGAAGTGGCCGCGCGGTTCTGGCGCTGCAGTCTGGAACCGCGAGACCGCTACGGTCGCAGGTTCGAATCCTGCCTCGGGCATGGATGTGTGTGATGTCCTTAGGTTAGTTAGGTTTAACTAGTTCTAAGTTCTAGGGGACTAATGACCTCAGCAGTTGAGTCCTATAGTGCTCAGAGCCATTTGAACCATATTCTGAAGAAAGAGTAGGTTTAACGTCCCATGAAAGACGAATCATGATAGAGGGAGCACAAACACGGATTGAGGAAAGAAATTTGCCGAATCTTTTTCAAAGAAACAATTTAACAAGTAATAGAAACCACCCAAAACGTAAACCTGGATGATCGAAAAGAGATCTGAACTGCTGTTTCCCCTGGTGCGCTAACCACCGCGCCTCCTCGCTCGGTGCTATATTCCAAGAGGCCCTTAATCAGCCGGTATGCATACCATACCCGTCATATTTCAAGATTCCTCCTGGAGTTTCATTTTCACCACGAGCTTGTCTTACAATTTATTTTACTACTGAATATTCAATTTCTTGTAATACTGGCGACCCATCCAAGTAGCGAAAACTTCGAGTTCAGCCAGAGATACAACGAAGAATAGGTCTCCGCAGCAGTCCGGGGTAAGCAGCACAGCCAAGTGCTCTGCTCACCTGTCCAAGTCTACTTTTGGTACACATAGTTCCGACGTTCCATGATTTAACTTGCGATGCGTTGCTTTGACAAAACAGAACACAATCGGAACACCAGTTAGTAACAGAACAGAATACTTGGGAAGGCTCAAACTTTTCGGTGCACGGCGTTTCTTCGCACGTTGCTTTAAATGCGACTCCTCTGCAGACGATTAACACACGGGCTATTTTGATACTTCGACGCGGTCAGTTTCGAGTGCAGTTGGCACGGACACATTGTGACTCAAGGAAGAAGCAATCAGTGGAAAAATACTCCTACCTTAGTATAAAAAGGCGAATATGTTCCTGTTTAAAAGATTCTGACTGAAAAGTGGGACACCAACTGCCTACCTCTACTTTCCTCAGTATCGTTAAAAATTTTCTCAAAAATTTTGGCATGCTAACGTATATGCGCTCTTTTTAACATATAACTCACCTCTCACTCCCACAACTCACCCCAACTGTATCTTGCCCACACCCACTAGTCGACCGCAGTAAGGCGCTCGTACCAGTACATTCCCACTTGCCGATTTCACTCACTCAATCAGCGCAGCTCATTGTCGTTATCTCTTTGTGCCTTTATAACCATCACTGTCTTCTGTCTCATACACTTTCCATCGTTCGGCCCTGCTACTAATCTCTCCTCCCACTGTCGTTATCTCCCTCTCACTCTCACTTGCTGCTACTTTCTCATTCATTCATTCCCACTGCCGCTGTCTCTTCTCACTGTCACTATCTATCTCTTCCTCGTTGTCACTGTTACTGACTCTCTCACTCATTATCATAGGCTCTCACCCACTTCCGCTTTCTCCACCACTTTTCTCTTCTCCCACTGGCACTGTTTCCGTCGCTCTTTTGTTAGCACGGTTCTGTCACTGTCAAGTATGTACCACTGCTACTCTGTCCCTCTCTCTTTCTCACAATGCCATTGTCTCCCTCGCTCTTTCTGCACCACAGTCACTGTCTACTATTTTCCAGTAATTATTTTTTCTTCGTCTCTTTCCCACTGCCACTGTGTCTTTCTCTCTCAGCATAAAAAAGCTCGAATATGTTCGTATGCCAAAATTTTTGGGAAAATTTTTAAAGGTGTTAACATAGTTAGAATGAGACAGCTGGCACCCCACTATTCAGTCAGTCTTTTAACAGGAACATGTTCGCCTGTTATGCGCTCCGATAGGAGCATTTTTCTACTGGTTTCCTTTTTTTCCCTGCCACAGCAGGGTATGTCACCCATGCGAAAAGAACTTTATGGGTCAGTGACATTTTGACAGTTTACTTGCGTGAAATAGAAATAACTCAAAACTAATGTTACGCCTCAGACCGGATTTTACGTGCACAAAACTTTTGTATATGCATCAGCACTACAACATAGGGTTCCCAGAACCCTTGTAATGATAACGGAGACACTTTATAGCATGTTTCTCCGTGATACGTTACTTTATAAACTACGTTTTCGCCACACACCGTATTTTGCTTGTGTGTGTTACGTGTACATGCAAGATAACTTTGAACCCCTACATCTCGGAAACGGATAAAGATATCGAGAAAATTTTCAAGGTTGTTTGAGATCTTAATTCGCAAAAATTTCAGCCAATAGCTGTGCTTAGCCGTCTTGGGATCCGCGCCACCGTTTTCGTACGAAAAATTATAAAAATGGTTTTTGGGCGGTTTTCCTAAGGAATCGCTCATGAACTAATGGTCCTTTACAAGCGCCTTAAGGCCCCCATAGACCACATCAAACGCAAAAAGAACCAATCAATTTGCTCGATTTGCCTAAACAGGAGGAAATGTGCAATTTCCATACTTTCACACTGTACCCTAGGATGGTGACACTAAGGCGATCCTTCTATTGGGTATACAAATGATTAGATTAGGAAGATATTACGGACCTGTGATGTGTGCCAGAAGACTACGACAACTACTAGTACCCATTACGGACCTATGCACCCCATAATTCCTGATGGAATCAGACATAGTGGCCGTTGATTTGCTTGGTCCACTGCCTTAGTCCTGTGGCAATTTCACGCAGCTCATGGTGGTGTTAGAAGTGTGTTCAAAATATGTAAAGTTCTATCCCCTAAGAAAAGCAACTGGCAAGGCAATATCAGCGAGAATGGAAAATGACTATTTTACGCAGGTGTGCAAACAAGGGCAAGTGCTATCAGACAATGGCCCACAATTTGTATCAAAGAAGTGGAAGTAAATGTTGTGGAGGAATGGTGTGGAACAAGTGTTGATAGCCAAATATAGACCAACCTCAAATTCAGCTGAGAGAGTCATGAAAGAGGTGAACCGCATGTGCAGGACATATTGTAGTCGGAAATACAGCAAATCGAAAGAGTATATAACAGATTTTGAGGGTGTAATCAGCAGCCTACCTCATGCCACGACAGGTTTTGCATCATGTGAAATCCTGCTGAACCAACCTCCTGAAAGTATATTCTCCAATATCTTGAATGATTCTCCCGCTGTGGATCAATCATGGGACAGAAAAATTGAATTGGCCATGGAACATTTACGTGATGAGGTTCAACGGCGGAAAGAAAGACATGATAAGATCGTGCGACCAATTAAGTATGAAACTTCCTGGCAGATTAAAACTGTGTGCCCGACCGAGACTCGAACTCGGGACCTTTGCCTTTCGCGGGCAAGTTCTCCACTATCTGAGCTGCCAAAGCACGACTCACGCCTGGTACTCACAGCTTTACTTCTGCCAGTATCTCGCAAGAGAGCTTCTGTAAAGTTTGGAAGGTAGAAGACGAGATACTGGCAGAAGTAAAGCTGTGAGTACCAGGCGTGAGTCGTGCTTTGGTAGCTCAGATGGTAGAGCACTTGCCCACGAAAGCCAAAGGTCTCGAGTTCGAGTCTCGGTCGGGCACACAGTTTTAATCTGCCAGGAAGTTTCATATCAGCGCACACTCCGCTGCAGAGTGAAAATCTCATGCTGGATTAAGTATGAAGTTGGCGACCTTGTGTTAATCAAATCCCACACACATTCTAGCAAACTGAACGAAGAAATTAAGAAGTTCCATCATGAATACCAAGGACCATATCGTATTGTTGATATCAAATGTCCTAATACTGTTGAACTGGTTCGTGTGAAGTCAGGTAGGCACGAGGGAAAACACCATGTGGAAAACGTTGAACCATACCATAGTGAGCAAGATTAATGGCTGACTGTTCTATGTGACATGTGGGAACTGTACACATGTCAGCTGCTGTTGTCCTTAAGTACAGACATTAATTTCTGATTATTATGAGGTTTCATGAGGACACTCTAATCGAGGAGAATTTAACTAGGATGTATTACATTTCTTCTTGCCCACACAGTGATATGGTTCGAGTGATTACTAGTGTCTAGTGTATAAAGGTTGTGCTATCCGAAAGTTTTTCATTTAAAAGTTTCTTACTACTCCTGCTTAATGATTGCTATTGTTTTTTGTACCATTCACTTAGTAACTAAATTTTACTTAGTGGACATCCATATATTTTTCTTCTTAATAGCCTGTGTGTTTATTATGTCACATAGAACATCGTAATGTCTACTGTAGTAGTAATAGACATAGGTTAAGTTGAATAGGCATTACTGCCGGCCGGAGTAGCCGTGCGGTTCTAGGCGCTGCAGTCTGGAGCCGAGCGACCGCTACGGTCGCAGGTTCAAATCCTGCCCAGGGCATGGATGTGTGTGATTTCCTTAGGTTAGTTAGGTTTAATTAGTTCTAAGTTCTAGGCGACTGATGACCTCAGAAGTTAAGTCGCATAGTGCTCAGAGCCATTTGAACCAACAGGCATTGCCAGGGCAACACTGAGAGCGCCATTAACCTGTTTCATGTACGTCATTGGACGGATTACTGCGAGGCGAGAGTGGCGAGCTGACGACTATACTGCACATCTGCCAGTCGGTGCAGTATCGATGTTACAGTCACTCCCCTCCCCTTTCAATGCAAAGAACGCTCCCTTGTGATGCAGTGTTGTGAGTAGTGAAGTAATTTTTTTTCCTGGATTTTGACAGCCTAGTGCTGATGGAGGTTCTTTAGCTTTTGCCTAATAGTATCACCAGTGATATTGTCTACTTGGAGTAGAAGTGAACGCGTGTGTTTTTCTACTATCTTTTTTTATCTCCTTCTTCCAGGCACCTGCGTATCATATATAAACTATAGTTTTGTAATTGTAAAATTTTCCTTTTCAGGGAATTAATATTTTTGTGTCTTATTGTATGAACTATTTGTTTATCCACTGTATTGTAGCTGTGTTTTGCTATACAGGTTGCACTGTAGGCAGGGTTCTTTTATTATGTAAAATTTTGCGTATTTGAGAACTGTTCTTTATGTTTCCGTGATTGTGAGTAGCTCACGTCTGGTCCACAATATGGCAATGGGTCTATGCCCGTGGGATGGGGCAGTATAACCCCCCTCCCCTTACGCCATCTCTCTAACCCCCTGCAGTAGGGAATTATCTAGATTTCGATATTCTCTTCGACAATGCGAAAACTTTTTCGTGCGAGAATGTAAGCGTATTGTCATATCGCTGGCTTAGTTGTGGAGTATCTTTGCGCGCAGCCGCGTATGTCGTGTCGAGCATGGGACACGAACTGTTATGTTGTGTTCTGGGTAGCTCTGCATGTAAGAAGCATTGTCATTATGGAAGTTAAAGTGTTGCCGCAAGTGCTATTACAGTAAAGTGATGGAATATGGAAGTGATTCAGAGGAAAGTGCGTAATGATGTAATTAAAAGTGAGCAGTGCCGCCAATGACGTATTTGTGTATCCTCTCGTTGCGCGTCGCGCCGTTCATCAATCATCCAGGCCGTTTTCGGTCTCCAAGAATGAACTAATGTGAATCAGTAATACTATTTACCACAAAAGAGAGCATTTAAGTGCCAGTGTCTTGTAGCAAGCGTGAGAACGTGCGTTCGATCATCGCGTTCCGCATCATCAACAATCAACCACGCCGCGGCGGTTACGCGCACGCTCGTACAACTGAGAACTGTGAGCTGTAAATTTAACTTTGTGAACAGTGTTAAAATTTATTACTAGTGTCAAGGAGGACTGGTACCAAATATCTGTGTATGCGTGACGAGCGTAAGAACTTTCGTGCGATCATTCGGCTTCCGCATCCTCAACAATCACCCGCGTCGTGTCGGTTACGCGTACGTTCGTCTGAGTGATATTGTGGACTGGTAATCATCCATTAATTGGGATAAACACTTATGAATTAGAATATAAACAGTGCAACCTGCGATTTTCTTTTATCGTTCAGAATACAGTTGTTCATACGAGACGTAGAACAGTGTTGTGCTTTAACGGTGAGTGGCTTCCCTAAAACATCTTGCATATTCCGATAGCTAGATAATTTCAGGCAAGCCAGCAGCCGTGTGGGGCAGAACAGTACGACCGCCGCGGGATTATCAGGTACGTGGTGTGGATACGGCGCACGGTCAAGAAAAGCAGAAACGACAACCAGTTTAAAGTACCCCACCCATTTTTACTCCAGGGCGCGTTACAAGTCAGTTTGACAATTATACTGCAATTAAATAAGAAGACAGAAGTCCATCTGGGACACAGAAATGAAGTAAACAATAAAAGCTAATTTGTTCTCTGATCCTCGCGAAACCGGTATTAGACATAAGTACGATATGTGTAGTGCATGCTGCTTGCTTTTTTATGCAATTAAAATTATTAAAATTGATGCTGGTTACTAACAGCACGTGCATCTAGTGGAACCAAAATGTTTTCTATATGTTTTATCAGCTCTGTGGCTTTAATACACCAATTAGAAAAATTAAATTTTCCAGCTTTCACTCATACCAGTCGACTGTCATCGTTCTCGTGCAAATACAAGAAATTTAATTTTGTCGTGCTCCAGTCTTTTGACATTACAAACTCAGGGCGGTATAGACCCTGTTCTGCCCGATGAACCTTTCACTTTGTGTCACTGCAGACCGGAACTTTTTTCGGTGTAGTTGTGAAATTATTACTTTTTATAGGACTAGGTGCAGTTTCACAAGCTGCGACATCGTCATCGATAGCTATACTCACTGTAATTATTCGTCCAAATTAAAACAGGAGGTAGATAAAATAAATAAAAAAATATTTTTCGATAAGAAACGTATGGTCTCTGACGTCTGCTGACGTAAGATGCTGTATCGGTGTCGCTGACAGAGAATGGTGCCGACGTTCAAACCTGCTTTGTGTACAGAAGGTTGGCTCTTAGTTGTCAGTGGAAACACACCGATTCATTCGCAAGCATCACCGCCTTCTGACAACAGCGGTAACTTCCTTGTAAACACATCGTTCAGTCGCAATCATTACCGCCTTGGGACAACAGCAGGGAACGTGGAGCCGTCTACGTGTACTGAAATGGCTTACATGCATGAGGTATACGGGTCTGTGAATGGAAATGGACGAGCTGCAGTGAGAGACAGTGTCGACAGCGGTTTCCCAACTGAGAGGTTCCACGACACCAGACATTCGACGTCTGCATCGCGTGCTACGTTGAAGAGGCACGTCTCATACAAGTATGCATGATGCAGGTCGGAATCGAACAGTCTGAACTCCAGTCATACATGATCGGCAGCTTCAGCCTTTCCGTCTTCAGCGTGTGGCAGCACCAGCATCTGAAAGTTTTCCCCAGCGCCTGCAGTTCGCACAGTGGTTTTTACAACAGGCTGCCCTGCACCACCAATTTCCGGCTGAGGTCCTGTATATCGACTAGGCTTTCTTTACTCGTGTAGGCTATTTCAGTTTCCACAATTCGGGTGTTTGGGCACAACTGAATCGGCAGTATGCTCAATATCGTGCTCATCAACAGCGATTCGGTGATAATATATGGGCCACCATTCTCGGCGATAGGTTGACTGGACCATACATCTTCCATTCCGCCTCAACGAACGGAGATACCGCATCTTCGTGGAACATGTTTTGCCAGAACTGCTGAAGAGTGTACCTGTGAATGTTATACAAAAGATGTACTTCCATGACGATGGGGCGCTACCCCATTTCAATATTACTGTGAGGAATCATCTGAGAGCCACCTTATGGAATCGATGGATCGGACAAGGTGGTCCTGTGGCCTTGCCACCCAGGTCACCTGACCTTACGTGTCTGGATTTCTTCCTAGGGCACCATGTGATGCAACTGGTGTATGAAACCGTTGTGGGAACAGAAGAAGACCTCGTCGCTAAAATTTCCGTCGCTGCTGGTACCATTGCGGACACGCCAGCAATCTTCGAAAGGACACGACAGTCAATGGTCCGATGATGTGATTCGTGCATACAGGCTAACGATTCGAGCAGTTCGTGTGATCGCCACTGCCGTAACTAACATACTAAACTACATTCTGTGTAAATCGTTCATAGCGTCAGAAATTGCTGCCTGGGATCATATGCCCCAGAATTAAATATATTCGTTTTGAAATTCTCTACTTCCTGTATTAATCCGAAAGTAGTTTTGGAATACCCTGTATGTGATCGTACTCGATCTTCTGTTAGGTCTTAATACAGTCGTCTGAAGAATAGACTTACTGAGGAACAGGTGATACAGTGTAATACAAACGTGTATGTGAGATGCTTCCTCCACAGACCGTCTCCGCGTCACTGAACGACAGATTAGAATCGCCTTCTGCCACGTTGTGAGTTCCGCCGTCAGAGGCGTGGCCGCTCTCCCTGCAAGTCAGCGGCTTTCGCCAACGCAGCGCTGGCCTCGCGTCACGGCCGTCGCGCGAGCCGGCTCTGCCAGTCACCGTTACATTCTAACGGCAACGAGACACACTTTCTGTAAAGTGTACAACTCACACAAAATCTGCTAACTGGCTCGTTGGTCTAGGGGTATGATTCTCGCTTCGGGTGCGAGAGGTCCCGGGTTCAAATCCCGGACGAGCCCGTTAATTTTATCGTTGCTAGAGAGAAAGGTAATTAGTTCTTCTAAACTTCTCGTCTGAATTCGTACATTTTATCTATCTGAATTTATCGGAAATATTGATACATATTGTGTGTGTCTATCTGTAACTCGAAACATTTTCAAAAGGACCAAGTACACGGCAATAGATCGGAAGGGAAACTGAGATGAGGGGTTTCAAATTCCGTCGGCGACTACCTCTTTGCAAACGTGATGGATGAAGTTAGAATAAGAAATCCGACGTGTTCTTTTAAAACGACCACGTCTTTACAAACGTAATGAATGAAGTTAGAATAATAAATCCGTTGTGTTCTTTTAAAACGACCCAGCCCGGTATTAACATTAACTGATGCAAGTAAGCTGCGGGAAACCTAAGCCCGAATGCTCAGCGGGGTGAACTAGGCTGAGACAACTACGGCATTGCCCCAGGGGCCCTCTAGGAGGAGGGCCGTAATATAATCAAAGTTGGTTTTAGAAATCACTCGTCGTAAACATACGCGAGTAGATAAAGTCAACTTTAATCAGCAGACGACACTGTGCTCAGCGCGTCTATGCTCTTGTTTACGGAAGTAGACGTACCAGGCGTAGCTAAAGATCACCGAAATCTTATTTGTAATTGAAGTTGAAATGGTTTAAATTTGTTTATATGATCAATGAAGACACTCCTTGCGCACAATATAGAAACCTGAGACTGGTAGCGACCGGTAACAAGTGAATATTAGCCCGAAATCATACACCCTCTTCCGACTTCGAAACAACTGCTCCGGTCAGCCACTGCTCCGAGCCTTCTCTCTCGATCTCATATTTTAAGGAGAAAAGAAGTACGCTTGCAAGTAATTAACAGCATAAATCGATTCCACGCTAAAATTTTAGCCAATAATTCTCGTACTACGCAGTTATGACCTTCCGAAAGTACAGCTTTTAAACTTTCGCTCACACCTTATATTTGTCCCCACTCTGCCCCACTGCAGCAGCCAAATTCCCCAGCGACTGTGCAGAGGAGTAAGAGACTTGTGAATTACTTTGACACTATTAATATGCTTTGTCCTTTGTGTCAAAGTGCGCGATTTCTAACTTGTACTCGTAGCCGGTGGCGGGGATCTCTTTGCTTTGAACATTTCTATGTTGCGAGTCACAAATGCAGTGTAATTATGCAGATCAGTTACTGTGTCATTAAAGAAGTGGCGTAGCGCTATCTAATTATAAACTTCGCTGTTGGGCGTTATTTCTTTGGATTTTAGAGCTAGCGCTGTTAAAGTGAAGTTCATTTGCAGGAGATGCGCTTTTCTTCAACTTCATTGGCTTGATTAAATTGAACATCGAAAATTATTTACTTCATCTCATAACAATTCTACAGTCGCTTTGGTTTTTTTATTGGAATATCAATACGAAACTATTGAACACAAAAATGGTTCAAATGGCTCTGAGCACTATGGGACTCAACATCTTAGGTCATAAGTCCCCTAGAACTTAGAACTACTTAAACCTAACTAACCTAAGGACATCACACACACCCATGCCCGAGGCAGGATTTGAACCTGCGACCGTAGCAGTCCCGCGGTTCCGGACTGCAGCGCCAGAACCGCCAGACCACCGCGGCCCGCAAACTATTGAACACGTATGTGCGTAATATTAAATATTGACATATTACGTCCCCATATTACTTACCATTATTCGCACAGAAATAACATTTATTCTCGAACATGATTTCATAAAACTTTGAGCAGATGTGTCCACCTTCTCCCTCTTCCCTGGCCCTCACCATCCCCTTCACACTACTTGGCGCTCGGGCGCTAGGCGCCTGCAGTGGAGTGAAGCGAGAGACAAACAATAGGTGCGCGCTAAAGTTCAAAAGCTGCACTTTCAGAAGATCACAACTGCTTACAATTGGAATTATGGTCTAATTTTCGTGCAGGATCGATTCCTAGAGCTGATATTTTCCAAGCGTCAAGTGTGTTTTTTCCTCCTCCGTATATGTCAAGCAGACGATGTTTCCTTGTTAGAGTGAATCGCTACAACTTCTCAGATCAGAGGATACACAATGGCGTCAAATGATAGTCACTGATAGAAACTGCTTACCACGAAACGAATGAAGAAGGATGATTAGAGGTTAACGATCCGTCGAAAGCATGGTCATTAGAGACGGAGCTCGGATTACCAAAAGATAGGGAAGGAAATCAGCCGTGCCCTTTACAATGAATTATCCCTGCAAATTTGATGGGATCGAGTTAGGCAAACCATGGAAAACATGAATTTGGATGGCCGGACGACCGAATGCGAGTCGTGTCCTAACCACTGCATCACCTCGCTCTATATCATCGAAATGAAACTCAGCATTGCCGGCCGAAGTGGCCGTGCGCTTCTAGGCGCTGCAGTCTGGAACCGCGAGACCGCTACGGTCGCAGGTTCGAATCCTGCCTCGGGTATGGATGTGTGTGATGTCCTTAGGTTAGTTAGGTTTAACTAGTTCTAAGTTCTAGGGGACTAATGACCTCAGAAGTTGAGTCCCATAGTGCTCAGGGCCATTTTGAACTAAACTCAGCATTAAATAGTGACGACTATAGTGTTACCCCTTCTGCGCACACCACTATTTGATCGATAGAGCGGGCAGCGAGAAGAATCGACATATTAGCAGCTCGAATTCCAAAGTCCTTTACCAGTTCAGTACTAAGAGGACGAGCCAAGAAAAATTTTGGGCGTTGTACTGGGATTGAGCATACGAACTCCATTGGCATCAAAACTGCATCCGAACAGACCTTGAAGGACCAACGGTACCGACCGACCGCCATGTCATTCTCAGCCCATATGGATCAGCGGATACATATATGGAGGCTCACGTGGTCAGCTCCCTGCTCTCCCGGTAGCTGACAGACCTGAGTCGCTACTTCTCAATAAAGTATTTCCTCCATTTTCCTCAGAAGGGCTGAGTGCACGCCACTTGCCAACAGCGTTCGGAAGACCCCGACGGTCACCCTACAGTGCCTAACTTCGGTGATCTGACAGGGACCGACGTTACCACTGTTGCCAGGTCGTTGACTATGATTTACAAGGTGAAATAGATTTATGACAAAATACAAAGCTTAATGTTTGAAGTTCACCCGCAATCGTCAGAAATTTTTATAAAATTGTCGAAGAATTTCTGTCAGAGCGAATACAAAGATTATTTTTCACGGAAACCTCGTAGGAGAATGTATAATTTGTATCATTCCGATTTCCCTGAAATCACAAGATTCGTTTAATTCATGCTTCTCCAAAAAAACTACCTGAGAAACACGTTGAGCCGCGCGGGATTAGCCGAGCGCTCTGAGGTGCTGCAGTCATGGACAGTGCGGCTAGTCCCGGCGAAGGTTCGAGTCCTCCCTCGGGCATGGGTGTGTGTGTTTGTCCTTAGGATAATTTAGGTTAAGTAGTGTGTAAGCTTAGGGACTGATGACCTTAGCAGTTAAGTCCCATAAGATTTCACACACATTTGAACATTTGAGAAACACGTTGATAAACAGTCTGGATGACTGTTGAACCAAATCACACCGAATATAACTGCAGTGTCATACGTCTCCAGATTAACTAAATATACAAGCCTAAGAGAATGTATATTACGCGTCCGCAGAAAGGCGCAATCAACTTGATGCCTGTGTTTTGGGTGCCACGAGATGGTGGAACTCAGATGTTTGAAGATGGCTTACCTTCTAACGGCTATCGTTGTTCCGTGCTCTTACTACACTTCACAATCTTCTTTAAAGATCTGGCTGACTGGGGACGGAGACATTCATTGTTCGCCAGTTGCGTCTCAGTCCGTTGCTAATTTCTGTCGACCTCTGCAGAGACCCATATGTATTGTTGAGAACTGCGCCACGTTGCAATATGTTGTTTATTCTATAAGAAGATATCTGGAAAATAATCAATGCACAGTTAAGGAAACTATCCAATTACATTGGGTGTTAGTAGGCTGCAACGACAGGGACAAATCCGCGAAGAAATGGTGCCCCTAAAAAGAAGAAAAACGAAAAATGAGGAAAAATTAAAATGGAAAGAAAAGTGGAAAAATTATTAAACTGATCAACCACGAGGAATCTTTCACTATGTTATGATAATGACAGATCACTTCGAATATCATTCTGACCTAAAGATATGCGAATCATTTACCTCCTTTATCCTGATCAGAAATCAGCCTGCATTAGGATAAGAACATCAATTAACTGCATATACTGAACAAAAAAAAGTAGGCGTGAGCAAATATTTCGGCCAAGCTTATGACTCAGCATCCATCATAAGCAGCATATACAACGATGTGCAAAAAACTAAGTCAGAATTTAAATTTAGTCCTTACATACACTGTAGAGACCAAGAGGCTGATCAAAAAACAGCCCTGAACTTCGAAACAGCTGAGGACATTTACAGGTCTTTTGTTTTCGTCACAGCATGACAGCATGGCAGGATTCAAAAACTTGTTCCGTGATTGCTTCCAAGGTAACGCTAAGGAATTCAAATCCAACGCTGGGCTGGCAGATAGGAAACCATCTACACACTCGAGGAGTGATTCATTGACGCTCTTAACGTTCTGTCATACATAATTCGTGAGAGCAGAAGCTATAACTCAGGAAGTCGAGCAACAGGTCCTAAAGTCACATCTCATTCTTTTCACATTCGATATAAACCACTAGCAAGAATTCATATAACGCCTACGGTCTTATAGTCTGAGAGTATGACCTCTTAGAAACCCCTTCGAAACGGCGCTACCATAAATGAAGGTGGAAAATTGGAGTTTACCGCCCCGCCGACGACGAGATCCTCGGGTAGGGGAAGAATGGGAACGGAAATAGTCGTATCCATTTCAAAGCAACTATCCCAGCATTTGCCTCGAGCGATATCGGAGGAAACTGCGAAAAATCTCACCCTGAACGTGCAGACGGGAATTTGGATCATCATCTTCTGAATGAAATTCCAGTGTCTTACCGCTGCGACATATCGCTGGATAGCTGTCAGAAATAACTAACATGAAAGAATTGTATGAGAAACTACTTGACAAAACTTCGAACATCTGTGAAACAATATGGGCCATTGAGCGTAAATTGCTCAACAAACTAATTACAGTAGTAGAGAAGCACTTCAACGAGCTCTACGGGGATGAGACGCTGAAACAGTCAGTAAGCGGATTTAATGTAACTCTTTTTTATGTAATGGTTGACAACATATATTCACAACTAAGTGCCTGGTTTCAGGGAATGACGCTTGTTATAGACACATGCGTAGCAATAAAATCTTCTTTCATACCTACCGTCCGTCACGAAGATATTAGAAATGAAGCACTAAAGCTTTTCTCGTGACGTTTCTCTTCTTTTTCCAGCCCAGTTAATGATAATAAAAATTTTATTTAATATACAATTATAAAAATGGTTCAAATGGCTGTGAGCACTATGGAACTCAACTTCTGAGGTCATCAGCCCCTAGAACTTAGAACTACTTAAACCTAACTAACCTAAAGACATCACATACATCCATGCCCGAGGCAGGATTCGAACGTGCGACCGTAGCGGTCTCGTGGTTCCAGACTGTAGCGCCTAGAACCGCACGGCCACTCCGGCCGACTATACAATTATAAAATAATGTATGATGTACAAGACTTAGCAGAGCTGAGGTCGAGTTATCCTGACGTAGGCACACCCGTCCTGATGTACCTAACAAAAGCCATAGCACTTGCAAGTACTGGCCTTTTTCAATCTAAAAATACTTTTTTTAAATATTTACGTTCTACAATGGATCAGGCATGGTTATCCTGTTTGGCAGGCCCATCAGTAGGAGAAGGATGGTAAGAATGGTCACAGCATTATGATGATGATGATGATGATGTTTGGTTTGTGGGGCGCTCAACTGCGTGGTTATCAGCGCCCGTACAATCTCCCAACCTTTGCTCAGTCCAATTTCGCCACTTTCCTGGATGATGATGAAATGATGAGGACAACACAGCATTATGTGACTTGTGAGGGAGTCTAATAGAAATGTTGAAAAATCTTAACCGGCAGGGCTAGAAACAAGACGCCCTACATATCTCTACAACGTGCTTGTGAAACTCCAAGGCCTGCAAAATCCATGAATGTTCATCTCCTCCGCAACTGTCCCTTAGGCATGACGCAGATGAAATTAGGCTTACACAGAGGCGTAGAATATAGTAGACAGTGGTTGTAGTAGAGCGAAGCGATAATGACAGTGTGAGAAAATAAGGGACACAATAGCAGTGGAACATAGCTGACAACGACAGAACAGTGCTACAAAAAAAGTGAAGGAGACAGTGCCAGTAGAACAGGAAGAAAGAGGAGGAAGAAGTGGAAGTGGGCGAGAGCCAGGGATAATGAAAGACAGAGTCTATGACAATGACAACGAGGAAGAGAGAGATAGTGACAGAGAGAAGAAGAGCAGTAGTGGGAAGGAATTAATGCGACAGTAGCAGTAGAGAGAGAGCAAGAGAAAGACAGTGACACCAAGAAGAGACAGTACTAGAAGGGAAAAAAGGAGGAGACAGTAGCTGTGAGATGAGAGACAAAGGGAGAGAGACGCAAACAGATAATAACAATGAATTGGGCTGAATGAGCGAGCGAGAATGGGCAAGCAGGGGTGGATGGGTATGAGCGACTTACACCAGTAGACTAGTGGGTATGAGCCAGTTGCACTTAGGGGAGCTTATGGGAGTTAGAGGTTGGTTGCATGTTAAAAAAGGCAGGAATATGTTGGCATGCCAAAATTTTTGGGAAAATTTTTAAAGATGCTGAGGAAGGTAGGTAGACTGAGGCAACTAGTACCACACCTTTCAGTCAGACTCTTTCAAACAGGAGCATATTTGCCTTTTTTACTCTCCGATAGGAGCATTTTCCCGCTAGTTCCATTCTTTTCCTTGCCATAGCAAGGCATGTCACTCATATGAAAAGAATTTTATGTGGTTTCCAGTAAAGTAGCGACTTCAAACCATACGCTCCAAGACATATCCCTGTTAATACAATTCTCATCCTCAAAATTCTACAAGTTCTTCTTTCTAGAACTAAATTAAATATGTCTCATAATCCATGTTTTGCGAGTGGAAACGTTGGCTGATCCGACCGAAGAAAACAATATGAATTTCACCGACCGTCGTCCGAAGTCTGTACGTTCGGACATTGAGATAGGCGTCACTCAGACCGCGCACGTGCTGGTGTACTGGTTTGAAATAAAATCAGTCGTCTTCGACAGATATCGATCGTCGGCGGAATCCACCGATGTCGGTGCCACTGGACCGCAGCCTAATAGTAGAGGAAAGGAGAGTGGATGTAAGCTTACTAGAAATGCGTGGTCCATCAAATGGAATCAGCTGCCAGCTTTCCAAGCAATCTGCACGAGAAATGAGAAGTAGTTCCAAGGTTCATGGCAATTTCAGAAAGGCTTTAGACCTTAGGCCAATGAGATGGCAGGCAAATACTAATGACGCAAGTGACGGTCCTCAAATTGTGGACGTGACACATATTTCACTATCGCGCAATAACTTAAAGACGCACCACAAATTAATTATCCGAATGACACGAAACGCGGTAGATGTTATGTACATATATAGACAAACAAATTGTTACGATTTCAGAAAAACTGAATGATTTTTTTCAAGAGAAAGAGCTTCACAAATTGAGCAAATCAGTAACTCGTTGGTCCACATCTGACCATTATGCAAACAGTTATTCGGCTTGGCATTGATTGATAGAGTTTTTCGATATCCTCCTGAGGGATATCGTGCCAATTTCTGTTCAATTGGCGCGTTAGATCAAAATCCCGAGCCAGTTGGAGGTCCCTACCAATAACGCTCCAAACGTCTTCAGTTGGGGAAAGATCCGGCGACCTTGCTGGCCAAGCTAGAGTTCAGCAAGCACGAAGGCAAGTAGTTGAAAGTCTCGCCGTGTGCGGATGGGCATTATGTTGCTGAAATGTAAGCCCAGGATGGCTTACCATTAAGGGCAACAAAATGGGGCGTACAATACCGTCGACGTACCGCTGTGCCGTTAGGATGCTGTAGATTACAAATAAATGGGTCCCAACATAAAATTAAAAAATCACACCCCACACCATACCTCTTGTTTGTCGGGCCGTATGGCGGTGATAGTTGGGTAGGTACACAATCAGTGTCAGAGGCGTCTCCAGACACTTCTACAACCTGGAATTTCATTGACTGGAGTATAATTGCCTTCAGTGATGAGTCTCGCTTAAAAACTGAGCCACGATCACTAGCGAAATGTTTCTGGTGATGCCCTGGACAGCGGTGGGACACCAACCTGACTGTCGCTCACCATACGGCCCGACAACCAGGAGTGATAATCTTTTATAAGTCCCATTTCTTTTCACCGCAGGACCCCTTTGAATGTCATCAGCAGCATCCTTAGAGCACAGCGGTACGTCGGCGTTATCTATGCCCCGTTTTGTTGCCCTTCATGGGAAGCCATCCTGGCCGGCCGTCGTGACCTTGCGGTTCTAGGCGCTACAGAATCCTGCCTCGGGCATGGATGTGTGTGATGTCCTTAGGTTAGTTAGGTTTAAGTAGTTCTAAGTTCTAGGGGACTGATGACCTCAGAAGTTAAGTCCCATAGTGCTCAGAGCCATTTGAACCATTTTTTGAAGCCATCCTGTGCTTACATTTCAGCAAGATAATGCCACGGCCAGAGTTTCTACTGCTTGTCTTCTTGCCTTCCAAACCGTACCTTAGCCAACAAGGTTGCTAGATCTCAACGCAGTTGAAAACGTTCGGAGAATTGTGAGTATGGCCCTCCAACCAGTTCCGGGTTTTGACGATCTAACGCGTAAATTGGACAGAATTTGGCACGATATGCCTCACTAGGACACACAAGAACTGTATCAATCAATGCCAATCCGAATAACTGTTTGCATAATGGCAAAATGTGGACCAACGCGTTATTGATTTGTTCAATTTGCGAACCTCTTTCTCTTGGATAAGTCATTCAATTTTTCTGAAACAGTAATCATTTGTTTTGTCTGTACATGTACATCACATCTACCCATTTCCGTCCCATTCGGGTAGTTCCTTCATGGTGCGCCGTGTTTTTTGTCTTAGAGTGCATTTCATAGAATTAATAGAATCCGGGCCGTGCAATATGCAAAGATACAGATCCTGTTTTTGTACGTGGTGAACTGTGGGATATCGTTTAAGTTTACGAGTTTCAAGAAATATAGATATGTGGCGCTCCCAAGTCTTATGAGAAATGGTGCATATCGGGCTACCCATTGCGATTCTTGTGTCGTTTACTTCGGCAGCAGCTACTAACAGAGCTGTGCACGATATTAAATATAAGATCGTGTTATTCTATAAGGAAATCCAAGCGTCATAAAAGAGCACAAATGTTTCTTCAAAAGGGAATAGTATTTATTTAGCATCCATGAAATCGAGAAATTGGTTTATGATTTTTCAGATTTTACACAGAAAATAGAATTAAAACTACTACAATTAAGCGTCTGCAAGCAAAATTGTGCAACAACGAACAATAAGTTTCAAAATAAATAGTTAATAAATACAGATAACAATTGATGGACTATATACAGTGAATTGGATTGAAGATTCCTTGGTAGAGAGGATAGAGCGTCATAGGTAGAAGTACTAGTACCTTCAGGGAAATTTGTTGGGCCCCTTGGTTACTCTTCATGTTATATGTTAATTACGTAAAGTCGTATGGCATGAATAGCTCGAAGACCCCAAAGGACAGGTTCAGCAGACGAATTGGAAAGGTTTACCCTATCCTTCGCGCCCGCAAGCGCCTTTCGTTCGCGAAGTATGAGAGCTGTGCGCGTGAGTGCAGGTGATGTAATCCGTGTGTGTAGTGCAGTGTGACGTTCGTGTTGGAGATGATGAGAAAAAGGTGAGGGTGAATGTAGGCTACGTGCTGAGCACCAAGGGGACCGCCGAGTTTGACGTCCCCATCCGGCGGACGGATCACCACCAACAGTGTCGCATGCCCTCACTTCATGAGACACTGGGAAGAGGTTTGGAACACAATCCAGGACACAGATGCACAGGCTGGTGGTCATGGACTTTACGCAACCGGCCCTACTGTACCATCTGCGGTAAAGGCAAAGGAATAATTGTCAACGGCACGCGGCGTAGTGGGGCGGTCACCCGTCCAAGAACTGGCCACGCCTAACACTGCTTAACTTCCGTGGTCTGACAGGAATCTGTGTATTCGCGGCGTGTCCGTTGCCTTGTACATTAATGACCTGGTGGACAATCCTCAAAGATACCTCATTCTTTTTGCAAACTGTGTACCATCAGGAAAAAATTGGATAAATATCTGGACAGATCTTCATAAGATTTCAGAGTGGTGGAAAGATCGACAACTTGTTTTAAGTGCGCAGATATCTAAAATTGTGCACTTTGCAAGTATTTTGCGGAGAAACATACCTGTACATAGGCTGTCATTACGGCATTTTAGAGCTAGCACCGACTCCAGCGAGCTCCAGCTTCCCTCCCCCTCCCCCCCTCCCCCAACTCTCTTCTCTGTGTATCCCTTCTGTCTGCGTCTAGTGTATATTGCATGGCCGAATGTGCAAGTGTGACGCCTTTTTCAAACTTTTTCCGCATCGTGAAAACGATGTGGAATCTAGGAACCAGCCTAGTATTTACCTAAATTGATGTGGAAAACCGCCGAATTACCATTTTCAAGCTGGCTGCTCGCGAGGCCGATTCTAACGAGGGCCGGTGACATCCCCTCCCCATCCCTCATATCCCAGAAGCGGGCGCTTTGAGGCGGCCGGCTATCAGGAGCGTCGTGGAAATGTTGGAAAATGTGAAGTGGCAAACATTACATTTCAAGACGGACGACAACTATACCGCTATGGCCGACCTAGAAAGTTTCGAGAACCAGTATTAAGTGAGGAATCTAGAAAAATACTAAAATCCCTTGTGTATCTCTCCCGTACGTACTACAAAGGCAAGATTAGGCAGTTATAGGCCACACAGAGGCATTTAAGTAATCATTCTTCCCGCGATTCATACCCGAATGGAGCTGAAATAACTCTAAAATATGGTTCTGTGCTATGTACCATTTGCCATGCTCTTCAGAGTGGTTTACAAAGTAGAGGTAGAGATGTAGGCTAGCCAATTGCCTACTGTGAATCTGTGCAGAGAGTGTCCGTGCGGCAGAAACCCACTCTCTGGGCGCTACGAAATGCGCCGTTACTCACACAGCGCGTCTGCCCGTACTGCACTTAAATTGTCGCACAGACGGCTGTCAGACACATATAACGCTCAGCTACTGCATTTGCATTGGCGGCAGGGGAGCTCTCTCCATCACACCAGCCATCTCCAGTACAATTTCTCGTGTGTTCGTGATGACAGGCGCAGACCTAAGGCTCGCTTACCGGATGGGATGGGGATCACAATTTGTTACATGTTACAATCTCTCCATTCCCCCTTCTCCTCCCTCCCCCCCTCCAATTTAACTAATTATCATTGTCACTTTTAATCTGCCATAGATGCCTACGATTACAAAAACAGTAAAAATAAAAATGTTTTAATACGACGATCATTCGGGAAGTAAAGCACGTTTTGTTTTGAAACATGACCGCGTCCCTCCACCACCACAACCGACCGACCAATGACCTTATGTACTCACTCGCTTCACTTTGGTGGCAGCTAAGATCCAATATGATTGCATACTGCTTAGCTGTGAGACTTTGAAATGTCTAACAAAATTGATGATCCCGCTAAGTGTGAAGTGCGCAGTGTTATCCGCTTTTTAAATGCGCAAAAAGTCCGACCCATCGTAATTTATAGGCAGATAACTGAAGTTTACGGTAATATATGAACGAAGAGTCAGTTCGGAAGCAGTGCGTCATGTTTAATGGCGGACGGGAGAATGTTCACGACGGAGATCGCCCGGGCCGGCCCTCACAGGTGACTGACGGGCTCAAAGCAAGGACTGAAACAAAAATCCAAGAAGAGAAGTGTTTCACAGTTAGTGAACCGCACTCATTCTTTCCAGACCCTTCAACAACTGTGCTGAACGAGATTGCTAGTGCAGATCTGGGCTATAAAAAATTGTTTGCCAGATGGGTTCCTCGAATTTTGTCAGACGAATGCAAAACCAAAAGAATGGCAGCTCCACTGACATTTCTCAATCGCTAAAAGGATGGTGATGAATTTTTTAATAATGTTGTCACTGGTGATAAGACTTGGCTATCACCAGAAATAAAGCGCCAGTCAACAGAATTCCCAACGAAACCGGAAAAAGCAAAATAAATTTTGAGTATCAGAAAGATTATGGCTGCAAAACGGTACAAATGGCTCTAAGTACTATGGGACTTAAACATCTGAGGTCATCAGTCCCCTAGAGCTTAGAACTACTTAATCCTAACTAACCTAGGGACATCACACACATCCATGCCCGAGGCAGGATTCGAACCTGCGACCGTAGCAGCCGTGTGGTTTCGGACTGAAGTGCCTAGAACCGCTCGGCCACCGCGGCCGGCTATTATGGCTGCAGTGTTTTGGGATTTTAAAGGTGTCCTGCTCATCGACTACATCAGTGGTTCCCAACCTGAGGGTAATTACCCTCTGGGGGATAAAGTAATTTTCTGAGGGGTGAAAACGAAAGTGTTCAGTTGTGTTTCGGTCAGGAAACTAAGTTTATTTTTAAAGAGCATCAGCGTTTCGTAAGACTGTAACTCACATTAATAAGTTACCAATAATTACATTTTTTCGGAATACTAACATTAACGTGTGACACAGTGTCAGGAAGTTACAGCTTGTGAAACGATTGTATGAATATCATTCTCCATTTAGCCCACCCACTAACATACACTTCATAGTTTGTACCATGTATATCTACGAGACCAAAGTTGAGACATATACATCACTTCTGCTTGAATATCTAATGAAAATGCCTTATCCGAGTTGTAGATAGTTTCAGCAACAGACCGCAAATTACGTCGTTATTCACAGTTGTGGGTGAAGCAAGTGTCGCTAGGGGGAGCAGTGGTAGAGGGTTGGGGTTGGGTTTTTTGGGGGAAGAGACCAAACTACGAGGTCATTGGTTTCATCGGATTAGGGAAGGATGGAGAAGGAAGTCGGCCGTGCCCTTTCAAAGGAACCATCTCGGCATTTTCCTGAAGCTATTTAGGGAAATCACGGAAAACCTAAATCAGAGTGGCCGGACGCTGGATTGAACTGTCGTCCTCCCGAATGCGAGTCCAGTGTGCTAACCACTGCGCCAAGTGGTAGAGGGGGAGCATGTTTTGCAACAAGTGTCGGCCCCGACTGTGGGTAGTTAGCTTTCTTCTTTGAGGAGTCGCAGGTAGAACTAGCAGTGCACTGAGAAATGCTTCGCCATTCTATAAAAACATGTTCTTAGGAACAATCAGTACCAATTGACTCATTAGTTCTTGGTTTAATATAACACTCACAGACACTAAATATCATTTACCTTTTGTCATTTTAGAAATAAAAGTGTTCAAAGATGCTTTTTCATTCTAAAATTTTGTTAGACGCTAATGTTGATAATGGAGGAGCGACGTGGGAGTGAGGGGGGAGGAGGGGGCGGTTCTAGTTAATATCCGATGGCACTCAAGATTACGGTCTCATAAAGATTTTGGGAGCCCTGGACTACATGCCTAGAGGTGAGACTATTTAATGTAGCGGCCTACTGTCAGACGCTTGAACGACTTCGCCGCGCCATTAAAAACAAGCGGCGCGGAATGCTAAACAGTGGAATCATTTTCCTTCACGATAATACACATCCGCGTGCAGCAGGAAGGACACGGCACTTGCTTCAGCGGTTTCAGTGGTAAATTCCTCATCATCCATCATACAGTCCGGACTTGGCCCCTAGTGATTATCACTTATTCCACAAATTGAAAGACTTTTTGAGTGGATGAAAAACTTAAACAAGCCGTTAATCAGTGGTTCAACAACTTGGCGGAAACTGAGTGCGCAGAAGGCATAGAAAATCTGCTAAACGGTACGACAAGTGGGTAAATTTGAACAGTGACTACGTAAAAAAGCAGCTTGGATACGTTTAATTATATCAAGAAAAAAAATTCTATAGCAAAAAAAAACCGTCTTTACTTTCCGAATGAAGCTCGTACAGTAATTTCATAATTTGTGTACATCAGTGATCACTACATCCCTCCACCACAACTTCCAATAAATTGCAGTTTAGAGAAATAAAATAGCAGTACAGAGAAATACAGCATTTGAAAAGCATTCCTCCAAAAACTTCAGAAGTACATGTGTGATGCAAGTGATTTACGAGTGATAAGAACAACTAACTTCACAACTTTGACAACATCAAAAGTTACATATAAAATGAAGTGTTCATTCACCATCCATCGCCTTAATGACACTCTCATGAAAACAGCCTGACTTATAAGTTCGTTCTTACTTCACTTCAACTTTAAAGGAATTCTATACGTTCGAAAATTATTTAAGAATTGATTGAAGAGCTTCTTGAGTGACATCTTTCACATTAAGTATATTGATTACCCTAGTCAGCTGGGATAATTCAGAATTGCTCTTTATGCTTCTACATCAAGGCGACTGTTATTCTAGACACTGATATTAAAATTTTTCTATGACGTCTTGCAGCTTTTTGCAATTTCATACTGACAATGTTTCTATCTAAATTAACGTGCGATCAGTGAATAATACGAGAATACTGCTCCTTTAGGCTGCCGAAGAGTTCGAGTATTTATAGACACCAAAAATTCTATTGTCTCTACCCTCGGCTCCAATCATTATAACACATTGACTTCTAACGAGCAATAAATTATTGCTGAGATTGCAGCCGACAGTGTTGTATACCCGTAAATGCTCTGGAATTATACGTCTGTTGTAATTTTTAATATTTTATGCGTGAAAATTATATCTGTATTCCGACAGAATATAAAAAATCTACTTGTAAAGTGTGTAGACCTTAATGTATGTTCCAGGATTATGCCTGTGGGTGTCAAATTCCCGCCAGTATTCGCGTAACGTAATCCTTTTAGTGTCGCACTCTTAACGCATACCGGTACTGTTTTCCAGCTAGCTGTCGATTACCTTTCCGAGTGAGTTACCATCTCTGCTACTGTCTCACACAATAATAAAACATTTGGCGCAAGCGACTTACTATACTTCCGGTCTGGCTCTGAAAGAAAGCGGCTGTATTTTGCCTGCCAGAGTGTTTCTTCTAGATGCGCGAGCGCCGATTTGGAACCAAGAAATTACATCTTATAAAACAATTTAACAAGAAGGGCTGATGTTATTGCTTAATATAGAATTTTTCTTATAAAATTGGTTATATTAAATTTACTTAGCATTCTTAGCCGATCTTGAAGTACGGAATTTCACATTCACATTTAGCTGCCATGAAAAGATAGTTTTCGTTTACATAAGTTGAGGACGGAGGTGAAACTTAGCGATTTGAAATGAGGCAGACAGACATGAGCAATAGTTAGTCACTCGCCTTTTCCTTCGTATCATTCTTCTGAAATGTCCTCGCAGGTTCCGTCTGGTGTGGTCGTCCAAATGGCGCGATATTTCGGCAATAAGTCGGCTTGCAGAAACATCGCACCGTTTTGACGACACTACCCACCTGAACACCCGAGAACGTTTCAAAATCATCATTCGCTGAGAATGACTTGCTGTCCTCTACTATCTTTATGGACCCGACACTGTGACAGAGATCTTTTATACACAACTAGCAACCAAAAGGGGGCTGATTGAATTGAGTACTCGGCTAATGTGTTGATAATATTAATTCATTTTTATACCTTATTTATACGTCACTTATTTCTGCATTCGTTTGATGACTAAGCAAGGATGGAATCCGGTGCCATACCATCTCGCATCTAACAACTACGACTAGACAACAGGTCTATATCAACGGGAGAACTGCTTTCATCCGCTGTTAGAGAAAATACATCGTCTAGGATCTGGTAAGCAGAAAGATTCTCCATTACGAGACGGTATGAACAAGGCCCCTCTCTCCCACTGGACACTCAGGATATGTGCCCAGAGCCCCCGATCGACAGGGGTCCCCTAGTTCCTGCCAGATCATCAAACGATAACCGATATTTGAACGATAATGACTGACTAAAATATTACTTGCTTATTAGCTTTGCGCAGTGCACAGTTCTGCACGGAGCGAATAGCGACGTAAAATCAAACGTGACCAACCGATTTAAATAAATCGACTCGACGATAGGGGATTCCCCTGTATTTATCTGCTCTGTTGTGACGTTTGCTTTGTTTGTAGTTATGCTGTGAGGTATTCTTTGATTAAATCGTCGTTTGCATTTTTGTTTTGTGTTACCGACTATTTTCGGTGTAAAAGTAAATAATGGCTTGTAATATAAAATGTCGAAATGGTCATATCCTAGTGGATCTACGAAAAGGAAAAAAGCTGTATATCAGAAGGAAGTAATTGAAAAGTTACCGAAATTAACAGCATATTTTACTACTACTACTACTGCAACAACTTCTGTAAGTAGCAATCAAATAATAATTCTTCCACATGATCAGTTGTGTCGATCACATATTGCGGGAATTTCTGAATCTTCATGTTCTACACCAATTTCAGATTTCTACCAATTTAGGAAAAGAGATTGAGTCAGAAAGCGACCGTCCCAACGACAAAAGTGCAGCAACTTCAGTGACTTCACCAACACTGACAACTCTGTCAGTTGAACAACAGTTTTCCAGCCCAGAAGAAATATCACACGATCCCGCTGATTATTTTCGTAAAAATTTTACAGAAAGAAATCGCAAAATTTTGATTCATAAGGGACCTGTATATTTTCAAAATAAAGATTCTGGCTTTTCTGAGGCATCCAGAACCTATAAAGATGGTAATAAATCAAGACTAGGTATTTCAACAAAGCATTATTTATTCGCAAATTAAAGAACATGTAAGTGTCGAAAGAAAATGGTTGTTCTGCTCGCCTTCCAGAACCTCAGTATTTTGTTTTTCATGCTGCTTATTTAACCCTTCTGGTGCAAAAATTATGCTCTCCGAGAGGATGTGATGATTGGAAGCACATTAATCACATAATTTTATCACATGAAAATAGCCCAGCACATAGGATTTATGATGACTTATCTGGCACGAAGTAAAGCGGTTGGTAGAATAGATTTAGACTTACTATCTCAACATCAAAAATATGTGGGTTACTGGAGAAATGTACTGAAGCGGATTGTAGCTGTTGTAAAATTTTTGGCATCGAGACGGCTTCTATATCGTGGTGACAATGAAATCCTAGGCACTCCCAACAATGGAAATTATTTGAGATGTGTGGAATTATTGAGTGAATTCGATTTCTTGTAGATCACTTACAAAAATTTGGGAATCCTGGAAAAGGTAACACCTCTTATTTATCAGCGAATATCTGTAATGAGTCGATTGACGTAATGGGAAAACAGGTCCTAAAAAATCATAAATGAAGTTAAATTAGCAAAATATTTTTCCATTAGCGCTGACAGTACACTCGATCTGTCTCATGTTGACCAGCTAACTTTTATAATTTGATCTATAAAGACCGTGTCTCTGTTGAAAGGTTCCCGAAATTTGTATCTATCAAAGGTCATAAATCTGAGTATTTAGCGGAAACCATCCTGAATTTTTTAGAGACTCATGTTATTTCCATAAAAGATTGGAGAGGACAAAGCTACGAGAATGCTTCAAATATGTTAGGAAGTATGCTAGTCCACCTGCAAGAGTCAAGGAGAAATGTGACTTTTTCACCTTTGTACGATGTGCAGGACATTCACTAAAATGGTAGGTGCCCATGCTGCTGGGTGTGTATCAGAGTCAACAAAGATTTTTGAAATGGTTGAGAAAGTGTACAACTTTTTGTTGAGCTCTACCCACCGATGGAATATATCGACAGAACATTTAGGGTCAAAAAAAGTTGTTAAATTTTTTTCACAAACCAAATGGCCAGACGAGCTGATGCAGTAAGCACCTTGCATGAAGGTCATGAACAAATTACAGAAACTTGGACGTTCATCGCAGAAGATACAGAACAGACAAGAGAAACCAGAGACGAAGCCCTTAGTCTGTCCAGAAAAATTGGGAAACCTAGAATTTATTGTACTAACGGAAATTTGGAGCTCTATATTGGAAAGAATAAACAAAACAAGTAATTACCTTCAAAAAGAAACAATAACACTGCTCGTTGCAACTAATTTGTTCGATTCATTTTATGATTTTATCATTAACCTCAGGGATAAATTTGATGGCTTCGAATCGTCCGCCAAAGAAAGAAACCTGGAATCTGATTACAAGGACCTATCTCAAAGAACAAAACGTAGGAGCTTACGCCAGAGGTTTTTTTATGGCTTTGCACTGTCAGTCCAACTAAATGGAAAAGAGGAATTCGAAGTAGAAATCTAAGCGTTCATCTAAAACAGCGATTAAGTTCATATGAGAACATTAGTCAACGTTTTGGTTTATTTTTTTAACTAGAAAACTCTGAATTCCAAAGAGCTGAGACAAAGGTCCAAGTTAACGAGCAAACATTCATAGTAAAAATGGGGGAAATTAATAGTATATTTGAAATATATCACATTTTGAAAGAAAACAAAATTGAAGACACATTTCCAAAAATAGAAATCGCACTGACAATCTTTTTTAAGCATGATGGTAACCAACCGCAGTGTGGAACACTCCTTCTCAAGACTGAAAACAATAAAAAATGAATTAAGAAGCACAATGCTTCAAGAGAGATTAACTAGTTTATCGCTGATGTCCATAGAATGTGATATGCTCAAAAATATAGATTTTGAAGAAGTGTTTGACGATTTTGCCCATCTCAAATCTAGAAGGGTACCTCTTCAATCAATATAGATTTTTAAGCACTGGCCTGTGAAGGCTGAAAGAGTTACTTTTGTGGTTTATATTATATTATCTATTCATTTAACGTAACTGTAAAGAAACAAAAAATATATCTACAACCTTGCTTATCTACTTTCTTTGTCTGCCCTAACAAAATAGTGCTCTGTCAAAATCATAGGGGTCCCATTCTCCTAATGTGCCCAGGGCCTGTACGAATACTAAAATTACATACCTCTGCAGGTAAGCATTGCTGGTCTTACCGTATCGCCCACCCAAAACAAATCTGCCCAAACTGCAGGCTAATTGTGTTATGACCAGATGAAAGTACAATCATTCGGCCATAACTGTGGATGTTTTTATTTCTTTGACTTATCTGAATGTCAACATATGAAATGTTAACTGACTTTATCACACAAATGATAAAAAGATTTACTTAACATGATACAGTCCTTTGTCACAGAAGTGCCTGATAATTTACAACTGTCATCAGCTATTAAAACATCACTTAGTGCACTAATTAACAAACTGTTCTCCTGAAGTGTAATGTTCAACATTTACAAAAGTACATCCATCTGAGATTTGAATAACACGTTCGTCCTAATCAATGATGTTGACTACTTCAGCTGATTGCAGCAAGACTTTGCTAATGTCTGTGATATCAATGTGCTTGCTGAATTTGGTGGTGCCACGAGCTTTGGACAATTCCACAAACTGGGACTGTCATTGGCTTAAAGACCACACACAAATATAAATATGCCAAGCCAAAAGGCTGAACTCCTAAAGATGTGAGAAGAAATACTAATAGAAAAAATTAAATCACTGAAGAGAGACAAAAAATGGAAAATAAGACCTGAAGTCTGGAAAACAGAAGTAATATCCCCTACCAATATATGTAATAAATGTGATAAAATGGTACGTGAAAATTACCAAGGCATTCCCTACTAAATGTTGTGAACAAGCCTGTCACTTAAATTCTCAAAAATAAGATCATGATTGGTACGTACAGTCAAGAAATCTCAATAAAGATTCCAATAGGGAAAATCAATTGTGCATCAAATTCTCAAATTCAAACAAAAGTTAAAAAATGCTTATGAACTAAATATCAAAATGAAGCAAATCAGGGACTGCATATATTACATCCTGCTTTAACACTCCTCAACTGAGAATACATCCAACACCTTCCTGAATGATGATTTGCTGACAGTCTGGATGACTCGCCTCGTGATTGCTGGAGGACTCATATCGTAGCATCGATGTGCATCAGCAAGCACTGTATCTCATAAGTACAAGAGATCTTTCTCCATGCTCAGTGTGTCCAATGGTGGATTCAATACACAGGGTGAACCACAACTCCACTAACAAACTTTCAGAGGTTGTTTCAAGATACCTTCTGAGTATTGAGGTGTAAGCGACTCACAGTCTCCAATAGTACATTACAGAGTTATTGCATGTCACTTTGTTTCTTGCCCCAATTAGCTTTGTGTCTGTATTCCACAGCAAATAGTGCACAACAGCATAAATGTAGCACTGTCATGTTTCCATTTTCTCACAATACCTTTTGTTGACAACAAAAATGCTCCCTTAACTCATTGCCCTCAAGCTTGCATTTACTAATGCTCTGTCCTGTCTAGGGTTTTGTTTTCCAGTAGTGTTACTTTTTCATCAACAGCGATAAAGAGCAGTATTATTATGGATAGGTTTACTGATGCAGAGTTGGCTGATAGGCACCTTGTGTAATTGTTCACTAAATGCAATGGAAGAAGGGCACAACACTATTCTGAGCTGTCCCCACATCAATGGCAAACACATCACTGTGCTACAGCATCTGTCTGAGTGTTGTTACATTTATGCTACCAGACATCAAAGACAAAAATGTAAGATGTTAGCTAGATCAGTTATAACCTATGGAGTGGAACAAAGATACTTACAAAAAGAGAAGAAAATGCAAAAAGAAAATACTGCAGAAAACAAATGAACCAGTATACAAAAACTGGGAATGAGTGCATGAATGAATACAGAACTGGAGTATCTGTATGGAAATCCAGGAGTACCAGCAGTCATGAGAACAATGTTGGGAGGGTATATGGTAAGAACGCTAGACGCAACATTTATGAAGATTGTATTCCAGGGAAAACACTAGAAAAAGAATGAGAAGAAGAAGGCATAGGAAATAATGGTTAGAAGACATGGAAGAAAATCAGAGTAGAATGGGCCTAAGTGCTGAGGAATAAGTGAGTAGATGGTGCAGTAGCTAAGGCAAGGGGCTCCTGTTTGGGAGCAACGGGATTCAAATCACATCTACTCATCCTGATTTAGGTTTTCCTTAATCATATGAGGTGAATATGTGGATGGTTTCTTCAATAAGGCCAGTTCTCCCTTCTTACTTGTCCAATAAAACCAATGATTCATCTCTAGTGAGGTCACTGTCAACAGACTGAAACATTTTGATCGTTGTCCTACAGACACTAGAATCTGACAAGAACATGCAGTTTTCACAACTCGATGGCCTGTTCCTCCAAATACTAAATGCAGAGCATGACAAAGTAACTCACAGCAGAAGAGAGGGAGAATCACTAAGATAGAGCCACTAACTGAACTACATGCCATGTGGAGAATTGTTCTCAAACTGGCTCTGTCTATAGTGAGGACAAAGTTAGACAAAGATGAAGAGAGTGTGTGAAAAAGTGTAATGAAAAAGGAGAAAGAGGATGTGTTAATGATGATGAATTCCAGGAGGGTGTGAGGATCAGGGGCAGTTTGAGAGCATTTTTCGACATATCATATGGTGCCCCTGCCTCTCCGTCAGATATCAACTGCCTTCCCTTGGGTTCTTGGTTAGATCATCAAGTATAAATATAACTCTAGTTATCATAGAAATGCTTTTTCTTCCTTTCAAACTAAATAATACATAGTCACTCCTCCGTAACACAAATAAACCTCTGAATTTTATTCTTGTGTTAAATATTAAAAGAAGAAACAATAAAAATGAGCTATCTATTAAACTGAGTGGAAATAATGTAAATGCAATACTTATGTTAGTGTTAGTATAATAATATAACTTTTTTAATTCTATAATTTATATATTATTTCACTTTCCATCAGAAAAAGTGAAACAGAAATACAAAGCATAACATAAGGCATTGTTTAACAACATAAGTTGTAAGTTACAACAGAGAAAATTCTCTGATTAGTAGCTAAATTTCAGAAAATTTGTCACCAAAGTAGTTGAAAATTGGCCATACTTTTTATGTATGCAACTGAAAAGAAAAATGCAAATATGTATGTGATATCAAACAGAAATATTACATTATTTGAGACATGTATAATACCTACAGTAGTTCAGTACATGTACTGAGAATTTTCCCTTGGAAAAAAGCATTATACTGAAGTTTTTCTAGACTTAAACTCAGCAAAATCTTTCAAAACTGAAATTAATCTGTTAACTTTGAGGTATCACTTTCTTCAGCTTAAACAAACAGTGTACACAGTTTTCCTTGAGAAAGTGTTGACCTGATGGATGTCTTTATGGCCTTAAGTTCTCAAAAACTCATTTCACCATTAGCTATAGATATTGGTAAACTCAGGAGGATTTGTAACCTTATAAAACTACCAGATTTGGGAAAAATTTGAGGCCAGTTAGATGGCAACATAACTGAAATGTTGATATTTCAGATACATTTATACTTAGTAGAACAATATTTCATACAGATGTCAGTGGCCTCTCATAACCACACATCCATAACTACACTCCTGGAAATGGAAAAAAGAACACATTGGCACCGGTGTGTCAGACCCACCATACTTGCTCCGGACACTGCGAGAGGGCTGTACAAGCAATGATCACACGCACGGCACAGCGGACACACCAGGAACCGCGGTGTTGGCCGTCGAATGGCGCTAGCTGCGCAGCATTTGTGCACCGCCGCCGTCAGTGTCAGCCAGTTTGCCGTGGCATACGGAGCTCCATCGCAGTCTTTAACACTGGTAGCATGCCGCGACAGCGTGGACGTGAACAGTATGTGCAGTTGACGGACTTTGAGCGAGGGCGTATAGTGGGCATGCGGGAGGCCGGGTGGACGTACTGCCGAATTGCTCAACACGTGGGGCGTGAGGTCTCCACAGTACATCGATGTTGTCGCCAGTGGTTGGCGGAAGGTGCACGTGCCCGTCGACCTGGGACCGGACCACAGAGATGCACGGATGCACGCCAAGACCGTAGGATCCTACGCAGTGCCGTAGGGGACCGCACCGCCACTTCCCAGCAAATTAGGGACACTGTTGCTCCTGGGGTATCGGCGAGGACCATTCGCAACCGTCTCCATGAAGCTGGGCTACGGTCCCGCACACCGTTAGGCCGTCTTCTGCTCACGCCCCAACATCGTGCAGCCCGCCTCCAGTGGTGTCGCGACAGGCGTGAATGGAGGGACGAATGGAGACGTGTCGTCTTCAGCGATGAGAGTCGCTTCTGCCTTGGTGCCAATGATGGTCGTATGCGTGTTTGGTGCCGTGCAGGTGAGCGCCACAATCAGGACTGCATACGACCGAGGCACACAGGGCCAACACCCGGCATCATGGTGTGGGGAGCGATCTCCTACACTGGCCGTACACCACTGGTGATCGTCGAGGGGACACTGAATAGTGCACGGTACATCCAAACCGTCATCGAACCCATCGTTCTACCATTCCTAGACCGGCAAGGGAACTTGCTGTTACAACAGGACAATGCACGTCCGCATGTATCCCGTGCCACCCAACGTGCTCTAGAAGGTGTAAGTCAACTACCCTGGCCAGCAAGATCTCCGGATCTGTCCCCCATTGAGCATGTTTGGGACTGGATGAAGCGTCGTCTCATGCGGTCTGCACGTCCAGCACGAACGCTGGTCCAACTGAGGCGCCAGGTGGAAATGGCATGGCAAGCCGTTCCACAGGACTACATCCACCATCTCTACGATCGTCTCCATGGGAGAATAGCAGCCTGCATTGCTGCGAAAGGTGGATATACACTGTACTAGTGCCGACATTGTGCATGCTCTGTTGCCTGTGTCTATGTGCCTGTGGTTCTGTCAGTGTGATCATATGATGTATCTGACCCCAGGAATGTGTCAATAAAGTTTCCCCTTCCTGGGACAATGAATTCACGGTGTTCTTATTTCAATTTCCAGGAGTGTATATGATAAATGAATCATTTGTGGACCCACATTTACAGGAACAATTTTGCTTGTATTATGGTATACTTTCACACACGTCAGTCAGTTTTCATTACTAATTATGATATATAATTTTGCACCTGCGTGTCAAGTAAGAATTATGTCATTTGGTCATTAAGCTTACTCCAGTCAAGACACAAGCATATGCTGGTGGCCAAATTCCCAACCCCAAAGTTCAGGAAAACAAGTACTGGGTAGAAGAATTCAAATAGCCCATGTAGTGTAACCAGCACTCAGGTGCAGAGACTTCTATGGCATAATGTGCCATTGATGAATTTTTATAAAGATACTTGAGAATGGTCTATGAATGAAATTGTGCAAATGTACAACAAACAAAGAAAAAAATGACAGCTGCAAGGATCACTAAACTACTCAAACAATTCATCACAGTAGTGAGCCCAGTTCCAATGAAGCTCTTGCAGTGAAGCATGTTCAGCTACTGGATATACCAGTCAGCCTCAAAGCAAACAACTCTTCTATACTCACTCATGCACTCAAACAGTTTGATGATGGTCATACCTATGTAAAACACTGCTGTAGACATAAATTAGTCAATAAACAACACACATTGTTTCACGAGTTACTCTCACTTTGATACCAGTGTTGGGGCTAGATTATGTAGTAATGGATGGGTATATGGAGCAGCGTTTACAGCAAGGATGATTGCACAGATAGGAACCTTGAGTTTGGAAGAATGGATTGGTAATGTTAAAAGGTTTGACTAACATGTTGTGAAGATTAAGAGGATGACAGTGGGCAGTGTGCAGTGGATATCATTTCATGGCTTGACTTGAAAAAGCCATACCTGTAGTTGGTTGGGTATTTAGGCATGCAAACTCTGGGTGGTACCAGGTGATGAGAGACATTTGTCTGAGTTTTTGGAAGTGGGATCTCTATTAGGCAAAGGATGGGAGGAAGATACTGCCCAGGAAATTTGTTTGTGATTAATTCTTAATGAGCATTAGCGGGATAGCAAAGCCTGGAAGAGGTTCAATGTGTAGGTGTTGAGCGATTTAATCAGAGGTGGAGAAGATACATTTGCCATGGATGCCTAAGCAGTACAGGAGAGAGCACTTAATGTTGAAGAAGTGCCAGTTATCAAAGTGTATGCATTGTTGCTTGTTGTTTGGTTTCATATGCAGTGACGTTTGGATTTGGACTTCAGTAAGATGGCAGCCAATTTCAAGTAAGTTGGCTTTGGATTCAGGCAAGTACCATTTGAATTTGAATTATGAAAAGGAGTTATGCTGATGCAGAAAGTGGAGGGGTAGTCAACCTTCTTATACCTACTGCCCACTTTTGTATCTCTGTTAGTAATAAAATTTTCTAATTGCCCACTGGTTCCACAGTAATGGTGATTTATAAAGTGGGGATGTAATTTTATAAAGCAAAGTTACAGCAAGTTAAAGTACATAATAATAATAATAATAATAATAATAATAATAATACTTGTCAAATTCTTTATGTTGAACTTTTGTTAAGTTTAGCAGACTAAGTGGCTCTGAGCACTATGGGACTCAACTTCTGTGGTCATAAGTCCCCTAGAACTTAGAACTACTTAAACCTAACTAACCTAAGGACATCACACACATCCATGCCCGAGGCAGGATTCGAACCTGCGACCGTAGCGGTCGTGCGGTTCCAGACTGTAGCGCCTTTAACCGCTCGGCCACTCCGGCCGGCAGCAGACTAAGTCTTTATAAAACAAATTCCCATAGTTAAAACTAACTTTCTATTTATACTTTGCATACATTGAAGCATAAAGTCTCATGACATTGCATTTAGGTAATTAAATTATTAATGCGGTACCTGAGGTTGATGCTGTGAAACTAAATACTGGTTATATGGCACAATTTTTATAAAGAAGTAACAGAAGTCTCCTCATTCAGGATTATTGAGACAGTTTCTTTGTTTGGTCACAATATGACTAACAGAACTAAAGCCTGAGTCCACAAGATATGAGGTACGGAATGACGTCAATACACTGGACCGCATTTTCCACATATTTGGAAATAAGACAGGCATTTTTGTTATTTTGCCATAGATTATCATATCAGCCAATATCAAATATATGTTTACTGTACTTTCTTCATCAGTCTACTTTCTAACAGTTCTTCATGACAATTTGTATCCACCTCTTCATTATCTGTGGTAAAAGGATTTTACATCCAGTCATACATCTTCCATTTCAAAATATCTTCATATCGTTTTTTTATGCCCAATTTAATTTGTTGAGGTGGCTACTGAAACGGTCAATAAACTGTGGAGTTACATAATTTTTATATATGATAATTCAGCAAAGTGATAAAATTAGCTCTTCAATATGTTATAATGAAGTAATCCAAGTCTGATAATAAAAACAATGCTTCGGAAAACTGTAAGCATTTTATTAACTTCTTGAAGTAGCAAATTGGCATAATTAAATCTCTTGACAATGTCTGCCAAAAAAGAGATCATTCTTTACTGTTCTTAACTGCTAACACAAACTGGCCTCATTATAAGTTTCAAAAAATTGTGTAACACCATCATGTAATGATACAAAACAACCTAGAGATGTACCCTTTGATAGCCACTGACCTCCCATGTGCAAAAGTAGCTTAATAAAATCTTCACTACATCCTGGAAAATCTGTCAAAACATTCTATGACATTTAGAATTGGATTTGATCTTGTTTATGGGTCAAATTATTATATTTAATGATGAATGGAAACTTGTTCTTTGGTGTTTTCATACAAGTTGTTGTTTGTGTGCCACACAGTGAACAGATAAAGCATTTGACACTTCTTCCTTTAATTAAGCAATAAATCCATGGTATTGACATATCACTGATGGTGCTCCATCAGTAGCACGTGCAAAAGTATTATTCAAAGAAATCTTCTGTGTCCATCCCACTCCCACTACGCATGTTGCTTGTCACCTCTCCCTCTACACCAGCATTCCCCACGTACAATGGTCTGTCTACTGCTGAACGTTCGCTCAGTCAGTGACTGCTTGATTCCAAACCTATGACATCCTTCCTGCTCACCTTAATCAACTTTATATTTACCACCAATTACTTCACCTCTGAGGGGCAGACATACAAACAGATCAGGGTTATGGCCATTGGAACTAGGATGGCTCCTTCATTTGCCAAGCTTTCCATGGGTCACTTGGAGGGGGTTTTCCAGCCCCTGGTTTGGTTTAGATACATTGATGACATCTTTGCCATATGGACTCACGGTGAGGCTGACCTGTTAAAATTCCTGGAATCTCTAAATACCTTCTCCCAATCAACTTTCACATGATCCTATTCTGAATCTCACACCACTTTCCTTGATGTTGACCTCATGCTCACTAAAGGCCTGTTCAAACATTCCCTCCCAAATAACCTTGGCATTCGAGGCAAATTTATTTGTTTGGATGCAGACTCTTTACAGCTACACACCACCATTCTCACCTCAGCCTTCACTGGATGTAGTTACCCCACCAGCCCAGTTCATAGCACATTTCCTGGGCCATTACATCCAATCCTAGTACTGCTGATCCCTCCAAAAAAGAAAAAAAAAAAAAAACTTCAGAGCACACCACTTGTCACTCAGAATTATGCCAGTCTTGAATGTATTAAGCATCTACTTCGACAAGGTGATGATTTCCTAAAATAACTCTGTCTGAGATTTTGGCCACCGCACCTAGAATAGCTTTTAATCCAGTACCTCACAGAGAAAAGAGATTATAGCATTTTCAGTTGTCAAACGACTTCTAAAGCCAAACTGTACATTCAATAGCAAATTGTGTGATATAAAATGATCAATTAACCTTACATACACAGCCTTTTCGATAACTTTTGAAAACACTGATGGCATAGAAATAGGTCTAAAATTATCTACATTATCCCTTTCTCCCTTTTTATAAAGCGGCTTTACTACTGAGTACTTTAATCGCTCAGGAAACTGACCATTCCTAAAGGAAAAATTACAAATATGGCTAAATACAGGGCTAACATGTGCAGCACAGTACTTTAATATTCTGCTAGACACTCCATCATAACCATGAGAGTCCTTAGTCTTCCTGAAGAAACTAAATTTTTATTTAATTAACCGGCAATGCTCAGAAAGTGGTTGTGAAATACTGTACATATATCTGATTTATCAGTAACAGAAATATTATTACTGTGAACTGACTTTATATCATCAACCTTGTGCTGCTGACCCGACACTTCCATCACGGCTGACCATATGGCTTTAATTTTATCCTGTGAATTAGCTATTCTATCTGCATACCACATACTTTTTGCCTTGCTAATAACATTTTTAAGCACCTTACAATACTGTTTGTAATGGGCTACTGTAGCTTGATTGTGACTACTTCTAACATTTTGATATAATTCCCGCTTTGTTCTACATGATATCCTTATCCCACTAGTCAGGCAACCGGGCTGTCCATTACTGCTAATACCCCGTTTAGAATGTTCTAATGGAAAGCAACTCTCCAAGAGCATGAGAAATGTGTTATGCAAAGCATTGTATTTATCATCTATATTATCGGCACTATAAACATCTTGCCACTCTTGTTCCTTGACAAGTTTTGAAAAACTCTCTATTGCTGTTAGATTAACTTTCCTACATAGTTTGTAATTAAGTATGACATTGGTTTGACTACAGAAACCTTTTAGTGTTAAAATTTGTGCATCATGGTCTGAAAGGCCATTGACCCTTTTACTAACAGAATGCCCATCTAGTAATGAAGAATGAATAAAAATATTGTCTATTACTGTGCTACTGTTCCCCTGCACCTTAGTTGGAAAAAACACAGTTTGCATCAGAACATATGAATTTAGGAGATCTACCAACATCCTTTTTCTCGCACAATCATGTACAAAATTAATATTGAAGTCACCATATATAACTACTTTCTGGTACTTCCTACAAAGTGAATCAAGAACCCTCTCTAGCTTAAGCAAAAATGCTCTGAAGTCGGAGTTAGGGGACCTATAAACAACAGCAATTAGAAGTTTAGTTTCACTAAATTCAACTAATGCTGCACAACTTTCAAACATCTGTTCAGTGCAGTGTCGTGATATGTCTATGGACTCAAATGAAATACTGTTTTTTATATACAGAGCCACTCCCCCACCCCGCAAGGAACTCCTTGAGAAACAGCCAGCTAATCTGTAGCCTGGTAAAGGAAACCTCTGAATTATCAAATTATTTAAGTGGTGCTCTGATATACCAATAATTTCAGAGTTAACATCTATTAGCAGTTCACTAACTTTATCTCTAATACCTCTTATATTTTGATGTAATATGCTAATTCCTTCTCTACTTGGAAACATTACATCCTCTGGAGGTGAGCCCTTAGTTAGAGGCACTTCCTTTAAGCAGGTATACCTATCAGCTGACTTCAGTCTAAAAAAGGTACAGCTCTAACACCAACTACTACAGGAATTTTTCCATGAGTGATACCACTACCACCACCACCCACTACACTGTCACCTATAAGCTTAGCCAGCCTCCCCTTCCCATACCTATTGAGGTGCAGGCCATGCCTAGTGGAACCCCATCTACTGATGGACCCAACTGACACCACTGAGATGTGATCCATGCCCTCCGCCATCAGTGCCCTCCCCAGCCCCACATTAACGCGCCTAACAGCCGCATTAACGTGAGGCCGGTCATGACGCTGAAACAGTTGCACGAAATGCGCATTAGTGCCACCAGTTTGAGCAGCTATCTTAACCAAGTCACCACTGACATCATATTCCTCGTCCCTATCGAGATTGTTCCCTGCTCCACCCACTATCACTACCTGATCCTCTTTCGTAAAATTCTTACATAACTCACCTACGCTTTCAGTCACCTGAGCCAACCCTGCAGTAGGTTTCACAATGCTGGTGACCTTGTACTCACTCCCCAACACTTCCTGCAACTGCTGGCCCACACCTCTACCATGGGAACTACCTAGCAGCAGAACCTTCTTTCTGCTAGACTTTGCAACTAACCTAGGCCTCCTAATTGCTGAGGACTGCTGCAAGTTACCTACATCTATGGCTACATGAGGCTCCTCTCCACTCAACTCTGACAGTTGGTCGTATCTATTGCATGTATGCAAAGTAAAACTGTCTGAATACCTCCTCTTCCTAGCTACCTTCTTGCCAACTGCCACTTCCCATTCCCCACCACCCTTCACCCTCCTCAACCTATCTAGTTCCTCCTTTGTGCATTGTAACTGCACCTGAAGGGCACAGATCTTACGCTCCTGCTCCTCTATTAACTTGTTTCTACTACAGATTCTACATTCCCAGGAGAGGATCTCCCTAAAATGACCAATGGCTTCCCCACTGCATTCCCCCCAATGAAAATGCTTTGAACAAATCCCACACCGTAATCCACTACTCACAAACCTATGGCTGAGCTCACACTTTTCACTCATGGTAAAATTTTACAGTTACTGAAAAAAACTATATGTCTATGTTACCAAAGTTCAGTTACACCAGTAGAACTATTTAAGAACTAACAATAATGGTCTCGGAATTCCTTGCCTACTAAGAAAGCAGCTACTTGTATTAATACTACTACAACACAGCCGATACCAATACCAGCAAAACTTCACAAAATTATTAGCTAAAACCCAAAAATTAAAACAACCACTGTAACACTAAGCGAAGTTAAACCACTAAATAAAATTTTACTGAAATATTTCACTAGAAAGAATAATAAACGTCAGTTGAAAACTAAAGCACGAAATTTACTAAATACTTCAACACACTGAAAACTCTATAAAACACAGCGAGCAAACAATTACAAAAGTTTATTAAGTCGTTATTTTGCCACAAACGGCATGCAACACCTCTGAAATCTATTAAATTTAATAACTGTATTACAAAGCACAAATAAGTTTGTCAGTACTTAGCTTATAACCGCTACAGCTGCAGCTACAGCTACAGCTTCCATGCGCTTTTACTCCAACAAATGATGTCTGTTGTCTACACAAATTTAAGATAGCTTTGTGTTCCCTGTGTTTTATCCCTAACAACTTTTATCACTTTTCATAATTAATTGTGAAGGCAGGAGTGGCAATCAATCCATCTTTGTCCACTGCATGTTGTTTCTTAAATGACACAATGACTGTTGAATGATTTTGAAATGTTTTATATATTTCCTAAAAACATTCAATGGTCTCTTCATTTGGATGCTTCATTGAAAGATGTTCTCACAAGCATTTTGGCTTCATTGCCTAAATGGATAACGTTTTATGGCAATAAACAGACTGGATTTTGTTTATTTACAACAGATCAATGAAACACATATTCATAGCTACAGTTGCATCTTTTCTTTTCTTTTTTTCGTTTTGAGACATGAGTTCACAATAATTGACAATACAGTGGAACCTCACTTAACAATTGCCTCCCATAATGTGCAATTTGATAATGAGCAAAACAAACTGCAAAAAGTGACTCGTTCAGTGAGGAAGCCACTAGATCACGCACTGTGGGCTCTTACCTAATGTGAACTAAACTTATGCATGGGCGATACAAATAATATATTTTCTAAAATTTAAAATTTAAATTGTTACTAGGAAGTTCATGAAAACCTAATGAAAGTTTTTGTAAACCACTACTGCCTACCACTCACCATCAAAGCTGGAACACCCACTAGTGGGTGGTAGAGACTGTTGATTGCTACTGTTTTGGACCACAATGAGGTCATCAATAAATCTTCACCAAGCCAGGCGGCTCAGTTTCTAGATCATGAGATATGCCTCTTCCATGTGATTCATGAAAATACAGGCACTGGACAGGGCTATCCTGGTTACCCTAGCAATCTCTGATTTGTTTGTAGGGCTAGCCCTTAAAAGTGAAGCGGTTATGAATAACAATGAAACTGATTAGGGTTTGTGTAGAGTGAGTTCATGTCAATGGAGACAACAAAGTTTGAATTGGTAGAGGAGTGGGAATTAATTCAAGATGTTCCAGGAAGTGGCTCACATTTTGTCAATTGCATTTTCCATTGATGTTATCACTTGGGCCATTTTCAGATATATTGCTACCCAAACAGCTTGCTCTATGCACAGATAGAGTAACATAGGAGATTGGCTCCAACTGTGTCTCACCTCTTTCTCAGTTATTGCCTTCCTTCCATGCCCTTTTACTCCAACAAATGATGTCTGTTGTCTACACAAATTTGAGATAGCTTTGTGTTCCCTGTGTTTTATCCCCAACAACTTCAGAATACCAAAATGTGTATTCCATTCAACATTACCAAAGACTTTTTTTTTAAACATGCAAGCGCTTTAACTGTGGGTTTGCTTTTCTTCAATCTATCTTCTAATAACAGCAGTGAAGTCAGTAATGCGTAATATATTTTTTTCATTTCTCCAAAACCCAAACTGATCTTTGGCTAGGTCAGCTTCTTCCAGTTCTTCTGTAGATAATGTCAGTATTTTGCAATGACATATTAAATTGCTGGGTTAGTTAATACACACACACCTGCCATCTTTGGTATATTTTTCTTGAAGTCTGGGTGTATTTCGCCTGTTCCATGTATCTTGCATAACACATGAAATAGTTTTGTCATTTTTGGTCCCTCCAATGACCTCAATAATAATTCATATTCATCCCATGTTTCATCTCTGTCTTCTTTCCTTAGTACTCATTTGGCATCTGCACTCTTGATAATCATAAAGCTGCTTCTCTTTATTCCTGTATGCAGCATCATATCTTGTATGCATGTTTCTACACAACTGCAATTCTTCTCTAGCCATTCCTGCTTCAGCAGTTTGCACTTCTTGTCAGTCTCATTTTTAAACAGGTGTATTCCCTTTTAGCTGCCTCATTTGCTTTATTTTCATAGTTTCTACTTCCCCTAATTAAATTCAATATCTTTTGTGTTATCTGATTTCTGTTGTGCCATATCTTTTTGCCTGTTTGATCCTCTGCTGTGTTTGCCATTTCATCTCTACATGCAATGCACATTTTCTCCAGTGTTATGGCATTAGGGATCTGGAACTCTCCCTCATTAAATCATATCTCAGTAACAGAAAGCAAACTGTAAGCTACTATGGTCAAAAGTCACAGTTACTGAATGTCACTAGAGGTGTACCCCAAGGATCAGTGCTTGGGCCATTATGTTTATAATATTTATAAATGACCTGCCCAGCAATATGCCATGCAAATCTGTGCTTTACACAGATGATACAACTTTCATCAATTCAGGGAAAGACATAGATAACCTGAAGGAGCAAAGTAAAGATTTTCTCAGATTATCCAATATGTGGTTCGAAGCCAATGAGTTAGCTATTAACAATGAAAAGACTGTAAATATATCCTTCAGCTTATCCAATGTTGATATTGAGTACACTTCTACCAAACTTCTTGGCATATGCTTAGATACGAAATTAACCTGGCAGAGTCACATAGACAACATATCTCGAAAGCTTTCGCGAGTTATCTATCTACTGAAAAAATTACACACATTTGTTTCTGAAAGCCTGCTGATAAATTCCTATTATGCATTCTTTCATTGCCATATTAGGTATGGTATTCTTTTATGGGGTAATTCTCCATGGTCCAGGAAAATTTTTATTTGGCAGAAGAAAGCCATCAGGAGCATCTCTGGGATTACCAAAAATAACATATCATGTAGGTCATACTTCAAAGAATTACAGATAATGACAGTCCCTTCTCTTTTTATATACAGCTGCCTTTTGTACATAAAAGAAAACTTTAACAGTTACAACCTTAGGCAGTCCGTTCATAATCATAACACTCGTCAAACATTTAAGATAGACATACCAACAACTCGACTCAAGAAAACACAAGACATTTATGAATACATGGGAATAAGGCTTTTCAACACATTACCTGTGCAGGCACATTGTGTCTCTCTTAATATGTTTAAAAGTAAGACTAAAAAATGGCTGAAAGACAAAGCTTTTTACAGTGTTAAAGAATTTGAAAACTCTTCGAAAATAGACCTGACTTACAAAACAACTTGTCACTCTGTTTGTACCTCTTCCTAAGATTTTTTGGTCTCTGTAGTTCCACATTTAAATGTTAAACATGTGGAGAAATCCTTATGTATGAAATGTATTCTTTTATTATGTATGTTCTTTTAAAATGTATACTTTAGCTTTGTGTGATACCTCACAATAGTTATATTTCTTAATATGTAAATTGTACATTACTCATGATGACATCAATTGCATGTAAATGCTTAAAGATGGATAAATAAATAAATAAAAGTTTCAGTAAATTATTGGCAAACAGCCTCTTCAAAACTTGCATCACCTTCAGGTTCTTTCTATTTATCCGGGTACCTTTGCTTTGATTTCCTACCTGCAGCAACTTCTCCAGTTTTAATCACAGTCCAAATCTGTTTTTAGATTTCTTTCTTTTTTATTTCAATTCAAAATGTAGTAAATCTCTCTTGAACCTTCTGGTGTCTCCAGATCTCCTGCATGTGTACCCAATCTTCTTTCATGATTCTTAAATTAAAGTATTTGTAATGACTAAACAACAAATTAAATACGTGCATTAGTGTATCGTTTAGTCTTGCCGTTAAAGGTTTGACTTTTCTTTGCGTATTTTTTCAGAAAACATGAAAAGATCGTAACTTCGCGAAGTCGCGCTTAGGCTTAAATTTTGTAAACGTGTTTGTTTCTTGTTTCACGGTAATTTAACTAGTTTCTCGGTAACAAATAAGTAAACTACCGTAAATAGCGTATAACTTCATTGTTTTAATACAGATTTCAGAAAAACAGCGTAATTTTATATCAGAAACTTGCCTATATACATTTGTTTATAGGCCTAATTCTCGTAACGTTTTTCGAGAATCAAAGTTAAAGTATCTCGTTTAATTGTCCTTTTTTTCATTCCATCGAGTGAAATATATAATAAATAGCGTATACCTTCGTTGTTTTAATACAGATCTCAGAAAAACAGCGGAATTTTAAATCAGAAACTTGCTTATATACATTTGTGAATAGGCTTAATTCTTGTAACGTCTTTTTTGGTTTTCGGTAATTTAATTGATTTATTCTAGCTAAAGTATTATTTTTGCCATGAGTGAGAAGTGCCTGACTTGCCGTAGAATTGTTAGTTCCGGGGTTTGGTGTGATGGATGCAGTAGTTTTTTTCACTGGGGGGACTGCAGTGGCGTGGGTGTTGGGAAAGTGGATCAGGCTCATCAGTGGTTATGTAGGATTTGCAGCAGAGATAGGATGATAGTGGAACAGGAGGGGAAAATTGCTGCCCTTCAGGCTGAGCTAGATCAGGCTAGGGAAGATCTGGACAGGTTAAGGAGGGAGAAGGGCAAAGAGAGGTGGGAAGTGGCAACAGGTAGCAGAAGGAACAGGCCTAGAACTAAGTCTGACAGTTTTGTGGTGAATGTCAAAAATAAGTTTGACCTGTTGCTTCAGTTAGAAACTGATGAGCCTCAAGCAGAGGTAGGTGTAGACAGGACACAACAAACTTTCAATAGGAAATTGAAAAAGAATGTAGGAAAGTCATCGAAAAGGAAGAAAGTTTTGTTGTTAGGCAGTTCTCATGCCAGAGGTGTAGGCCAACTTCTGCAGGAGGAATTAGGACCAGAATACCAGGTCACAAATTTTTTCAAACCAAGTGCTAGTCTGGATCAGGTGACAGAGGATTTACGTTCACTCTGTAAAGGATTTACCAGGGAAGACACCGTGGTTATTGTGGGAGGGCCAGGGAACAGCATCGACAGAGATCCTGGGTACAGTATAGAGTGTGACCTGGTAAAGATTGCGTCGGCATCGAGACACACCAATGTTGAATTTGTATCTGTCCTGAGACGCCATGACTGGCCACATTTGGACTCTTCTGTTGGGAGAGTTAATTTGGAGTTGGAACGGCTGCTTGGGTCAGGTGCGGGGGCTCATATTGGTGTGGTTCCTGTTGATTATCTCAGTAGATGGGACTATACCAGGCACGGCCTACATCTCAACAGGAAAGGGAAGGGGAAACTGGCTGGGGTAATAGCAGGAAATTTAAGGGGGGGAGGCACTACCATAAATGGTAAAATACCAGTGGTTACAGGTGCTGGAGCAGCACCTTTTTTAGGATAGGTAAGACAGAAAGATGTCAAGTTCTACGAGAGGTCAGGATTGAAACAAATCTTCAGTTTAGGAAAGAAATTAAACAGCACAATTCTAGCACATTAGATCACCAATCACAGCTACCAATTATAAATTTTCACCAATCACCAGAAATTTTATTTCCACCAAGTTGTATCTCAGTCCTAGGTAATTGCATTGATGAATTAAAGTCACCCAACCCAGTTGACATAATCTGCCTCTCTGAACACCATGTGACCACTGGTATAGGAACTAGGCCTAAGCACAATGGGAAACTCAGACAGGAGAGTACTGCAAATGTTAGAATAAGGAAAGGTTCTCATAAAAGTATAATTAAAAATAATGTAAGTATATTTCATCAAAATATTGGGAGTTTAAAGAATAAAGTAGATGAGCTTCTGGTTTGTTTAGAAGATTTAGAAGCTGAGAATGAAATAGATATACTATGCCTGTCTGAGCATCACATTGTTACTGATATGGATAAGGTAAATGTAAGTGGTTATAAGCTCTCTGCACATGTAATGAGAGAAAATATGGAGAAAGGAGGAGTTGCCATATATGTCAAAAGTTATCATTGTGCAAAAAGTATAGAAACAAAAAAGATTTGTGTAGAGAAACATATAGAAGCATGTGCCTGTGAGCTTAAATTAAATAAAGGGACATTTATAATTGTAACTGTATATAGGTCCCCATCAGGAAATTTTCATCTATTTCTGAAAAATTTGGACTCCTTGTTGTGCTATCTGTCAGACAGGGGGAAGCAAATTATTATTTGTGGGGACTTCAATGTAGATTCTCTGAAATAGGGTAATAGGAAAAATGACCTTGAAGTATTACTCGGTTCTTTCAATTTGACACCCGTTATTGATTTTCCTACTCGGGTGGTAAAGGATAGCAGCTCACTGATAGATAACTTCTTTGTAGACCAAGATAAGTTTAACCAGATAAATGCTCAGCCTGTTGAGAATGGTCTTTCTGATCATGGTGCACAGCTAGTTACAATATATGACATAGCTCCATTCAGCAATACTAAACAGTCCTCCAAAGTAGTACGTTCAGTCAACGATTTAACAATTGCAAATTTCAGGGAAAGCCTACAGCAGTTAGACTGGGATGAGGTGTACCGTGAACCTGGTGCCAATTTAAAATATAATTTATTTCATGACATTTTTGTAAATGCATTTGAAAACTGCTTCCCCAAGAAAATAGTTAAATATACTCGTAAGAAACCTTGTAACAAACCATGGCTTACTAAGGGTATAAAAATATCTTGTAACCGGAAAAGGGAAATGTATCTGACAGCAAGAAAGAGTAGTGACCCAGAAACTATCAAAAATTATAAAAACTACTGTGTTATATTGAGAAAAGTTATTAAAAAATCCAGGAGTATGTGTATCATGTCTGAAATCAGCAACTCTGATAATAAAATTAAAACAATTTGGAATATTATTAAAAGAGAAACAGGTCAACCAAGAGCAGAGGAAGACAGTATTACCATCAAATTGAATGAAAGCTTTACGAACAAAAAGTCAGAAGTTGAAAATATTTTTAATAATCATTTTCTAAATGTTGTGGATATAGTAGGATCCAGGTGTTCATTAGAAGATGCTAGGCTGTTAATGGAAGAGGCCATACCTATGCAATTTGATACAATTGAAATCTCACCCACTTCTCCCTCTGAAATTAAGAAAATAATAAACTTGCTTAAAAGCAAAAACTCACATGGAATTGATGGCATTTCCAGCAAAATACTAAAAGCTTGTTCTCAACAGATAAGTAAGATTCTCAGCCACCTGTGTAATAGCTCTCTGGAACAGGGCATTTTCCCTGATAGACTGAAATATGCAATTGTTATACCTTTGCATAAAAAGGGGGATAGATCTGATGTCAACAATTACCGTCCAATCTCCCTTCTAACAGCTTTATCCAAAATTTTTGAGAAAGTAATGTATTCAAGAGTAGCTTCACATATCTGGTAAAAATGAAGTACTAACAAAATGTCAGTTTGGTTTCCAGAAAGGTTTTTCAACAGAAAATGCCATATATGCTTTCACCAGTCAAATTTTGAATGATCTGAATAACCGAAAACCACCCATTGGGATTTTTTGTGATCTCTCAAAAGCTTTTGATTGTGTAAATCATGAAATTCTGCTAGACAAGCTCAAGTATTGTGGCATGAGTGGGATAGTGCACAAATGGTTTAATTCGTACCTAACTGGAAGAGTGCAGAAAGTTGAAATAAGTAGTTCTCGTAACACGCAAAGATCAGCACATTCCTCAAACTGGGGAACTATCAAGAATGGGGTTCCACAAAGGTCAGTCTTGGGTCCTTTGTTGTTCTTATTATATATTAATGACTTGCCATTCTATATTCATGAAGAGGCAAAGTTAGTTCTCTTTGCTGATGATACAAGTATAGTAATCACACCTGAGAAACAAGAATTATCTGATGAAATTGTCAATACTGTCTTTCAGAAAATTACTAAGTGGTTCCTTGTAAACGGACTCTCACTGAATTTTGATAAGACACAGTACATACAGTTCCGTACAGTGAATGGTATGACGCCATTAATAAATATAGACCTTAATCAGAAGCATATAGCTAAGGTAGAATATTCCAAATTTTTAGGTATGTCCATTGATGAGAGATTAAATTGGAAGAAACACATTGATGATCTGCTGAAACGTTTGAGTTCAGCTACTTATGCAATAAGGGTCATTGCAAATTTTGGTGATAAACAGCTTAGTAAATTAGCTTACTACGCCTATTTTCACTCATTGCTTTCATATGGCATCATATTTTGGGGTAATTCATCACTGAGGAATAAAGTATTTATTGCACAAAAGCGTGTAATCAGAATAATAGCTGGAGTCCACCCAAGATCATCCTGCAGACATTTATTTAAGGATCTAGGGATATTCACAGTAGCTTCTCAGTATATATACTCTCGTATGAAATTTTTTATTAACAACCAAACCCAATTCAAAAGTAATAGCAGTGTGCATAACTACAATACTAGGAGAAAGGACGATCTTCACTATTCAAGATTAAATCTAACTTTGGCACAGAAAGGGGTGAATTATACTGGCACTAAAGTCTTTGGTCACTTACCGAATAGTATCAAAAGTCTGACAGATAACCAACAAGTATTTAAGAAGAAATTAAAAGAATTTCTGAATGACAACTCCTTCTACTCCACAGAGGAATTTTTAGATATAAATTAAGAAAAAAAAATTATTAAAAAATAAAAAAAAATAAAAATAAAAATAAAGAAAATAAAAAACACACAAAAAAATAAAGTTGTTATATTAACTTAAGTATGTTGTTAAATTAACCTAATTATGTCATGTATTGGAAAATTCGACTCGTTCCACATCATTACGAAATATCGTATTCATGATCCATGGAACTAGTATTAATCTAATCTAATCTAATCTCTTTCAAAACTCTACTGGGTCACTTCCCTTTTCACCAATTTCCCCCATTCCTAGCTCTCCACCTATTTTTCCTTTTCTTCCTTTTCCTATTGTCAAATTCCAGTCCCTGTGACAATTAAATTTTTGTCTCTCATAACAAACTGAATAATTTTTTATCTTATCATATATTAACTATTCATCATATATATTTATATATTTCAGTATATCCATTTCTCTTTTCAAGTTCTCCAACATATCTACCTGATTAAGTGATCTAACTTTCCACCCTCCAACCTGTACAATGGCAATCAGATGCACTCTTTTTGTCATTCTCCTGCATAGTCCCCAACCAGAGAATCAAATGGGGACTATTTTATCTCCAAAATATTTTATCCAAGAGGTTACCTTCGTTATTAAACCATGTGGTAAAGTTGCATATCATTGGGAAAGACAATGGTTGCAGTTTCTCCTTGTCTTCAGCTGTTCAAAGAACTAACATAACAAGGCCATGTTGGCTAATGTTATAAGGCCAGCTCAGTCAATCATCCTGACTGTTACCCCTACAACCACTGAAAATGTCGATGTCCCCCTCCACAGATAACTTCGTGATGTGGCTGCACCTACTGTACAGCTATCTGTATCACTGAAGCACATAAGCTACCACCCCATATCAAGCTCCATCTCATGGCAGATGCAGTTTCTTATAGTGGGTCAACAAAGCTTATAAGTGAAAGACAGTTTTAGAACCCTGGCCAATGATAACATCACTTATTGTTGGTAGCACAATGGTACACTAAGAATGTCCAGCATTTCATGGCCTGTATAAACTTCAATGAACACATTCACATACACTAACCTTTCATATTTTTGTCTGGACCACAGTGTCCTAGAATTCAGCTAAAATAGTTCCTTTCCCCTGCATCTGACAAATTCCAGAATTGGAAATCCCTCCCAAATATTCCAATTTCATATTGCCTCTGCCCCACTATCAGCTTGTCTGGTAAACCCTTTAAGAAAAACTTTACTCTACAATTTTAGAGGACAAAGAATGTAAAGAAAGGAAACAGAACTTTTCTTTACTACAGTTTAGTAATAATGCTTCAACCATTTTTGGCAATAACCCATCACAGAATTTAACAGAAAGTTTAACAGCTACCAGTTTCATTAGTACCTGCTCTAATCACCTCCCTGTGAATATTCATATCAGGAAAACAGTTAATTTTATCAGGACAGTGTACTAAATATAAGCTATTATTACCAGCAGATTAAGAAATGCTGCATATTACCTGGCTTTCACGTATTTGTATGTCCATTTGTTTCTTACACTTTATCAGTGATCTTTTTTTATGCTGCTGAATGCCTTTACAAAAAAATGATTATGGCTGGTGCAGAGTGTGACACCAAATTCTTCTAACCACATATATTTTTCTGTAGTTTGGTATTTTGTTTAAGCTTAGATGGTGCTTTTCTCAGGAGGGTACGAACTTTGCCAGTGAGTATTGACCTCAAAGATGAAAGTACATAAATATATTTGTATTTTGCAATCATTTTTTGACCTTTTCCACATAATGGATTGTCAAGTCCCCAAAACAAGGGTAAGTATCTTTTATTTTGTACATGCACATGTCTGCTTTTATGTGATTGCTTGAGTTTTTTCCATCTCCATCTCATCATAGTTTCATAGTTTCATTTTGAAAATCCTATCCTTTTACATTTTATGCATATAAATGTTAACATACTTTTCATTGACTTGTAGAGTGGTGCTCTGTATCTGAAATCACATAATATGGGTTCTTATTAGATCAAGAGTAGAGGTGTTTGTCTGCAAATTAAATATGGCTCATTTTGGTACCCTTTTGTTTGATAGACTTTACTTCAATATACTGCTTGGAATGTTAATGTTATCAGGATATACCATCAATTCTAAAAGACCTTCAGTGTCTTCAATAGATAATTTATATGCATCAGTAAGAGAAATAAGCTGCAATAAATGTGATCCCTTGTTTTCTGTTATGTTTACTTGATGTCATGGGAAGATGTACTACTATGTAAAAAGCATTTTACAATGACTGGATTTTTCAGAGTTTCATTTTGCCTACAGACAGTGACACAACAAGTGAGTTTCAGTAGTCACTCATTCTCTTCACCCCATTATCTATATTTACATGTGTAACTTGCATTCCTGTAGGACTGAAATCCTACCAGCTCAATTTCATTTTGAGATTAACAGAGGAATGACAGAAGATACAATGAACATGTCAAACAATGATTAAACATTTGTATATCACCATGTATCCGTTGTTTTATGAACAAATCAGAATTTGGCTGTAAAGATTATGAGTCAATGCTCATACAAATTTCGTTTATTGGTTAAACTGGTTTTGACTCATAGTCATTTTCAATAGCCCAAAATGCTTCCTAGCTAATTGCTGCATTGTAGGAGTTAGTATCTCCTCATGGCTTCTGCTAGAGGGTGGATGCTCTATGCCAATAATGTGGCAAATATGGACAGTCAAATTAGAATCCTTGGAGATATGGTTGCTCTTTACTGAAATGCTTTATTTCAAATATTTAAGACATTAAATGCTCCTGCATATTGATGGATTTAATGTTTTCATTATTTCACAGTCCAAACTGAATGCCTTTTTATTTATTCATTGTGCTGGGTGCCTTAATTCTGTCACTGTTGACCTCAGTTAAGGACCTTCAATACATCTTATATCTATTGTTGACTTTAGCCTTTCTGTTTGAAAGTATGTAAGTGTTTGACAATACTAATGTCATCAGCCAGCTCCACTTTTAAAGCAAGACAATATAAGGTTTTGGCTAGAAGTTATTCTATCTTATCTAGTTAAAAGGTACTTCTCAGAACTGGCAGTAGATAATTGATCTGTTTTATCACAGAGATAATGGACTCTGTTGATAACAGAAATGCCAGTCTTGTGATCAGTCTGTTACTGCTGCAGCACACATAAGGATAATACAAAATGGCTGTTCAAGATCTAGATAAGGGAATGCGCTGTATTAAATATTTACTTTTCTCTTTCAACCTTCTATTTGTGGTAAGTTACATATTGACTATAAAATACATATAAATATTTTAATGGTCCTGGAACACATATTTCAGATACTGTTCAAAAGGTGATGTATAACACAAGTTCCAGACATAATATTTTTGAAAAGTTGACTTTCCCTTACCAACAAGTATTTCATGAGTGGTACAATTATGAGCCCTGTAACTTAACTCTTACGTATTCATTAGCCAGTGACCAAATGAAGTGCAGAAATTTTGGATGAGAATGAACTGTCTTTGCCATAACTGATAAGAAAAAATAATTGGGACAATGGATGATATCAGTTTACAATTCAGTCAAAGAAAATATGTTCTATACCTTAAAGTTCTCTCTTGAGCTGGGTTGTCAATGGTTTGTCATCCACCTCTGTATCTGTCATTCTTCCACATGTTCCAGTCTGCCTTTCCTTTTTGCTTAGTGTCCAGAAAAATAATGTTAAGTGCACCACAAATATGGATAGTGAGTTTATACAGCTGCATGAGGTACCCATGCTGTTAACAGAAACAGATATACAATAAATTGGAGAAAAGGTTACGTTTGAGGAAAAATCAAAAATGGAATGGAGGAAAAATGTAAGAATGAATTTTCACACTGATTTCTTTGTTTTTGTGTGCTTTCAAATGAGGTTATAGTTTTTTTCCTCTCCAAACAGCACTGAAAACAAAGCAACTTCAGTTGATATTTATTATTTTATTTTAATGATTTAGTCTTAGGTGAGATTTCTTAGATGGAAACCAATTATTATAGAAAATGAAATAATTATGTTAGTATATTCTGCACAGATGCAGATGAATTGACATGTCATACATCTGTGATCTTTAGATAAAGCATATCAAGACTATCTAGATAAGAAAGATTTTTCTCTCTTTCTATAATGAAAGTTGTGTGGCTCTGATGAAACCCTCTGTCGATAATTCATTTTTCTAAATAATGAAAGTCTGTGAATGAATGTAATAGAAAAAGCTGATCATTTTTACAAAGGCAATACACTGAGGTGACAAAAGTCATGGGATACCTCCTAACATCATGTCAGGGCTCCTTTCGCCTGGCATAGTGCAGCAACTTGATGTCGCATGCACTCAAGGAGTTGTTGGAAGTCTGCTGTAGAAATATTAAACCGTGCTGCCTCTATAGCCATCCATAACTGCAAAAGTGTTGCTGGTGCAGGATTTTGTGCATAAACTGACCTGTCCATTACACCCCATATATGTTTGATGGAATTCATATTTGGCAATCTGGGTGGCCAAATCATTTGCTCAGATTGTCCAGAATGTTCTTCAAACCAGTCATGAACAATGGTAGCCTGGTGAAAATTCCATTGTTGTTTGGGAACATGAAGTCCATGAATGGCTGCAAATGGTCTTGAAGTAACCAGACATAAACGTCTCCAGTCAACGATTGGTTCACTTGGACCAGAGGACCCAGTCCATTCCATGTAAGCACAGTCTACACCATTATGGAGCCACCACCAGCTTGCAAAGTGCCTTTTTGACAACTTGGGTCTATGGCTTTGTGGTGTTTGTGCCACTCTTGAACACTACCATCAGCTCTTACCAACTGAAATTGAGACTCATCTGACCAGGCCACGGTTTCCCAGACATCTAGAGAACAAACAATAATGTCATGAGCCCAGGAGCGGCATTGCCATGCTGTTGTCAAATGCACTCATGTCAGTTGTCTGCTGCCGTAACACATTAACCATATTTTGCCACACTGTCCTAACAGATACATTCATCATTTGTCCCACATTGATTTTTGTGGTTATTTCATGCAGTGTTGCTTGTCTGCTAGGTTATTAAGTAAAGGTCCATGGTGAGAGATAAGGCCTGAAATTTGATATTCTTGGCACACTCTTGACACTGTGGATCTCGCAATATTGAATTCCCTAATGATTTTCAAAATGAAATGTTCCATGCATCTAGAACCACCAACCATTCCTCATTCAAAGTCTGTTAATTCCCATCGTAGTGCCGCAGTCACGTTAGAAGCCTTATCAAATGAATCACCTGAGTACAAATGCACTCTCTTTTATACATTGTATATGCTATACTACCACCATCTGTATACAGTATGTGCATATCGCTATCCAATGACTTTTGTCTCCTCAGTGTACATCACTGTTCCTTAGTTACAGAAAAACTAAGAAACAAAAAAGTGTGGAAGAAAACAAAAAATAATGCTATTAATTGGGATACATATTTTAAGCAGGGTACCAGCTATTGATGAGTACATAGTAAAAGATAACAGATGTTGCAGCTGGAAAGGAAAACATTTATCTTCAAAACACCAAATCTATTTTTATTGCCAACATCATTTGTAACAGTGCCTGTAGAAGAAACAAGATTATCAATCAAACATGATAAAGAACTTACCTTTGTACACAATGTCCATTCAACAATATCAATGGCAAGCTACAGCTCTTTGTCAGTTCTGGACTTGAATCTGGATCTTTGCTTTTTGCATGCAGTGTTCAACCAGTAAGACAATGGACTCATACGCAGGAGGACAATGGTATAAGTCCTCTACCAACCATTCAGATTTAGATTTTTCATGATTTTGTTAATAAGGTCATGGCAAATTTTCTTCCCCATCCATCTGCAATGAGAGTTTGTAGTTCATCTCTTATGCCTCATAATCAAAGGGGCATAAACTTTAATCTCCCTCTTTTTTATATCTATGATTTTGTAATCCATGGAAGCAAAAGCAGGAATAAATTGCAATTATTAGTTACTGAACTGCTGTAATCTTTTTACTGATGCCTGTAACCAAAAACTTCGGTAATTTAATAAGAAGCACTGCTAAAATTGACATTTTTCTTTCTCTGCCACTTGTGCCTTTAATTATTGCTCTAAAACTTTTAAGAATATAATTATGAAGAGAGTCAATTATTTTGCTAAGAGAGAGATAACAAGATAAAATTTCTGTGTTTTTGTTCTTGGGAAAACAAACAATGAGAATAAAACTGAGACATCAAAAAAGAAAAAAAAAATACAGTACTCAATCATTACACTATACCTGTGAACATGGAACTGTTATGCTGAAGCAGGGCTGCTAAAGTGTATCTAGGAGAATACCTATGATTGCTCAACCAAAGTCTAAGGTTAATGTTGCATGAGGGTCCAAGTAATATCATGTTTTCACCACTGATGGAAGACTGATACCCCTTACAGTAACAAACTGTTGCCATTCCTAAATAATGTAGTTGTTGCACCCTAAAATATTTTGAGACAACTCTCAAACTGCCAATTCATTCATTGGGAAAGAAGCTCTGTTAGGTAACTTTCATTATCATACTTTGTATGTACTGAATGTTATACTCTAATACAATTAGGAAAAAAATTCAAGAATATAAACACAATACAAAATTTAAAAATCAAGCACTCACATGTAGCTGATCTATGCAGTACATATAGGTATACAAAACAACACAGAGGCATTACTAATTTTCATCTGCAGCTCACGGTCTAGTGGCTGTCATTGCTACGTGTGGATCATGGGGTCATGGGTTTGATTCCCAGCCAGGTTGAGGATTTTCTCCACCTGGGGACTGGATGTTTGTGTTGTCCTCATCATCTCATCATCATTCGGGAAGTGGTGAGATTGGAACTGGAAAGACTGGGAATTTGTATGGGTGCTGATGACCACGATGTTGAGTGCCCCATAAAGCAACATCATCATCACCATCATCATCATAAGTATATAAGTACAACATAACTTCTGCACAATTTCAGTACAGTAATGTGTTCACTGAAAATTTGTGTGTGTGTGTGTGTGTGTGTGTGTGTGTGTGGTTGTGTGTAAGTATAATCTAACTTCTGCACCATTTCAGTGCAGTAATGTGTTCATTGTAAATAAGTATTTCAGTAGTTATATTACATGTTTATTACCTTATAAATAAATAAAAAACTTTTTTATTTTAAATTCAGTGCTTTAGTATTTGTAAAATGACTCTTAGTGTTCATTAAAATATGACGATCATTCCACTTGGGACCTGTGGAATGGTACATTAGCTTATTTGTTTTAGTTGTAAATATTTGTCATGTATTGTTGTTTTTCTGACATGTTCCACATCCTGGAGGACCTCCTCACTACGGATCAATTGGAATGAAAGTAAATCTAATCTAATCTAAAACTAATTTTCAACTACCTCTCATTTTCTAGCTTAAGTGCACAATTGATTCATGTGGCTGAATTTGTGTGTCTGTGTGTGTCACTGATTGCAGACTTAAAAGAGTGGTAGTTCAAAAGCTAGTAATATATCTATGCTGTTAATTGCATCTGTGAGTAATGTGTCAATCATCTAAGGTGAATGGTTGCATCCTAATTTTTGTTGGTTGTTATATCCTTTATAATCAAAACCAACAATACAGTAAACAGAACAGAGATGCAAGGATCTTTAATTTAGATGTTTTGTTATTGCTGATGAAAACTTGGTCCCTCCATCAAGAAAATTATAAAAATAAATGGTCAAGGATAATTGTAAAAATTCTTCTGGCATAGGGTTATGCAAACTGTACCTGAAAACTGTGGCAACACTTAAGTATCTGTGCATATATCACAAAGGTATGCCAACTGTATTTCAAGACTGTCATGAACCTGGGGTGGGAAGTGGTCTCTCAGTTGCCAAATGAAGACTCTGCCTCTGTTATCATTGTTATTATTTCAAACAAAAATTTTATTGATCACTGTCTAGTATAGTGATTTTTTTCTTTGTCTCATTGACACACACATCCAATTACATTAAGAAATGAACATCCTCTTCAGTGCAAAAATTATTCAAATCTCAAACTCTGGTAGTTCCAATTCTCCGCCAGTCTGTGCTCCCTATATGTAACATATTCTTTAATACTGCCCTTGACATCATATCATTTCCAACTACTTCCACTCCCAATACCTGAATGTTCCTCACAAACTGTTATTCTAACTATAATTTTAGTTTCTATGATGGCATCTCACTAACCATTTTTCATTGGCTCTCTCATTATCTGTCCTCTACTCTCCTCCATAAAATTATCTTAATCATCTCCTTCGAACTGTTCCCTTCTGTCCCTGCTCCCTGCCTCTTCCTACCCTCTGTTTCTTCCACATTCACCTCGTCGCTCCACCAAACACACACATACACCTCAGTCAGTCTGCAAGCATAGGCAGTGAAAGAGAACAAAAGGGAGAGATATCTCGACAAATTTCTGACAAAGGATGCAAATTCCAAAGTGAAGTACAGCATTCAGGATATTGTTTATCAGGCTATACTCTGCTCAAAACTTTCTTTATATGAGTGTTTGTGTTTTTCCTACCATTGTTCATATTCTACCAAAGCTCTTCCATTTTTAATTCATTTAACCATCTTGTATTACTATTATTATTAATTATTATTATTATCATTATTTTCAGATAACTGGTATCCTGCTCATCATGGTTGGAACAACAATTTATGCTATACATAATGATTACATAAATTTTCTGGAGGACAAATACTTGACACCTGCCACCTTACTTATAGCTGTGGGAATTATTATATTTATTGTTGCCTTCTTTGGTTGCTGTGGTGCAGTACGTGAAAGTACATGCATGGTAATGGTGGTATGTATCAAAAACACTTTTCACGAAGGAAAAAAACTCTGTAGATAAAGTGCTTAAGTTTCAGATCACCAATTTTAATACTTTAGTAGACATCCTACTGACATTTTACTATGTTCTCACTGAGTTTGCTCTGAACATCCATGAACTTTAAGTGGAATTTCCAGCATTGACATTGAAAAATTACAGTAGCATTAAATTAATGCTCAGGTGTCAAAGCAGATCACAGCAGGAAGATTTATAGTATTACATGCAATTTCAAATGAAATTAAGTTATTCAATCTGTGAAAGACATTGGCCCCACATTTTACACAAGCAAAATATGGTAGGATGAGAAGAAAAGGAAATTTATACTTGTCTTGCTGTATCATGCTAGTAATAGATACTAATGACTTCACTACTTAATTCCTGAGTGGTACTTCATACACCTCTTGCAATATCCTGTATAAGGATTTTATGAAGCTTTAATAATCTTTTTTGTATTAACAGTTTGCTGTCCTTCTTGGAATTATCTTCATATTGGAGCTCTCAGCCAGTATTGCTAGTTATGTCCTCAGGGATGGACTAGTGGACATGTTAGTTGAAAGTATAAATTCTACAATGCACGATTATCCAAAAGACGTCTACATGGCACAAACAGTGGATTACTTACAACAAACTGTAAGTTAAACACAAAAATTACATTGGTTCATGAGATAGAACTGTGGTATGTGGAAACTGTAATATTGATACTATACTTCACAAATTGTTGTTTCATATACTCTAGTGTTATATGTTTCTTGTGGTTTTATTTTGTAATCAAAACACTAAGACTTGACATACTACTTGACCAACATTTCATAATGTTATACTGATATTGCTCAATATCATAAAGAAAAGCTAAAAGGAAAAAATGTTGTACAAATAACAGATGAAGAAAAAATTAAAGATAACAATGGCATACACACATGACAAAAAAAGAGAGGCAACAATTCTTTAGAGAGCAAACAGTTCTACATCTACGAGGGTAAGTCAATTATCATCCACAAAGTAGTTATAAAATTTTATTGTAATCAAATGGGAAACTTACAAGAACATCACTTTTTGACATAGTCTCCTTGCGTTTCAATGCACTTGGTCCATCATGTACAAGCTTCCTGATACCCTCATAAAAGAAGGTTCTCGGTTGAGCTGCAAGCCAGGAATGCACCGCTTCTTTCACTGCTTTATCCAAGGCAAATTGATGGCCCCTTGATGCCTGTTTGAGTGGACCAAACAAGTGATAGTCAGAAGGGTGCAAGATTGGGACTATATGTAGGATGATTCATTACTTCAAATTTGAGTTTCTGGAGTATTTCAGCAGTATGGACAGCAGTATGTAGGCGGGCACTGTCATTCAACAACACAACACCTTTTGACAGCAATCCTCGGCATTTGCTTTGAATTGCAGGCCTTAGCCTGGCAGTAAGCATCTCACAGTAATGTACACTGTTTATTGTTGTGCCCCTTTCCCCATAAGATTCCAGTACTGGACCTTGTGCATCCCAAAAAACCATAAGCATCAGTTTTCCTGTGGACAGTTTGGTCTTGAACCTTTTCTTGCACAGCGAATTTGGATGTTTCCATTCCATACTCTGCTGTTTACTCTCCAGCAAATAATGATGGATCCATGTTTCATCACCAGTAAGGATCCTGTCTAAGAAGTTGTCCTCTTCGTTATCATAGTGATCCAAATGTTTTTTTGCAGATGTCCAAGCACATTAGTTTATGCAACTGTGTGAGTTGCTTTTGGACCCATCTTGCACAAACTTTATGAAACCCCAAGTCTGTTGTGGACGATCTCGTAGTCAGCACCATGACTAATCTGCAGATGATGTGCCACTTCATCAATAGTTAATCATTTGTCTAAGAGAATCATTTCACGTACATGAACGCTCAATGGTTTCTTCATTTGTGGCGGTAAACGGTCATCCTGCTCCTTCATCATGCCTAACACTTATGCAACCATTTTGGAATTTTTCAATCGACTTGTAAACACTCTGTTGTGGAAAAACACTGTTCTCGTACTGTACCAAAAGTCTTTGATGAATTTCAGCCCCTGATATGCCTTCCACCCACAGAGAATGGATCACTGAACATTGCCCTTCTTTGGTGCAAATAGACAGCGGAGTAGCCATGATTAACAGCATGGCAGAGATAACAAAACTAACCTAGCAGCTTGAAAATTGCAAAGATATGACATCAAATAACAATATATTTAAAAAGAAAGATGATGAGACTTACCAAACAAAAGCGCTGGCAGGTCGATAGACACACAAACAAACACAAACATACACACAAAAATCTAGCTTTCGCAACCAACGGTTGCCTCGTCAGGAAAGAGGGAAGGAGAAGGAAAGACAAAAGGATATGGGTTTTAAGGGAGAGGGTAAGGAGTCATTCCAATCCCGGGAGCGGAAAGACTTACCTTAGGGGGAAAAAAGGACAGGTATACACTCGCACACACACACATATCCATCCGCATATACACAGACACAAGCAGACTTTTTGCTTGTGTCTGTGTATATGCGGATGGATATGTGTGTGTGTGCGAGTGTATACCTGTCCTTTTTTCCCCCTAAGGTAAGTCTTTCCGCTCCCGGGATTGGAATGACTCCTTACCCTCTCCCTTAAAACCCATATCCTTTTGTCTTTCCTTCTCCTTCCCTCTTTCCTGACGAGGCAACCGTTGGTTGCGAAAGCTAGATTTTTGTGTGTATGTTTGTGTTTGTTTGTGTGTCTATCGACCTGCCAGCGCTTTTGTTTGGTAAGTCTCATCATCTTTCTTTTAAAATATATTTTTCCCACGTGGAATGTTTCCCTCTATTATATTCACAACAAATAACAAGACGTATGTCATCAATGTAAAAGACAGTACTACCAGAATAAACAAAAATATAACTGAATTGTGGATAATAATTGACTTACCCTCATACATCCATACTCTGCAGACCACAGTGAACTGCATGGCAGACGGTACATCCTATCATACCCGTTACTACTGCTTCTTCCCATTCCATTCACATGTGGATCATAGGAAGAATGACCCTTTAAATGCCTCTCTGTATGCTGTAACTAACCCAGTGTTGTCCTAATGATCCCTACAGGAGCAATAGAGAGGTGGTTGTAGTTCTATTTCTAGAGTCATTATTGTACATACAGCTGTTAAAACTTTGTAAGTAGGCTTTCTCAGGATATTTTGCATCTATCTTCAGGTGTACACCACTTTTCATGTGTAAATAAAGTGCTTAAGTTTCAGATTGTTAATTTTAAAAACTTAGTACATACTCTACTGAAATTTTCTCTGCTTTCACTGAGTTTGCTCTGAATATTCACCAAGTTTTAATTAAATTAAGTTTTTTATATGTACTCCACAGTATCAAAGACAGCCATCACACATGGCACTGTAAATATTCTGTTCCTTCAGTTTGTTCAGTAAACACATATAACACCAGGATTATTATTGTTTTGATGAATTTCATGTCATTTTGACTTTCATCAGAACTATGCTGTTTTAAATGTTCATCAGATGTGACCTTAGGCTGACATAAAGCATGACTTTCTATAGTGTTTCATAATTTCTCATAATCAGTCCTGTATGTGTTAGATTCATATTGGTATAGGCCTGCACCCTGTAAATTTCATCCCTTGGCTATAAGAACACATTTCTTTAGTACGTTTGTAGCGTTATGGGCTAATTTGTATGGGTAAGTCATTGTGTACCATGTCATTTGCTTTTAGGGGTTAACAATGTGTGCATGTGTTTTACTTAAGTGTAAGCATCATGCTTGGAAATTTTGCTGTTTTAATTGTGTTGTGTTTATTCTGTAGCTAAGTATTAATATTTTTGTTTAAGCTCATGCACTGTGTGTGTGGCATACTCATAGTACTTGGCTATGTGCCGATTCTTTGCCTGTCTTCCTTGTAGTTTCTTTTGTTGAATAGGATTCTGATTACTCAACACTCTATGTATCTCAGCAAGTTTTTAGCTGTGGGGATGTTTGTAGTGATGTGTAATATTATGTCAGCAGTTACTGGTTTCCTGTAAGTACTTATTAAAAGAGTATTTACCATTACCTTTGTTGTTTTGTCAATAAAGTTTACTGGCAGTAAATTAAAACCACTATTGTTTCTGATTTATGTAAATGACATTAGTGTTGGAATGGAATAAACTTAATAACTTAGTATTGCACAAGGAAATAAAAAAAACTGGAAAATGCAAATGAAAGTCAACAAGAAACTCTCACAAACAGCAACAGTAAGATAAAACACAGAGGCTAGGACCAGATTATGTCACAGCATGACAACAATGATGATAGCTGTATGCAACACTTGAGTGCCAGAAAACTATACTGAGGACAGAACGCAGACATAGTGAACAAGTCATATAATAATATGCAAATTATTATGAAATTACTGAACATTGCACGAAAGAGTATATGGGTTTAGCGTTGTAGGGTTGCCGAATCCAATGATGCACGCTACACCACATGTAATAAACACTATTTTTATTTCTCGTAAGCACACATATACAGTTGTTTACATTCTGAATTCTCGGTACACGTCCGTACACTTTCACGCGCGACCACAGACTGCCGCAAAGAGCTTGCCAAAAACAAAGATATTACACGCGACTTGGTCGATAGTCGCCACATTAGCCCCCCCCCCCTAGAGTGTGGAGCACAAACATAAATATTGGGGCATACATGTAAAGGGAACACCCAGGGGGGAGGGAGAGGGTGTTTAATCAGAAACCATACCTTACATTACATTACATTAGTAATTGAAGTCTTCGAGCCAGCGAGGGGGGCGGATGGTCCTGCCTGACCGGGTGAATCCTCGTACAGCAGTTGAGGGATCTGGGGAGGGGATGGTGGGTTGTGAGGGGCCAGGATAGCGGATCTGAATGCCTGTGGCGGTACGTAGGACTTTGACCGTTGATGGGTCAGTACCAACAGGCAAGGGGACAGACTGGAGGAGATGAATGTGAGTTAAGTTGTCACTGGGGAAGCTGGCTTGTTCGTAGAAGATGTACACATTACCCGGCTGCATAACAAAAAACACATTAGAGCTGCAAATAAGATCTGTGTTGACATTCACTACCACTTCCTTATACGGGTTGACAGAATCTCCACACGAGTCGTCATCGGTGACATCACCCGCTCTGAGGCTGGTCCCTGATACATCACTGAATCCTAACAGGGGAGAGGCGAGGGGCTGCCTGTAGGAGGGTAAGTCATCACACGCATCACTCTGCATAGGAATGTCACACGCACCTGTAGCACTGTCACACGACTGGGAGTGGGGAACGTCACACGTGTGGGAATGGGCATCGCTCACCCATGGACTGTCGGTAGATGCCTCATGTGAGGTGGGTGCAGCAGGGGATGGGGTCTGACTGGGTGGGGTATCGGGCAGTTCTCCCAGAGTCCATGCAGGTTTGAGGCGGCAGACGGATACCGTTTGAGGCGTGCTGTTAATGAGCACTTCGAACGTGTTGGTACGCCGTGATATGACTCTGTGCGGGCCCGTATATGGAGGTCTGAGTGCCGGTCGGATGGTGTCATCACGCACCATGACATGAGTGCACGACGCCAAGTCCTTATGCAGAAATACGGGAGGGGGCGTGTGTGGTCGAGGAGGCGGCACGCGGATGTTAGCAATTAGCTCCTTGACCTGCCCGACGAATGTCGAGTCGCAGATTTGATCTGGAGGAAGTGAAGGCTCGACTAACTCTGCTGGGAGTGTGAGGGGTTCTCCATACAGTACCTCTGCCAGGGATGCGCCAAGGTCCTCTTTGTACGCGGCCCGAACGCCTAACATTACCCATGGTAAGGCATCGGCCCACTCACCTCCGTGGCACATCAGGGAAGCTTTAAGCGTTCGGTGCCAGCGTTCCACAAGCCCATTGCTCTGGGGGTGGTATGCTGTAGTCCTAAATCGTTTCACCCCACACAGTTCACAAAGCTGTCGGAAGAGGGCAGACTCGAACTGGCGGCCCTGGTCGGTGGTGACAGAGACTGGGCAGCCGAAGCGCGAGATCCACATTAACAGCAGGGCTCGGGCCACTGCATCGGCTGTGATAGTAGTGAGAGGAATTACCTCTACCCAGCGGGTAAACCTGTCAATTGCGGACAGTATGTAACGGAAGGGGCCTGAGGGAGGTAAGGGCCCTACGATATCGATGTGTATGTGCTGGAATCTTCTTTTTGCCACATCGAACGTACCCATGGGGGGCTGTGCATGACGTCCTACTTTTGCGCGCTGACAAGCCACACATGCTCGTGCCCAACTGCGACACTGTTTTATCACCCCGGGCCAAACAAAACGTTCAGATACCAGACGTGCGGAGGCGCGAATGCCAGGGTGTGCCAAGTCGTGGATACTATTAAATATGTCCCGGCGGAGAGGTGCAGGAATCACCGGGCGTATGCGTCCTGTTGAAATGTCGCACCAGATGGGTGATGAAAACCCAGGAAGTGTCCGTAACTCTAGTTTGAGTCCTGTTTTGATATCGGAACGCAATGCTGCGAGTTCAGTATCCTCTGTCTGCAATTTAGGGAGCTCACTGAGGTCCAGTTGTGAAGATAAAACCGACACCCGAGACAGAAAATCAGCGACGACATTGTCTGCGCCTCTGACGTAACGTATGTCATTCATAAACTGACATATAAGGTCCATATGCCTAAAACGTCTCGGGGATGAGTCCTTACCTGGGTTACGGAAAGCGTAAACCAATGGCTCGTGGTCGGTAAATACCACGAGATGGCGACCTTCGATATCGTCTTGGAAATATTTGATAGCAGCGTAAATAGCAAACAGTTCCCGGTCGAAGGTCGACCATTTACGTTGGGAAGCGGTCAGTTTGTGGGAGAAAAATCTGAGCGGCTGTACAACAGAACCCACGGATTGCTGAAGTACTGCCCCCACTGCTGTATCACTTGCGTCTGTAGTAAGCGAGATGGGAGCATCAGGAATGGGGTGAGCAAGCGTAACAGCTGTCCGTAAGGCTGACTTTAGATTATCAAATGCGCGACGCATATCTGGAGTCCACGTGACCGCCCGAGACCCTGATGTGTTTTTTCCTGCGAGGGCATCCGTCATTGGGGCTTGTATGTCGGCGGCGCGGGGAATATGTTTACGGTAGTAATTTACCGTTCCAAGGAAGCGGCGGAGGCCCTGAAAATCTTTGGGCAAAGGTACCGTACTAATGGCCTCCACCCGTTCAGTTAGGGGGCGGATGCCGTCGCCAGAAACTCTGTGGCCCAGAAAAGTGACACTGGTGCGGCGGAGTTGTGACTTAGTATTGTTCACTGCGATACCGTTTGCTTTTAATAGTTGGAACACTGTATTTAAATGTTGTTCATGTTCCTCGAGGGAGGAAGAAAAAATTAACAAGTCGTCCAGGTACGCATATGCAAAGTCCAGTTTTCCAACCAGCGAGTCGATGAACCGTTGCCACGTCTGTGCAGCATTTTTAAGGCCAAATGGCGTAAACAAATACTCGAACAACCCGAACGGGGTGATGATAGCGGTCTTTTCAACGTCCTCAGGTGCCATTGGCAGTTGGTGGTACGCCTTATGACAATCGACTACACTGAAAATTTGTGCCCCATGCAGCTGGGAAGCAAAGTCTTGAATATTTGGGACGGGATAATTATCTAAAATTGTTCTGGCGTTAAGCGCCCGATAGTCACCGCAGAGGCGGAAAGTGTCATCTTTCTTGGGGACCAAATGAATGGGTGATGACCAACAACTAGAAGAAGGGCGGATAGTCTTATTATCTAAAAGTTCCTGAACAATAGCTTTAGCGTGTTTAAGTTTTTCCGGATTTAAACGCCTAGCCTTTGCACGTACCGGTGGGCCTTCTGTGGTATTTATTCTGTGGACAGTACCGTTATTGATCGCGAACACCGATGGGGATGCTGGACCAGCACCCGTTGCACTGTGACTGACCTGTAATGCACACGTGTGTGTGTCCAAGGCCGGCAGTTCAGCAGCAGTGGCGGTGATCCACTGGTAGTCCTTGTCGAAGAGCTCGGTGGGGTACCTGGTAGTGTCGCGGGTACAGCTTCCGTCCGGCAGTAGAAATGTCACGCGGCGTCGGCTGCAGGTGCGAGGAAGTGGTGCGGGGGTTGGGGGCGTGGCCGTGTGCGACAGCTGGGCGGCCTGCTTACGCGCGTCCGTGAGCTTGGCTTGCACGGCGGCGATGCGTAAGCGGAGGGCCCCATTGCTGTCCCGAAGTTCGTCGTTGTGTGATCTAAGAGAAAGCACTGCAACAGCAGTTTCCGCTAGCTCACACAGCAGAATGGCGCTTTCGGATGAGAGGGGTAAGATATCTGAACCGGTGGTACGGTCTCCCGAGTTAAAGGTTAGTGTACCTCGTTGTAGGTTGGGTGACAGCGCGTGGGCTAAGAGAAAATCTACCCCAAGCACGGGTTCATCCACATCCGCGATAACGAAAGTCCACTGTAAGGGCGTATTAATGTCCTGCAGTTTAAGGCTTAAATTCGTTATTCCATGAGAGCGGATCAGGGAATTATTGGCGGCTCGAAGCGGGGGGCAAGGCTGAAGCTCGAATTTAATACCTGCGGACAAAGGTATCACACTAACCTCGGCCCCCGTGTCGACTAGAAATGAAAGGCAAGACACTGCATCTTTCACGTACAAGCGTCCTGGCGCGTGAGGAGAAGAAGTATTTAGTGATAGGTGTCTGTGCGGTGCAACGCGGCCCGTAGCGCCTGAATTGGGTCGCGTTACTAGTTTGGGAACGCGCATGGAGAACGACATTTCTTAGCCGCGTCGCCAAAGCGGGAGTGGAAATAACACCAAGCGGGGCGGCGCGTGGCGTCGCCCGTCGCGCTGGTTGAGGTCGAAGCGGCAGTGGAGGGGGACTTGTTTGTAGTTCCCTCCGATGGCGACGCTGCAGTAGTGCTGGTAGGAGAGGAGTTACTGCGGCGGTTGCCAGGCGGCGTTGGCTCCGCGCGCATGCGTGGAGCGAGTCGTGCGCACTCTGTACTGCAGGATGGGAACTGCCGCGCAGGTGTGCCAACCCCTGAGGCCTGAGGGCACCCTTGGGGGGTATTCGGGGGGGGGGGGCAGAATGTTGTAAACCTGGTCTGCGATCTTCAGTTTGGCATCTAGTGGGGCCGAAGTTACATGTAGAAGGTGAAGTTGAACTTGCGGGGGAAGTTTCAGCAACCAGATGGTCCAAAGTGTAATGTCCGGCATGTGATGCGTGTCAATCATAGCGCGGAGATGACGCCAGAGTTGCGACGGGGACCTGGATCCCAGCGATTCCTGACTGATGAGGCGGATAGCTTCCTCTGTCGATGTGGATAGTCGCTCGAGGATGGTGCGTTGGGCGAACGCATATTTGTCCGTAGCGGGGGGCGAAGCCACAATGTCGCAGATCAGATCCAGTTCGTCATGGAGGTGACACAGTAAGCATAGGAACTTCGAATTGTCGTCGGCGACGCCGTGTAGCTGCAGGACGTGGTCGACCAAGGCAAACCATGTGCGTGGGTGATCCTTGCGAAGGGGTGGTAGCTTCGGCCAACGGGTGGGAAAGTCTTGACCTAAATGTTTATCAGAAACTGTCTCTCCCTGTCCATAGTTCTGCAACGTAATTGTCTCGGGTGCAGTAGCGGTGCACCAGCTTCCGCCACTGTCAGTGGCACGCGGCACGGTAGGCGCGGCTGGCTCGACCTTGGTCGAGAAATCAACGAATCGAGCGGTCGACGGAGTAACGCCGACGGGCGTAGAATGGACCGGCGCGGTAGAATCGACCGTAGTCGACCGATGTGCGGCGAACGACGGAATACAGTTTCCGGGCCCCTCCCCTACAGGTGCATTAAAATAGTTAAAATCACCCAATGTTTGTGGAACACACGCGGCAGGAACGGCGTGTGCCGTCGGAAACACTCGTAAAGCGGACGCTGGTGGTGTAGGGGGGGTTGGTGCAAAATCCGGAGTTCCGGCAGAAATATGAACTCTCCTGTCTTGAGCGTCCGGCTCGATTTGTACAGTCACTGATTCGGGTGGAAAATTCACTCTTGCACTTGGGAAACCTGTAAACATAGTCACTGGGGTTTGAGCACATTGTGTCGGCTGTTGAGCACTCTGAACACGCGGAAAGTTCGTATTGGACGTAATACGTTCATATTCAAAGTTTTGTGCGCGGAAAATGTTCTGATGGTACGGAACACTGTCACACGACGGCTGACTCATGTACGGTAACGGAAAGTTATTGTTCGTACCTGATGCCGGCACACGTGGCTGTGGAATTGTATAAACACTGTCCTGTTGAGTACAGCTAGTCGATGTGTTCGGAAACTGCGTAGAACTATTGCGGACGCCCGGTGGATAATTGTAAAACCATGCCGAAGCGTCCGTTGGAACACTTAGTTGGCACGTGTTCGGTGTAGCAGGCGGCAAGCGATCCATTGTGTACTGCTCGACGGTATAAGATTTCGTTGTAGCACTCGCGAACAAAATTCGGGGTCACCAGTATGGGTTTAGCGTTGTAGGGTTGCCGAATCCAATGATGCACGCTACACCACATGTAATAAACACTATTTTTATTTCTCGTAAGCACACATATACAGTTGTTTACATTCTGAATTCTCGGTACACGTCCGTACACTTTCACGCGCGACCACAGACTGCCGCAAAGAGCTTGCCAAAAACAAAGATATTACACGCGACTTGGTCGATAGTCGCCACAAGTACAAAGGTGAAACCGTCAAGCTCAATTGACGCTGACTGTCACATCAAGTCATATCCTGTCAGAAAATTTTACAATGCATTTGGCAGCATCTGCACTGGCCATCATGTTACAGCATGGCAGTGTCAAGGTTTCTCAGCAAGAAAGTGTTGATGGTTGATAACATTGTCTGTGATTAAATCATGTGACCCCCAAGCTCACTTCCTCCTGATACACAGCCATGTGCTCATCCTCCATACTTTGTTTCATCATGCTTTTCATGGTTGATATCGGTTGTTATTCTGCATCTACATACTACTCTGATACCCACCATATGGCACATGGCAGAGGGTACCCTGTACAACTACTAGTCATTTCCTTTTCTGTTAAACCCACAGAGAGGGTGAGGGACAAACAACTGTCTCTATGCGTGTGTATGAGCCCTAATCTCTCTAATCTTACCTACATGGCCCTTGTGTGGAATGTACATTGGCAGCAGTAGAATTGTTCTGCAGTCAGCCTCAAATGCTGGTTCTCTAAATTTTCTAATAGTACTCCTCCAAAAGAATGTTGCCTTCCCTCCAGTGATTTCCATTTGAGTTTCCAAAGCATCTCTGTAATACCTTCATGTTTTTTGTACCTACCAATAACACATCTGGCAGCCTGCCTCTGAAATGCTTCATTGTCTTCCTTTAGTCCACCATGATGCAGATCCCGAACACTTGAACAGGGTGAACCACATTTTCCAAAAAAAATCCACCAATAAACCAAAGTCGACTATTCACATTCCCTACTATAGTTCTTAAATGCCCATTCCATTTCATACTGCTTTGTAATGTTATGCCCAGATATTTAATCAACATGGTTGTGTCAAGTATCTTCTAAGTCTTTGTTATTCAATATTTTTGTTATTTGTTGTCAGTTGTTTAATTTTGTTATTTCTTTTGTTAAAATTTACAGTTTTATAATGAATGACAAAAGATTAACTGAAGCAGTGTGCAGTAGTCTGAATAATACATGAATGATATGGGGTACTCAAACTACATTTAAGCATTGTGGAAAAATAAAGAATGTGCAAGATCTGATTTCTAAACATCTTAAACCTTCTCACATTTATATTGCAAATGTCACATGCCAGAACAGTATTTTCAATAGCACTTCTAAATTACATACCCTCTACTACATTTATAAAGTTTACTTTTATACATAACAGTATTTAATATTTTGCAATGAAGTGGACTGCAATATGACTACAGCCCACGGTGAAAAAGGTGCTGTGGATATAATCAAACTCATTAGTAATTGGAATTTATTTGTATGTTGTCAGAAATTTGTAAAGTTTGATAAAGAAATGAACTGAAACCTTCAGACACTGCAATAATGGCAAAATGCTTGTTTTGTGAGGTGTACATCAAGTAACATATTAGAGACATTTGTTTAAATTTGTATTTGTATTTGTGGCAGGCTTATATACTGTTAAGCAGCTCCATGGGCTGTGTGTGAAACAGTTTTGCAAGCATTAGTATTCAACATTTATGCAGTTTCATTAGCTAACACCAATACAAATAAGGCACTTGAACTATTAAAAGCCAAATAAAAAATGTAAAGAAAACCTATAGCTAAATCTCAAAGGGAAAGATATTGAAGGAGATTTGCCTATTGCACAAAAATTTACACTGAAATGGCAACTAAACTTAACCTTAAACAAACCAATTTTTCATGGGTTGTGATGGCAGCTTATGACACTGTGTTCATTACAGTAATTCTGGTTGCAGTTTGACAAAAAATGGGAAAAAAATGCTGCTTCGATATCCTAAAATATGTATAAAATGCAGATTCCTCTTCTTTGAACTCCTTGTAGTGTGTGTGAAATTTCCCTTATGTAACATGTAACAAAATTATTTTTCAGACTCACAACCTTCCACCCCACCCCCCCACCCCTCACGCCCCCCGTCCTCTAACATACAAGCTATCCCTGCAAGCTGCAAATCATACTAGTCTGATAAGTGTCTGAATAATGTGAAAAATTGATTTTGTACACATGTGGACTCTAATATCAACATACAAAAGCTACCACATTGTGTATGTGCACTGCATAAAGCAGTTGAGAACCATCTTGCAAAGACCATAACTCCCATGAGAAAAGAGTTGAGTACAGCCAAATGATTTGAGATCATGTGACCTGAACTGACTTGATGTTATGGAAATGTGAGTATACACCCTGAAGTGACACTGTCACAATGGCCAGTGTGAATTGGCCTTCACTACTGCTTATAAGATCCCAGATGGAGTATGCTGGAGTGATATTGGATCTTTCACAAACATACACATCAAAATAAATAAGAACGCAACTGTATGCAGCCTGGTATTCGACGAGAGCCTTCAATGGACAAGTAGTGTCACAGAAATGCTAATGAATCTGAAATAGGAATGCATTATACAGATAAGAGTAAGAGCAAGACTTCATGGAATTTACCAAGTACAGGTATGTAAGGGAAGGAAAGGCTATCATTACAAATTAAGAGTGTATGGAAATTTTGGAATAATAAATTTGCATAAATATTCATTTTTAGGTAGAGGTATAAAAGTTTGGTAAAGCTTACCAAGCAATCTCTTTCATTTTTAGTTTTGTAAAGGCAAGTTACACAAAAGATAGTAGCGACCTGCTCTGGTTTATTAACAACAGGTTATATCTGCAACATGTACTTCAGAAACAGCACAAGGTAATTTAATTAACAGCACAAGGTGTGTTCTGTAGCAAAGTCTAGTCCACACCATATCAAAGTTCCATCTATGACAAATGGAGTCCATGACAATAGCACCAAAGCCAAACAGGTAGTAAATTCACATCGCACTCCACAGATCGCATTACAGCTGACTCAGATCAGCCCTCAACCAGCTTACATGCTAAATTCTGGTGTGGTCCTGATGACTAGCACCATCTAAGTAATGGCACTATGGCCCTCAACGTTAATGCTGTACCAGCAACAAGATTTCTGTAGCAATATCATATGGTGTCACTACATACACCCATCAGCCCCTTCCCCTGCCCCTCACCTGCCCCACCAACAATCATGGAGGGTGAACACTGAGTTGGTGCATGGCTTGGAGGAGATACGAGCAGCAAAGGTGATGGATTGACTTTCATGGGCATTGCTGCAAAATGACAGGGTAGAACAACACTCCATGTGAGTAGTATGAGTTGACACAGAACCAGAGGAGAGTCAGCTGGGGGCTGAGGAACAAACAGCTGCTCACCAGGATGGGAGAGGTGAAGTTGATTTTGGTGGTACTGCGTAAGTTCACGGGAGGAGGTCATCATGCACATTAAGCAGCTGTGACAGATGGAGATCATCCTGCAGATTCAGACTGGGTGGCATTTGAACAAATCCTTCACCACTAGGGGACAGTCATCCAGAGAGAAATGGTCTCATTGACAACATGTGCCGGAGGTGGAAACAATATATCAATGTGGGTGCACTGAGGGCAGCCGTAAGGCTGCTCTGCTGGGCTGCGGCCATCAGTTGGTGTGACTGTAAATTGCTAGAAAACTGTACAGCATTTAGGTGTCAAGGTGGGTGCTAGCTGCGAAATAATCTTCCACTGATTCAGATTCATTAGCCAAAAGGTGAACCCTAAATCTGTTACAGATGGTTGCCTGAAAGAATACTGAAGCAGGCTGCATTTTAGTCCACTTACTGTTTCACGAACTGTCAATCCAAAGGTGTGAAAAAGAGTATATCCCAAAAACATTGTCCACTGCAGAGTCAGCTACCATAAGAAAATTTACAGGACAAATGACTTTGTTGTAAGTGAAACTGGAAGTTTTCCTGGTAAGGGCAACTAAGAACACAGATAAGCCTGCATCTTTGTCTTGGCTCCCTGCATGGTCAGTGCCCCTAAATTGAAGTAGATTGATTCAAGATAGAGTCATAAGCACTGGCGTCCAGAAGTAATTTCACTGGGTGTTTGCCTATGAACACAGCTAAGCATATTTACTGGATTGTGTCCTGAGAAATCTGCACTTCCATAAATTTATCACTTACCTGGTACACTGTCATAGGTTCGAGACTATTTGTTTTGGGACTGCTACAACCTCCCTCCTGCAAGTCTCATTTTTTGCCACACCTGTGGATGTTGTGTACTGTTACGAGTCAAGCATTGTGTGCATAGCAAAAGAAGCAATGTTTACAGCCAAGCAATGACACCACTGACATGTAGCTCTTTGCTGCTGGTGTGGTTGTTTCCAAGGTTGTCCTAGGTCATGGAGCATGTGGAGGCCCAACTGGAGATGGCATGATGTTCTGCGTGACTGGTGCCAGAGAACTGAGTACTGTAACATTTTCTTCCATCATATGCAAACTCTGGGATGCACAGGCAGTTTCATGGGCTTGGGCAATTCAGTTACCTCAATTATGGACAGATCTGATTTTCTCAGTGTGTGGTTGCTCACTTCCAAGTTGGGGTAAGATGCTCCAATGCCCCTGATTAGAGAGTCTGTGTTATCCTGCCCATATAAATATTTAAAACTGCAATTCCTATTTAATGCATGTGAGCCACAGGCCACATCTCCATGAGATTGACTGGGCCCCTTGTCTGTTGATAAAATTCTGATCTCATGCCTTTCTCAAAAAATGATCTTGCAGTAAAGAAAACATTCTAAATACCTCTTGCTCCACCAGATTTGTTAATAGCTCTACTTTATGTGTTTGATGAAACAGTTCAGGAGTTCCTGACAAGAACATGGCATTTGTCTTTCTGTATTGGAAATTTGACATGCTGAAAAATATGACTGTAGTCATCAATGGTAAGCATCCCAGTCCTTCCATTTTTTTTGTTAAATGGTGGAGAAGCCATGTCCTGTGCAGTTTGCATTAATAATTGTTGTAAGTATACCATGATTGAATAATCTGAACTCTCACCTAATTACAAAAATTTTCAGGGTTTGCTTTGCACACATTACAGGAGTCCTAAGTCACTGTCACTTTTGTAAAAGCAAATTACACATGAGCTAGCAAGGACTCCCCTGGTTATTTATAACAGGAAATGTATACAAGATGTTCCTCTGAATTAGTACAAGAAATCCACCTAATACACAAACAGAGATGATGCCAAGGGATCGAGGCGGTAACAAGAATCGGGCAGGGCAGATATAAGCTGGCACCCCCCCCCCTCCACCTGACAGACAGATGTATCAGTTCACTATTAGTTTAAAGAAAGGCAGAAAATGGAAAGCATACCCAGAGCCATTTGTTGTGAAATCAAAAAACTAATTTGCCACCTGCTACAAAACTAACACGAGTTCCCCCCTCTCACAAATCCCACTACCATCCTCACCTACCCTGCCTCAGATTATGGGTAGATGCTTGGAGATCATCATTAAATCTTGAAAATTCTTGTTTCTTGGATTGAATCCAACTATGTTAACTATTCTTTCTTGTTTTGTACTGTTAACTACATAGCCAGTCACTAATGTGGTGTCACCGCCAGACACCACACTTGCTAGGTGGTAGCCTTTAAATCGGCCGCGGTCCGCTAGTATACGTCGGACCCGTGTGTCGCCACTGTCAGTGATTGCAGACCGAGCACCGCCACAGGGCAGGTCTAGAGAGACGTCCTAGCACTCGCCCCAGTTGTACAACCGATGTTCATAGCAGTGGTTCACTGACAAATTACGCTCTCATTTGCCGAGACGATAGTTAGCATAGCCTTCAGCTACGTCATTTGCTACGACCTAGCAAGGCGCCATATCCTTTGCTATTTATCTTGTGAAGCATGTACAGTCAAGAGAGATGTTCACCAATTGTGGATTAAAGTTAAGTATTCTACCAGTTACCTCCTGTTTTGCTAGTCTTATTTCTCTGACCTGTTCCAGACCTCACGCCAGCCTGCGTGAGCTTAAACGCGTGCCTTTCGGCTTCCTCCAAACTCCGTGAATTGGCTCCTGCCAATTCACAACAACTAAAACTGGTCAGGTCAGTTTCATGGCATCTGTTAGTTGAGAATTACAGGGGAAGTTACTTCTTCAAAGGTTTAGAAAGAAAAATTAAATACCAACAGCTGGTGCATACAATGGAGTAACAAATAGTTGACAGTCGTCACCTTTGCCTGGAATTGGAACTCTTGTTTCTCCTCTCCTACCATTGTTCCCAATGATAGCATCATCATTTCTCTTGCATTTCCTACTGGTTGACTTAATTTTTAGCACAACAGTGTCTTCTGGGGTAATTTATTGTATCTGGTTATTCATATGATATAAAACAAAGCACACAGTGAAATAAAATATATTAAACAGACCTGTGGTATGGACTTATTACCCCATTTATATTTTGTTGTCCTGTCATCCTTATTTGTGTGTAATATTATGTCAATAATTAAAGCATTTAATTCATCTAATTGCAACTGAATGAAATGAGCTTTTCATACCATAGGTGTTTCATCATTATTGTTTGAAAGGCGTCATCAGTGGCTTGAAATATTTGTGTTCACAATGTTTTGTTCTACATACTGGACAGTATGCAGTATTGCAGTTATAAACAGTTCTGGCAGTTTCTGATTTTTTAATATGTTATTGTAGTTTAACTTCCTATGTACAGACTTCATAGATCCTGCTCTCCCTGCACTTGTGTTCCTATTTTACAGCTGTTGCTCTGCATATTGCTATCTGCAATTTCACAAACACAGCACTAAGAATGAATACTCATTTACTTCATGAACATGCAAAACATCATGACGTAAATGAGTGGTCATTTTCTAGTGCTGTGAAAATGAAATTGTGAATGGCATTAAGCAGAACAACAGCTGTAAAACAGGGACACATACACATGTGGAGCAGCATCTATGAAATTTGTAAGTGGAAATTTAAACTACTATTATGTTATAAAAACCAGAAAATGGCAGAACTGTTTGCATCCTCAGTGTACAATGTCCAATATGAAAAACAAGCTACTGTAAACACAAATATGTACATTTTTCAGGCCACTGATGGCACCTTCCAAATAATAAAGGTGAAACATGTCTGGCACAAAAAATTCAGTTGCAAACAGATGGACTCATTACCAATTATAACAAAATTCTCTTTAAGTATTTCTTCATAATTTGGTTTAAAACATTATTTTTTAATCAGTATCCAGCATATACTAGGAGCAGATGGTTGGTTAGCAGACTGTTCCTCATAGTTTCTTCTTCTGCCCCCTCCCTCTTTAATTATTATTTATTTTCTATGGAACTGAAGAGAACAATCACCCTCTGTATACACTCATAGAGTAATGCGCATTGGCTGTTTAGCTTTGCACATTTAAAGCAAATCATTTTATGGTAACTTTGTTCAGTTACTTTGTGAACACCAGCTTTTCTTAAAATGAGAGCATGTAATCATGCTTAGAAATTAATTTATCCAAAAAATCAATAAATGTGTGCAAAAGTACCAACATATTCTTCCTGTCAACAGATTTTATGTATTAGCTAGAAATAAAATTCATCATACATTCAACTGTGTGTGAATTCCTAAGAGACCAAACTGCCGAGGTCATCGGTCCCTAGACTTACGCACTCCTTAAACTAACCTATGCTATGAACACCACAAACACCTATGCCCGAGGGAGGACTCGAACCTCTGGCAGGAGGGAAAATTCATCACAACCAATTACAAATTTTATAAGAAATTTACCGACTGAACATATCTATGCAGTCATTATATTTTGACAGAAATATATTAAATGACACTAGTGGACACATTATTTCTATTTGGCTTATAATACTGAACATTAAAAATATTTTCAATGTATTTGTCAGCTACAGGATTATCAGTTCTTAACTAAGTACACAATACAGTGCAGCTTACATTAAAGCAAGCAGAAGTGACTTTTTTCCTGGCCTATGTTTTACATTAACTATAGTAACTTTATTTATTTTTATATTTAGATGCAATGTTGTGGTCTTGCAAGCCCAAAGGACTGGGCTGGAATACTAACAGAAGGGGAGAACACATTTACAACCAATGGAACAGTATTGCCGCAGTCATGTGTAGCAGCTTTTGCCTCAAATGAAACTACGTAAGTATTCAAATAAACTCTACAGATCTAAGCAGGCTGATACAGGGTCCTTCAAAAAGCACACCAGTTTTTAATCATGTAGTATATTTTTGTTTGCCAGTTGATCATGTTGTTATGTATCGTTTCGGTTACCGTGAACATTCAAGTTGTTCCTTCAGTCTAAATTTCTTGGATTTTTTTGTTGGGTGTCTAATCATGGAGCAGTTTATTACTGTGCAGCATGTGCTAACAGTGAAAACATTTTATCAGAATGGAGAAAGTTAAGCAGCAACTGTCAGATGTCTTCATGTGATTCTATGGCTGCATAGAAGTACTGAGTGAATCAACAGTTCACAGAATTATTGTAAAGTTCAATGAAATGGGTTCATCAGCAAACTTTAGAGTTGTGAGTGCACTTGTACTGGCCATTCTGTGCAAAACATTATGGTAATTCATGACAGTGTGGCTGTTAGTCAACTGAAGTCAGTTTTTCACCATTCCCAAGAATTGCAAAGATGATATTCTTTAGCATGGCAAATTATCAAGTATGATCTCCATTACCACCCCTACAGGATACAGTTAATACAGCACCTGTAAGAAGCCAATAATGAGACAAAGCAACATTTTGTTGATTGATTTCTGAGATGATGACAATCTAGTGTGGAACATAATCTTGAGTAATGGGGAGCCCTTCCACTTAAATGGATCTGTGAATAAAGTGAACTGCCATGTCTGGATCTCAGAGAACTCTTCCATGGTTCAAGAGGGGGAAATGTATCAACAGTAACTGATAGTTTGATGTGGCTTTTGGATGGGCAGCATTATTGACCCATATTTTTTGGCAGATGAGGCAGAACAAGCTGTGACAGTTGATGAAAACTGATACTGCGGGATGGTAAGAGTTTTTTTTTTATTTATTTATTTATTTTTTTTCAGTGGATTGGATATTTGTGAGTTGCAATTTCAGTAGGGTGGTGCCACCTCTCACACTTCCTGCAAAACATTTGAGGTCTTCCACAAGAGTTTCCGGATCACCTCATTTCGCCTAACAATGACTGACAATGGCCACCAAGATCATGTGACTTAACCACAAGGGATTTTTTTCTTTGGAGTTATCTTAAATAATTAGTGTATGTCAATAAACCCTGAAACATTCATGACTTAAAGGAGGAAATCCAGTGCACACACACACACACACACACACACACACACACACACACACACACTAAATAACAGGGCTGACTGTGGTGCTCCACAGGTGTGCGCTCTCAATTTTGAAGAGAATCAGATAATGAGTACTCAAAAGGGATGTGCCCCGCATGAGCATCTGGCATCCGCATGACCAGTAACTCCACCAACAGAACATGCATAAATTGACCCCTGCAGATTTTCTGCAATGTGTCAATTTCTGTATGTGGTTCCTACATCATTGTGTCAAAATGCCCAAATTTCCACAATGCGTTCTTTGTCGGATGAAGCTTAATTCACCCTAGTGGTTTTAATGTTTGGTGAACTTGTTTTACAGGAGAAAGAGAGTAATGGTGAGAAGTAATGTGAAGCTACAATTATTGTGACTTACTCTAATGTAGTCTTTACAATAACATTTTTGCTCTTCGCTGCATTCCTCACTCTTTTGTTTCTTAATGTTGGTAACTTTTCACTGTTCCCTATAACTATTGTTCACAGTATATTAACTAGTTATATTTTTCCCACCAAACGTCAGCCCAAACTGTGTTGGTCTTGTGTTATTTTGTGGTGAAGGCAATGGGGAGATCCATTTTCCATGAGTACAATTAACACCTATATTTTCTCTTCTTCAACTGTTTGAATCTATTTAATAGGATTAAAAACACTTAAAACATTACCCCTGCTTTTCAATTCACAGACTGAGCAAGATAATACAGAGAAGCAATGAAAATATGTTTACAACATGAACTATTACTTTAAGGATAAATGCTTAGTGTTAGGTGAAATATAATACATCAAGTGAAAGTGAAACAGCTAATGATCAAGTTAATTTTAATATACCGAAAGATCTTAATAAGAGATAAACAAGATTATATAATTAGAAATGGATTTATGATTTGAGAGAAAATACAAACAGCTTCTCATATCATCATTATTAATCCCAGATTTTTGACATCCATTTCCAGATAAAGGCATCCATGTTATTCCTGAGTGTTTTCTGATGTCAGCTGACCACCTTCCATCAGACTGCCTTCCAGGTATTTTCTTACCTCTCAGACAACACCAAAGTACTTCATTGGTCATTCTATCATCTATTCGTCTAGTTACATGTCTAACCTACATATATTTACATTTCATTATGGTCATAATTATGTCTCCCAATCCAGTCCATTCCCTGATCTATTTGTTTGTTTTCCCATCTTTTCCAACAAGTATTTCTCCATTGCCCATTTAGCTGTCCTCCACTTCTGAATAATTTTTGTATTAAAAGTCCATGTTTCACAACTAAAAACTGATAATATACAGTATTATCAATCTGTCATCTTCAACTACCCTTATTACACAGTTGATCAATGACATCTGTGACTTTACTGTTAACAAATACAACCTTCTTCTTAATGCAATGAGTTTACATCATTTTAATGCTAACATAATTCATTGTCAAACTTACTTTCAAATTTATCTATACTATTGAGTTCTTCCATTAATTGCTGGAAATTTGTCTGCACTGATGGTAAACTGTACAGTGTCATCATCAAAATGATGTTTCAGATACTTTCCATTAACATGTATTCCTTTTAGGTTTCCTCAGTTTAAGGATCTTATAATTTTCTCAAGAACTCCAGAGAATAATTTTGATGATATGGAACATCATTTTCTATTACTCATCAAATTCTGAATTTCTCACTGCCAGAGTGAAGTCTAACAGAGCCTGTAGGATTTATAAATCTATTCTTCACTATACCAGTGAAAGCTGAATCAGTGCCTTGTTTTTAAGGGATCTTCCTATGGACTCTGTGAAAACAGTCTTATTGAAACATATGAATCCCAGACATTCATGAGCTGAAAATAGTCTGCTGTACTACATCTACAGCTAGTTTCTTCTTTCATCTGCTTACAATCTAATGTTTATTTCATGTGATAGTTTCAATGAACTCTGTCTTTACTGAGTGGTGGCTGACTGTTTTCTTTTATTTTCATTCTTTTGTGATGTAAAATAATTACAAATTTTTTCAAGTTTTTGGGAATTGTCCTCCTCTGCAGCCACATTGTAAACAAATTTCCAACTTTCTTTTGCATCACTTTGCTTCCAGCTTTAACTATTCATAATGAAATACAATAATATCTAGACACCTTTCTTCATACTTCAAATGACTTCACACACCTTATCAGTCATTGCTCTCAGGCATAATTATTTTCATTGTAAGCCGCCTGTGTTTCTCATTCACAACTTGAAATTTGCAAACATTTAAATGTATCTTGGAATGATTGAACAATTTTCTCTCTGTAATTAATCACTGCCATCTGTCATCTTAACTGACAAAATGGATTAGATTAGATTTACAGTACTTTCATTCCAATTGATCCTTAGTGAGGATGTCCTCCAGGATGTAGAACATGATGTCTAACACAAACAAGTTTCTGTTTCATTCATTTATCTCACCAAACTTTCATCCTCTTAAAGGCATTTATGAGCAGTTTTGTAGAACTCAGCATGCACAATGATGGTAGTACTGTTATCTAAAGACAACTTTCACCTTCTCTATAAAAGCTATGTTGTTCCATTTGAACTTTTTTCTTTTCTTTTGTTTTCAGTATACAAAGACCTGTAGGCCTATGATAAAATATCTCTTTTAATCCTGGATGAATGTTATATACAGTCCTCGAGTGGGTCTGTTTCATCTAATAATAATACCGGTACCTCTTTTACCCAATGAACTTCTGACTCCTAAAGAAGTATTATTGCCTTTTTGGGCATAAAGAAATACATCATGGAGTAGTATGTATTTTCAGTAAACCAAACATTTTTACAGTTTATGTAATGACTTTGATGGGAAAGTACACTCCTTGTCTTCAATACACTTGAAGTTGTTATGAAAATATTCTAAAAATTGAAATATAACATAGTTGTCATAACTGTTGTGTTTGTGCAAGATCATCATTCATGATTTACGTAACTGAGAATATAAAATTTCTGTTACCCTCACTGTGTGATGCAGGAAGTGTATGGCCATCCATTATTGAAAAACCCCATTCCCCACATATCTCTGAGCAATACAGATAACACCACATACGTGATTTTTCTCTGCAGTGACATGCTGCACGACTGTCATCACCCAAATTATGTTAAACTACTCTGAGGAATACTCCACTGACATGTGAGAGCTTATGTGGCTCCAGACATCCTGTGACCCCAATCCTATCCAGCACATTTGAGACAGCTGTGGGCAAATATGTACTTTGAATACCTCTCCAATTAATCTCAATGAGTTGTGAGCAACATTTCAGCAGGCATGATTGGTTTAAGGATCCCCACCCACCCACCAATCCCATCTGCCTCAGTACTTTCAGTCCATAACACACTGTGTTGGTACCATTATTAGAGGGAAAATGGATGCTACACACTACTAGGTAATTATATCAATTCATTTGCTAGTGAATGTATATTGTACCTTCCACAAATATGATACTGACAAGGGCAATAGACTAATACTACACTAAACAAAAATTCTCAATGATCATGAAAATGTTTGCTAGTCCTCAAACCAGTTAGGAATATGTGTCTGTTTCTTTACATGGTTCTTTTCAGTCACAGACTACTGCATTTTCTGAAGTTATATGTATAGCACTCATGTATGTATCATATATTTTGTATCAGATTGTACTATGAGTGCACAAAGTACTTAAAGAAACATTTTTTCTCAGTTATTAAGTTTAAATGTAGAAAACAATAATAAAATACTTTGGAACCAATAGATTACATTGTGTGTGGTTGAAATAGCAGAACATATGCACTCACACGAACACAGTCACAGTTCTAGCAGATAAAGTTCACGCACCTGTCTTGCTGATCTGCTGTCATCAGTTATAATTCCACCTGTCTTTAAATAATGAGCACACTTTTGTTAATATATGCAGTGTAGGTTATGTACAGACACTGTAATTGTAAAACATGTAAATGAAGTACTTTATGTAATATTCTTCTTGCAGAACAAGTATCTTTGCTACTGGGTGTGTGTCACGTTTGGGACTCCTGATTAACCAAAGTGTCCTGCTGCTTGCAACAGCTGCTATTTCAATTGCTTTATTACAGGTGAGTAAAAAAAGCAAATAGCACAAATGTTGTGCTTAAACATAGCACATTTATTAAAGCATATTGCATACTCACGGTATTCTCATGGCTATAATACAAATTACACCCAAGGTTTGCAGATACAGCCATGAACATTGAAGCAATGTACTACATTAACTCTGACACAATGTTAGCAGTTAATGTCAAATTATGTTTCCATGATGATTGTGATGATTGATGATGATAATAATTATTATTATTATTTCTTTATTTCTCTGCAGCAACTTTTACAAATTGTTAAAGCTGTGAGGTAGCCTGTGAGCTATGCTTGAGAGGCACAATTGGTTGACAAGAACTCCACTGCGCAGTAATGGATCAACATATAGAAGTGGAAAACTTAACTGCATGATCCTCCCTGTTCCTACACACAACATGCAACTGCTTCTGATCTGTGACTATTTAAACTCTCTCTGACATTGTACTACTGTTCTCTCCCTGTGTTCTCTAGTCCTTGCATGTTCCTTATCATGTTCACCCAATATACTCCATCCAAGACAACTATCCATTCTAGTTAGGCTGACCATCAATTGCAACCGGTTACAACACTCCAATAGAAAGATTCTCAGCCTCTTGTCATTCAGAATGTCAGCCGTATTCCTTCATACATCCACAGTACTAATTACTTCTTCACCATCTGTCCACATTAGCTGTCCCAATATCAATTGTCTTATTTCTTGTCCCTGTGAATGCTATGTCCCTGTACATCAATATCCCCATGCCTACAGCATTGCTGCCATGCATAAACACCTTTCCCAACATCCTCCTCATATCATACACACCACCTTCTCCTTAATTGTTTGGCCAATTACAATTTGACCCACAATTATTTTTCCTTACAAGAGAAATTGCTCATACCCATTAAACACCTAAAACCTGTTGTCCGATTTAGATTTATTGATAACATTTTCACAGTGTGGCTCTGTGTCAAGGACAGTCTCTGCTCTTACCCGTCCAGCTAATCCCAAATCCATTTCACTTGGTCCTTCTCAACTCAATGAGCTACCTACCTAGAAGTCCATCTCCACATTTTAAATGGCCACTTAAATTCTGCTGTTCATATCAAACATCCCAATATCCAACAAAACATCCATTTTTAACCCCCAACACAAACATGATTTAATCGGGATGGTTCTTAGCTATGTTTCATGAAAGTCTGTTCAGCTGTTTAAATTTCATCAGCTAAATTAAGTAAAAATGTTTTCTGACAGCATGCCCACTTGACATACACTATGTAATACGTAAGAGCAACTTCATGTTACCACACTGTTGAGCTCAAAAAGATCCAAATAAAAATCTGTGAGAACATAAGTTCATCTCTTATGGTTAACTTATAATGATGATTTTTGTCTTTTGAAGTCACCAATTTCAGCACCTACAAAGCAGAAAAAGAGTGACTGTGACTCAACTGTAAAAGACAAGCACATGCTCTCACAGACTATTTGTAGTTCTTTTTGAGGTCTATAAAATAGTACAAGATCAAATGATTTTTCTCTAATAGTTTAGGCAACCTATTTCAAGAGAGCACAATGGCAACCCACTTACTTGCAACCTGATTTAGAATTATCACCACAGCTTACTGCTTATGTTACCTAAATTAGTTACAAATATACTGAAACAGAGCCAATGAACATATGTGTGAATTAAAAAAAAAGAAACACACAAAGCAAATAAGTGACAATGATAAAATAGAATGATCTCGTTTCGCCATTTCATGTTCGTCCCGCAAAGTATTTGTGTAGATGTGGGGGTAGTATGAAAATCGGAGGGTGTCTACTAGTAAGATATAAAGTCTGAAAAGCATGAAACAAAACTTCAATTAAAAATTTAAAAATGACTGAAAAAACCTGTAGAAAGTAAAAGATAGTATGTTGTACTATTAGTGCTATAGTATTACAGATAGTATCAAACCAATGCACAACACAGAACATAGGCCCCGTAAGATAAATTAATGCCTGAAACTAAGCTCTTACATGATTATGCAAAAATATGATATAAAATAAATAGGCAACTAGGATACTAACTAGGATACTAAAAGGTATCAGATAGATTACATAATGGTAAAACAGAGATTTAGGGACCAGGTTTTAAATTGTAAGACATTTCCAGGGGCAGATGTGGACTCTGACCACAATCTATTGGTTATGACCTGTAGATTAAAACTGAAGAAACTGCAAAAAGGTGGGAATTTAAGGAGATGGGACCTGGATAAACTGAAAGAACCAGAGGTTGTACAGAGTTTCAGGGAGAGCATAAGGGAACAATTGACAGGAATGGGGGAAAGAAATACAGTAGAAGAAGAATGGGTAGCTTTGAGGGATGAAGTAGTGAAGGCAGCAGAGGATCAAGTAGGTAAAAAGACGAGGGCTAGTAGAAATCCTTGGGTAACAGAAGAAATATTGAATTTAATTGATGAAAGGAGAAAATATAAAAATGCAGTAAGTGACGCAGGCAAAAAGGAATACAAACGTCTCAAAAATGAGATCGACAGGAAGTGCAAAATGGCTAAGCAGGGATGGCTAGAGGACAAATGTAAGGATGGAGAGGCTTATCTCACTAGGGGTAAGATAGATACTGCCTACAGGAAAATTAAAGAGACCTTTGGAGATAAGAGAACCACTTGTATGAACATCAAGAGCTCAGATGGAAACCCAATTATAAGCAAAGAAGGGAAAGCAGAAAGGTGGAAGGGGTATATAGAGGGTCTATACAAGGGTGATGAACTTGAGGACAATATTATGGAAATGGAAGAGGATGTAGATGAAGACGAAATGGGAGATACGATACTGCGTGAAGAGTTTGACAGAGCACTGAAAGACCTAAGTCGAAACAAGGCCCCCGGAGTTGACAACATTCCATTGGAACTACTGACGGCCTTGGGAGAGCCAGTCCTGACAAAACTCTACCATCTGGTGAGCAAGATGTATGAAACAGGCGAAATACCCTCAGACTTCAAGAAGAATATAATAATTCCAATCCCAAAGAAAGCAGGTGTTGACAGTTGTGAAAATTACCGAACAATCAGTTTAATAAGCCACAGCTGCAAAATACTAACACGAATTCTTTACAGACGAATGGAAAAACTGGTAGAAGCCGACCTCGGGGAAGATCAGTTTGGATTCCGTAGAAATGTTGGAACACGTGAGGCAATACTGACCTTACGACTTATCTTAGAAGAAAGATTAAGAAAAGGCAAACCTACGTTTCTAGCATTTGTAGACTTAGAGAAAGCTTTTGACAATGTTGACTGGAATACTCTCTTTCAAATTCTAAAGGTGGCAGGGGTAAAATACAGGGAGCGAAAGGCTATTTACAATTTGTACAGAAACCAGATGGCAGTTATAAGAGTCGAGGGACATGAAAGGGAAGCAGTGGTTAAGAAAGGAGTAAGACAGGGTTGTAGCCTCTCCCCGATGTTATTCAATCTGTATATTGAGCAAGCAGTAAAGGAAACAAAAGAAAAATTCGGAGTAGGTATTAAAATCCATGGAGAAGAAATAAAAACGTTGAGGTTCGCCGATGACATTGTAATTCTGTCAGAGACAGCAAAGGACTTGGAAGAGCAGTTGAATGGAATGGATGGTGTCTTGAAGGGAGGATATAAGATGAACATCAACAAAAGCAAAACGAGGATAATGGAGTGTAGTCGAATTAAGTCGGGTGATGTTGAGGGTATTAGATTAGGAAATGAGACACTTAAAGTAATAAAGGAGTTTTGCTATTTGGGGAGCAAAATAACTGATGATGGTCGAAGTAGAGAGGATATAAAATGTAGACTGGCAATGGCAAGGAAAGCGTTTCTGGAGAAGAGAAATTTGTTAACATCGAGTATAGATTTAAGTGTCAGGAAGTCATTTCTGAAAGTATTTGTCTGGAGTGTAGCCATGTATGGAAGTGAAACATGGACGGTAAATAGTTTGGACAAGAAGAGAATAGAAGCTTTCGAAATGTGGTGCTACAGAAGAATGCTGAAGATTAGATGGGTAGATCACATAACTAATGAGGAAGTATTGAATAGGATTGGGGAGAAGAGAAGTTTGTGGCACAACTTGACCAGAAGAAGGGATCGGTTGGTAGGACATGTTCTGAGGCATCAAGGGATCACCAATTTAGTATTGGAGGGCAGCGTGGAGGGTAAAAATCGTAGGGGGAGACCAAGAGATGAATACACTAAGCAGACTCAGAAGGATGTAGGTTGCAGTAGGTACTGGGAGATGAAGAAGCTTGCACAGGATAGAGTAGCATGGAGAGCTGCATCAAACCAGTCTCAGGACTGAAGACCATAACAACAACAACAACAGGCAACTCAATTCTTTAACAATGTTAGGCTACTTAAAAATTGACTGGTTTTCATATTTTACATAATAAGCTAACTTCACAAGCTATTTTGAGGTGTGGATGCAGGATTCGCAGGACTGGGAGAGATGACACCAAAAAGAAGAGGCTTATACCCAGCAATAACGAAAGTATACTGTTGAGGAAAGGAAAGCTGCCGTTAACTTCTCTCTCTCTTTCTCTCTCTCTCTCTCCTTTTTTAAATTTTTGTTTATTTATTTATTTTTGCAACCACTACCACTTTTTATTGCAGTCCAGGGAAGGGCACCTCTTATCCTATGAAAAGTAGGGCCACATGTGAAAGCATATTAAGTATAAGCTACATTGCAGTTACCATACATAACCCCATGTGGAAACAACAACTTAATTGACGATTTCTCCACTACAACCTAGTAGAAGGTAGATGTAATATTTTACTATCTTTATTTTCATGTAGGTTTAGTTTAGAGGTCCTCCCCTCGATACAGAGATAGTTAATCATTCTGTTAGTCATGTATAAATGTCAATATAAATTAGATGAAATTCAAGAAAACAAAAGCATGCTAATATTAACAATAAATGCCATTTCAGTTCCTTGGGATGACTTTCGCCTGTTCTCTTGGAAAAGCTATCAGGGCGCACAAAACAGAACGTGAGGTACGTCGTCAGGAACTCCAAGAACAGCTTATTAAGAGCTATTCTCTAATTAGTAACAGTGATCCGAAGAGGACATTCCCTGTTGTGTACATGGACGCAAACAGGGAGTACGACTGCTGAAACTTGCAAGAAAAACTATATTTGAAAATGCATACTAATAAAATAGAATAATAATTTTTCAGTGCAATGTATAATGTATATGTGTGTAAGAGTTTCCAGAGGAATTACCATTTTTTATTAGGAGCTCTAGAAATGTGTAAAATAAAAATACAGCTCTGACATTAATTAGACATGAAGTACATTAAACAAGGAGATAAAAACTGAATCTACAATGAAGTAAAAGCACAACACTGTCATGAAGTCAATAATGTGGTAACAATTACATAACCATCAAGGTTACATGGAAACTACACACAAATTTATCTGTAAGCTCTAATTTACAGGACAAATTCATGTCATTACCTCATTATCATGATAAATTTAATCGCATTATGAAACCAAATCACAGGATGAGATGACACTACCACTAAGTTATTACTTCTATCTTAAGTTACATATAATTAAGATATATTTTTGTATGTCCAAGTAATGTTACCACTAATGTTATGATTGGATATGTACAGATAATTAATAAAACTGGTATTAAAATGAAGCAGCAGTCAAAGAGCATCACTTGCCTTGTCATATTCACAGATTTCTTGCCCAATTTAATTAACAAGGGAAGAAATGATGATACAATATGATACAGTAGTTTATTAAAGTACAAAAATCAATCACTATACCTATTACTAAAAATATCAAAGTCAAAGTAGTCTCATACTCTGAGAATGGGCATAGAGGAGCAGATGCAAGAATCCTGCATGGCCATTCTAGGCAAGGTCATAGTCGAGTGGTTTGCCATTGCCTTCCTCCGTCCTGTTATGAAGCGTCAAAGCGTGTATCTGCACTGTATTGATGACTGTGATGAGTGCTTGTACAGTGTGGTTTTGGGTTTGTGTTGTTATGGATGAAGGGATGGAAAAGAGTGAAGCTTGGTGCCAACACAGAACCTACATCTCTCAAATAAAACCAAGGGGGCCACTGAGCTTAATATCCTCATCCAACAGATGGACAACCATCACGAGTGTCACATTGCCCTCATTTCAGACAGACATTGCAGAGAGGTTTGGAATTTAATCCAGAACACTGGTGCAGAGACTGGCAATCGGGAACTTTATTCCATCACTTCTCTTTCCCTTGTGATAAATACTGGCAGTGAAAATTGACCACCAACAGGATGCAAACCAGTGTTCTTATGAATCAATCACCTCCACACAACTGTACATTACTGACCTCGTCTGTGGATGTGGGCATGAAATGTATACGAAGTTATAAAAATGATACTAATTTTTTATTTTCTTTTTGAGACCATCTCACTTCATTTCTGGGTTCTTTCATTTCTAGAAACTTCCGGTAATTATTTTAGTATATTCTGTATAGCCACTTCATTCTTTTTACTTCAGATTTTCTCTGCATATAATTCCATAAGGTCGTTAATACATTTGTGCCTTCTCCATGTAAAAATAGTTTTTCACCATTATGTTGAAATATTGTATTGTAGCCCCACCCCAAGGCTTCAGTAACTAATAGTGCAATGATTAACTGTGTCTCACACAGTTCTTTGTATGCCACAGACAACTTCTGCTCAATTTGTCATACGAGATAACAGTGATGTGCCGAGAGACAAAGGACTTAATTTCTGAGGAACTGTGACAATGAATAGAAATCTCATTACATTTTTCCCTCAAATTAATATGTTGCAGAGGATGTAGTTACAGAAAATTAGATGTATTTTTAATTTTTTTCATAATTATTGTGCTATCGTTCATGTTGAATTTTGAGTGATACACATGGACAAGTAAAAACAATTTTTTATTGAAATACATATGTTACAAATGCTGACTCCAATTACTGAACCTAACTCACAATTCCATTCTGAATTATTACTAAAATCCAGTTTTCTGTCGGTGGTATGCCAGCATTTATTGAAACAAAAATGTAGAAACAGTTCACAACCAGAAGACAACTGTAAGTTAATGGCATGAGTGGGTTGTGATTCCAGACAACTAGGCACTGAAGAATGTCTTTGGAGAAAGACAAAGTCTGAAACCAATAAACACCATACCAGGCTATAGAAGATTCCAGGTGAAGCAAGATGAGCAAATGGGTGAGTATATGAAGTGCTTGGTATTAATAACAGCAGTGGACTGACAACTACTGTTAAGTGCCAGCCTTACAAGTTGGTGTAAGAAAAGGAGTGGCCTAGAGAACAGAGATCTCTCCATGGGAAACACAGTGGTCAGCACAGAACATGCTTGATGGTGGCTGTCACCAGCTCTCACAGTATCTGACTCAATGTAGTTATCAATAGTACTGCTGGGCACCAAACATAGAATACATTGTAACACAGATAAAACATGAGTTAGTTACAAATATTACAGTGATGCATATACTATGCTTACTATGTAAGTAAGTGCTGTGTCCAACAGTAAGTCAGACAAAGGAGATAGTGATGTGATCCTTCACATTGCATTACTAACAGTGTGCCAAGTCACTAGAATTTACAGAATGTAGTGTGGCAGAAGCACCTCTCCGCAATGCTTCATGTTACGTGGAGCAAAGTCTAGTCAGTGAGTTCCCACTGGAGCCTCCATACTGGAGCAAAAACAGATGCTCATTATAATATAGACCATCTGACAAAAAAAAGTGAAGCATGCAGAAGACATAGTCGGTTGTCAATGTAACTTCATACACATAGACAACATTAGCAGGTATGTAAATGATTAGAGGTGTAACTCTCTGCGACAGATAGAATGGTCAACAGAGTGCATTAGTGTTGTTGCCAGGCCTGGTAGGATATATAAGGGGCTTTGAATGCATCAGATGCGGAGCGATACCTGTGAAGGACACATAAATGCAGTGCCTTCATAGAAGAAAGCATTATCAGCACCTGACAGCATTTGGTTTTACATTTGACTGGCTGGTCAAATCATGCAATATTCAGATTAAGGGGCATTTGATATGACAGTGTTCCAATGTTTTACTACATGGGAATGTGAGGGCAGGTAAACTCCTTGTAAAGGTTCCGGTTGAATATGTCTGACCATCACAAAGGAGGACCACTGTATTGTGCACGAAGCACCAATCACATCATAGCCCCATCACATCTGCGCCTGCCATTCAAGGTCATGTAATGGACTCCCTGCAACATCCAATGTCATCCTGCATCATTGGACAGAGACTAGCGACAGCTGCACTAGGGAATTACCATCCCACGCATACGCTGCTGGTAACACTGCAGCACAAATGGCTGCGTTTGGAGTGGTACCACAACTGGTATGCGTGGATTACTGACTGGTAAGTGTCACATTGTGCTCAGCAATTAATCACAGTTCTGCATTACCTCAGATGACCATCGTCTGCAAGTATGGCAGTGATCTAGGGAAGGGACCCATACGTCCAATGTTTTGGAAAGGTACAACTGCATCACTTCTGTTGTCATAGTGTGGGGAGCCATAAGCTGTGACTTCAGGTCATGGCTGGTAGTGACTGATGGAAATGTAAGGGCACAATAGTAAGTTACAGATATCTTTTGTCACACTGTGTTACCTCCCACAATACAGAATCTTGGTGCCATTTTTCAGGACAATACTTGTCCGCACATGGTATGTGTGTCTATGGAATGTCTGCATGATGGTGAGGTACTCCCATGGCCAAAAAGATCCCTATATCTCTCCTCAACAGAACATTGTGGGACCAGTTCAGATGCCATTCTGTCCCACTGCCATCCAGATATTAAGGACTAGTTACAACAACTGTGGGCCAGCTTGCCTCAGGAGAGGATACAATGACTTTATGACATCCTTCCTAACCGATTTAGAGCATGGATCTAAGCCAGAAGGGGTACAACATCATAGTGATTAGTGGGCTCATACTACCACGTTCTTTAAATTTGACTTGATGTCGTTATCACTGAGATATCACACACCATGTTAACATATGAAGTTTCATTTCATTTCCTCCTCCCCTTCTACATACTTCCCTTTTTCTGTCAGGCAGAATAACTTTTGGTCATATGTATCATTTCTAAGGTAGTACTGAATCAGAAAACGCATTCTCATGTAAACAAATTAATTATGTTTATCATACATGAAGCAGGAAGCACAACTGAGGAGAGAGAAGGCGGGTTTTAAAAAACATCGAAGCTGTGTGGGCCTTATCAGTACTCTCAGAATTATTTTGGAACAAAGTGTGAAGTGGCAATATACCCTCTACCTTACCTTCATTGACTTTAAAAAGGCTTTTGACTCTGTCAATCAAAGAGTCATGTGGGATACACTTGCAAAATATGGCATTCCAACAAAGATTATTAACATCATCAAGGAAATGTATGAAGACTATGAATGCCAAGTACTACATAATGGAGAACTAATAGAGCCTTTCCAAGTTAATTCAGGAGTACAACCAGGGTGTATTCTTTCGCCAACACTATTTACTTTGGTGTTGAACCATGTGATAACGAGAGTGATGGGGAGCAGCTGTGCAATGGGCGATGCAGGATAGGCTTAAAGATCTAGATTTCGCAGACGACATCTGCTTAACGGCACAATGATATTGAGACTTCGAAGAGAAACTGGCCAGGTTACAGAGAGAGGCAGGAGTTGCAAGCCTCAAGATAAATGTTCGCAAAACCACAGAAATGTGGATAAATTCAACCATCATCACTAGGCTGTCCATTAATGGAGAGGATGTAGAGCAGGTCCAATATTTCCTCTATCTCAGAAGTATAGTCATGACTATAGGAGGGGCTGATGAGGATGTCCATAGTCACATCCACAAAGCAAATGGTGCGTTTGTACAGCTGTACCCTGTTTGTAGAAATAGGAAGACCAAACTCTGGCTTTTCAATAGCAATGTGAAGGCTATTCTGTTGTATGGCTGCAAAACTTGGAAGGTGCCTAACCACATCAATAACCAGCTCCAAGTTTTTATCAACCACTGCCTCCAGCGTATTTTAAATTTGAGATGGCCAGATATAATGACAAATTAAGATCTTTGGAGGGAGACAAATCAGCAACCAATCAATATACAACTCAAGGAAAGAAAATGGAACTGGATTGGGCATACACTGAGGAAGCCAGATGGAGCTGTTGAAAGGGTGACGTTGGACTGGAAACCTCAAGGAGTTAGAAAACGTGGTCATCACAAACAGATGCGGAAAAGGATGATCAAGAGAGAAGCTGCAGAAGATGGGAAAACCTGGAGTGAAGTGAAGAGACTTCCTAGAAATCGTACCAGGTGGAGGAATTTCATAACACCCCTATGTTCCAGAGGGAATGAAAAGTACTAGTACTAGTAGTAGTAGTAGTAGTAGTAGTAGTAGTGGTATACATGAAGTAGATATTGATAATTTAGTTTAATGCATATACTTTCTTAAAAAAATAAAAATAAAAAATCCTGGTGTTACAACAGCACTTGGACAAACCATTGCAAATGTAGTTCATATTACTAGTGCAATTTTTATGTAGCAAAAGTTGTGTGCTTGTTAATGTAGCCTTGGAGAGAGTTGTGAGCAAACAGTTCATATTTATGGGTGCAATGACAGAAGAACCAAATTAGAGATGAGCAGAAGTGATAATGAGACTTCAAGATGCTAACAGGGTCTGAACTACGGACAAAAAATGGAACTGTACAACACAATCATCAGGCCAGTCCTAACTTATGGAGCAGAAGTGCAGAATTTAACTAAAATGGATACAAGTACTGTATTTGAGAACAAAGTTTATAATAGAATCTTTGCTCTATACCATGATAATGAATCATGAAGCTGGAAGAGAAGAAACAACACAGCAATCCATATGCTATCACAACAAGTAGCAATAACGTGGATAGTTGATTCAAGAAGACTTCAGTGGGTGTGCCATATGATGAGAGTGAAAGAGGATTGTAGTAGTTTAAGGAATATTCATGGAGAAGTCTTTTGGTAAGAGACCAAGGGAGAGACCTAGGAGTACATACATAATTGTCATTAATATAATATGCAGCAGGATGGATTTAAATAACTGGCAGGAAGTAGATACAAACATCTGGAGGCAACATGTGAGAGCAGTACAGGAGTTTTGAATCCCTTAGAAGCCAAGAAGAAGAAGAACAACAAGAAGAAGAAGAAGTAGTTTTAGTTGTTGGTGTTGTTGTTGTTACTGTTGTCTTCAGTCTGAAGACTGGTCTGATGCAGCTCTCCACCATACTCTACCCTGCACAAGCCTCTTTATGTCTGATTAACTACTGCATCCTGCTGAATCTGCTTACTGTATTTATCCCTTAGTCTTCCTCTATGATTTTTATCCCCCACACTTCACTCCAGTATGAAATTTGCGATCTCTTGATGTCTCACAAAGTGTCCTATCAACCAATCCGCTCTATTAGTTAAGTTGTACCATAAATTCCTTGTCACCCCAATTCTCCTCATCAGATATGTGATCTATCCTCCCAACAAATACCTTCAGAAAATACTTTATAAAACTTAAGTCCATATTCAATGTTAACAAATCTCTCTTGTTCAGAAACACTTTACTTGCCATTGCCAGTCAACATTTTATATCCTCTCTACTTCGTTCATCATCAGTTATTTTGCTACCCAAATAGCAAAACTCATCAACTATTTTAAGGCCTCATTTCCTAATCCAGTTCCCTCAGTAACACCTAACTTGATGTGACTACTTTCCATTATCCTTGTTTTCCTTTTGTTGATGTTCATCTTATATTTTCCTTTCAAGACACTTCCCATTCCATCCAGCTGCTCTTCTAAGTCATCTACTGTCTCTGACAGAATTACAATGTCATCAGTAAACCTCAAAGATTTTATTTCTGCTCCCTGAACTTTAATTCCTACTCCAATTTTTTTTTTTGTTTTCTTTACTTTTTGTTCAATGTGCTGGGATAGGCTACAACGCTGTCTCATTCCTTTCTCAACCACTGCTTCCCTTTCATGCCCCTTGACTCTTATAACTGCTGTCTGGTTACTGTCAAAGTTGTAAATAGCCTTTCGCTCCCTGTATTTTACCCCTGCTACCTTCAAAATTTCAGAGAGAGCATTTGAATTAATGTTCTCAAAAGCTTTCTCTAAGTCTACAAATGCTATAAACAAATGTTTCCCTTTCCTTAACCTATCTTCCAAGAGAAGCCGTAGGGTCAGTATTGCCTCGCATATTCCTCCATTTCTCCAAAACACAACCTGACCTTCCCTTGAGGTCATCTTCTGCAAGTTTTTCCATTCTTCTGTAAAGAATTCATGTTAGTATTTTGCAACCATGACTTATGAAACTGATAAGTCTGGAAATTTTCAAACCTGTCAGCACCTTCTTTCTTAGGAATTGGAATTATTACTTTCTTCTTGAAGTATGAGGGCATTTAGCCTGTGTCATACATGTTGCACACAATATGGAAGAGTTTTGGCATGGCTGACTCTCCCAAGGCTATCAGTAGTTCTGATAGAATGTCGTCTACTCCCAGTGACTTGTTTCGACTTAGATCTCTCAATGCTCCGTCAAATTCTTCTTGCTGTATGATATCTTCCACGTCATCTTCATCTGCGTCCTCTTGCTCTTCCATTTCTATAATATTGCTTTCAGGTTCATCTCCCTTAGATAGACCTTCTCCTTCCTCCTTTCAGATTTCCCTTCTTTGCTGAGGACTGGTTTTCCAGCTGACATCTTGATATTTATACAGCTGATTTTCTTTTCTCCAAATGCCTCCCTAATTTTCCTGTAGGCAGTATCTGTCTTTCCCCTAGTGAAATATACTTCAAAATCCTTACATTTGTCCTCTGGCCATTCCAGCTACTTCGCAGTTCCCATCACTCTCATTTTTTAGACATTTGTATTTCCTTTCACCTGCTTCATTTACAGCATTTTTATATTTTCTTTTTCATCAATTAAATTCAATATCTCCTGTGCTATCCAAGGATTTCTACTGGACCGTGTCTTTTTACCTATTTGAACCTATGATGTCTCCACGATTTCACCTTTTAAAGCTGTGGATTTCTGAGAATTTAGTGTCTGGGGGAAGAATCCAGATGGCACGTGTGATGAAACAGGCATCAACATCGCTACTGTCACATTGCAAAATGTGTTCTGCAACAGGATATTGTGTGCTGACAGTCTACACCCTCTACCTATGTCCTTTCATGCTGACTAATAACTTGGTGGCAGTCATACAAATTTAAAAGGCGAAACAGTGCTTACAAAACAACTCGTACATGAAATGTGTATTATTACATATGGCTCTTCCTTTGATAGTGTTTATTTTACTAGTTACAGGACTGGTATAGCGGGTGGTTGGAGGGTGCATAGTGGATGTCTTGTTGCGAGGACTGTCACAGGTATAGGAGGGATAGGATAGGGAAATGAGTGCAGAAGAAGTGTGACTATATTGTGTCTGACCAGGATATTGCAATGATTTGGGGGGGGGGGGGGTGAGGCATAAAGCTATTCTAAGTATGGTGGGGAAAATGTTGGGCATTTAAGGACGTGATTTTATGAATTCAGTACTTAGTCATGAATGGTTCTAATTTTGACTTTTGACTAAGGGGGGGGGGGGAGGGGGGAACGGCTATTCTTCACCTAACAATGATAACTCCACAATGAAGAGACCATGAGGATAAAATCAGAGAGATTAGAGCCCACACAGAAGCATAGCGACAATCCTTCTTTCCACGAACAATACGAGACTGGAATAGAAGGGAGAACCGATAGAGGTACTCAGGGTACCCTCTGCCACACACCGTCAGGTGGCTTGCGGAGTATGGATGTAGATGTAGAAATCTATAGACAGATGAACTTCAGTATACTAGACCCCATGGTGACATTACTGGCAAAGGAATTATGTTATTATTTATATTTCTGAATTATGTTAATATTTAGAAGAGTGAAGAAATAGGACTCAAACTCAGACTATGATCAGGAAATAATAATAATAATATAATTCATATAGTATTCATCGTCACCACCATCACCACCACAACCACAACCACCCACTTCATACAGAGATGACAGAGGTGAAAGTACTGCGCATTGTGTATAACCATGATTACATGCTGTAGTTTTACAGGTGTTGGATGAATATGATCAGTTTTTCAAACTTGTGAAAAGAGGTTTTCAACATAATTTGTTGATAATCTGCTAGTAAAAAAATAACCAATTAACTGCTTGTAAGAAAGTTTCTCAGTTTTACAGCTGAAGTAATTGACAGTGGAAGTATGGCTTTCATTGGCTTCCATTGCTCCTTCCCACTGAAACTGCATGTTGCAAACCATTTCAGCATTTGTTTCAAATGCATCAACTTGTCTGGTTTGTTCCTACTAAGAGACTCCATTTTATTTCTTGTTACAATTATCTCACACCACTTGTTAACATTATTTACAAACCATCTTGTTGTTAGAACCTCTTTTGAAATATCACTCATTAATTAATCAAACTGTAAAGCTGATGCCATGGCATTACTCAAAAAGAACTCAGCTAACTGCAAATACAATGAACTCCAAGAACTACCCACATGACAACAGTAAAATATACTTACCAAAACTGCTCAATGCAAGTTTTGCACCAGCCTGATGGCTTGCACTGTTGTGTTTTTATCAGAAACTCATTCTGAAACAGTATTTTGACCACAATCAACTGCTGTGTACTGCCACCAGTATGGTGGGACTGAAAGTAAACCTGCATTCTCTATTAAGTTTGGTAGAGAGTACTGTGTCACCAATTGAGAGCAGGATGAAGTGGCTTGTTCTCGCTGTTCAGTCTGTCAACATGCCTCAAAGGCTCATTTCACACTGAGACTGTGCACACTCTTCCATCTTATGCCACGAAGTGTTGCTGGTGCAGTAAGTTGCCCACAACATGTATACACTCTGCCTCACAGTTTTTGCTTCAGGTCTATAACACTGTATGGTGTATGCTACACATTACGGCTCATACCCATGCAACAGAACAGTGCACTTACTGACTTACTTGTATTGTATTGTATTGTATTGTATGTGAACAGGGGACCTAGAAACGACGGAGAGGCTCCGTCCCCGCCGCAGCCTCAGTAGTCTACAACCCCACGACAACTACCGCACTCCACTTCACCCCTCCGCTGCTCCACACCGAACCCAGGGTTATTGTGCGGTTCAGGTCCCGGTGGAACCCCCCCCCCCCCTCCCCCAGGGAACATCTCACGCCAGATGAGTGTAACCCCTATGTATGTGTGGTAGAGTAATGGTGGTGTACGTGGAGAACTTGTTTGCGCAACAATCGCCGACATAGTGTAATTGAGGCGGAATAAGGGGAACCAGCCCGCATTCGCCGAGGCAGATGGAAAAACCACATAAAAACCATCCACAGACTGGCCAGTTCACCGGATCTCGACACAAATCTGCCGGGAGGATTCATGCCGGGGACCAGGTGCTCCTTCCCGCCTGGAAAGCCGTGCGTTAGACCGCACAGCCAACCGAGCGAGCTACTTACTTACTTACTTACTTTCTTTCTTTCTTTCTTTCTTTCTTCCTTCCTTCTTTTTGAGGTAGCTAAGAAGGTTGTGTCAACCGAGACAGTATGTGACTGTCTCCACATGATTATTTTGGCACCTAATGTCTATTACAGAAAACAGTTAATGTCTCACAGCACTATGCCATATGAAGAAGGTGGACAAGGGAAAGACTGGTATGGAAACTGGATCAATAGTGTCTGTTCTCTTCACTACAAGTGTGGGATTTGCATGAGGTCTGACGACTATGAAAGAAGAGTGTTTAGGCGACCAAGTACCAATGGACATCTTGTCCATGCGGCGTCTGGCTCAGGTGGGAGGTGGACCATTCACATCATGGACACTCTCTTATCACTAACAAGGATAACTGAGTGCTGAATAGTAGAATGATGGGATACTCCAACCTACTGTCCAGCCCTTCAGTCAACATTTCACAACAGGTTCATCTTTTGTCATGTTAATCGAAAAATACACAGTGTCTATCTTGTAAACTCATCCCTGCTGGAGGTAGGAATCAACTGAATGGAAAAGCTTGTGGTATCGGCATACATGAAAAAAAAAAAACTGAGTACGCCTAATGCCAGTTGAAACTTGCAGTGCATCATCACGCGTAGGATGACTGCACTAGGGCTACCATCATTTAGCGAGAATGTTCTTGAGCAGAAATGTTTTGATAACCTGATTGACAGTCTGCTGAGGAGGATCCAAGCATGTTACAATCTATGGGATGGAGAAACACAATACTGAATGTTACCCAGCAGCAGATTTCCAGTTCACCAATTTGCTATTCCATACAGCCTTTATTTTGGCTATTGTTTTGCTTCTATTTTAACATTGTTACTTTTTAAGTTTCGTAAGATATGTTATTTTATCCCCTGCTGCCTTTGAATCTAAGCCCACACATATTCGCAGAAATGCAAAACTTTTTCGGCTTTTTATACGGCCTTGACTAAATATACATTCAATTATTTTTCTGACAGATTGCCAGTTTCTACTGCTCTTCTAGTGGTATGCACCACAATAACTAAAGTGTCACAAGTAAGTTGCATATTTTCCAAACTACTGATCTCTTTACTTACAAAACACATATTTCTCTTGTATCCTTGCCATATTCTACACATAACCTTATTAAAATTTCATTTAATGAAAGTATACACAGTTAAATTCATGCATTTTTAGACAGAAGTTTTAAGCCCAACCATTTGAAAACGTACCAACTTGCAGTATTTAATCCTCCACTTCGGCGTGGCAGATTAAAATGAATAACTGTAATCTCAAAGAAATTCTCATAGTTTTTACCAATAGCATTTGCTACTTTTAGGGCAAATCTTATGGCCTCATTTGACTGCTTCAGCAGTTTGACTAAGAGATTGACTGCAAATATTTTATCTGATATGGACGTAGAAATACATTCACCTTCCTCTCTGTTAGCAACCTTTCTACCTGATACTCTTTTCATCTGTGAACAGACCTACCATCCAATCATATGTAAATGATAAAATATTTATATTTAAAAAGAAGATGACGAGACTTACCAAACAAAAGCGCTGGCAGGTCGATAGACACACAAACAAACACAAACATACACACAAAATTCTAGCTTTCGCAACCAACGGTTGCCTCGTCAGGAAAGAGGGAAGGAGAAGGAAAGACAAAAGGATATGGGTTTTAAGGGAGAGGGTAAGGAGTCATTCCAATCCCGGGAGCGGAAAGACTTACCTTAGGGGGAAGAAAGGACAGGTATACACTCGCGCACACACACACATATCCACCCGCATATACACAGAAACAAGCAGACATTTGTAAAGGCAAAGAGTTTGGGCAGAGATGTCAGTCGGGACGGACGTACAGAGGCAAAGATGATGTTGAAAGACAGGTGAGGTATGAGCGGCGGCAGATTGAAATTAGAAATTAGCGGAGATTGAGGCCTGGCGGATAGTGAGAAGAGAGGATATGCTGAAGGGCAAGTTCCCATCTCCGGAGTTCTGACAGGTTGGTGTTAGTGGGAAGTATCCAGATAACCCGGACGGTGTAACACTGTGCCAAGATGTGCTGGCCGTGCACCAAGGCATGTTTAGCCACAGGGTGATCCTCATTACCAACAAACACTGTCTGCCTGTGTCCATTCATGCGAATGGACAGTTTGTTGCTGGTCATTCCCACATAGAACGCTTCACAGTGTAGGCAGGTCAGTTGGTAAATCACGTGGGTGCTTTCACACGTGGCTCTGCCTTTGATCGTGTACACCTTCCGGGTTACAGGACTGGAATAGGTGGTGGTGGGAGGGTGCATGGGACAGGTTTTACACCGGGGGCGGTTGCAGGGGTAGGAGCCAGAGGGTAGGGAAGGTGGTTTGGGGATTTCATATTTTTCCCACGTGGAATGTTTCCCTCTATTATATTCATATGATAAAATATTTAGTACAACAAAAATGTTAGTAGTCAGTTTTCTTAACAACAAAAGTGGCGTTCATATAAATGCCGCCTCAGCTTTCAACTTTATCTTCAAACAGATCTCTGCAAGACAAAGGACAAATACTTGACGGAATTTAGTTGCATTAGCACAGAAAATAATATATATTAAAAGAAAATATACAAAATAATCTAACTCCATTGTGAGCTACTCATTACAACATAGCCAACTGTGTGCCTTGATCATCACATCAGTGGGATGAATAGATTTTAACTTGTTATTCTTTTGGACACTGCATTTGAAGTGATATACCCAGCTTATTAATGGAGAATCAATTGTCTGATATGGACTCAGAACCACTATGCTACTTGGCATTTATCACCTACATAAAGGGGCAACTGACAGAAAAATTTCTGGAGACCACCTTCAACTCTGAACCTTTGAAGTAGTAGTCTGTCACTTACTCACTTAGCCATTTTTTAGTGTATGCTGATCAATATCTCTTTCTGGTACCTATATGCCATGTTTATTAATTTAAAATCGTGTAACACGATTCTTCATGTGACGAGGACTTAAGACTGACTGGTGTAAACCACTGAGTACTCTTCAGTTAGCATTTTGACAGTATGTGGTATGAAACTTCCTGGCAGATTAAAACTGTGTGCCCGACCGAGACTCGAACTTGGGACCTTTGCCTTTCGCGGGCAAGTGCTCTACCAAATGAGCTACCGAAGCACGACTCACGCCCGGTACTCACAGCTTTACTTCTACCAGTATGTGGAAGTATGTGGTATGACTGAATTCGGACACTAGATAAGTTACCATGTGTCAAGTACAAATGTTATATGGCTTTTTGGCAGTCCTTCAATGTTCTCAGAAGGTCATTTGTCAATGTTTTCTTGATCACTGAGCGATCTAGTTCCCCAGCAATAGAAATTAGACAACTTGGGTATTTGGAATTCTGTGTGCAACTTCTCTCCACCTTACAGTTCTAACAATAATAATACAAAGTGCAGCACTGCAATAAACAATAAAAGATTTGTATGTCTGGCGAGGGAGTGAGATATGCCTCCTTGCCCAATTTAGGTGTTCGCGTGGATGTGAATGTGATCACTCCCAAGGAAATGATGAAAACACAATAGTTTGTCACATAAGCTGCAACAAATGAATGCAACAGTTTCACAAACAGGCAGTTTCTCTGTGCTCCGTCAAAACATATGTTTTTAACATTTTTCAAGTTGCATTCCATTTTGGAAGTTTTTACTCTTGAATTGCTCTATTGTATAATAGTCCACACCCATTTATTTGTTGTTTTCATTTCTGTGAGAGGTCTATGTGGTATCTTGCTCTCACTACTCATCACATTTACTCATATTCTATAACCAATAAGTAGTATGACAACTACAAAGACATTTCAATGACTGGATAGACAGTTCATAATGTTGTAAAAAAGTAAAATAAAATAAAACAAATAGCTAGAGGGAGTTTCAAACACGGCTTGTCCGCTTTGCAGTCCAACACCATGACCACTTACCCACAACGCCATAGTTTTTACACTTCACTCAATGTTAAGATTGGACCAGCCATTGTTTTCATTTTGCCTTTTTTTCACACTTCAATACACTTTCTTCCTGTTTTTGCTTGATCCGTGTTCTGTGTTTGACAGGCTATCCATTGGACCATCTTACCACCAAATATGAGGGGGGAGGGGGGTGCAATGGGAGTTTCCCTTCTGAGTGTAGAGAAATTTACAGTTTTACATGTAATACACTGAACTTACCTGTGACATTTAATTTTAATCATAACATGCACAATGCCAAATGTTGTTGACATCCATGGAACACTATGTAGATCTATTGACAGTGTTCACAGTATTTCCCTCTTGTCAATTATTAGAATATTTCTGTAATAATTTTCACAGAAGAACTCCTTGTCCATTGCCCCTTCAATCCCTTGCTTCCATCCATTGCCTTCCAACAGACATCCTATACCCATCTTCTACTAGACAGATGATATTCCACAGCAGATTAATCCTAACACAGAAATTCTAGACTAGCACATTTGTACTTTAACGCGGTATCAGTATTTTTTTCATCAACACAGTCACTGCTTCCTGCCATGGCCCAATCACTATAGCTTCAGGTTATTTTAATCACTTAAGTTACTTGTCAAAGGTTCAAAGCTTACATGGTATATATAACTAAAAAGCATAATCTATTACTATAGCTATTTCAGTGTAGACCATACACCATAACAAGCTGAAAGACCTAATAAATCTGAGGAGCGGCTAGGAATCAAATTCAACTCTTACAAGCTACTGCAAGTCTTGTAACTCACTAAACTTCTTGGGCAGTTACAAGCAATTTTGTCCCAACAAAACAACAAGCATAACATAAATATATATATTCCTTATCATCAAGGTACAAAATATTAAATTGACACCAATTATTATTACACATTTATTATTATATATTCAGTGTAATGTTGGCTTTGAGAGTGTTACTAAGGCTTGGTTCCAGTTGTGATAAGAAGATCTCTGGTTCACACAAATGTTTGGCAACATTTCCAATAACCCACAATGATTCACATCTTAGATGAGGATATGGAGAACTTAGAAGTGTCCTAAACAATTCAAGCATGTGTTTCTTAGAATCTACTCCCTGCATCAGTTCCTCTACACATTCTTCCCTTCCTCCACACAAGTTTCCTATAATTCTAAGTAGTGCTGTTACAGTCACTATATCATTGCTTTCATTTTCACTGGCAAGTTTTCTCACCAATTCCAGCAAAAGGCTCGATGCTTTTGAGACAACAGAATTTTTAAGCATGATTATATCACACTTTTCAGTGCAGCTCAGAAGATAAATGACCCAGTTAACAGTTGGTTCTGTTGACATCAACGGGCAACTTTCCACAGCAATTGACTCAAGCTCATGGTCCCTGTTAAAAGAAAAATGACAACATTTTAGATAGTAAATCAGATCTCTATTACACATAATTAACAAGATTTCACTTAATGGGTTAATGTTATGTTGACAAAGTTTATAACTCTCTGTCTGTCTGTCTATCTCTCTCTCTGTGTGTGTGTGTGTGTGTGTGTGTGTGTGTGTGTGCAGAATTTTGTTCCCACACTGTGACTTGGCAGTAATGTCATCATTATATCATTACACCAATAGGCTAGATGCACTTGTAATCTGCATGTATTTTACCTTAAACACAATATGAACACAAAATCTCTCCACAGAGAATCTGAGAAAGAAACTGATCATATTCTACAAAACAGGGAATACATGTGGAAGCCTGGGAGGGGTCTAATACAATGCCTTGGAATGGAAACTCTGAGCTAAGTACTAATCCACCCCTTACTTTCTTAGAAACTGAAAACAAATCTTACAGAATGAAATTTGTTAGCGTATCAAACACACACTAAACACAAACTTTTATACTGATTAAAATATTTGTCTGATTAGAAAATAGAAAAGGAAGTGCTGTAACTTTCATAGGCAGCATACTATTGATGGCACTGTATATGACTGAAAGCATCACTCTGCAAGGCCACCTTACACACAGGCTAAAAAATGAACAATGAACATTGTAAATATGAGTGTGACCATTCCTACAGAATGAAGTACCAAAATGTTTGGTAAAAGAAGAAATGTAGCATTAACTCAAACCAAACAACTAACAAAATTGTTCTTTTACTTACATACGTCATTACGAAAGTGTAACAAAATTTACTTTCACATGACGTTCACAACTGTCATTTTTCGTCCAGGTTTGGGATCACAAACACCCATCAATGTCTTACCAAAAATATGAACTATAGCATCCTAACTGTTACTTGTACATTTAACTGCAAGATTTACAAAAATGATTGTCACACAGTCTCCCCACTGTGTGAAACTGTTAAAATTCGCCGGCCAGTGTGGCCAAATGGTTCTAGGCGCTTCAGTCTGGAACCGCGCGACCACTATGGTCACAGGTTCAAATCGTGCCTCGGGCATGGATGTGTGTGATGTCCTTAGGTTAGTTAGGTTTATGTAGTTCTAAGTTCTAGGGGACTGATGACCTCAGATGTTAAGTCCCACACTGCTCAGACCCATCTGAACCATTTTTGTTAAAATTCTGGAGAACCATGCTATGGTACAAATCAAATACCACTTATCTAACTATTAGTCAGCAGACTCACAAGTTTTGCACTTTTTCTGCATTGTTATTGTTTGTGGGAGTTTACGACTATCCAAAGAAAATTACGGATCCACAGCCATCACAAAACTCTCTGCAATAATGGTATACTTCTGGGTATGTAACCAACCTATTGCTTCCAGTTTTGCACAGTTTCAACGACCAACACACTCATCATCTGCAGGTGTGGTGAGTTGGGCTTTAGGTGTACTCGCTGACTGACTCCAACCACACTGTGAACTGTTGTCGGTCTCACACCGCTATTTATAGCTGGTTTTGAATTTGACTCCCAACATTAACTACACCCTTTGATGCTCTCTTATTTTTCAGACAATGCGCTGATATATCATGAATTAATACAATCTCTCAGTATGCATCTCTGGTGGATCTGATAGCTGGTGAGGTGTTACTAAATTGAGTGCCAGAGACAAAAGCCTCTCTCCCTGTTCATTAGGTTATCTGGCATCTTTATTTCGACAGAATCCTTCATCAAACTGTCCCAGAAACTTGGTGTCTGCACCATGATACCAATCTCATTAAGTTTCACTTCATGGCAATATTCAGAGCAGTGGTTTGATTCCTTGTTTTAGTTGGGTGTGTCACAGATTTTCCTTGCATTTCTCCTCAATTGTTCTCACAGTCTGTCCTATGTAAGAAATCCCACTTTCACGTGGAATGTGGTGCACATCCCACTTTTGGAGACTAGATCTTCTTTAACATTACAAAAAAAGACTTTTTATCTTTGTTGACGGGAGTGAAATACAATGTAAGCATTATTTCAATAGGAGTCTACCAATCTTTCTGAATACTCAGCCAGCATTAAGTAGCTAAATGAATTTCAGATTCTCTTTCTCCATCTCAGTCTATACCTCTTTCTCAGGAGTTCTTGATTTTGACAGCAAAACCTGATCAAATTCTTCAAAAAGTCTCTCCTTGTCTGAATATGTTTGAGCTCTATGGACCAGAATCTTTAGCACAAAATTTCTTTGTGATTTATGGCTCGATGTATGGAGAGAGAGATCAGTGTTTGTGGGTTTCTATATATACTATGATCCAGGGATCTGTTTGGAACTCTCAGGTTTCTTAATTCCATATAGCAACACCACAAATATATCATCCAAACCTTGCTATAAACTAGTTGGTTTGAACACAGCAGATTCTAATGGCTCTGCTTGGTAAGTACTCTACAGGTTTGAATGCAAACCTTTTCTGCTGCTTCCAGTGACAGCATGCACCACATAGCTGATGTAATGTGCTATTAGTAGCACATTTGGAGTGGGCACCAAATTTAGCCTTTGATTGTGGCACGATACACAATCATTAACCCACTCCAGGGATGTAGGGTCCCCTTCTGTATTCCTCCACTGGTGTGATTCCTGTCTGGTGCATCCACGTCGCTGGGGTGGGCATCCTACACTTCAGTAGGCCAGAGTGGTAGGATGGCTGAGTTCAGGCAGGGACCCAATCCCATGGGGTATAACATGGAACCCATGCCCAGAGTTACAGGTGAAGACCTTAATGGCAGCAATGGCAGAGAAGAAAGACTTCGGAGCGGTGAAGATGCCAAATGTGGCAACCCTCCTTTCTGGGGATTAAATGAGAAGGGAACCACTGCCTTGAGGTGGAGGAGAAACTCCAAAGACAAAGGGACACAACCCCAACAGAAAATCCTTTCTTGCATTAGGCCTAGCAAGCCAGTAGGAAAGTCTTCCTATATTGATTTCTAAACACAGACGAGCCTTGGAACAAACCACACAGGGTTTGACCCCACTGCTTCTTCAAGTACTGGTGTGAATGATGGGATGATATTCATCAGTACAAGAAGATGAAACCAGACAGACTAAAAACTAACCTAAATATTGGCACCCTTAATATATTAACCCTCAGTGGAAAAATGGAAGAAATGACAGATGTACTAACAGAGAGAAAGTTAGATATTTTGGGAGTAAGCAAAATGAAGTGGAAGGGAATAGGTGAGAAGAATTTGAGAGGAGGAGAAAAACTGTACTGGAGTGGGAATAACAGGTTCGGAAGAAACAGTGTGGCAGTGATGGTGAATAAGAATGTACAAAACTGTATTGAAAGTGTGAGGTATATATCAGACAGGATCATAATCTTAAAACCTGAGATTCCAAAAAGAAACACTAAACGTTATCCAGATTTATGCACCTCAAGTGGGATGTAGCGAAGAAAAGATGAATTAGAGAACCATATAGAGAGTGCTAATATAGTGATGGGAGATTTTAATGCACAGGTAGGCAAACAGAGAGAGAGATCTGAGCAAGTATTGGGATGTTTTGGATATGGAGGCAGAAATGAAGAAGGAGAAGACTCCTGGATTTGTGCCAGAGGAATGGAATGAAAATAGCAAACAGCTGGTTTACGAAGAGAGAAAGTCATGTTATCAGCAGATACAGTTGGGGTGGAAGAACTGAGAGAGTAATTGATTATATTCTAGTAGATAAGGAATGGGGAGAGAAAGTAACAAAAGCGAAGGTAATCCCAAATGTGAGTGCAGATGGAGACCATAGATTACTGGTGGGACAATGGAAAATAAATCAGTGTGCGAAAAATAGAAAACAGAAGGAAGTGCTGAGGATACAAGGTTGGAAACTGAAGGAGAGTGAAAGTGCAGAGAAGTATAGAGAATTAATCACACAAAAATTTCCAAAAGAAGTTTTCTGTGGTGAAGAAAAATAATGGAGTTTATTCAAAGACACTTCAGTCATAACAGCACAAAAAGTATGTGGTAAAACATCTGAAAAGGAAAAAGTAAGACAGACAAGTTGGTAGGGTGATACCACAATCTAAGCACTAAGAAGAAAAAATGGAGCATGGAGAAAGTGGTGGAAAACTAAAAATGACGAGGACCATAAAAGATATATAGAGGAAATGAAGAAGTACAAATAAACAGTGGAAACAGCAAAGAAAAAGGCATGGGAAGAGTTTACAAAAAAAACTTGAAGATGATGTGAAGAGCAATAAGAAAATGTTCTATAAAATGATGAAAAATAAAAGGAAGGCTTCTGAAGTACCAGTAAAGATGGAAAGAGAGGATGGTACTGTGATTGAAGATCCAGGGAATATAAAGGATCTCTGAAGAGAATATTTTAAGAAACTGTTAAACACTGAGGAGCAGATACGTGAGGAAACAATCAATAATAGAGAAACTGAGAGAAGTTGGGAAGCAGAATCAGGTCAAATTACATGGGAAGAAATGGAAATAGATGTGAAGAAGATGAATGGGGAGAAAGCCCCAGGACCTGATGAAGTATCAGTTGACACGATAAGAGCAGCAGGTCCAGTGGGAATGCAGTGGCTGTACAGAGTACTGTCAAGTGTGTGGAGAAATAGAACAATACCTGATGATTGGAGAAGAGGAGACATTGTTCCCATCTTCAAAAAAGGCAATAAAAGACTTTGTAAAAACGTCAGAGGAATAACCCTTATGAGTCATACAGCCATGACTTTTTTTTAGAATTTTACTAAATTGAATAAGTGAAAAGAGAAAAGGAGCTAAGTGAAGAACAGCATGGGTTTAGGAAAGGAAGAAGCACAATCAAGCTGATATTTTCTGTCAACTGATAGAAAAAAGTTGGTAGTATACAAAAGGATGATAATTGTTTTTATAGGCATACAAAAGGCATATGACTCAGTTAACAGGGAAAGACTGTGGGAAGAAGTGAAGAAGATAGGTATAGAAGATGGATACATTAATGTAATAAAGACAATGAACAGATGACAAAATTCTTTGAAATAAGACAAGGACTTAAACAAGGAAGTATTCTATCTCCTGCACTTTTTAATATTGTGATGGAGGGAATGAATAAGGTAGTTAAAGATATAGTAAAAGAAAAAGACAAAAAGATGATTTTTGCATATGATATGGTAATATGGGGCGATAAAGAGGTAGATGTACTGTTAAAACTTGACATGTAGAATGAAATAATGAGAAGGCATGGATTAAAAATAAATAAAGATAAGAGTGAAGTAATGGAATTTGGAAGAGAAAGGGAGCAATGGGAATATTACTTTGAATGCAGAACCCCTCAAAGTGGTAAACAGTTTCACTTATTTAGGGAGTGAAATATCTAATGATGGAAGAATAACCAACAAAATTAATAGGAGCTTACAGAAGGGACGCAATTCTACCAAACAATAAAACACCTGATTTGGAATAAGGAAGTTTCAGAGAAAGCAAAACTCCTTACGTATAAGAGTTATTACTTCCCTATGGTTACCTATGGAAGAGAAACATGGACAGTGACAGAAAGGGGCTGGAGCAGACTGCAAGCAGGGGAAATGAAATTTCTCAGAGCAGTTAAGGGAAAAATAAGAATGGACAGAGTAAGGAATGTAGATATCAGAAAGGACCTTAAACAAGACACTATGAGGGAAGAAATTGAAAAAAGAAATTAAGATGATACGGGTATGTTAAGAGGATGCATGGGCAGAGACTTCCCAGAATTGTGGAAGAACTTAAGAGGGATGGAAAAAGACCTAGAGGGCACCCAAGAACACGATGGAAAAAGGGAGTGAGAATATCTGTGGAAAGGAGAGGTGTGATCTGGCAGCAAGTGGAGGAAAAAAAGCAGTGGGAGGGCCGAGCTAAATGGAGAGGACTCGTCGGCACCCAGACTCAGCAGTAGCTGGAGTGGGATCCAGACACTACTACCAAATTTAGCCCTTTAGCAGGGATTTTCACTGTTTCCTCGTCCAGATGATGTCAGTGAGATTGATTATTATGTGGCTTTCTGAATCTTGTCTAAGCATTCTGTGAAAATGATCAAATATTGGTTTCTGGTATGCAGACATTTTCCACTGCACTGATTCAGCTTGCGAACACATCATATTGTCAACCCATTACTAATAATCTACAGACAGTTCTGTGGTAATGCCCCACCCCTCCACGAAATCATTTTATTTAACAGCACTGTCCCTACATACCCAATGGATTAACTTAAAATTGGAATGTCCTGAAGGAACAGAAATATCTGCTTGCATGGCCTAATTATTTAGGCAGCTGTTTACATTAAACAGAAGATCTGGATTGAATCAGTGTCTGGATGCACCACTGTCATTACCAAGAGGAGACAATTTGCTACCCTTTCAGTTTTCACAAATTAATAATAAAATATTCTTTTATATATTCTGAGCACATTGATTGTTCACCACCACACATACTGTACATTAATCATGGGAAGCCATTTTACATTTTTTAGCATGGAATAAGGTGACCTAGAATCATTTTAAGTATGATTTTTAGTAAAGCACTCCTCATGGTGTTGTACTGGGTCTAGTTGTTCTTAATATACAGGGTGTACATAATTAAAGTGCCAGTTTCAAAAAACTATAGAAAGAGAAATACTGCTCAGAATGATGTCAAATTTGAACAGCGTATTATTGACACAAAGGGGAAACATCAAGGAACACAAAAATTTTTATGAAAATTTGGCCAGCATCAGAATATGCACACCAATAGATGTGCAGCACACAGCTGTTCCTCAGTTTGTGTACGAGATTCCCTATATGACTGTCCAAGAAGGATTGCATGCTGCTGATAAAGCTCTTTTACAAGAACAGTAACTGTATGCCAGTAGCCCTGCAGAAGTTCCACAGACTCAAGGTTATGAAAAAAGGCACTGGTCTGATGTCTGCTAGGGATCTGTAGAAAATGATTACAAAATTCAAAAAGAAAGGCTTCTTCAAAGTGCAATGTGGCACAGGGAGGAAAGGAGTTGATCGAACAGCTGTCAAAGACATGGCCATAATATTGCAGCAGGGCTGAAGCAGTGGTGTGCAAATTTGCAGAGCACGGGGAACTGCCCGAACATTGGATATGCTTGTGAGCATTCTGTATAAAATCCTAAGAAACATCCCGCACAGCTATCCATACAAAATCACCAAAGTTCAGGAGTTGCTTCCTGCTGAACTGCCAGCGAGACATTTACTCCGGAATTTCTTGCTTGCATGGAAGTGGACAACGAACGGCCATGACCCATTTTGTAGACAAGCAAACCAGATTTCCATCTCAAAGGACTTGTCAGTATGCAGAATTGCAGAATATGGATAATGGATAATGCCCACGCACATCCACTGGTACCACTTCATTCTGCAAGGGTCACTGTGTGGTGTGGGTCGACAGCATATTTGTTCAAACAGGTGAGTCCTGCAGGTCTTGTTAGTTGTACCATCACTAGTACAAGCTATGAGAGTCTTTTGCACACCAATTTCATTCCAACCATTCAACAGCATGGATGTCTGGGTGAGATAATTTTTATGCAAGATGGCGCTCTTCTGCACACTGCACCATCAGTGAAGCGGCTGCTACAGAGGCGTATTGGAACTGCTAGAATTATCAGCCATCATTTCCTTGCCATCTATATCACTTGATCTTAATCCAGTTATCTGAAAGACATCATGTTTAGTGCTTCAGTTACGAACATGGCTGAAAGTGCTCCAATTACAAATGTGGCTGAACTGAAGGCATGAACTGCGAAACATGTTCTGAATGTGACACCCGAGACATTCTGATCTGTTGTGGAACTTGCTGTTTCTCGATTTCAACTTGTGGCAGGAAACGGTGGACAGCATATTGAATAAATCTTGCGCCAGTCTCATGACAATTAGAAATCAATGTCATTTTGCCTTTTATTCAGCTTTGGCCCCATGACAATTCAAAACCGATTTTTCCCAACCAATGTGGTGTGACCTTGTCATGGTGGATGGGTTTACCTAGCGAAATTGCCACAACTGTTGACTGTCGAATCAGGCACATTAAACAGTACGGATGGTGTAATGTGCAACTCAAACCACAGCCATCGTATTGCAATTCATCTGTCATTTGAAGGCAACCCCATCTATGTTAAGATACTTACAGTGCCATCTATTGGTAAAATTTTTGTTAATTTTTTTCTTTTGCTCCATGTTTCTCCCTGCATCAATAACAGAGATGGGTAGTCCATTCCTGAACTGATTCAAAGAGCCTGATCCTTGAGTGATTTGGAAAAAATGAATGGTAGCTCATTTGATTTCAAAATGCGCCTCTGGTGGCTGTAATGAGCAGAATGAAAATTCTGCAGTAGGCTGCTGCAACGGCATCCCATGCCACATTCTTAAGAACACATTTTCTAAGATACAATAAAAGTGCACATGTGGATTTGCATACCTTATTAATATGTGAAGCTTTTCTCATCCATGAAAACAGCAGAAATAAAGAAAAAGCTACATGCCCCGACCCCCATTTATTGGCTGTCAAGTCATACCCATTCAGTCATCTCAATAGTAAAGCCGGTTATGACAGTGAAAAAGTAAGTACGAGACAGCACCCAGTAACAAAGTAGAAAAAATCTTCAACTCAGCCAGGAATCGAACTCAGGTCCCTATATTTAGCAACCCACCATGCTCACTGTGCAGCTACCGAGGCAAATGCTAGGTTGGCTCTTTAAAATGACACCGTAACACAGAAATAACTTCCAGCACCGTGATACCACTCTTCAGTTGAAAAGAAAACCTCAAATTTCAGAAGCTCAATCAATGTTTACAGACTTTTGAGTGAGTTGATACTTTTTATCCTTTGACTTGGAGTCGCACTTGGAACGTCAGTGATCATATAAGCTGCGGTCTTCAGCCACTGTGCAGTCAGAGTATACCGTAAAGTGACCCAAACATCACTCCCCTCCCAACAGCTCATTGCTCCTACCACTCTCACCAATCAAACCATACGCCGTCTCATTAGACCACTGCTCCCCACTTCTCTCAAGAATCAGATCACAAGGTAGCTCACTAGCTCACTGCTCCCTACTACACTTACAGATCACACTGCAAGGTACATCACTGCTCCCCACCACTCTTACGGATGAGATCGCATAGAGCAGATCACATGGTGACCTGGGGCACCAATCTTTTCTCTGCACTCTTGGCGCAGTGATACAGCTTCCAACTTGCTTTCCTCACTGACCATCTCTCCATCCGAGATCAGTTTTTTATAAAAATAATGGCATGTGTATGACATAATTACTTTAATGTATATAATAGCCCATATACACAGATTGGCTCAGGAGGAATGGTCAGTATTCAGGGATATGATAGGAATGATCATTTGAAGCAAAAAACAAAATATGGACATATGCCCTATTATAAATGGTTTTTGAGATGGAACACATTTACAGTTAATTTTGTACGCTTTTCTTGAATAACTCGAAACCCTGGCCTCTAACAAAAACATGTCGCAGTAAAAAATTAAACTAAATTATATTTCCCTTCAAAAGGTCATATTCATTTTTTCTCTAGGACTTACTGTTTGCGTGAAGAGAGTAAGAAAACGATGAAAATCTTGTGAGGCACACACACACACACACACACACACACACACACACACACACAAGCAAACGCAACTCACTCACACACACACACACACACACACACACAAGCAAACGCAACTCACACACACGTGACCACAGTCTCTGACAGCTGAAGCCAGAATGCCAGCAGCAGCACATGATGAGAGAGGCAAATGGGTGGGGGTAAGGGGGAAGCTGGGGTGTGGAGGGATAACTGGGTAGGGGTGTGAGACGGTAAAATGCTGCTATTGGGAGTGTGCATGCACACAGATGAGGTGCAGAGAGGATAGGGTAGCTAGGTACAGTTAGGAGTTTAGACAAGAGGGCAGGTGGGGAAGAGAGAGAGAGAAAGAGAGAGAGAGAGAGAGAGAGAGAGGAAGGGGGGGGGGGGGGGCAGCGGAAAAGGAGAGAAGTAAAATGACTGGGTTTATTGGTGGAATATAGGGCTGTGTAGTGCTGGATGGGAACACGATGGGATAGATGATGTTTGTAGCCAGAATGGAGAACATAGTGGTGGAAGGATAACTGAGACAGGTCATGCATCTACATCTATTGCAGGAATATTAGCCAAGAGGCAAGGAGTAAGAAGCAAAGGTTGTGTATGGATGGACGAGGATATTGTGTAGGTTCGGTGGGTGGTAGAATAAAACTGTGGGAGGGGTGGGAAGAATGGTGGGTATAAATTTCTCATTTCAGGGCAAGACGAGAGGTATTCAAAACCCTGGCAGAGAATGTAATTCATTTGCTCCAGTCCTGGGTGATACTAAGTCATGAGGGGAATGATCTTCTGTGGCCAGATGGTGGAATTTTGGGAGGTTTTGGGTGACCGGAAAGATAAGAAATGACAAGGTTGAGAGGGTAATTATGGTCTGTAAAGGCCTCAGTGAGGCTCTTGCTATATTTTGTATTATCAGACTTGTCTGCACGAGTTCCTTAATCATTTTGACTGTTTCACACCTTTTCATATATGGTACCAACTTTATGATCGTGGGTCTAGGTTCATAAATCATAACGTCCTACATCATACTCTATATCTTCTGATTACGAATGCGCTGCATTTATAACTATTCTCACTTTAAGCTTTTACAATTTAAAATGTCTAAGTTAATAGTAATTATTTTAACTTTTCAGAGCTGCACAACAATATGTCAACAACATTGTCTTTGAATAGAAGAATTATGAGTGATGTACAGTACCATTTTACCAAGATAGAAGAAAAACGAAAATACTGCTACTCTCAAGCAGACATTTTCCATGGTTTGTGGCTCATCATCAAACCTGAAGAGACATCTAAAATAGAAGAATCCCACAACACCTCTGGAATGATGAGGGTTAGGAAGCCAATCTGTATCACCAAAGATCGATACAGAAATTTGAGAAGTCATTTCTCGTGACCTGTCCTCACTGATGTATGCTTCCACTTCAGGCAAATTTAGTCTCAAACTGTAACCAGCCTATCTCTGTCGCCAGTTTCTGGACCAAGTCCTGATTTATTTCCTTTTGTGGTGCCCTCACCCCAAGCTGCTTTTCATTTACAACAACCAATATGTAAATTTTCTGATAATATGAAGCTGGCCACGTAAATAAAAGTATGGCACTACATACACAGCTTTTAAAAATGATTTGCAGGGAATACCATCCTCTCTCTGTAGTTAAAATGTCGTGTGACTGGGGCCTCCCGTCAGGTAGACCGTTCGCCGGGTGCAAGTCTTTCAATTTGATGCCACTTCGGCGACTTGTACGTCAATGGGGATGAAATGATGATGATTAGAACAACACAACACCCAGTTCCTGGGTGGAGAAAATTTCCGACCCAGCCGGGAATCGAACCTGGGCTCTTAGGATTGACATTCTGTCGCGCTGACCACTCAGCTACCGGTGGCGGACTCTCTGTAGTTGATGAAGATACAGAGTACGCTCTGCCCAAATTATAATTTACCAAGTCAAAAAACGTTGTTGAGTTCTCTAATGCCCAGTTTGTATCATGAGTTATTCGATAAAAATAAAAATGATTTGACCACTGAAATGGCAGTCTACCTTATATCTAATGCATGGATGGGTGTAAATAACATTAGTTTCTAGGCTCTCACTCACATTTTATAGATGAGAAGTGTGAATTAAAGTCATACTTGTTGGAGTGCTAACATTTTGAGGACAGACACACTGCAGAAAATATCTCAAACTGGGTAAAGTCTGTTACTGCCAAATACAATATCAATTTTAAAAACACTTCTATAATAATAAACAATGCATCAAATGTGAAATTAACTGCCATGCTTCTGAAACTTTCACATATCCCATGCTGCGTACATTCTTTAGAACTCACTGTCCAACATGCTATTCAGAAGTCCATACAGAAGACCACTGACAAGGTCAAAAGAGTTATGTTTTTTAAGGAGAGTCCATTTACTTTAAGCACACTTGCAAAAAAAAAAAAAAAGACCAACTGAAATTGAAAAAACTTGTACCATTTTGCAAAGATATACTTTAAATAAAGATCCCATAATTTCTGGCCTCATTATTTTAGGTGCAAAATTGATCACCTTAAACTTAAAAGATACAGAGTGGGAGATAATGCAATAGGCTTTACTGATTTTGAAAGATTTCAATGAGGTGACCCAAGAGGTGTCCTCAGAAAAAATGTCTCACTTTCAAAAATGAAAATCTTGCCAAGATTAATGGAACTGCAACTAAAATTCTTTAAAGACAAAAATATACAATGTCCTCAAGAAATAAACTAACTCTCTCTCACTCTCTCACACACACACAAACAAACAAACACACACACACACACACACACACACACACACACACACACACACACACAGAGAGAGAGAGAGAGAGAGAGAGAGAGAGAACTCATTTCTAAACCAGTTGCCATCATAATGCATGGGACTTCTTCAATCTGGTAGGAGTCTGATAAAACTATTAGTCAGCTTCAAGCAAGTCACGATCCAGATAGTGCAGCAATTGTCAAATTAGTCAAATATTTGGCAGAGGGATACTTGCCTAGAAACAGTAATCCCTTAAACTGGTGGAAAACAAGAAAATTACTGTGGTCAGTACTGTATCAATTGGTTCTAAAAGTATCATGTATCACAGCAACATCAGTGTCCTGTGAAATGAATACTTTCAAAAGCAGGACAAGTAGGCACTGAGAAGAGAAACAGACTCACATCAACTAAAATGGGTCAGATTTCATTTATAAATGACAATATTGATTAATTTTTCTTTTTTGGCTATTTATAGGGTTGTAGCCTATCCCTGATGATGTTCAATCCATATATTGAGCAAGCAGTAAAGAAAACAACACAAAAATTGGAGTAGGAATTAAAATCTATGGAGAAGAAATAAAAACTTCGAGGTTTGCTGATGACATTGTAACTCTGTCACAGACAGCAAAGGACCTGGAAGAGCAGTTGAATGGAATGACACTGTCTCGGAAGAAGGACATAAGATGAACACCAACAAAAGCAAAAAAAGGATAATGGAACGTAGTCAAATTAAATCATGTGATGCTAGGGAATTAGATTAGGAAATGAGACACTTAAAGTAGTAAATAAGTTTTGCTATTTGGGGAGCAAAGTAACTGATGATGGTTGAAGTAGAGAGGACATAAGATGTAGACTGGCTACGGCAAGGAAAGCGTTTCTGAAGAAGAGAGATTTGTTAACATCAAGTATAGATTTAAATGTCAGAAAGTCGTTTCTGAAAGTATTTGTATGGTGTGTAGCTATGTATGGAAGTGAAACATGGATTATAACGCCGGAAATGCATATCCTCCTATTTCCATCTATTGCACTGCAAATTTTTTTCCTTATTTTGTTACCTGAAGGTATAACATTTCTGTGTCTTTGTATATTGTAACGGTTTTACTATTTGTATATAAATGCATTTATGTTGATGTATAATTGGTTTGTCTTGTGAATATTATTTGTATTTATACGCTGGGTCTGGCCTAGGGAAAACTATGCTATCGAACGAATACATCGATAGGTCGTGTGGAGAACCAAAGTGTTTCGGATCATTGGTAGTGTTAACTCTGTCGCGTGGAGCGCGGGCAGAGGGGAGTCTGGCTGGGGTAGGGTGGTGGGGCAGGTGTGTTGTGTGACGCTCCCGCGAGTTGCCGCGCTTTCGGGGTTGGGCAGCATGTAATTGCGCTCGACTTGCTGTATAGTTTCTGCCACGGTGTCGCAGACGGGAAGCATTAGCTGGCGCATATCAAGAGCCCGTTTGGCCTGGTGACCGTGTCGAGAAGAAGGCGCACCAACATCCAGCTTCTGCAACAGTGACGGCCGACAATGAGTGACTATCGCCACCTCCTCGATCGACGGCTTCAAACCTTCAATCAACCAACAAGGAAGACTGGAAGCACGTAAAGTTTTAGAACTGTATGGCAGACCTCAACTTTTCAAACTGTTCAATTTTCGTAACTATAATTACAGCAACTTAGCATGAACATTTGTTGCTCATTGTCCCAATTGCATTACCAAGCAGGGTCCCTTCCTTTTCCGGAATGAACCCGAATGTCGTTGAAATTCAAACGCCAGCATTAAAGTAATATCATTCCATTTCACTGCTTTAATTTCAAAGTTCAGTTAAAGTATTCATAGCTGGCTACAATATTTAGATTACACAAGCACAAATTAAGAGTGCGAGTTTTGTTACCATACTTTAGCTTACCTGTGCATCTCAGCTTGGTACGTACTAAATTTTACTATTGTTAATTGTTCAGAATCATTTAATTCAAGTTCAAAGTTAAATCTCTTATTTCTAAATTGCGTAGATTCAAGTAGCTTTGAAATGATTGTTGAGGTAGCCCAAGACTAACCGTATTTTACTGAATTTCAATGTGCTTCAGAAACAAAGCTCACTATTAATTTCAGTCACTAAATTAACTTTCAATTTTCCGGTTTTATTAATTCTTTTGCTAAATTGAGTCAGAGTGTAGCGAAATTTATTACTTCTGACAAACTATCAGTTTTCACACTACACGTGTCAACCTTCAGTTTCCACGCTTCTAGTGCTAATTATATGTGTAATAACTTTTCTTTTTGTTACTGTAGTAATTGTCCATAGGACTGGCGACCGTAATTTCCCCCAAATCTCAAATATATAATTACCGCTAGTTAATTGTTAATGTAATGGCCGCACATTTACTTTCTTAATTAACTTTACCCCTTTTCAAAATTAATTTCCACCAGTTTCATTTGCATTTTTCCTTTCATTTAGATGTAACCCTTTCCTCCCTCTTTACCGACAGATTAACTTCGGTGACGATTGCTTTTCCCAAATTTCCATTAGGTACATGCGGTTTAATTTTTCACTGTCATTAAGGTCGATAAGGGAGGGGGAGGTTACAGGATGATAAACAATTTAGACAATAAGAGAATAGAAGCTTTGGAAATGTAATGCTACAGAAGCATGCTGAAGATTAGATGAGTAGATCACATATCTAATGAGGAGGTACTGAATAGAATTGGAGAGAAGAGAAATTTGTAGCACAACTTGATTAGAAAAAGGGATTGGTTGGAGGGACATGTTCTGAGGCATCAAGGCATCAACAATTTAGTATTGGAGGGCAGCGTGGAGGGTAAAAATCGTAGAGGGACACCAAGACATGAATACACTAAGAAGATTCAGAAGGATGTAGGTTGCAATTGTTACTCAGAGATGAATATGATTGCACAGGATAGAATAGAATTGAGAGGTGCAGCAAACCAGTCTCTGACCATGACAACATGGTAATGCTAAATGTAAATGATGACTGCAGAGACACTTTAATTACAGTTATGTCATAATTCTTATATTGCATTTTTCCAATGAAAGTATCAAAATATAACAACAATCAGTCCTCATTTTTAAATTTTTTCCACTTGATAAAAAAGTATTTAGGATTTTGTTGCAATACTTATAATTGTTACAGCAGACGAAATTTAAAACTTTGAATTTCAAAATTACTACAGACATAACAAAAAATTATTACTCCTCTTTATACGTTCTTTCAAAATAGGACCAAATCAGATAAGGCAATGTGTCTTGCTTTTACTTATTTTTGTGAATGAATGGTGAGTGGTTAGTCATGAAAAAGAACTAGTTCATACCAGTGAGTGACCAGTTCTCATCTAATCTCTGAAAAGAACAGTTTTACCCATCTCTAATCAATAATACGCAGTTCAAATTTGATGTCATTCTGATCAGTAGTAATCTTCCTACAGCATTTTGAAACTGGAACTTTAATTATGGACACCCTGTATGTCAATGACTTTCCAGACAGGTTCTCTTTGCTTATGACAACAACATTATAGTCACTGAACTCCTATTAGTAAAAAAATTGAAACCCTGAAGTATGTTCACAATTGGGCAGAATGTAATAAGTTAACACTGAATATGAAGAAAACAAACAGTACGCACTACAACATTAAGAGGCAAAACAGTCATGTTGAGTATAGATGATAAACTAAAGTGTCACAAACACAACAATTTTAAGAGATGAATTGTGATTGTCAATTGACATGGAATACACACACCAAGGTATTGGCAAAAATAATGCCAACAGAAAGTTTTGCTCTTAGGATTCTATCACCAGTTTGTAACAGCCAATGTCTTGTGTTGACATACTATTCCTACATACTCATTTCTTAGTGATTGGAATTTTGTGTCACAAAACATGGACACAATTTTTAAAATGCATGGGCCGTAAGAATAGTAACAAAAGTATTAGACCACGTCATCCTAAACAATTGTTTACCAAAGTGGGTACCCTTACTGTAACAAATTAGTCTAGCTACCTATCTGTTTTATATACTGAGAAAAACATTACTAAGTATTTAACTAATAGTTATACACATAATGATGGAACACAAGCCAGTTTGGACTTACATTTATTTACAAAAACAAATAAACTTGAAACAGAACTTTCTATTAGGGAATAAAATTATACAATAAATTGTGCAAGAAGATGAAAAAGGCTATTAAAATATATCTGTTCAAAAATGCAGCTACAACATTTTTCATAAGTAATACATACTACACACACAAAGGGTACTTAGAGGAATCAAGATAAGTGGTTAATAATGCAAGGGGATAACTACAACACCTTGTCACATCACAATACATGATTACAATGTAATTCTTTTACAGGAAAACCATGTGCCAAGGTCTATAGTGCATGATAGTAACATCTTTCTCCTAACTTCAACATCTCACTCTTCATGGGGTGCCAACTCAGTTCTTCAGGTGAAGTGTGGACATGAAGACATGCATGGGGCACCACGGCATGTTTACGGATCCAGAATCAATTTTCCGAATGGACTGGAGCTCCTATCATAGCACAAAAAAGGCGAATATGTCCGGGGCAAAATTAGGGATGTAAAAGAATGGCACTAGCTTTTTCACTTAAGACATTTAGATCAAAACATCGTGACATAGTCTCACTTTTTTACTTGTTAGTACTAGTAACCATGTCACATAACATAATGCATCGTGTCAAGTAAAGTAACATGATACATCACGTCATGTTGTATAACATGGCACATGCCATCATGTCATCCAACATGGCATTTGTCATGTTGTGCAATATGATGCAACGCTTCATTAATGTTTAGGATGCGTGCATCCCCCCTCTGGCACACTTTCTATTACAGGTCCACCCCCACAGTCAGATGCAACCCCCTCTCTACAAGCATAAATTAGTGTCTATTTGTTTTTATATTCCACACCATACGTGTATCAGTGGGTGGATTTGGGAGAGAAATTGTCCCCTGAGAGAGAGGGGGGGGGGGAGGAAATGATCCCCCCCCCCCCCTCCAACCTAGAAACAAAAAATTGTTGTAGCATCCCCCAGGAACAAATTCACCTCCAGAAATATTATTTCACCAGAAAAACTTTTTTAGCTATTTCATATATGCTCTTCAGCTATATGATATGTATTGTTTACTATGGCTGACAAATCATCTGCCTTTTGAACACAGGATCAGGAACCTTGCTCTATAAACTGCATGGTGCATGTGTGACAATACATTGCAGTTAAGAGAACTCTATGCACTAGGGAAGTAGGGTTAACTCATAAAAGAGTGTGAATATATCAAGATGTTTTGATTTAATTGTCTTTGAAGCTGGCACATAGGTCAAAAAGCTAGTTCACTTCTTTTACATCCCTAACTCTGCCCAGGACATATTCACCTTCTTTTGTGCTATGTACGAACATTTTTCATTCTAGTTCATTTACCATAATTTTGACACTGGACTGCCATACCTTGATACTTTGGTAACCAATGCAGATTTCTGTTGACAGGCAACATCTGATTCAGCATAGGTCTTTTTATTGTTTTTCAAATGATGTTGCTTGTATCATGGCGGCGGATAAAGCTTCCACAAAGCAATAGGACAACCATTAATTACATGTATTTGTCTACCTTCTCAAAGAATTTGAAACAATTTGCACAAGTTTGAAACACAGAAGTGGCACGCTTTTAATTATTAAAAAAAAAAAAAAGTGTTTCTACACAGAAAAGCCGAATGAAGGTAGATTTTTACAAGTGGGTTTTCAATTTCATTGTAAGAAAGTATTTTTCATTTATATGATTAACTTTAAAAAAATTTCTGCACATTCAATTCATGCAAGAACAAATTTTACGAGCTACATTTAGGTCAACTTTAAAAAATCGTGTCTCAACAACGAGTACAGATTATTGAATTTAAAAAATTCATTTGGACTTTTATTTACCTTAATCAAAAGTTTGAACTGATTCATACAAGTTTAGCGCATACAAATGGCTTTCTTCAAAAACCTTCCAGAAAAATGTGTTTTCTGCATATAAAATCCAAACAAAGCAATATTTTTTCAAATGGTTAAAATTTATCTGAGATCAAGATTGGATACACCAAAGGACCAAATTTGAACCAACAGTCTTGCTCCAGTCCAATGTATTTAAAAGGGACCTGTTTTTGCACATAATATCTGAATGAGGTGGATGGTTTTTGCATGTAAAATCTGAAGAGTGCAAGTACAAATGGTGCCATTAGCCGAGCATTAATTTCAGCCCAATTAAATTTTTTTGCAAAAGGAATTAATCAATCTGCAAAGTTTCCCTAAGTGCTGGTTTGTCATTCAAATCTTGCACAGCATACTGTAACATATCTACAGTAAGACAGCTGTTTGAATGGCTATACAAATGGCCACTGGTCCAGTCTAAACCAAAAACCTTTTACTCCAAGTTACTAACTCAGATAGGAACCAAGCATCAACCAAGGACACCCCCACCCCTGGCCCAAATCGTGATTCTGTGTGCAGCATTTTCATACATATTTGTTAAATCACTTTCTATATCATTATAAGATAAACCCTGGATGAATAAATAAATGTCATGTTAACAATGAGACTGCTGAACAAAATGATCATCAGCTGTATACAATGTGCCAAACTAGCATCAAATAAAATATTCTCATCACATTGTGAAGCCAGTTCTTCAACTATAACTACGCAGCAGTTCCCATCTTCCCCCCAGCTTTACACCCTTGTTACTCATATTACTACAGCAAATATTTTTGTGTTGTTTTGTCACTTTATTATGTCATGTTTTGTACCCAAGCTTCTTTGTTATGCCTCTTCCACCTTATCTCATTTTTTCTCTGATGCTACCTTTCCTCCTATCTGTAAATTATGTGTCTTTTTATGACTAGTTTTTAAAACAGACTTATAGATTCCAAGATATTTCTTTGCTGGTCATTGGAGCTCAGTTTGAAGCAGGACTCAACAGTGAAGACTAGTCTACTCCAGTCAATGAGACTGCAGACCAGAGATGGGTCAAGACACCCCAGACAGTGGTGGGATACCAATCTGACTGTCACCTGCCTTATGGCCTGACTTATCTGGGATGTCATTTCTTTTCATAGCAGGACCTCTTTGGTTGTCATCCCCAGCACCCTTACAGCACAGTATTATGCCAATAATTTTCTACTACCCGTTTTGTTGCCCTTCATGGCAAGCCATCTTGGCTTACATTTCAGCAAGATAATGCTCACTCACACACAATGAGTGTGCCTACTGCTTGTTTTCGTGCTTGCCAAACTGTACTTCGGTCAGCAGGGTCACCAGATCTCTCCCCAAATGAGAACATTTGGAGCAATTTGAGCATGGTCCTCCAACCAGCTTGGGATTTTGATGATCTGATGCACCAACTGGACATAATTTGGCACAGCATCCATCAGGAGGGATCCAACAACTCTATCAATTGATGCCAAGTCGAATAACTGCTCGCATAAGGGACAGAGGTGGACAAATGCATTACTGACTTAGAGCGTAAATAAAATTTATTGTTAGTTATTAAATCCAGTTTCTAGTATCTTTTAGTTGTTCTAAAAATGTGAGCTTTGTTTCGAACAACTCTGAATACAGTATATAGCCATTTTATCCTATAATATTTACACCTCACAGTTGCAATCATGAGTTATTGCCAATATAAAATTACAGTAAATTTAAACTACTGCTTTTTGTCATTGAAACTGCACAAGATCACAAAAAGAACTAACTTTTTTTAAAAAACTTACTCTAGAAAAGTGATCCCTGTCCTTGTGTACATCATAAGAGCATAAACTGCTGACTGAATGACACTTCCCATGGCAATGAGTTGCAGAATCTTTGGTAAAAGACCTTGAGTTTTTAATATTGACCAAGGCTTCTCACCACTTCCTGCCAAGTTTCCAAGAGTCCAGAGGCAAATATCCTTTAAGAGATGATTAGGAAAAAAAGTTCCATTAATTTCACATTCACTACAGACCCTTATACTATATTTCATGATAAAATGCATATTTATCTTTGGGGAAAAAAGTAAAGCAATAAATACACGAAACACAAGCAGAAATATTATCTGATTTACTATAATCACACCATAAATAAGTTGCTTATGACATATCATTACAAGCTTCCAATTAATTATTGATAAGCTGTAGTACACACTATTACTGGCATATATTGTAGCTACATAAAACAATATTTTTGTAGACAGACAGACTGTGGACTTTGAATTTTCTGCCTTGCATTTATCCCGCTACGACACATACATCTAACAATATTACTAGTTACTGAATTACAGTTACTCAAGATGACTCAAAATCACTGTGTAAAATAAAAGGTATACATAGAGAGTCTCTGAGAAACAGGAGCTGCACTTACAGTGCAGTCGTACTCAAGTACAAATACTGACAAGCCAACACCACAAAGAAATTGCATTAGACAACAGATATCCAAGACCAATGGTTGGCCACATACTAGACAAACGACAGGCCAACATACTGCAGAAGATTGTTGACATGCCTCACACCATTACACGTGTAATATCATTTGATAATATCCTGCTATGTTAGTCATCGAAGACAACACGCATTGCTCTCCTGACTGTCAAATGGTTTCATTCAGCGTCTCTCTATGTATAGCCCTACACTTTGTTTTACTCCTATTATGCAGTAATTATGCAGTTAGAAGTTTCTTCGCAGTGATTGGAAGTTCCCTCTCATTATGATCTGTTCTACTAGATGTATATCTATCCTGTGCGTGGTCAACTCCTCTCTTAAATGTGAGCCACAGTTTTCCTACATGCTCCTTCCCTGTACTGAAAGTTTCAACTTCCTCACTGAGATATGACACGACTGACTTTTTGTCTAGTTTACTGAACATATACAGCTTTCTGCTTGTTTTAGTTGTCCTCTGTACTTTGGTAATCATTCTTGCCACAACCATATCACGGTCACTGATCCCAGTTTCGATGTGGAGATCCTCAAGGAGGTCAGGTCTATTTGTTGCCATTAGATCCAATATATTTTCATCAAGAGTGGGGTTCCTAACTATCTGTTCTACCAGGTGTACAACTTTGCTTCCGTCATTTACCGATAGGTGGCGACAACAGTAAGTAGCGGTCGAAAGAAACAGATCGCAGACGTCAGGCAGTTAGCTTGGACCTCGCTCAACATAATATCATTCAAACATTAGTTGATTTGTGTCTGCATCATAAAGTTGTTCTTGATTGAAAATGTCAGTTTATGAGCCTAATTCTCATCATTTGCGGGAGGTGTTAGTCTCATCGAATGTTCTCAAGTACGAATGGTAAGGACGCTATTAGTGAAAGAATGTGTCGTGAATGGTTTCAACACTTCAAGAACGGCAATTTTAATGTCGTAGACTGGCATAGTGGTGAAAGAGAGAATGTTTTCAAAGATACAAAATTGGAGACATTGCTGAGAGAAGACTCGCGTCAAACTCAAGAGGAATTGGCATGATTAGTGGGAGTCACACAGCACGCCATTTCAAAACATCTCAAGGCTATGGGCATGATTCAGAAAGAAGGAACTTGGGTCCCGTGCCAGCTGAAACCAAGAAACATTGAATATCGTTTGTGTGTTTGTGAACAGTTGCTTCAGAGGCAAAAACGGAAGGGATTTCTGCATCGCATTGTGACCGGGTACGAAAAATGGACTCATTACAATAACCCTAAACGCAAAAATCATGGGGATATTCTGGCCATACTTCCAAGTCGATGGCCAAACCGAATATTCATGGCTCCAAGATCATGCTCTGCATTTGGTGCGACCAGCTCAGCATCATGTACTATGAGGTGTTAAAACCAAGTGAAACAATCACAGGTGCTCGTTATCGAATGCAATTAATGCGTTTGAGCAGAGCATTAAAAGATAAACTGCCGTAATACAGCGAGAGGCATGATAAAGTGATTTTGCAGCACGACAACGCTTGACCCCACGTTGCAAAAGAGGTCAAAATGTACTTGGAAACATTAAAATGGGAAGTCCGACCCAACCCGCCGTATTCTCCAGACATTGCTCCCTTTGACTATCACCTGTTTAGATCAACGGCGCATGGCCTGGTTGACCAAAACTTCTGATCTCATGAAGAAGTCACAAAGTGGATCGATTTGTGGATCATTTCAAAAGATGAACAATTTTTTCGACGCGGGATTCGTATACTGCCCAAAAGATGGGAGAAAGTAGTGGCCAGCGATGGAAAAGACTTTGAATGATATAAGTGTAACCAGTTTGTTTCATTAAAGCATCAAATGTTGGGGAAAAAATGGCAGAAGCAAAGTTGTACACCTCGTAGATGGTTTTCAAAGAAGGCATTTAGTAATGTTTCACAGGATGTCTTATCATGCCCGCCACTAACAAAACTGTAATTTTACTAATTAACTCTTGGATGATTAAAGTCTTCACTGATGACTACAGTATGATTACGGATCTTACGTACGAGTGAACTGAGGTTTTCTCTAAAGCTTTTGGTTACATCAGATGAGTCCGGTGGGCGATAGAAGGGTCCAATTATCACTTCAGGCCCACCCCTGATAGTGAATCTTATCCAAACAATCTCACACAGAGTTTCAATGTCTATCTCAGAGGAGTTGAGCTTCTTGTCTACTGTGAGAAATACACCACCTCCAGGTCCCATTTGCCTATCCCTTCCCCAAAAATCTGAGCGCTATCAATTTCAGGTTTCAACTAGTTTTTGGTACCCAGTATTACTTGAACTTCACTGTTTTTAGGATCACTTCAAATGTGACACTTTGTTGTGAATGCTTTGGTAGTTAACCATTAGAATTTTAATGCTCTCACCTGTGAGAGGCACTTCTTTCGGTCTTACACTGGTACTTCTGGGTTTCCTACAGTTACCATTATATGGATAGGATAGAGAGTCGCCTAATCTAGAAATACTCACACACAGTCAGCTACCTGTGTAGTAGCCTCTGACGTGTAGTGCACATCGTGCCATTTAGGGGGACCCTACCATTCTTGACCCTATGGCGCAAGTCCAAGAAGTCACAGAACCTTCAAAGTCTCTGGTTCAGTCCTTCCACTTGACTCAGAGCCAAAGGGCCACGATCAGTTCAGGGGACAATACTGCAAATTGTGAGCTTCAATGAAACTCAAAACTCCAAGCACAAGGCTGATCTTCTAAACTTTCTCTTCCAGTTGCTGAATTGACATAAGTATGACTTCAGAGCTCAGACAACATGCATCATTTGTTCCAACATGCACCACAATCTGCAGTTGGTTGCACCCAGTTCCCTCAATGGCTGCTGGGATAGCCTCTTCAACATTTTGAATGAGGACCACAGGCATACACACTGAGTGTATCTTGTGTCCTTACCTGTTACTTGCTGCAATTTACCTAAGGGGTACCACCACTGGCTATAAGTTTGAACTGCTGACAATTAATAGACCCCTACCATTTTTCATTTGTACCGTCATGACACTGGACAAAACAGGTTTCCCCAAAAAAGATAAAGTGAGTTCCATGGGCTCAGTTTTAATTTCAGTGACAGACAGTACCTTAAACCTGTTGGTTAGAGGGATCAGTACAACACCATGAGTTCTCCCTAGTCACCACCCACTCTATTCAGGACACCTAGATTTACCACTGACACACCACTCACAGTCACGTGAACAAGCACTGACAGATCCTGTACCTTATGCAGAGGAGACAGGATCCACTGAAAAGGACAGTACTCAAGGAACCTCTAGCATGTGTATCACGAGTACACGAGTCTCGGTAGCTCTTCCAACACACCAATTCACAGCAGCTGCCAATCGTTTGACAGTAGCCAGGGCGCTTTCCAGCTGCTTACGAATGTCAACCAAGTCATCCTGTGTTCGAGAACAGCATTCATTGGGGCTGCATTTTGGCTGGTGCAATATATTACAGAGCAGTGAATAATTAACATTAAATTAAGGTCACTGGTTATCTTTTAATCTGTTGTGCTAAAAAAATGCTAATTCTCTATCAGCATTGTAGTAGCAAATACACAAAACGAGATTTCCAATAACGCAACACTAAAACCTGTGGTAAAATTACTAGTTTCTTAAAATGTTTTGAGGTTAATTATAGTTGTTAGCAACTCAAAAACAGAGCCTATTTATGATAAATGTAAATAATTATATAAGGCCACTCCTCTTTAAGGGGAAGCTAGATGTAACACAATATGTTTATTAGAATATCTGCAACAATTACTAAATCGTAAATGCTGATTTACTACAAATTACTAATAGATTACTCAAAGGACAATGGTAGCTTCTGAAAATTCTCAAAAATACACGTTTATTTGCGTTGATATACAATGAAATTCTGGGGTGATGTATTATTTGGCACTAACCGATTTCCTACGTATCCAGAACACTCATACCAATAATCTAGCATATTATATTTTGTAAGCGTCCTAAAATTCTGAAAACTAACTTATTTCACACGTAATTATACAATGAAATAGTTTATGGCAGCACTGCAAATGCCTGAGCTTTCACAACATATCACAATAAAAATGGGTATCGGTACACTCAATGATAAAACTATGCAGAAAGGACGCAAACAGTAAAATATGTGGCTCTAGAATTACAAATCGGCACACAATTCTTGTACATGCGGTCTCAAAAAAAGAAAATTCTGAAATCACCTTTTTATTGTAAATAAATGTATGTATTTAATGGATTTTTCACTTGGCTGTTTCTGTGCACACTTCTACACTGGCATGTCAAAGAACCTGTTGCAGGTAACAATGTGTTGTTTTCTGTACATAGAATCAATTCAGAAGTGAAACAGATTATAACTTTTTGTACACTGAAACACTTCTCTTTACTAGATGTAGATGTTCTGCAGAAATGGTATTTCAGTTAAATGAAGACACAAAGAAATTAAAGACATTAGGTGCCAGTATGCATTTATCTATATCAATGGGGCAAGTTGAAAATTTGCGCCAGACTGGGATTTGAACCCGGGACTCCCGCTCACTAGAAAAATGTGCTGACCACTACGCCATCTGGGCACAGTGGTCACCACAGCTGCATGGACTACCCTAGCACGACTCCCATCAGACCAAAATTCTCAACTTACACCATAGGTGGAAGTTGAAAGAACAGACACCACATGTATCAGTTAAATGACCCACTAATGCGCTGATATTGTGAATGATGATGAAGTTTGCACAGAGTAACATCAACTGGTTAATTAAACAAATAATAAAATATTTTTGTCAAGGTAGAAAGAAGTGTTCTTTAATCAGGATATTGAAAGTCTGAGTTACTAACCCAGTAATGAAAATAAATCTTAATTGAACATGGCCAATGTGATTAGTTAAGACAAGTGCTAACTATATAATAGAAATTTGCAGGAGCCGACAGCCACACGATAAAGAAACGGAATACAGTAGCTCAACAAGGTGAATGATAGTTTCCTTCCAAACAGTCAAAGGAAGTTCACCATCATCATTCACATTGCCCAGAAACTGTGTGATACACAATTTCATTGCATAATTCTCGTAAGTGCACTGGACAATGAAACCATTTTACTGGAGAACCAAATCAATCTCCTCTGCCACTATATTTGCGAAATGTTCTGACCTACAAAACAGTGATAATCAGTCTACTCCCTGACTACTGATTTTGAGTGATTCATGTGTACATTACTGTTAACATCACACCTGACTCATTCACTGCACTGGAAGATTCACATTGGTTTCTGTTTCAGCTCAACTAATAGTAAGTTTCAAAGAACATCCTTGAATCTCTATAGAGAAATTTCTCTCAAGCATTGCTAAAAGTAACAAATGTAGCCAACATACTAACATACACACTTAAGTTTAATCTGGAACATTACCACAATAACAAGCACATTGAAGTTCATTCCTGACACTAAATACCTTTTACAGCTTGCTTTAAATAATAATAGCCAACATACGGAGGAATAGCTGGAATACACTCATTGGCTGTATCTCAATTATGACCTCCCACAGATTCCCTTCACATATAATGATCATAAGCAGAATCAAGGCAGTGATTTATCACTATGCTTTGCACTTAAAGCAAAATTCAGTGATAAATCACAAGAATAAAAATTAGGATTTGAAGTCCTGGTGACAATAAGGTCATTATAATTGGAGCAGACGCTCATGTTCGGGAAAGACAGGGTGGAAATTCAGACATGTCTTTCTCAACTGAATCATCCCAACATTTGCCTCAGTCTAAGGATATCCCAGAAAAGTTAAATGGTCATATGGAAACTTATATCTCAGTCCAGTCAAATGTGAATCTAGAGTGCTGAGCAAAGCATCCATCACACTCAAAACTCAGAAAGCTTGACTAGCTATCATCTACTCTGTTCACGCAACAAAATATCAACCTTATTCACTTTTCTACACAAACCTACACACATGATTCTGAATACAGTTCAAGATTCAGACACTCTACAGTGTGATTAAAGGTCACAGTGCAGTCTCCTACAAGACTGAGTAGCATAGAGCACCCCAGCGGATTGACATGCGCCGGCCATCGACGACAAGGAGACTGGGCCTTCCTCTGTAAGCTCCACCACAGGAAAATAACAATACTAGAAAATGTCGCCATTGAGACCACACGCTGGATATAATATCAACTATCGATTTTTTTACTTGTAATGTATAGTTACTATTTTATTAATTGTACTACAATTATGTTTATGGTAATCGATTTGTCAGGCTGGAAGATTTTTTGGATATTTTATTTTATTGTTACACTTTTTATACTAGCTTATACAGGTTGTACGTTTTGCCTAGTCAGGCATTTTATTGTCGGACACTCGTTTTGCTGTGGGAAGTAATTTAAAAAAAAAAAAAAATTAAACTAATGACTGTGCATGCCGCAATTTAATCATCACACTGGCGACACTGGTTTAATATGCACTCTGACTAAAGTGCCCTCTGCTGGCATCAGTCTCTTGTAATACCAGACGGAATCTGGGTATTACCAGCATGTACCATGTACTCACATGTTTAACTTGATGATGATTTACATCAGAAAATTTTAATTGTATGTATGGCTGCTATATGTGGCTATAAACATTTCATATTTTATATTTTATGTATCACTAAGACTTGTTAGATTTGGCTTTAACTTATTGAACCTGTCGCTTGCACAGTATTTATCTTTGTAACAGATCTGAAGATGGCAGTATGGTGAAACCGGTAATGAAGTGTAAGAAATCTGTGTGACCAAGATGGACTTATGAAAATAAAGTGCCAAAAAAGATTGCGGGCTCATTTACAGACTTTATGTCTTCAATTAATAAATAACATCCCTGTAATGGACTGGCCTGACAGAGTCATGGCCTGAATCCAATATCACACCTTTGGGATGTTTTGGAACGCCAACTTCATGGCAGGCCTCACCGACCAGCATCGATACCTCTCCTCAGAGCAGCACTCCGTGAAGAATGGGCTGCCATTCCCCAAAAACCTTCCAACACCTGACTGAACGTATGCCTGTGAGAGCAGAAGTTGTCATAAAGATTAAGGATGGGCCAACACATATCGAATTTCACCATTACTGATGGAGGGGGCCACAAATTTGTAAGTCATTTTCAGTCACATATCTGGATACTTTTGATCACATAGTGTAGTTCTGGGTCCACATTAAACTCTTTATTGTCCTTTAATGGGCAAACTGAGAGCATAGCACTTGCCAAGTAAAATGCCATGGCATTCAAATCACCCTTCATATTGAGTTCAGCATTACTTTTTATGTGAACCCAAAGATAAGATGTTTAGCGACTGTTTTAAAGATCAGCGAACTAAAAAATTTTTTCCTGTGTGAAAATAGTGATTATTTACGAATCGCTGCAAGTTTCATCTAATTAAAGTGTCTTCTTTTACACCAGAGCCAGTATTTTTTTCTTGTTACAAAGAAAAACATATTATTTCACTTTTCTTAATTTATTTTTACCTTTCCGTTATATTTAACTACATGCAGAGCCAGTTATACGTACAAGTCACTACTCGAATTTGAACTTTATATACCCATACATTCAGTAGGTAGTCCCTCTGGGACACGTAGAAATATGATAATTTCTAAGATTTTTGTACACAAATGTATCAAAAACTTCCAAAGAGGACATAACTTGAATGTGATCTGCTTCCAGTACAAATGGACCAAGCTGGAGACTTCCAATGAAATGGTGTGAAATCTTCACTTCTGGAAAATATTTCTTGTGACAGCATGAAACATAAGGCATGATGAGTGGGATTACTACTACCCTATAGCATTTCAGAGACTGGTTATGCCATTTACATCTGCCACTACAACCTTCAATCCAAATACATGCTGTCATCATCATCATATCACCGGCAAAGTCCATGATCAATGCCACAAACGCAAATTGGCCTGATATTTATTTAGTTTTGGTCATGTGACATCTTGAACAGATATAGTAAAAAAAAAAAAGATACAGAGGAAATAAAGATTACATATAAATAGAAATAATAATAGATTTTATCACATGTGACTGCTCTGGACAAGTTTAATGTAAATGATTATGTTAATACAGTACCATATGTAAAATAGGTGTGATTTATCAAACACAGTTCCTGTAATATATCTGGTAATTTTACATTATAAGATTCCACTTTAAATGACGAGGAATTCGTTTACAGAGTAGAAACAGTGGTCCATCAGAAATGACTTCCACATTTTTTTTGAAACTTTCTTCCTTTAATTACTTGGCATTGTTAGGGAGGTGATCATAAAACTGTGTGCCTCTATGAAGAACACTTTTCTGGAAGACTGATGCCCTGGCCTGGTAGACATGAATGTTACTGCAGTTTCTCATTTATAACTGTGCACAGAGCTGTTTTGCTGATATGAATTGGAGATTTCTAAACATTCTCTTGAAAAGACTGTCATTTCAAACATGTACAGGCTTGGAAGGTTCAGTATCTTTAATGTCGGGAAACAAGGGAGACATGGGTCTTGTCTCTCGATGTTGCATATGATTCAGATAGCTAATTTTTGGGTTTTGAATATGGACCAACTACAAGGTGCATTATCTCAAAACATTATTCCATATCTAACTGCTTATCTGATGTGTGTGTGATATACCTGTATTACTATTTCTCTGTTACAGCTTGTGTTTAATATCTGTAGCATATAATAGATTGATGACAGTTTAGCTGTAAGTACTTTAATATGTGTGTTCCATTTTCGTTCACTCTGCAGATATCTTCCCTGAAATTTCACATCATCAATCAATTTTAAGTTTTTGTTATTTATTCTCAATGAGTGGTCATTTTGTTGCATAGGGCGGAATATATGAAAGTTCATGGTTACCATTTTTTCAGTGTTTCTTACAAGTTCATTTCTTTCAAAATAATATATCAGCTCCAACAATGGTGTGTCTGCTCGCCCGTCTAGCCATGCAGTCTAACGCGCTGCTTCCCGAGCAGGAAGGTGTGCCGGTCCCCGACACAAATCCACCTGGTGGATTAGTGTCGAGGTCCGATGTGCCGGGCAGCCTATGTATGGTTTTTCAGGCACTTTTCCACCTGCCTCAGCAAATGTGGGCTGGTTCCCCTTATTCCACCTCAGTTACACTATGTCAGCGATTGCTGCGCAAACACTGTCTCCATGTACGCATACACCATAATTACTCTACCATGCAAACATCTGGGGTTACACTCGTCTCGTGTGAGACGTTCCCAGGGGGGTCAACTGTGAGCCAAACCGACCACCAACTCTGGGTTCGGTGGGGGTGGTGGTGGTGGTGAGGGGGTGGGGGGGGGGGGCATGAACTGCTATGGTCTGTTGCAAACCACTGTGGGCTACGGTGGGACAAAGCCTCTCTGTTGTTTCTAGGTCCCCAGTTTAAGTACACAATGGTGTGTCTGTAGATTACTTGTTTAACACTGTAATCAAAATACTGGTGTCATCAGCAAATGAAGTTTTCTGTTTGTCATGGACAGTCTCACGCAGATCACCAACAAGCAAAAGAAAGATGACTGGACTTAATGTTTATCCTTGTGGCACGCCAAATTTCATGGTAGCTTTTTCTGATGAGTATACTGTTTTTCTTAAAATACTTCCAGTTATTTTATCTTGTTTAAGAACAACATTTTGTTGTTGGTTGGTAAGATATGACCTAATCCATTCATTTGGAGTAACTCTAACTCCCTTTCCACTTTCTTTCCAACTTATGTAATACAACAGCATGATCTATAATGTTAAATGCTTTGCATAGGTCCAAAAATATTCCAGGAGCAATTTCCTTTCCATCTATGGCTTTTAGTGTAGCATACAGGAATTCGTAGAGTGCTGTGGTTGTGAATCCTGAAACCAGGCTGGTGATTTGACAACAAAGAGTTTTTGTTAATAAGCTCTAGCAACATATTATACAAGACAAGCCACTAAGCCGAGCTACTGACTTGTAATTGTGAACATTGCCCGTGGCTCCCTTTTTGTGCACGGGAGTTACCTTTGCAACATTTAGGAGATTTGGAAATATAACTGAGAATAAGGAGTGATTAATAATAAATATGCTTCAGCAGGTCTACAATATTATGTCCTGTTCAGTTTATAATACAGGCCAAAATGACATGAAAACCACGCGAAAGTTTCTTTAATGATCTAATTGCCAGTGTAGCTCATTGTGTCTGACTTTTTTGAGAAACATAGATCCATTGTGTGGCTTGTGGTTTTTATAGTGGTACATGTTAAGAGCCTGAAAGTTACTTTACATAAGATTTGCTATTCTGCTAAAGTACTCATTAAAATATTAGCTACTGAGGTGATATCAGATACTTGTCCATTTTCCAGATTTAGGTTAATAATTTTTGTCACTGGCTTGGTGCCTGTTTACGATCTGATGATGTTCCATGTTGCCCACGACATGTTTTTCATTTTGCAGATGTATTCATCATTACCCCTATTTTTTGATCTTTAACAGCTTTGTGGTAGACACTCTTGACATAATTTTGCATTTTTAATGATTCAGTTTTTTTCCTTTGTATGGAGAAATCTTTTCTTTGTGCTGGAGATTTTTATACTTGACGTGATCCAACTTTTGTTTCTAGTTGGTTTTAATTTACATTGTTGAAGTGGGAAGCCTATGTCAAAATGGTAATGATATGTACCATGAAAGTTATTGAACATTTTACTTTCATCTGCTTCATTGAACACCTCATCCCACACAAACAGTTTTTTAAACAATGGAAAATCCAGGATGGAATGTAATATTATTATGAAAAGGATAGTTGCTACTCACCATACAGAAGAGATGCTGAGTTGCAGATAAGCACAACAGAAGACTGTCACAAAATGAACTTTCACAAAATGAGCTTTTGGCCAGCAAGGCCTTTGTCAAAAATAGACAACAGACACACACACACACACACACACACACACACACACACACACACACACACTTTCACTCACACACTCACGCAAATGTAACTCACAGTGAGTAGAGTTTAAGAGTGTGTGTGTGTGTGTGTGTGTGTGTGTGTGTGTGTGTGTGTGTGTGGTGTCTATTTTTGACAAAGATCCTGTTGACTGGAAGCTCATTTTGTGACAGTCTTTTTTGTTGTACCTATCTGTGACTTAGCATCCTTGCGATATGATGAGTTGCTACATAATAAAATAGTTTTTTGATTGATGAAAAGCTCTTAGGTTTCTAGCCAAGTGGCAGTATTATAGACCACAACATTTCGGTGAGTAACATACTCATCATCTTCTGGCGAAGTGTCGAGATTTTGCGGGTGACATCCTACTTATACGAGTGATGTGATCCCCTCCACCTAGCTTTGGATGCTGGGTTCAGAGAGTGGCTTGGCTTTGTGAAAGACTCCCTTAAACTCAGCGTACCAGGAATTTACAACATTGCCTGCGACTGCAGTCAACAGTACATTGGACAAATACAGCAATGTATTGTTAACCACTACGAGGAACATATTGAGCATGTGCAACTGGGACAGACAGAGAAATCAGTGATAGGACAACAAAGCATCAAAGAATACCACATATTTGACTTGGAGAACACCAAGGTGCTCTGCCAAGCCGCCAGCTATTGGGACAGTGTCATAAAAGAGTCCTTAGCAATTTGGATTCACGAGAGTCTTGTAAACACAGACAAAGGACACCAACTGAGCATGGCATGGAATCCAGCAATAGCAGCAATTCATCGGAGCATGCCTACCACTGTTCTCCTCACAAGACAGGGCTGGAATGCTCTGACAGAGATGAGCACAGCATGCCCGCTACCATCACGACTTCTCCCCTCACCCTGAACACTGACCTCTCTGTACCATGCCTCCCAGAGCCAGGTGGAATGGGGCACACCACGGTTATATGTAGGATACAACCCACGAAACTTTTTCGTTGAGGGCAACCACAGATGAAGTAATAGACATTTCAGAAGTGAACTGCTTTCAGCCATTTATGTACACATACAGCTGTAAGCAATTTATTTGTGAAACATACTTCATCCCATGTTTCCCAGCTTAGGTGGCACAAATTTGCTATATTACCATCACTGTGATCACTGCACCCAGTCATTTTGATGGGTGGTATTTTCTCTGTACATAATTCCATTACTGGCAGAGCCTCATAATCACCGTAGCCCACATTTATTGTTTTAGCGCTGTATGGGAAGAGGGTTTCTTGAATAAAAATCTATTCTAGTTGAAGATGTCTATTCTAGTACAGTTTTACGATGCTTAGAGATTCTTGTCTGTGCATTTGCTGTGGGGATTAAAGTGAAACTCTTTGACATGGACAGTAATTCCTCTCTGCAGTTTGAGGATTTCAAAAAATCAATGTTAAAGTCACCACAGATGATTTTCTTTTTCATTGGATCTAGACTACTTAACATCATTTCAAATTTACACAGGAAGTCTTGGAAGTTGCCGACACGGGATCTGTGTTCTATTTCAATGGTAAGGCTGATGTCATAAGTTCAATAGCTGGCTTTTCAAATACTTTATCCTTAATCAAATCAGAATGTTTGATGTATCTAATAGCAACTCAGACATTAAAACAAGGTGCTGGATGATCTTCTTATTACTGACAGATTCCTGGACTTCAGTTATTTATGTAGTTGAACACTTATTTTTCTTCTCTTGGTTATCTGTTTTTGGTTCCAGGAATTCTGTAAAAACATACCAACAGTATCGATGAACAGTTACATTCTAAATGCTTCTCTCTCCCACTGTAAAGTTTCAGGCACCTATCTAACGGTAACTAAAAATATCACACATTTTTATTTCAACTTGCTGCCCATTTTCATTGAATAAGTCTCAATTCCTTGATTGGAAATGTTAACTGCACATCATTTTCTTTTTAACCCTAGATTGTGTTCACCTTACTTACAACTCCATTGTGATGCTCTCTATTGAGCTGGATATTTGCGTCTATACTACTAATCTACACTTTTCTGTAGTTTTCAATATCTTTCCTCTGACTGAATTTCCTTAATCTTCTACAGTTTGTTAATTTGAAGGATAAACATGAGAACTCCTTTAATAGAGGTAACTGACTCATAAAAGTTGCTTTCTTCATCATTTTATCCATTTATTCTATATATAATAACAGCACATACTGGTTATCCCCTTCATAGGACATGTCTTCTATCAACACACACTTCATAACTTTGCTCTAAGCAAATATATAAAAACAATATTTCCCACTGTATATGGTTAGGGCAATTCTGGTATTAATAATAATAATAATAAGAAGAAGAAGAAGAAGAAGAAGAAGAAGAAAAATGATGAATTATTTACCAGGAATACATGGCTGAAGCAATCCAACTGTGAAATAAGATAAGGTGCAAATGCTTTGGTTAGTTGCATTCCAACTTTTTCATTTCCAAGTGCAAGATTGCAACAGCAGTTGATAGCTTCCAACTTGTATGGTGTTTTATGACCTGCAAAATGTTACTGGTGCAATGAATAATGATCAGTCCAAACTTACTATCTGTACAGAAAATGCAGCTCCATATACCATAATTTTTAACTGAACAAGATTTGTTGAATGAAATTAAAGATTTGCTTAACAGTACTTCTTCACTTCTTTTGCAATGAAACACAGTACATTCAGTCTCTGCTGGTGCATATGATGTTTTAGCAATAAATGGAACAATAGTATTCAGTAATATTGAAGGTTATTTTTAAGTCTTTGAACTGTTAATAGTTAGTAAGTTGTCTATTGATAGAACATAGTTAACACTGTACGAAATAAATTAAATGCTTACATTTCTCCTGGTAAATACTCATTATGCATACTTTTATCAAATGAAAAATTCAAATGAGAAAACTGTTAAAATTATCACACAGAGCTGGCCAGTGCAACAGGTACATTTTGTACATTAAAGGTGATTAACTAGTGAACAATTCTTTGAAATTTGAAACATGTTACGTAGTTGGCATCTGTGATGTTTTTCTTTGTATGTTTCAGTTGACTGCAAATGTAATGGAGTGAGATCAGATGACAAGACACATCCTGAAGCACGAAAAAATAGTCAATCTGATGATGAAGGAAAGTCTGGGAGGTAAAAGCTGTAAAGTAAGATCAGTGTCTGTTACAGCAGACAGTTTCAAGTGGATGTAGGTTGCTGTAGTTTTGCCGAGATGAACAGGCTTGCACGTGATAAGACTGGAATGGACCGCTGCATCAAATGAGTCTTCAGACTGAAGAACACAACAGTGTTTCTGTTGTAGATGTCATTTGAGAGTTTTGCTTACTATATGCTGTTTAGTTCTGGTGGGTGAAGCCTTGGATTGCAATGTTTACTACACATATTGATTCTAATACTGTCTTGAGCAGTGACATCACTGATGTCACTATTTTTAATGGAATCTGTGGTGTCAGAATTATTTATAGCATATCATGAAGCAAAACGTTTCGAGTGTGATTTTACTCATGGCATGCAAGTGATGTCATTGCAGTAACTATGGTGGCAACTTGAACTAACAACTGTAAACAACAGATGTGCATTCGACCAGTCAGTTATCAGCACACATTCTTAAGTAGTGGATAAGGCCACAGTGTATTGACATTGTTGTGTCACAATGGAGCGACATCTCTAAATCAAATGTTCAAGACTTTCTTTAGAATGTTTTGAAAAAGGGAAAAGTGTGTGCGTTTGTCCCAAACATCTTGACTCACAAATAAAAGTGACACGCAGATACAGCTTGACTGAAAATCAAAACATGACCAATCTTTTCTAGGAGATCGTCATCATAGGAGATGAGACTTGGTGTTACCCATAAGAACCTAGCACAAAAAAGCAGAAAATGACATGAAAGGTGAATGTTTTGGCAACATAATTGACATTCAAGCCAATGAGAGATGCAATTAAACATCACCCCAAAGACAGTTTCACATGGTTGTACGAGTGTTCTGTGCAATGTATGTAAGTGTGTGTGAGTGGGGGAGAGGGAGGGGGCGGACTCTGTAGTAAAGCATTAAAACCGCTATTTACTGTTTCCCTATTTTTTATCAATCCACACTCAGAACTTTTTGAAATGATGAGGTAGAGAAGTTGATGGTTTGATTGTATTTTAGCAAAGCAAATGGCTGTATCACAACAATCATTTTCTTAATACACTGTGCATTCCACTGCTATGTTTACATTCCTGGCTCTGAGCACTATGGGACTTAACATCTATGGTCATCAGTCCCCTAGAACTTAGAACTACTTAAACCTAACTAACCTAAGGACATCACACAACACCCAGCCATCACGAGGCAGAGAAAATCCCTCACCCCGCCGGGAATTGAACCCGGGAACCCGGGCGTGGGAAGCGAGAACGCTACCGCACGACCACGAGAATTTACATTCCTGATGAACACCACTATGTTCCCACTACAAGTCACTGATCTAACACAACACAACATAAAAATTGGACTTACATGATTTATCACTATTCAAAGAATCTACACAATTCCACTACTTCAGATTTTGCCAGATTTCCAAAAGAAATTGAAGTCTTAGTATTTCAAATCAAAGCTGATAACCATGTAATGAAACTCTTCTGTTCTCAAAAGACTATTCCATGCATGTACTATTAAATTTACATCCTGATCATAGTAATCAAAAACAAATATTCAAACCAAATAAAAATATTCAATGATATGTAATTTGAGATTACCCACACAAGTGAAAAAGGGCTGAATTCCAAGTTTCAGGATTGTGTGCAATGGAGATAACAATAAATGACATTAAAACAGGTATTTCAAACACATAATAATGGTTTCCAACAGAGAGATCAGATTGAACAATTCCACATTAACAACTGCACTCTACACAGAGTATTTAACTGGGAAAAACTGATCATAAAAAAACCAGGTTTGGGGAATGCAGGATTTTTCAAAAGTAAGACTGAAGAATGAAAGGCACTGTTTAACCACATGGTAGTTCCTTTTGTGTGTGTATATTAAATATCCACACATATTCCTAAGTCTCCAACCAAACCTAAGAATCAGCTGTAAAGCCAGTATCATCCTGGACTGCGAAAACTGAATCATATCCTTTGCCTGGGCTTTGGCTACTTGTCACTCTGCCTGGAAATGATGAACATCCTATCCACACTTCCCAAGGTGGTACTTCACTTCTTACTAAATCTATGCAATTTCTTAGTCCATCCTCAGTCCTCACACCACATTTATTTCCCACCTCTTGCTACACTACTCATGTGGAAAAATAAGGTGCAAAACTTGACTAATCCACCCACATTGCACATGTTACTCCAGTCCCATCTCAGGCTCATTGTACACAGAGGTGATAAAAATCATGAGATATCTCCTAATATTGTGTCAGATCATCTTTTGCCCAACACACTGCAGCAACTCTACATTGTGTGGACTCAACAAGTTGTCAGAAGTCCCCTGCCTCTAAAGCTGTCCATAGTTGCCAAAGTGTTGCTGGCACAGGATTTTGTGCATGAACTGACCTCTCGATTTTGTTCCATAAATGTTTGATGGGATTCGTATTGGGCAATCTGCGTGGCCAAGTAATTTGGTCAAATTGTCCACAAATTTATTCAAACCAATCACAAATAACTGCGGCCCAGTGGCAATTACATTTGTTTGGGAACATTAAGTCCATGAATGGCAGCAAATTGTCTCCAAGTAGCCAAACATAAACATTTCCTGTCAATGATATGTTCAGCTGGACCAGAGGACCCAGTGCATTCCATGCGAATACAGCACACACCATCATGGAGCCAGCAGAAGCTTGCACAGTGCCTTGTTGACAACTTGGGCCACGGCTTTGTGGGGTCTGTGCCACACATGAACCCTATTTTCAATTGTTACCAACTGAAATCAGGACTCATGTGACCAGGCCACGGTTTTCCAGTGAGCTAGGGTCCAACTGATATGGTCATGAGCCCAGGAGAGGTGCTGCAGGTCACGTCGTACTGTCAGCAAAGGCACTTGCATCGGTCATCTGCTGCAATAGCCCATTAAACCCAATTTTTGCCGCACTGTCCTAACAGATACGATCACTGTAGAGCCGACATTGATTTCTGCATTTACTTCACACAGTGTTACTTGTCTGTTAGGAATGACAACTCTATGCAAATGCCATTGCTCTCGATTGTTAAGTGAAGGCCGTCTGCCACTGCATTGTCTGTGGTGAGAGATCATACCTAAAATTTGGTATCCTCAGAACACTGCGGATCTCAGAATATTAAAAGAACTAATGATTTCTGAAATGAAATGTCCCATGTGTCTAGCTCCAACTACCATTCCACATTTAAAGTCTGTTAATTCCCATCATGGGGTCATAATCCCGCCAGAAACCAAGTCACATGTATCATCTTGTAGTAAAGACAGCTCCACCAATGCACTGTTCTTTTATACCTTTTGTACATGATACTACCACCACCTGTATATGTGAAAATCATCATCCCATGATTTTTGTCACTGCAGTGTACAGCACAGACAAGGCCACCTCTGAAATCAGTAAGCTGTAATTTCTGAACAGCATTTTATGTAGGCATGACCACCGACCAGTTGTCCACTGGAATGAATGGCCACCCCCAAAATGTGACCAGGAGCAGAGTTGACCACCTTATGTCAGAAAATGCTGTGAAGCATGTAAGCTCCTCCCATTATACGCTTAAGAGAGGTATACTAGACATACCACAATTCCTTTCACATGTGGAGAGGTGTTGTTGAACAGACTTACAAAAGTTTTGATAAGGAACCCATGTCCAGAAATGTACCATTTGGATACGAAATAAGTTTGAAGATCGGCTAATTTTCAAATCTTCTGCTTCACGGTACAACCGAAGATGGTAGAGCCACACAACGCATATACTGAGTATGTTTTCTGGATCACTTCAGTACATCAAATATCATTTTCATCAAACTACAGCAACAGCTGCAAGAAGTTGGTATATTCACAACTAGCAGCATTAATTGTTGTGCTCTATGGATGCACACCAAGGTTTGTGAATTATGTGTATGACAGCACATGTTACAAATACACCTTGTGCAACAAAGAGCAAGGTTGCCATGTGGATGAGCTTCTTAGAGCACACAGGTCAGAATTCTTTGTCTTCGCTGTGCACTATAACATGGCAGAGTGGGATTTGATCCAATCCATATTCACTTGTATGCCTAATACCACAGTAGCATATCCTACTTGCACACTGTGTGCATTTATATGTTAAACATTATGTGAAATTTATTTGAATTTACATTTGATATTTAGTAACTTTCAATCATCTATAGAACAGTGCTATACATATTAGTTAATTATAAAAAATTCTAATATTGACGTCACTTGAATATTACTAGTATTGAGTCTTAATGTTTTTCTACATCAAAAGTCATACATCTCACAAAACACAATGTTGACAAAGGTGCTGAGATTATATCATCATTATACTGCACGTTGTAACTGGAAAGTAATTTGTATATTAATTAAAAACAATGATGCAAAATGTCATGCTGCATAATTTCTAACAAAGCTCATAAAATAATCTATAATATTATTACGTCAAAAGCATACTTAAAAGTAATGAAAACAATCAATTTTTGACAATATACTGTAACTGGATAGGTAAAAAATCTACTCACCAAGTGGTGGCAGAACACACACGTAAGAAAAGGTTTTAATTATGTAGGCTTTCAGAGCCAGTGGCTCCTTATTCCAGCAGAAGGGTAGAAGGGGAAGGAAGAGGGGCAAAGGAAAAGGACTGGGGAGGTCTAGGAAAAGGAGCAGATTTTGGAAAAGTCACCCACAAGTGATATTCACCAGATGGGACAGGAATGAAAGACTGATTGTTGGGGATTGTACGGGATGAGTTTGACAATCTATTCAAATCTTATCCAATGCAGTCCCGAACAATCAGTGTCTTCTTCTCATCCCATCCAGTAAGCCTTACTTGACCCACAGTTGTGGGTGACTTTTCCGAAATATACCTCCTTTTCTACACCTCTCCATTCCTTTTCCCCCTCTTCCTTCCCCTTCAACCCTCTGCTGGAAGAACGAGACACTGGATTCGAAAGCCTGCATAACTGTAACCTTTTTTTAAGTGCATGCTCTTCCACCGCTTGGTGAGTATGTTTTTCATCTATCGAATTACTTTGTTATATAAAGCAGTTTACGACGTACGTAACTTTCTTCAAAGTTATTATTTTTACATGTAAATCAGTCAAAGTCATATGTTCAACAATGCAGTGTAATGTGAATCATTACAGCAATAAATAAACTTCAGTACAAGCTATTGGTGATATTAGTTTACAACAGGAATGCACAAACTGCAGCCCACCTCCCACTGTTCACTATTGTAAACTTTTTAAACTTTAATATTATTCTTTCTCATCTTCCATTCTCTCCCAGAAAGGGAAATGATGGGCCCTTGCAGAACTTAATTCTTTTGGGGCCCTGCAAGTCTAGCTGGCACTGGGGCAAGGGACCCCAATCCAGAACAATAACTTGTTGATCGCAATATCTTATTTCTGAACTTCCACAATAATGTAGTCAAGTGAACGTGTGGGTGCATAAGAAACAACATTGTTTAGCCATCAATGGTTCACTTATTCTATAGTGCATACCTTGCATCACTGAGCTTCATCAGCAGACCCAATAACAGGACTGAACTTTTTGCAATGAAGTTTAGTAACAATTTGATACATTTCTGTGAATCAGGAAGCATTTACTTCACAACCATCGGCCAATAACAGCGTAACCAAATTTTATACAGTAATCTTTTTGTAATTAAAATTTTGTTTTTCTCTTCATAAGCACTGTTGTGAGAATTCGGTGTCTCCATTTGGAGAACGTCTAAATTTAAACCTAGAATGGACGAAGAAGGACCAAGTAGGCTACATATGAGAAGTGGCAGTTTCAGGGTAGCTGGACTAAAAGATATTTTTTTGTGAAATGACTGAACAATATCATTTGCCTTATTTGCAAAAGTCTTTCATCTGTCCCAAAAGAATACAACTTACGGAGACACTTGAAAAAGTCTGCCGTCTGCATTTTCTGAATTGTCAGAAGAATTATGCAAACAGAGAATTCCTACCTTGAAATGAGAATTGGCATGTCAGCAAGTGATGTTCAGAAAACCTGTTAAGGATTTAGAAATTGTAACAGAGATAAGTTTTGCAATATATTTTCTTATAACAAAAAGTTGCTGGGCATTTACTGATGGAGATTTTGTCAAAAATTGTTTTGAAACATTGCTAGAAAGATTTGCCTGGAATCAGTTAAACACTTTAAGAAAATTCAGTTAAATTGGATGTCTGGGAAAAGGAGAATTACTGCTCTCTCGAGCAATACGAAGGACCAGTTAAAAATTTGCTCAAAGAAATTTGCTTGCTTTTCATTGATGAATCAACTGACATCACCTCCACACTCCTGTCATTAGCATTTGTACATGGAATAATGCATTGGAACAGTGTTCAAACATTGATTTGTAACTGACTAAGTTAGCAAGTATTACAACAGCTTCCACAGTAGGAATATCGGTAATTTTGGATTGGCATCATAACTAAAAAAGCATTTTGGTATGCACAGTGATGATTTGATATCATTACACTGTGTAAACCATCGTGAGACTTTGTGCCCAAAGAAAGCAGATTTTGAACATGTCATGAAAGTTGTGGTTTCAACAATTAATGTCACAGAAGATCACAGTCTCAATCACAGAAAGATTAAAACTTTTCTTGAAGACATTGACAGTGATTACAGTGATCTGATTCTTGACACAGAAATACCTGTGAGATGGTTAAATCACGGTCAAATGTTAGAGCAAATTCTGAATTTAACTGATGAAACCGAAATTTTCATGACTGAAAAGAACAGAAACATCTCTGAATTTAAAAAAAATAAAAATAAAAAATTACAAACTGATTATGTGACATAATAACTTTGACTGATTTTACCAGTTATTGAAATACTTTAAATATGCAGCTTAAAACCAAAAATCAGTTGATTAATCAATTCCATGGCTATATCATATGTTTTCATTAAGTTAAATCTGTTTCAAACCACAATAAAGAAGAGTAATTACATCCATTTTTCTGATTACAAGAAAGTGTCAGAAAACTTAAAAAGTAAAGTCTGGGAGGGAAAGGGGGGTAGAGAGAGAGAGAGAGAGAGAGAGAGAGAGAGAGAGAGAGAGAAAGGCAAAGTTCTGCATTCCAGCACTAGACAGGCCAATTGAGCCATACCAACAGTGACATAGGATGTGGTATGGAAGCTCATGTCGTGAGCGCATTTCTCTCCCAGTCTCTGTCAGGTTTCCTGACTGTGGATAATCAGTCATTTCACCGCTCTTGATAAGGCAAAGTCTTTGCTCGATTTATTTAGCAGCCCTTTTGCTGCTTTGCTTCTAAATGCACATGAAGAGGTGAAGTTGGATCTCGTCAACTGGCAAAACAATGAAACACTGTGAATTACATTTGATGAAGAAAATCTGTTGAATTTCTATCGTTGTGTTGACAAGGATAATTATAAGTTATTTGTATGTAATGCATTAAAATGTGCTAATCTCTTTGTGTCAACTTACTACATCTTAATTATACTTTTTCTAAAACACAAGAAATGTCTGCAGTGACAAGCAGTTATATAAAATCCCACATAATAATTACAATGTGAACCCTGTCCTGTTGCAATTGAAAGTATCTTCATGCAAGCTGGTATAACTAGTAGGTCACAGTGTCTGCTTTGACGGGAATGAACTGATATTGTCCCAAGATAAACCCACTTTAGAGCGGGGGAAAGTGGGAAGACTACAAGGCAAACTCAGTAAAAAATGAGAAACTGTCTTAGGTAGCAGAAATGTATTTGAAGTGTAGCCTGTTCATGTAAGTTCCAATCTCATTGGGCTTGATTTTCATCCATGGTTAGGGAATACGGCAGATGCACAACGGTGGCACTGGCAAATTTTGTTGGCGATTTAGGATGATGTCTAACACATCAGTGTGGTCGAAAATGAGTAGGTCGGTTGGCGCCTGTACCTTAGCCTACCAAGATCATCTGGTCTAAATTCTCTGTTGTGTTTTGTCTGGGTTCATCTCAAAAGTGAAGTATACAGCACTACCAGTGATAAGGTCATAGAACTGAACTAGTGAACCATGTAATCTTGTCAAGGTTTCATATGAAAGAATTCTTAATTCACTGCAGGGATGAGTGCAGCATGGAAGGACAACACATCAAACACCTCCTCTAGCAAGTATGGGTAAATGTACAGTAAATTACAACATGTAATTTGCTAAACTAGTATTGTAGAGGATCTTCCAAAATATTTACAACTTTGATAATGTACATCTCAGAAATGGGGATGGCATTTTTATAATGAAAATGGCCATGACCCTCCCCCCCCCCCCCCCTTGCAGATGGCACAGTGTGTGGAATGGTTGATGGCAACCAAATCTGTCACACAGATCCATGGAACTTCTGGACACGTTACATAAGCACACCGACATGACATTTGACCATCAGGCAGTGGAACACGAGGTTCACAGAAACCAGGAGTGTCATGAAGAGGACAGGTTCTGAGCATCCAAGCACGAATGCTTGCAAATGTGATATGGGCGCAACAGACATTTATCTGGAGTCCAACAGAACCAATCAGTCAGGCATCCTGACAGCTGCAGCTACAACCAACCACAGAGCACAGGGTGCTACATAAGAGACTGTAGTTTCATGCTTACAATGTGCAACTGCTGCATGTGTTTCAACCTGATGTAAAGTCAAAGCACAAAGCATTTGCAATTGAGATTCTGAGACACATTGGCAATGACCCAGACTACATTTATAGACAAAGCTTGTTTTTGTGTGTCCATGAAAGTAAACTGACACAATGTGTGGCTATGAAGATACTTCAGCAGGGAAATTGTAAGTGACAGTCTAATGGCAAACATGTAGTTTCTCTGCAGAGGCCTCAATAAACTTGACTGTTTATCTGGACATGTTGGAACTGATTGCATTTCCACGGGTTGAAGAACTACAACCTGACATCATGCTGCAGCAGGGTGGTGGCCCTACTCACTGGGCCTTGATCATTAGGAAGGCTTTGGGCAACATTTCCAGGTTGCTGGACTGGCAGAGGAGGACCCATTTCATGGACCCCAACAGTGGAGGACTCATTTCATGACCACTAAGGTCACCAAACATGATTTTATTAGATTTTTTTCCTTTAGGGCTTTCTGAGGGATGCTAACTAGAAGACCACAGTGCAGGACCTGCAGGAACTCAGAACACAGCAACAACTGCACAAGTTAATGAGGCCATGCGAGGCCAAGCATGAGAGGAACTGGAATACTAATTACAATATCCTGTATGTTACAGATAGTGCACAAACTGAACTTTGTTCAACAGCTACTAAAGCTTTATGTGTGCATGAACATTATATGCCACAAACCACACATTTCCGCCTATCCCCATTTCTGAAACATAGTTGATCAAAGTTGTGAAGATCATTTTAGAATACCAAATATTTCTTTACCCTGTACGCCACAGGTGAAATATCAGCTGAATTAGATGCGGACTTGATTCCACATTTACGGAAACATTTTTGCTTCTATTGTTGCACACTTTCATCGGCATCAATATTTGCAATTAATTATGGTATATCTTCAGCAGGTACAGTAAACCATGCAATATGAACAATCAACCCACTCTACAAACAGGAAAGTAAGTAGCAACAATTAATATAAAATATACAGTTGACTCCACTCATAATTAAAGAAATCTGCACTTTATGAGAAAGAGAGGCCCAAACAAAACAAACATTAAAAGAAATCACAAATAAAATAAAAACACTAATATGAAAAAAATAACAAATCCATGAAGGCAGAGCTGGCCACACATTTATATAAACATAAGAAATACACATAATGACTATCACAACCTCAAGTCACAAATAATCATGCATTAACAAACCATTCATTCTGCTAACAACAACAACAACAAAAAACACACACACACACACACAAAACTAACCTTCAGAAAAGATTCAACAACATATTCATTGTCCATACATACTACTTCACATACAACTGCTCTTCCACATGTAAACAAACATCCACTTACAATATCAGTGTATACCCTAGGAAGGGGAAGGAAATGGAGCGAATGGGAGGGGGGGGGGGGGGGGGGGGGGAAATGAGACAACAAAGCCGCAAAGAAGGCTATCGTGGTAATGCTTGTCCGCCCCCAGTAGCTGACACCAGCGTGACGGATTGTCATTCCTCTGGGCCCGTGTTCAATTCCCAGCTGGGTCAGGGAATTTTCTCTGGCCAGGGACTGGGTGTTGTGCTGTCCTCATCATCATTCTTTCATTCTTCATCGACTGCAGATCGCCGAAATGGCGTCAACTTGAAAGACCGGCACCCGGCGAACGGTCTGCCCGAAATGGGGCCCTAGCCATACGATTAAATAAATAAATAATGGTGAAAGCTGAAAATTTGGGCGGGCTTCAACTTGAACCCAGATTTAATGCTTCTCATGAGCGGCTGCCTTAACCACTTCAGTAAATCGGACACAGTCCCTGATTGACTCAAATTTCCAACCTAATCGCATACTGCAATGCAGCATCCCTCGTCCATTAAACTTTCCACTTGCAAATTCTGTTTCCCATAGGAATTCAGAAAATATTTATGCATTCACATTCAAACAACTGTTGAGGAAAAATTACCTCTTTTTCAGAAATGTATGTATCCCAGAGGTGACTGCTCTGTCAGACATGTCCAGCTCCTCCACATTTGAATCATTGCAAATGGATAAATATCATCCAAACTTCTATGAGAATCAGAATTTGCTAATAGAGAGTTCAACACACAAGGACGCTGCATTGCTGCGTGCAATAAGTTGGAAATTTCAGTTGGTCAGGGACAATGTCCAGATGGTCAAACTGCTTATGGCAACCTCTCATAAGAATCAGTAAATCCGGGTTCAAGGCCTTGTATGGCATAAACCCTGAACTTTCGCCATAGCATTATCACAATGTCCTCTGCGGCTAGCTGTCACAATTTCCCATCCATCATTTTCTTTCTTTCTCCTTCCTACATTTCCATGTATGTTCCAGCTGCATCATCACACATGATATCTATTCTGCTGGATATGTCCGACAGAACAGACACCACCCATATGCAAGTGTTGTTCAATAAGTAACGTCCCACCTTTTTTTTTTTTTAAATCTAGTAATATACACAGACAAACGTCCTTGTTGGTGCTGCAAATTTGATGTTTATTCGGCATGCTGGTGAAGTTTCTAACCATTCTGGCAAATAGCAGAACTGTAGTACAACATCAAAATGGCATCTACATACGACTCATGACACAAGCAGCATGCTGTTATTGAATTTTTGTGTGTAGAAAAAGAAACCATGGTGAACACCCATAAACACTTGTGTGCAGCGTATGGCAATCTGGCAGTTTATAGGAATAGAGCTGGACAATGGGTCAAGAAAGTTACAGCCTCAGGAAATGCAGAAACAGAGATTCATCATCAGTCACTGCACCAGACATTCTGAATAGCGCGGGTGCCATAATTTGTGCCGACCGGCACATCACAACTCAATAATTGGCTCTACAGTTGTCGGTCAGCTTTGGAAGTGCGGCTGCAATGATCGAGACTGTCGGGTATTCGAAGAGGTGCTTACAATAGGTTCCATGGATGCTCACAGTGGACCACAAGATTCAAAGAAAGGCCATTTCATCTGAATTGTTGGCACTTAAAGATTCTCTATGAAGAACAGACTTGGAAAACAACTAGATTGTCAGTCATGCAGTGAAAACATAGCTACGTCTACAGGACAAGAGCTTTTACCACCAGGGAATACACGCTCTTCCACAGTGTTGGCGTAGGGCCATAGAATGTGATAGAGACTTCGTACAAAAATAGGACATGGACAAGACATGTTGATGTATATTGTCGTGAAATTCTGACTTTTAAAAATAAATATGTTAAGAGAAAAAAATGTGGAGCCTTACTTATTGAACAACTCTCATATATACATCAGAATAAATAATATCTCCGTCCTCAGTGTTTTTTTACCAATATTTAAAACAATGGTTTATCCAATTTCTCAATGATGTTTAATACTAGGTCATCCTCTTACTTGAAACAGCATCAAAACCTCAAAACATTGAAAACTGACTTACCCTTGCGAAATTTAACACTCCCAAACCAAGATTCATTTACTCAAACAATAGTCCCCTCAACCTTCCCCATCAACTATTATGTTTCATGCTACAAATTGCAACAATACAAAAATTAAACCAATCAGTCACAGATTTCCTGCTAACAGTAATCTCATGACAAGCAAAACACCAGACTTTAAACAACACAAGAGATGGATTTTTTCAAACTTAAATTTGGAACACTCAAACCATGTACCCTGCCTGTTTGACCCATATACGCTCCCACAGACAACACCACATGAACTCACCACCAGTTATAGTAATTCACACAGCTGTTAAGTCCAATGACATCTCATCTTTTCTCCAATCAGTCATTAAAAAAAAAATTATCAAATCTCTTTTGTCACTAGCCTACACAGTTCTACTATAAAAATTTGTGCTGACTGAAATAAGGGTACCAATATTCCAAATCTGTTCCAGAAGACATAGTCAACTCCCATCCCCTCTCATTTTTGTGAAGGTGAACTAGCATGATTAACACCACTAGTCCTAGGAACAAGCTCTATAATGGCAACAGTTTTTACAAAATTTTACACTTCATTATATACTATACCAACATACATACCAAAATAAATAACTACCACTACTGAAAATAAGAACCAAACAACATAGGCTATTTCAAACAAACACACAAATGAAATCTATTATTTTAAAATGAAACATACAAACAAAAACATTATAAATGTAAGCAAACTTCAAAGAATATGCCGGTGGATCACATTGTTCACTAGGATCAAGAAAGGGCATCATCTTGTGAATATATATTCTTTGTCTATGGAAGCTCAGGGTAAAATGTGCCCAGGGGGTAAAACAAGTATAAACATTTTATTTATTACATAACTACCTACTAATAATATGTATCTACAAAAATATCATTACACACGATGGTATACTGTAAATGCGTTAGCATTACTGATACCCTAGATGCCTCCGCCTTTACAGCCGCTGTATGATTAAACAAAACCCATACCTATAAGATACTGTTTGAAGTTATCATACTGACACAGAGAAATGAATTAATGTACATAAATTAAAGGGGTCAACTTTAATTTCTTGTCTGTTAAAGAATAATCTAATGCTATTAACGATTTTAAAACATAGGGAAATGACGGTAGTGCTCACTATCCTGCCTATTAACCTCGGCTACGGAAGTGGAAAAAAAAAAATAATAATAATGTAGCATTTGGGAAAAATAAAATGGCTAACCCTATTTTGATTGAGAAATAAGGCGGCTGATGGTGTCCAGAAGAGCTGTTTGAACAAAAATAAAGTGAAGATGAAACCAATAGGCCTAACGTTCTCAGGCCAGTTTTGAATGACCTAACTAGGATTATGGGTATCCATCCACTGCTAGAGTGAATATGGTAAAACGGCCTCAGGAGTAGACCTACAACGAGGAAATAACTGCGCAGTATTCCGGAATAAGGAATGGATTTAACTATAACACAAAAAAGCTGATCAAACAGAAGCATCCACTGAACAGTGTCAGATGCTTCTGAAACACACACACATAATTGTCAATTACCGGATGCTTCACGAACTAGAGCATGCAGCGCGCCGTTGACATTTAAAAATGCACGTATATTGTCCTCACTCTGGATAAGGGCCTGTTTTAAAATCTTCATGTCTTGTAGCGTTATCTTTTTGCATTTCAATTTATTCGCCAAATCCGTGATTTCTGTAGCGCTTACGATTCGATCACTTAAGTTAAACTCTCCCAGCGCTCGTCGATGATTTACAATTTCCTGTCGTCTCTCATCTCTCTCATGAACCCTCTGTTCTCTTAGATTACTTCTTATAATAGTGGTACTTGTTTCCATTATTAATGCAAATGAAACAATTGCGAATATCAATGTTTAAAAATTATAAGGTAGCGTGAATATCATTTTAGTCTGCGTCTGTTTAAAATTAGTGTAACTATATGAATTCCTATCTCTTTCGTGATCTTCTGTCAATTAGTGGATCACTTTCCCACCGCAGCCAAGTAAACAATAAACATACAATATAATATAAACGAAAACAACGTCGTATCAACGATAAAAACTACCGCTGTGATCGAAACAAAGGTGTTAGAGGAGCCCCACTAAGGATCGCTGACCAACTTACAGCCGTGACCAGTAATAAATTGAAAGGCAACTAAAGCGACAAGGAAGGCATTAATTTAATCTGCAAATTACGCCTTACAGCAGCTAGAGCATTCAATGCAGATTTATATAGGATCTCTGACTCTATATTTTATTCATCTGAAGTAGGAGGCGAAGAGCACCATTGCCAAAATTCATCTTCCATTCTCAAACAGAATGTCCATCATCTTTTGTTCTTCTATATCTCGTCATGGCTGTTCTCTACCTATCGACCGGTTGTAGGAAATCGGAAGGTATATTCTCGGAATGGCGAGGGAAACCCGTTGTACCAGCGCTGGAATATACCTAAGTAGAGTACATCACCATTTACTACAAACTGTACGTCATTGACCAATCAGGACTGAATTAATAGCATCAGGATTACATTACTCTAGAATAATAAACCCTAAAACGGACATCTGTCGTTGTTGTAATTACTGTCTTCAGTCTAAAGACTCACTTCAGCTCTCCATGCTACTCTGACCTGTGCAAGCCTCTTCATCTCCAAATAACTATTACAATCTACATCCATATGAATCTGTTTATTGTATTCGTCCTTTGGTCTCTCTCTACGATTTTTACCCCTCACCCGTCCCTCCAATTCCAAACTGGTGATTGCTTGATGCCTTATTTGAGCCATATTGTGCCGCAAATTTCTTCTAGCCTCAATTCTATTCCCCGAATCCTCGTTATTTAGGGTGATCTACCCATCTAATTTTCAGTATTCTGCTGTAGCACTCATCACATTTCAAAATTTCAAAAGCTTCTATTCTCTTCTTCTCCAAACTGTTCATCGTCCATGTTTCACTTCCAAATATGGCTACATCCCAGACAAATAACTTCAGAAAAGACTTCCTAACCCTTAATTTTATATTCGATGTTAACAAATTTCTCTTCTAGAGAAATGCTTCTCTTACCATTTCCAGTCTACATTTTATATCATCCTGACTTAGCCCATCATGTTATTTTGCTATCCAAATAGCAAAACTCTGCATCTCGTTTCCTAATCTAATTCCATCAGTATCACTTGAATTTATTTGACTATATTCCTTTATCCTTGTTTTGCTTTTTTTGACAGTCATCTTATATCCTTCTTCTAAGATACCGTCCATTCCATTCAACAGCTTTTCCAAGTCCTGAAAGAATTATAGAATGTCATCAGCGAATCTCAAAGTTTTTATTTTTCTCCAGAAATTTTCATTCTTACTCCAAAACTTGTTTTGTTTCTTTTACTGCCTGCTCAAAGTACAGATAGAATAAGATCTGGGATAAGCTACAACCGAATCTCACTCCCTTCTCAACTGCTTGCTACTTTTCTTTCATGCCACTTGACTCTTATAACTGCCATCTGCTTTCTGTACAAGTTGCCAATAGCCTTTCGCTCCCTGTATTTCACATCCACTATCTTCAGAATTTCAAGGAGAGTATTCCAGTCAACACCGTCAAAAGGGTTCTTTAAGTCTAGAAATGCTATAAACATAGGTTTGCCTTTCCTTAACCTGCCTTCTGAGAGAAGCCTCAGGGTCAGTATTAACTCATGTGTTCCTACATTTCTCCAGAACCCAAACTGATCTTCCCTAAAGTCAACTTCTACCTATTTTTCCATTCTTCTGCAAAGAATTCGTGTCAGTATTTTGCAACCATGAGTTATTAAGCTGACAATTCGGTAATATTCATATATCTCGGCGTCATCTTTTCTTGGAATTGGAAGTATTTTATTCGTCCATAAATCCGAGGGTATTTTGGAAGTATTATACACTCCTGGAAATTGAAATAAGAACACCGTGAATTCATTGTCCCAGGAAGGGGAAACTTTATTGACACATTCCTGGGGTCAGATACATCACATGATCACACTGACAGAACCACAGGCACATAGACACAGGCAACAGAGCATGCACAATGTCGGCACTAGTACAGTGTATATCCACCTTTCGCAGCAATGCAGGCTGCTATTCTCCCATGGAGACGATCGTAGTAGTCCTGTGGAACGGCTTGCCATGCCATTTCCACCTGGCGCCTCAGTTGGACCAGCGTTCGTGCTGGACGTGCAGACTGCGTGAGACGACGCTTCATCCAGTCCCAAACATGCTCAATGGGGGACAGATCCGGAGATCTTGCTGGCCAGGGTAGTTGACTTACACCTTCTAGAGCACGTTGGGTGGCACGGGATACATGCGGACGTGCATTGTCCTGTTGGAACAGCAAGTTCCCTTGCCGGTCTAGGAATGGTAGAACGATGGGTTCGATGACGGTTTGGATGTACCGTGCACTATTCAGTGTCCCCTCGACGATCACCAGTGGTGTACGGCCAGTGTAGGAGATCGCTCCCCACACCATGATGCCGGGTGTTGGCCCTGTGTGCCTCGGTCGTATGCAGTCCTGATTGTGGCGCTCACCTGCACGGCGCCAAACACGCATACGACCATCATTGGCACCAAGGCAGAAGCGACTCTCATCGCTGAAGACGACACGTCTCCATTCGTCCCTCCATTCACGCCTGTCGCGACACCACTGGAGGCGGGCTGCACGATGTTGGGGCGTGAGCGGAAGACGGCCTAACGGTGTGCGGGACCGTAGCCCAGCTTCATGGAGACGGTTGCGAATGGTCCTCGCCGATACCCCAGGAGCAACAGTGTCCCTAATTTGCTGGGAAGTGGCGGTGCGGTCCCCTACGGCACTGCGTAGGATCCTACGGTCTTGGCGTGCATCCGTGCGTCGCTGCGGTCCAGTCCCAGGTCGACGGGCACGTGCACCTTCCGCCGACCACTGGCGACAACATCGATGTACTGTGGAGACCTCACGCCCCACGTGTTGAGCAATTCGGCGGTACGTCCACCCGGCCTCCCGCATGCCCACTATACGCCCTCGCTCAAAGTCCGTCAATTGCACATACGGTTCACGTCCACACTGTCGTGGCATGCTACCAGTGTTAAAGACTGCGATGGAGCTCCGTATGCCACGGCAAACTGGCTGACACTGACGGCGGCGGTGCACAAATGCTGCGCAGCTAGCGCCATTCGACGGCCAACACCGCGGTTCGTGGTGTGTCCGCTGTGCCGTGCGTGTGATCATTGCTTGTACAGCCCTCTCGCAGTGTCCGGAGCAAATATGGTGGGTTTGACACACCGGTGTCAATGTGTTCTTTTTTCCATTTCTAGGAGTGTATTTCGTTGCTGAGTAAATGTACTGTGAAGAAGTTGTAAGAATTCCTAACATTTTAAACAGATAGCTACAAGATGTGCAACTATGAAACCCACACATTATTCTAACTTTCTTTTGAGCAGTAAATACCTTTTGCCTAAGTGTTGAGTTGCCCATATGACATCAGATAGTGGAAGTATGCAATGTATATTAGCTTATTAATTTCTACATCCTCATAATTGGCAATTATTCTGATTGCAAAAGTTGCTGAACCTAGTCGCTTTAGGAG